>NC_092587.1:196758750-197489375 GCF_047663525.1 Anas platyrhynchos
CAGGTTTACTTGGCTTTATTGAAGAGGACGCTCCTAACTGCTGCCAATTCTTTTTTTGAACATGTGTATGCTTCTCTTTCTATCTATCACATGCAAGAGGAGCTGGCTTTTATTTGCTATGTGCATTCGCTTTTGCATTTGATCTCCCCATGTAGTTTCTTCTCCTGCTGTGCTGCTAGACCTGACAAACTCAATGTCAAGAAACAGGCCTGCCCTTGGCCCTGCTTACATAGTGTCTTGTGGTAAGTTAACTGATGGGAAAGCTGAAGGTGAAAAACATCTTTCACAACATTTATGTTTTGGTGTGTTTAGAGATATACCTGGCCAGCTTCAAGAACCGTGTATTCTTCAGCCATACATATTCCTGCCACTTCAGATTAAACTTAACTGTCTTCAAAGAGATGATCATTGCTTTATGTTACAACTTGGTAGGGAAATGAGCCTCAGCCTATGTTGAACTGGTGTTTTCTATGACAGGATTAGTGTGTATTTGCTTTGAAACTGTGAATCTAAATCCAGATGTCTAAAAGCATAGCTATAAATAAGATTGAAATAATCAAGAATATGTAAAAAACTTTAAAAATGAACTGATGCACATTTGGTACTAACTCATGTCACAGCATTTTGGTTTGTTTGTGTTTGTGTGAAAGAGACACCCAGAATAGAGAGCTGGTGAATTCACAGCTAAGGCAGTAATCCACACATTTTCCCCGATGTCATTATTACCAACTATCTAGACCTCAAAAACACCCATGTGGTTGATGTTGCCAACTTGCTTTAAAATGTATTAAAATCACCACCTAGGTACCATGCCGCATTTTTCCTCCCATTGGATTTTAACTCTGTTCATAAATAAATAAAATGAAGGAAGAAAAAACAAGGAAAAAAAAAAAAAAAAGCACTGACTTTCTGTCCTTACACTCTGCCCACAGTCCTTGACTTCCTTGATATTTTTGCTCAAATGCTTCCTATTCAAATAAAATTGCCTACTCATATAAGCCATTTACTTCAATCAAAGCCAGATGTATATAGGACTGATCACATTAAAAGGAAGTAACTATACTTCTAATTGCAGGCTTTACAAGTACGAGGTTTTCTCTGTGGTTGGAAAGCTTGGCGCAGTATTCAGATTTGATTACAGTAAAGCTTTCTATTGCTGTGATTGCTCATGTTGTTATTCAAGCAGATAAACATACACTTACTATTGGCAGAACTAGTAATGCCACTCTATTATTAAGGTTGTGTGACATTTCCCATTTTAAGACCTCGTATTCAGCAGCTTATAGCTTAACCACACTTTAAACACTTGGTTGAGTTTTCTTGGGAAATTTCAGTCCGAAGAGCCAAGTTGTTAAGGAACGCGAGGCAGTTTGTCAGGTTTCAAAATGCTAACAGCTTTCTTTAAAAATAGCTTTACTGACCCATACTTAAGGGCAGAGACTAAAAATCTGGAAGAATGTGGTCTACATTTCAGGGCTGTGGTTTCCAACGGCTCCAGGAAAACTGTACTAAAGCTGAAGTCTCCTTTTGCTGGGATTCTCCTGGTTGTTAGCAGAACTACTGGTGAGTGTTTTTCCCCCTTTCCCAGGCTCTTTTAAGCATGCATGAGATGTCCCCGTGGGGTTCCAGGACACACTGTACCCTGTTTCAGCTTTAAACAGAGATAGCACTTGACATCCACTGCTGCCACGGGACTTAATTCAGACCTGTGGAAACACGTGAGAGCAAGCTGAGGTTCCTGTTGTGGCCACTTTCTGCTGGTCCAGAAATCAGATTTTGGAAGCAGAGAAGCTCTTCTGTGCTCCCAGCGATGTCTCAGAGCATCTGAGCTATCTATGCATCCTCCTGTAGCCCAAGATCCCCATCTTGTCCTCCTGTTCCATACCTTCACACTCCTCGTGTGTACAAAGCACCACTTTAGTAACTCCCAAAATAGGGCCATAATATTACCCTATTCCCATAGCTGCAGCATGAACTAAACAGCAGTCAGAGGCAGCTTTTTATTAATGGGGAACAGGACAGTAGGCATTTACACTGAAAGGAAGAACTCACAACAGGAGTACTATTACCGAGTTTGCATTTTAGATGATCAATTTATGCAAATTGTGTGTAAATTAGACACGGCCCCTTTGATTTCTGGCATCTAGCCAGCAACTTTCATGTTACAATGTTGGATAACCTTTAGTTGACTGTTTTCTTTTAAAGTTAGCTACAAATATGTGCTTTCTTTTTCTCTCTCTTAATTTCCTTGTAAAGCACAGTAGGGTGTTTTTTTGTTTTTAAAAAAGGATGTTAACAGCATATGAAATCTGCTCTGTAAAATTCATATTAAAGAATTCATTTATTAAAATAAATCCTATTATTATTCCAAGGGACCATTATTCTCCAGAAATGCTAATAGGAAGAAAATATCATATTAGTATGATATTAGTATTAGTAAAGAGATCTTGATGCTACTGAACGCCCTGGGACTGGAAATGCGACTTTGCTTGCACAGTGTATTTTTAAACATTTCCTCTCCCAGAAAGCTGCTGTTTCCTTTCTTAAGATAAAAAAAATGAAGATTTATTACATTTTTATTCTATTTTAAATGAAATCCATTTGCTAACGTCTATGTCAGCGAATACAATGTCTGGCGATTCTTAAATGCACATTGCAATTTGTGGCTCCGTAACTAGCATTTGCAGTGCTGTTGGGCTCTCCACTCTAAGGAATTTAATTACATGGTCTTTTTGTGCATGGAGGACGCTAGCAACAGAATTGTTTTGCCTGGTGGAAAAAAAAAAAACCTGCCCATGACTTCTCCTGACGGGGCTGGGCTACAGAACCACCGATGTACAGTCAGGGCCCATTGCGCTGGAATTATGGCTTTATAACAATCCCGTATTTACATACGCTGCTGAGGCAGTAAAAACAGCAAACAGATTTTTGAACGGCAGGCAGCTGAAACATCCCCACAGGGCACATGCCCCCTCACCGAGGCAGGAAGGCAGGCAAGTTAAATCAGCTCTGCGTCTGCATTCCAGCAGCGAGTTATGTTGACAAGAAAACTGTGCGTGCCATTCCAGTAATAAAATGGGTCCAACCTTCAGAGCCACTGGTTTCTCCCCACCCCACTGCTCCCCTCAGTGTGAACTGGCATGCACAGGGAGCTGGGAAAAAAACACACACAATTGCTGTGAAGCAGTTCATTAGAAAGGTTTCAATTTACTCATCACGAGATCGTTGAGCAATACTGTAAATAGGCTTAAATAAAATCAATAGAAGGAGTTGTTCTCGTGCTTCCTAGGATGCTAACTTAGGGAATGGTTAACCTCATTTATTAAGCATGGAGTCTGAATCAAAGCTGTGTTATGTCCATATACATATTACAGACCTATTTCCTAGGGATTTACGTAGTTTTTAAATAATTCTATCAGTGGCAGCAGCATCCTTCTTCCTCGTGATGAATTTATTTTGCCCTTGTTGTGCAGCTCTCCTTTTCTTGCCTTCCCTCAGTAAATAAAGACCTATAATGGCAAAAGCAAGCAGCAGCATCCATCCTTGTGCTGCACAGCCCTGTGTCTCATTGCTCCCACCTGACTGCACATCTCCATCCACCAACAGCAACGCCGATGGCACCCCTGCTGCACCCTTCACCCTGCTCACTACAACCCCAGGCAGGGTAGGAGCCCAGCCTCTAACATTTAGCAGGCAGAAGTGCCTGCTGGGCCAAACTACAAATAAATCCCAAATGAGCTGTGGACTGATTCTGCCTGTGGCTGCACAAGACACCCCAGAAAACAGCGTGGCTACACCCTGTGCTCTGCAGAAGCACAATCCAGCTCCTCCACTCGGTACAAACTCCTCTGTTGAAGTGCACTGTTTAATTTTTGGAGGGAGATATGAGATCACTGGCATCTATGTACTGTTGGAGTTCAGGACAGGCATAAATGTATGCATATATGTATTTAATTATTTTTACTAAAAAAAGCATGGCTTGAAGATGGCCCAGGGTTTCTTAAGGTAGAAGTGTCAGAGCCACAAAATCAACTAACTATGGAGGACAATGAAAGTAAATGCTGGCACAGGAGATGACAGCTGAATCGAAGCCAAGGATCCAGAGGGGATGCTAGCTGAGACCTCGGCATCAGAAATCCACACTGCTGGGGCTTACTATATAAGGACAGAAAACTTCTGTCTGACAGTCAGTTTTGCTCATCAGATTTCAGCCTTGAAAACTAAATTAAACTGTTCTAAGGCTTAGGAAGTTTCTGAAGTTTAGGAACAAATAAATAAATGAGTAAATAAATACATAACCAACAAAAACAGTTCTGTGAACAGCACCTTCACAAAAATACCTCAATTAAAAGCACCACACAGATAATCTCGGGCACAGAAAATCTCGGTCTCAGTGAGGGGTTGGAAGGACTTTAGAAGACCTTGGTGCCAGCATGCGGCTGCTTGGGGAGGACAGGGAATGTGTCCTGCAGCTTCCTCCAGGTATGCAGGTTTCAAAGACATTCTGAAGTAACAGCCAAACACTCAGATAAGAAAATGAGCTAGAGAGTGCAGCAAACTACCTACTCCTGGGGGAACTAGGAGGGAAATATGAGAGTGAGGCTGAAAACAATGAAAAGCAGAAATTACATTTACAGGTATGAGGGAACTGCATAGACACAGTTAAGCAGAAAGCCCTGGACAGTGGTTAGATGGTTCATAAAAAAAGCCTAGCGGGATTTTCCCTAGGGAAACATGAACCAAACCTCTAACAGTAAGTGAATGGAAAGCTCTCTGCTTGCAGAAGACCTCCCTGTTAAGCATCCTCCTTTCTGGACTGGAAAATGTCCTTGCCGGGACAAGGGGAACATCAGATCTTGTCAGTTCACTGTGGCAAATTTTCAGTTTGCCAGAAAAGGTGAATAACACTTTCTGCTAATACAGTGTAGGAAACTGGATGGGAAAGCTGTACACTGTCTGCAGAGACAGAACAGCCCTACAAAAAAAGGCCCTGTATGTATGCCATTCGCTTTTTTCCTACTGAGATATTCTTACGGTCAGGGTACCTTGTGCACTAGATGACTAGGTAGTAAGTCACTACCACCAAATCACACAAGTCACCGTATAACCACTGGATAGTAAACCCTAACATGAGCACCGTTTAAATCAATGCCCTATAAACTTTGGTATTACTCAGACCTTGAAGCACTCAGGCCTCCAAGGAAGCTGTAAAATATACTTCTGGGGGTTTATAATAGTGCGGACTCACTCTTCTACATGCAGACATGGAATCAAATTACGTAGTCACAAAAGGTGTTTGTAGACAGCTCAGTAATTATTTCTGACAGCTTCAGAAACAGAGAAGGGCAACAGTACCGCTGCATCTGTGATGGACGTTCGAAATCACCATCTTCGTGTACAACCTTCGATGCTGTAAATGGATCCTGAAAAATCCAGCTGAGCATTACAGTAATTGCAATTCTATTGGTTTCTATAGAAATAGGATTATCCTAACAGCCAATAAATCAATTTCCTCCTGGAATACTAATGCAATGAGAAGGGGCACGGTTTCACCCTTATTTATAGAGCAAACAGCTTTTACACAATTTGCAATATCCATCAGAGTTTTATAGAGTTCATTAGATTTTTTTTTTTTTCAAACATGCTGCTGCATAAAACCATCTCCGACAATAAATTGTAGAGGAAAACGAGGGGGAAAACCCATAAAGTAATGCAAAATATTTACCACCAGATGGCACGCTCGTACAGGTGCCGCCGTTCTGGCAGGGATGCCTCTCGCAGGCGTCGGGGTAGAGGACACAGCCAAGCTTTAATTCGGTCAGGCCAACCACTTCTGCAAAGCTGCTGCGTTTGTTTTGGAGCGGCAGCTCGTTGTTATTTAGGACAACTGAATCCAGGCAGCCCTGAAAGCCGCTCAAGACCTGCGTCGTTCTCTTGTCGGTCAGGCTGCGGACGTTATCCACTTGGACCTGGGCTCCGAAGTAGACGGAGCTATCCGTGCTGAGGGTCTGGAAGTAGAGGGGGGCTTTGCGGCGCTCCACGTAGCTGTCGTCCAGGGACAAGCTTGTGAAATTGCGATTCAGCTCCAGGAAGACAGAATGCCAGCTTCCATCGTTGACGGCCCTGCCAGAAATCCCCAGGATTCCCGGGCCGCTCCCGCAGTCCAACTGGAACCAGAGTTTGCCATCCACAATCTGCAGGAGGAGAACAGAAATCAAAGCGCTTCAAACACTCAGATGTCTCGTAACACGCTCTCAGAGAGAATCTGCAAACACAGAGGATTTCCAGTCTCTGTACAGTGCTAAAGATGTCTCCTACATGATGCTGAAATAGCAGAAGCTGTGCCTTTATCATCAGCAATAAACACACAGTGGTAACCATTACTACTTAGAATTCACCAAAAGCCAGTTACTGTAGGCAAACTGAAAGTATGGAGAAAATATAGAAACAGGGATGCGCAACACGTGGGAAGTCTGGGAACCCAGGGTGTTTCAATGAACAGGGCATGGACCACAGGACTCCTGCTCTGCTGTAGTGCTGCTGCTATGCCGTTGTGCTTCTCTGAGCAAGTCCTGCTGTCCACCTGCTGTCCACCTGTGTGCTGCATTTGTGCTGTCGGTGGTTGATGCTACCAGACAGTGCCTCAGGGCAAGCAGCCACCTCTGACGGAGAGAGATGAAGTCAATGATCACTGCTATCAGCTGTGGATGTTACATGCTCTGGTCACGCACGCATCCCGTGCTTCTATAACCTTTTAGAGCATCTCAGCAAGGTGTGCATTTGTCCCTAAGTTCAGTTCCTCTAGGGATAACTGTGATATGGATGGGGAAGGGGACACTATCAGGAACACTGAGGTTAAGCCAAGGGCTGGTGCAGCACTGCCTGAGGGTGGCAAGGCTAACAGGAGCATTTATGATGCTCCAGGGAGGGCTGAGAGTTCAGGAGCACATCCAAAATACTTGTATACCAACACACAGTACGAAGAATGAATGGGATAAACTGGAAGCTTTGGTCCTTTCCCAGGGCTATGATACCATTGCTATCAGTGGGATGAGTCCCACAACTGGAGTGCTAGGAGGGACAGGCAGGGCAGGCGAGGTGGAGGTGTCGTGCTGTCCAAAAAGGAGAGATGTGGCTGCACAGCCTTAGTCTTGAGGATGGTGCAGCAGAGAGCCTCTGGGTGAGGTTTATGGGGACAGACAGCAAAGCAGATTTCATCCTGGATATCTACTATTGACAGCCCACCCAGCATGACAGCACAGATGAGCCATTTTATAGGCAATTAGGGGAAATCTCTGGATCAGTTGCCCTCATCCTTATGGAAGATTCCCACTTCAGAGCCATACGCTGGAAATATCATACTGCTATGACCAGCAAGCCTGGGAAATGCCTAAAGCATGTTGGAGATAACTTCCTGACACAAGCACTTAGTGAGCCAAGGAGAAAAGGTGCCCTCCTGGACCTGCTGGTTGGGTAGAGAAGGCTGGCTGATGTCCCATGCCTGTCAGTGCTCAAGAGACGTTTGGATAATGCCCTCAATAACATGATTTATGTTTTGGTTTGCCTTGAACTGGTCAGATAGTTGGACTTGATCTGTGTAGGTCCCTTCCAACTGAGCTATTCTAGTTCCAGTTCTAATTCTAATATTCTGGTTTGTCAGAAGTCAGTTATTTTCCAGGGAGGCTATGCTATCTGCTCTGCATATACCTTATGTAAGATAGCTTCCAGTTTTCCTCCTTTCCTCATGTTTATGCTGGTTTCATGGCTTTAGAACAACTTTTGTGACTTCTTATGATTGAGACGCTAGAACAGGTTGCCTAGAGAAATTGTGGATGCCTCATCATTAGAAGTGTTCCAGGTCAGGTTGGACAGGGCTTTGGGCATCCTGGTCTCGTGAAAGATCTCTGCCCACGGCAGGGGTTTGGACTAGGTCTTTCAGGGTCCATGCCAACCCAAACTATTCTATTATTCTGTGATTCTATTTTACGATTCCTCCCTCATTCCCCTTGTCCAGGAGGGTGGCTATAAAGTGAACATGGCTGACAAGTGCTAGGCAATTGGCAAGCTGGAGTGCTGGAGGAGAATGGGATGTAGATGTGCTTCCCATTTAATCTGCCCATGCATTGACTATAAAATAATATAGCCCTTCCCCCCTGGTAGTGAAGGTCTAAAAGTAAAATCCATCAAGAACTATCTTATGACATATTAATTGGATTCAAGCTATCTGAAAGTTCTTGTAATTATTTTACCTTTATGCCATAATCTAAGATGTATTTATTCCTGCAAACCCCATCTCGAGACAGTTCTGTGCCATTATTTACCCCCCTGAAAAGTTCAAGGTGCTGTGTCCTTTTGCAGCCTTCCCTGCAGCACAAACTGTGCTGTGCACCACCTTACCCATAACACCATGCTATTGCTCTCCTCTAGCAAAGCAGGGGTGCCACAGCTGTCAATGGCTCATAGGCCAAACCACTTGAGACCATACATTTTACTCTAGGCAAAGAAATACTCCTCAGATTACAGTCTGAGTACTGTTTGCCACTTGCCAGTGCTCCAGTCTTCACTAAACTTAAGTCTATATCATACATTAAAGCACAAGTTCCCCCTTGATAATCATACTATTGTTATTGTCAGCACTTTACTGCCCTTGGAGGTTCGCAAAACTACTTGGAGAAAAACTATGGGTAAAACCTTGACTTCTCATGATCTCTGGACTTCGTGTCTCCGCTTTCTAGATCTCAGTCTCATGACGAGTTGAATTTGAACCAGGGTGTAACCTGAAGCCAAGCCACATGGTCCAGGTGGGGTGCCACCACACCACACTGCTCCACTGCTCTGCAATTGCTTTCACAGGGCAGATGCAGACACCAAACACAGTGAGCTCCACACAAATGCCCACTATCTAAAATATTCTGAATAGCATGAGGGGTGAACAGCATGTTGAAGGAGCCAAAAGAACAAGAATTAGGTCCTGCTATGGGCAACTGGTTATATTGAAGTCCTTGACCTGTAGGATGTAATGAAACTGAGAAGAAATGAGGTCTGTGATTGTAACACATGTTTGAGAGATGGATGTTGCTTGGTACTCCTACAGCTCAATCAAAAAAAGGCTAATGGATGCATAGAAAAGTAAGTCTGGACCATTTTTCATTAGAAAGTCTTTTCTCAAAGGACTCAAAACTCAGCTATAAACTATTTCTGTAGATGGAAATTAGGCCTATTAATGGATCTGCTCAGGAGGAATCTCAGTAAACAAGATGCCCTGAGATGATTTCCTGAGATGGAGCAATAGCTTTACTTTTCTCTGTGCAACAAAATAGTCCACAAACCTTGAAGGTGCTGCTCAGAAAGCATGGTCTGTCTCAACAGGAATACAAATCGCACAGAAAAATACATGCCAACATATTACGGTATGAAAAATGGCCATCATTGGATAGCAGTTAACTTTCCTCTTATTCTAAAGATTTTTTCCTATGGAAACTGTACTACTGATTGTATATGACATACATATACCTCCCCTAAGACTATTTATACCCTGAAGGACCTACTGCCTGCATGTCTATTGCCCTTATTCACAGAACATGCTTTTCCAATTATCTTTATAAATACAACACCACATATGAGCACCTGGGATAAATATTGCAGCATTTATATATGGGAAACGATGATGTATAAGATTCACCATTAAAATATGTTTTATACATCTTTCTCATCCATTTTTATTTCTTTTTGCCAGCAGATGATCTGACATACACGATAAATGTATATTATCTGAAACACTGTGCTTCCTTCCTTTTATTAAAAAGGCACTAGCGACCCCCACCTTAGGCTGGAGTGAAAGATGGGAAGGATGGTCCAACTTGCAGTACTAGCCTAAGATATGATAGATATGCATGGGAATCCACACTCTGCTACATTCTTCCTCTGGGATCTCAAGCAAGTCATTATTTTCAAGTCTCCATCGGTAAAACAAGGGTAACATCATTTCCCTACCTCACACCAGTGCTTTATGGATAAATACATTAAAGACTCTGACATGCGCAGAATCCCCTAGCACTGGGACCATAAAAATAGTTTTATTAAATGGATGGTCACAGGCCTTGCTGTAGTGGGGCAGAGAGGAATTATTTGTCCCCTGCTGGCCCCGAGCCTCTAACAAGGTTGAGCAACAGCAGAGGGCTCCTGCCCTGCATACTCAGCAGCTAGGCTGGCAGGGCAGGGAGGAGAAGGGTCTGCTGCAGAAGGGCAGAAAGACATCTCCTCCCCTAAGCACTGAGAATTCAGCTGCAGAACTTCAATTCAGCAGTTAATTCCTGTGATTCCTCCTAACTGATGTAACGTCAGGGGCACTGTTTCATCCTCAAAGAGGAATCCTAGGTTATAGCCTGGACTTTGATACCATGAAAAGCTGAACTTTAAGTAAACTTCTGACCAAATGAGGTACATGCAAACAAATAGTATGGAAATCCAATAAAAGACCAGTGTTTGTGCCAGGGCTCAGCAGTTATCCAGACAATAACCTCAGAGAGATGACTAGACTGACTGACAATTCGTAGCACCAGACTCTCAGCTCAGGACTGAACGTGTGACACTGCTTTTTTCTCCAGCTATGTAAAAAAAAAAGACAACACAGCAGAAAGCTTGAGTTATTCTGTCTTACAGCAGAGACCTGAAAACCCTGCAGCCCCTTGGTAATGCAGAGACCCTCTGCATCTAGATGAAACTTAGGAGATGCTGCTTCAACCACAGGGGCACACAATTCCCATGGCGCTTCCAGCTGCCCACCTCTGAAAGCTTTCTGGGCTCAGTTACACTGCCTCTCACTGCACTCATTAGGACAGTGAGGTAAATGCACACTTAAACATGTAGACACAAAGTTCCTCACATATAAAGTGGGCAGAGAAGTACAAAGAACGGAGACGGCTCCAAAAGGTGATGCAATCTGTTACATTTCAGTGGTTTCATTCAATGAGCAAAATGGAGCCAAGCACATACTGTAAATTATATTAGAATATTAGCCTGGCTAAGATGTTTGGCTAACATTCATATTTGTGTATCAACATAGGTAATAAAATGATCAAATGGTTCTTCTGAGACCACCTTAGGCTCACACAGTCCATCTGCAGTCACACATCATGGATACAGCATGCTGCCTACTAATCTATCTGGGGAAATATTTCGTTAGCTGAATTACATTTCGGGTTCGTTTGTGTAAAACGGTATATTTAATTAAAATATTACTTGTTTCAACTCCAGCCATAGCTGGGATCATATCCAAGCTTCAATCTTATCCAGCATAAGCCATGCAGCAGTAATGCATTAAAATGTATAATACACACTTAACTAAACCATGCAAAGTTTCACATTAACTGCCTGGACGGGAGAACATATGCTTGCCTTTTACCATTTAACAGCTATGTTTCTGGAATGAGGAGAAACTCTTCCTTTACCTATTTTTAATCCTTTGAGTTTTAGAAATCAAATCAAATCTCCACTATATTCCTTTAAAAAAATGAAATAAACTGTGGAATTTTCTTTTGGAATGGCCTCATTACGTTTTAAATTGTTAACTTTTATTTTTCCCAGATAGATGCCACATAGGAAAAAGGAAATGGTGATGCTGTTTTCGGCATATGAAATCCTCCAAAGGAAAAAAAAAATGGCCATCGACCTGCATCTCATTTTGCTCCAATTGTCTTAAAAGCAGGAGCGCACAATGAAAAAATGGCCAACCTCTCAAAATCGATGGATGAGCTGCTTTATTTGAAACAGCTGAATAAATAACACCCTTATTATATTGTATCAACACAGTGTAGCTGGTAGGCTTTCAGCAAAGGAGTAGACGGGCAGTTTGCTCTATGGAATTGATTATTCATCCAAGGACACCGTGCTATGATTATGAAATATTTCCATCACTAAAGTTATCATAAATGTATGAGTTCACAAAATTAAGCTGGTCATTTAAACAGTGAAAACCATACTGCAGCATTAATTTTTAAATAGACTGCAACAGGGGAGACTTGCTTGAAAAAAATCAATGCCACTATACACCCCAACAGTAATGTTGGCTTCTGCCTGTTCTCCTGTGGGTTTGTACTATGCAGTGGGTCTAAACTTCTTCCAACTCCACCTTCGTCTGGGGTTTAGTGTTGGTGCTGGGCCTTCTGGTGCTAAACCAGCAACATACTTAAGTATATGCTTAAAATTAAGTTATGTGAGCAGTTCCAATTGCCTTCAAATACAGGAAGTTAAGCAAGTGATTAAGTGCTTTGCTGGAGTGGTGCCAAGGTGCTCAAAAGAGCACAGGATCCCATCCTTTATCATTTATTTGGAAAGCTTCTCCTCATGTTTAATTTAATTGAAAGCAATGCTCAAATGATAACAACTTCACATTTATAGACCTCTAATTAATCTACTCAATGGCCTCGTTTCTGAGAGTCTCCCTATCTCACAACATACGTACTTGGTTAAAAGAAAAAAATAGAGAAAGCTTAACCTCTGGATTACAAATGAAAAAATATAAGCTCAGAAGGTCTAAGGGTAACTTACCTGAAAACATTGGATTAAGGGATCCCCAAAGTGCAGTTCATGAGTCAGTTGATACTCTTGGAGTCCTGCTAGGGCCACATCCCTTGAGCAGAATGCCACTTGGCTACCACTGAGCACCTTTGTGAGACCTTAGTCTGATGCTCCTCTGCTATATGAGCTTCATGAACTAAATTAGGAATTCCTGACCTTTTAAGTCATACCACATCTCCAAAACCACACCAAATGTAATGCTTTTCTTTTCCTTAAACCTTGTGCTTATAGAATCCAAGGGACAGATCTGGGAAAGGACTTACTTCAACAGAAAATCCTGCCCTACCTAAAAGATGAAAAGCAAGGTGTTAGACTCTAGGAGGGGAATTCCCTGTGTCATTCCCTGCCTGATGCATTGGAGATAATGGCACCCTTGCATCTTAGCACTGCATACGTGACCCTGGAACTCACCCATCAGACACATGATGGGTCCAAAGATTAAGATTAAGTGTCATGAGATGGATTCAGATCCTTCCTTGCAGCTAGGAGCAAAAAAAAAAAACAATCAAAAAACACACAACAAAAAACATGACCCTGAGATTGGCCTCTGAGACAGCAGCAGAACACAACCTGTTCTTGTCACTGCTCCTTCAATTATCATTTTGTCTTCCCAGTACCTTTCAAAGCAAAATGATTAAGTGATTGTGGGAAACCATGGCCAAAACCATGAAATTCCTAATCCAGAACTAAGAACCCAACCCAGACCACTGCCATGTAGGGCTCTCTTACTTATTTTTATGTAACATCATGAATTTTTCGCTTTTGGCTCCAAAATTGCCTGGCTTCAGCTGGAGATTTCCACACAATTGCCTATAACCCAAAGATTATCAAACTTCTCCAGAAGGAGAGCAGCCTGAGTTCAGTCCATCAGCATCAACACATCTCCCACTTTGCAGCAGAAGCACTACCCAAGTCATAGAGACAGAGGTAACAGGAGAGTGAAGGAGCAATGGCAGGATTTAATCACTGCAGCTAGGTCTATTCCCAGAATACTGTCAGATGAGCTTCACGGGATGTCTGGTTCCAAAGTAGGCTTTGGTGGCTGGCTTAGCTGTTGCAATGGTGATTCTGGGCATGCTTTCTCCTAAAGCCTAGGATACCTGGGGCTCAGGGGTTACTTCCCTAACCAAAGCTCTACCGAACTGCAGTACAGGATGGATTTCCCCATGGAAATACCTTTTCCTATCACCAAAGCAAGGGTTAGTGTTTTTACTTTCATCCATGCCTTCCATAAAACTAGGAATAATAACAATGAAAAACTGTAATAATCAACTCACTTAAAATAATTATGTGGAAAGGTAGGTGTTATACTTGCACTGCAGAGTCCACTTGTTTGTAATATTTGAAATAAATGTTATCTAGAAGAGGCATGATTTAAAACACCATCATCCTGGCCTATTGGACTCCCTAATCACTACAGTTTTATACACTAAACTCTAAAAAAATAAATTTTCCTATAAACACTCTAACACCATTTCAGTCTGCTTCTGTATCATCTACTACCATTTTCAAGTGGCACCTTTCACCAGGGCCATTTGTTTTTTTTATAAGCATTTTTCAAAACTAAATTGCAACATTCCCTACTGATAGATGCTAAGAGCAACCACACTGGAGGCTTCAAAAAAGATCTTTAACCTTTCAGCTTTTTTTTTTTAACAAAAAGTATATTAAAAAGTTCAAACAGTGCCTTTCTACATGTCTCAAAGCAGACTTTAATCGTCTCATACAAATCTCAGCACTGCTGAGAGTTCCCAGAGAATGAAAGACAATACTCCTGCTGATGAAATATTTCAGTCCAACAGCTATAAAATCATTTGTTGCCCGTTAATAATAACTCATCTAGCAATTTTAACATTACCATTCAGCCAAAAGTGATGTGAAGATTGTAAATACAGACACAAAAGGCTCTGTGCCATCTCTCCCACTGCTGAATTACAGGACATGGCTGAGTTACCAAAGTCAGCATCTTCGTTTCGTACCCTACAGGCTCTAGCAGAAATACTACACACACATCTTGGATGAGCCCATCACTCCTTTTCTATCCAGCAGATATTTGCCATTCAAAACAAACAAACAAACAAAAAACAAAACTCAACAAAGAATGAAAATGCACTGAGAGCTTATCAATTAAATATTGATCAGCTATCAATCTCCAGCTACCCCATGCCTCTCTGACAAATAATTTTAGTTCACATAAGGTAGAAATCTACATATTCAGTAGGAGACATGTTCTAAGCAGTTGGTTTCTGGAATTCACTTGACAGCAGCAATGGCATATTCTCTAACCACAGGCATGGACACAGGGGAAGAGCAGCTATTTCAGCATGCCTTGTTTTGACTATATGGTCATATAAATGGCCAAATCTTACATCTTGTACAGATTGGCTCCTGCATGCAGACACATATAATATTCTCATAATGAACAGTGCCCAATAGAGCATTTTCCAAGTAAAGTACCACTAACAAGCTGCTTTTTTGATTGTTGTTGTTGCTGCCATTGTCGAAATTGCTGTTTTTTCCCTGTTAGCATCAAACTGATCAGGCTTCATCTTCTAAATCTACAGCTGAAATGAGAACAACATTCCCCAAATCAAGAGCCAACAGGAAACATATAATCAAGAAAAAGAACTGCAGAAAAGATAAGTTATTTTAATTACCTTCAGAATTATACAGGGATTCGCTCTGGTGTACATTATAATCCCATTGCTTTGCAGAGTTCGCAGACGTAGAGCCAACTTGAATTCCTCTTTCTTGCTATTTTCAGAAACACGGTATTTAATGTAACTATTCCCAGCAAAGCTAAGGGAAGTGTGGCCTGAAATAATCATTTTGAAAAGACACGTTCTTTTAGTGACACAGGAAAAAATTCCATCACCGTCAATCTAGTTAATTACAGCAAATGAGAATGAGTTTAGGACGAAACTTGTAAATAAGCCCAACCTTGATGGGGAAAAAAAGCTTGCACCTACTACAAATATATATGGTATTTTTTCATGAAATTGTTTTTCAGTCGATGGGGGAAAGATCTATTTCTCCGTATTTATAATGAAAGAGGGTTTTCTCCAAGTGTTCAGCATTTTTAAGGTTATCTACCCCTGAGCACACCTATCTCTCCTCACTTGTAACAGAGGGAGTTAAAGACAACCATGCTTGTACAGCAGGGAGTTGAGTTATGGGTATAAAGTCTGGTGTGGGCAGATGGCAGCCAAACCTGTACAGTTAATTCCCTGCAACCACTGCCCACGACCACTGTGAAAGAACTTATTATCTGCTGTGCTTTTTCCAAGAACACATTACATAGCCTTGGATTCACTGAAGTAAATGGAAAGCTCCACTTCATGGGCTCCCTACCGCTCTCTTTGTATCCAAGGGAACAACACAGCTGCAGAGAACTGACAAATGTCCTGAAAGTTTATTTTTGGGATGCTGTAGTGTTTTCATTAGTAAAGGCTGGAATTTTGGTGATCTACATTGCAAGCAGGAGTAAACTATAGAGCTTTGCCCATGGCAGGAAAGCATCTAGCATAACAGTCTCTAGGAAAAGTCCTGTTTACTCAGCAGCCTGTTTTAATGATCTGGGATTCAACCCAGTCAGTAGGAATTTCCCAAAAGAAACTTGATCATGGTCTTCATGCAGTCCCGTAGCTATAAAGCCGATTGTTTTCCAGGGCTTATGAACAGATAAGATAGACCAAGTGCCAGTGCTGAGAAGGGTTAAACGGTAGATCTTCTGTTTACTTCAGTGGCACCTCTATCTGCAATATGAGAACGACAGCCCTTTTTTTTTGTTCAAGTATATCCCCCTTTACCACTGTGACGTGCACCTGAGCATTCGCCAAGCTTTCCAGGTGGGCATTGGCAGATGAATGGTCTCCGGTTAGCTTCGTACCCCACACACTGCATGTCCCCTGGACACGGCTTCTCCAGGCAGGGATCATTAGACCCTGGGCACAGTCCTCCTGCAATAAGTTAAAATACTGTCAAGTACACAGTGTAAAACATGATCTTTAGTAATACAGAACTAATAAAAGAAAGACAATTATTGATCTTGCTCTTCAGTACAAGCCAAGCATGGCTTAAGAATAATGATAAATAAATAAAAAATATTTCAGGAAGAGATGCCCTCCAGACAAGTACTTAGCAAAACACTGCTAAGTTTTTTTCAAAGGGTGCACTAAAACCTACGGCAGAGTATTATGAAAACTGGCTATTATTAGCAGTGACTGGATATACATTGGTGTTGTGATGCTCAGACCAGTCATTTATTCACAAAGCCTTGTGTACAGGGAATTTAGGGCTACCAGAAAGAAAATAACTTGTAGTTACACAATCCTTTTGCCCAAGCATGCCCACGTAAAGCAAATTTAGAGAAGTAGAATTCCCTGGGAGACAAAATAAGAAAAAACAATTCCCTGGCTATGGAATGACAGCTGAACTTTTCATCTTTGTACTGCACAGGGCACACTTGCAGTCTGAGCACAAGGCACAGGCTCTGTCCTCATGTTCCTCCTGGCTTTTCCAAGACCTCACATCCAATTGCATACCTTGCCCAGGCTGCCCAAAACCTATCCTCCTTTCTTGTGGTTGTAACTACAGAACTTCTGTTGCATATGAAACTCCGTATGTCCAGGCCAAGACCAAGCAAACAAACAAACAAAACAACAAACACACACACACCAAACCAAACCAAACCAAACCAAACCAAACCAAACCAAACCAAACCAAACCAAACCAAACCAAACCACAACTACAAAACAAAACAAAACAAACAAAACAAAAACAAAAAACAGCAAAAGAGGAATACTTGTCTTGGACACTAAAAATGCAAAGAAATTTTGAAAGTAAAAAATACAGTGACTGTATTTCCTGGTATTACCTAATTGAAGAAAGAAACAATTTTAAATAGTTGCAACTGATGATTACAAAGGGGGAGAGTGTCATTTGGATAGAATTAGTTTGAATGCTGCTGTCAGCTCTTTCCTTATATGTTTTTAGTAGTATGGAATATATACATATATATATATATATATATATATATATATATATATAATTTTGCTCAAGAAAAGGTGAATTCAAAACTACTACTAACTTCAAAATAGAAGTAATATGAAGAGACAGATGAATACTGTTTTTTAAATTCACTTAGAATACTATCATGTGATACAATTTCATTAAGGTTCTTTGAAACCTAAATTTTTAACGTGTAACATGCTCACTATGTCAATGGCTAACTTTAAAGCCAGCCAACATCATACTTCTTGGATAGAACTTCTATATAACTTATTCAAAGTGTCTAAATATATGTTTCAATTGCTCTAATCTTAATTTTTTTAATTTTTTTTTTTAATTTCTTAAATTTTTTTCAAGCACTACCAACTGTATGCAAAACACAATACAACTGTTCATGCTCAATTTATGAATTCTCAGGATTACATGAATTTCTCAACAATTAGCCTTTTGCTGGTCGTAATAAAGAATTTAGTACATGCAGGGTCAGCTTCTACCTCTGGATGTCTGTGTGCAACTGCTATGAAGTTATATGCTTTCAACTGCAGGAAAAGCCATTCCCGTCCTTGCTTCTATTGATTTGCAGCCAGGGCTTGAACTAAGAGAGACCCAGTTGCTGGGAATGGACTGGCTTCTCTTTTTTTTTTTTTTTTGCCTATCAAATTCATTTACTTCGAGTAATAGATACAGGCGATGATATTAATGATAAAAAAGCCAGCACCTTCTTACCCATCAATTTCTGAATATTGGCAGTTCTTGGTTATTGTAGAACCTTAGTCATATTCAAATATTACTTTATTTTTTGAGCATATGTATTTTATTTACAATTTATAAAGGAAGAAATCAACCTGTCATAGAATAAATCCCTAAAGTAATGAAAAAAAGAATCTTATTGCTCTTACACTTTAGTACAAGCCAAGCAGAGCTCATAGCAAGCATAGCTGAAATTACCTGGTACTGTAAGTATTTTCTGGAAAAAGAAAAATTACCGCTGCAGGTTTCAAAGTGGACATGGGCTGACTACAAATACGGCAAGGACTGTAAATGTCTTGCTTGATATACAGCACAGTCAATTTAATCTTTAACATCCTCCCCTCCTTTGTCAAACATTTGTTTGAGAGGTCTATGCAGAAAACGATTTACAGTACTGCCTGTAGCACTGTTAGAAAATGATGCATGGCAATCTTTATTAATCAGTTTAGTAGGTAACATTAACAGGAATAACAGCTGCAATATACAGTCACACTTTAAGTCTCATCCTATCAAGAAACAAATGTTAGTTACTGCATTGCAGAATTATATTCTATTCAAATATAAGGTCTACAAAATTTAACCAAGAATATGTTTTTTATAGCTTATTTTTTAACCAGTTCTCTGGAATTCAGTAACAAGTTAAAATTACTTCTGAAATTATATTGGGTGATTAAATATCTATATGCTGGCTTGTACGTTCTACTTGGCTCTGTAGGCTATTTTAATTTATTCTTATGTGACAAATACACAGAACTGTGCTGTGTGGATAGATTCTCTCTTCCCTGAACACACTTAAACCTTATGTGAAGCTGTAATTCAAATGAACCTCTGCATAGCTGACAGACAAGTCATTTGGACAAAGGCCCCACAGCTTCTTGGTGCGGAGAAGAAAGGGACAGAGATTCTTGAATATGGCTCTACAAATTTTCACAACCCCTAACCTATGACTGCATCTTTGACATGAAGCAATAAAGCAATAGGTTACTTTGTTATCCATCTCTGCCAGTGTTTTAGCTGATTCAAGCCCTGATTTGTACCTGGGAGTCATTTTTCCAAAGTCCAAAAATATATGGAAAGGATCTAATGTGTTTAGTATAACTGCAGATACACTAAAGAACTGCTTATCCTGGCAGGCCAAGAATAGTTCTTCTGCTAAGCTACAAGAAAATCAACTTTTTATTCATCCTGCTGCAGCAGGATTTCATAGCTGTCACAAAAGTTTTAAAATATTCAGACTTGGGAGAATAAATGCTTTGTGCCTGTCTGTATGGTTATAAGTACATAAGTTACAAATCTGTATTATTGCTTTGCCCTAGCTAACACGCATTTTCAGGCTGATTTCACAACTGTGTGAAGCAAAATTGTGAAATCGTTCAAGGGTACTTTGTCCACATCAAAGATTTACAGCCTGAGTTTAAATAAAATTATTCTAATGTTGCATTTCCAGTCCAAAGAACAGTCTATTTACCATTCAATAGAGATTCAAGAAATATGGATTTGAATTGATCTCTTTTTTTTTTTTTTTCCTGTACCCAAGTCCAGAAAACCCATAGTATTCTCTTGAAACTCACATTAGTATTAATAGAGCTGTTCTCTACAGGATATCCCAGAGACGTAAGGGATAGTGTCAACCAGAGCATGGCAGGGAAGGTGGAATAGGCCCACTTGATTCTGACAGTTCATCTTCAGTTTAATTCTCTGAATCAAGCTAAAAGTATTACAGTCTCCCTACTGGTATACTGAGGAAGAAAACATATCAAAATGAGACATTTATTTAATTACTGTACACCCAAAGAAGGATCACTTCCAGGAATGTAAACATATTTTTTAAATTGAGTGCTTCATCAATGTTAACTTGAGCCTTGAGGTATTTGTTGTGTTTTTATAAGCCCATTCTCCTGAATCTCTTGGAATATATATGTATATGTTCAGTATTAGCCCATTTCTCTCATTTGCAGAAAAAAGCTAGAACGGTGACTCTGAAGGTCAGTCCCATAAGGCAAATAAAGGGACGTTCCCATTTGCTACTTTTAAAACAATCTAATGATTATTTTAGTGATATATTGGGTTTATATGGCAATGTTTTGGTAGCAGGGGCAGGTTGCAGAGGTGGCCTAACCTTGGGCTTGAGGAATTTGAGATAAGGGTGATAACTACATGAAGTAAAGGACAAAACATGGACTGGACATGGTGGGAGAGTGCAATAACTGTAGAGAACTCGTATTGCAATGTGGTGGAGGGACAAAGTGTATAAACTGTCCACCTTTGTTGCTGTTGCGATGATGTTATGTTGATTTGGTGTGGGGGATTTTTTTGTTGTTGATATAAGTGAAGTTTATGTGATGAATGTTTATGAATGTCTGTTTTAATGACAACTTAAATATGTTTCTCACAGAGGCAGGTAGTGGAATGCATTGGGCTTACATGGCAAGGGTTTAATAGCAAGGGGCTGCAGAGGTGGCCTCTGTGAGCAGAGCCCAGCAGCTGCCCCAGGTCAGAACTGAGCCAGCTCCAGACGGATACAAAAGGGATCCGCTGCTGGCCAGAGCTGAGCCATGAGCAATGCTCATTGGACCTCTGGGACAACAGATTGAAGAAAAGGAAAATAATAAACTTGTGCTACAGCAGCTGGGAGAGTGAGGAGTGAGAACAACCCTGCAGCCCCCAAGGTGATTGCAGCAGGAGGACAGGAGGTGCTCCAGGCACAAGGCAGCACAAGTTCCCCTGTGGCTGTGGAGAGGCCCCTGGTGGAGCAGGCTGTCCCCCTGCAGCCCATGGGTCCCACATGGAGCAGATCTCCACGCTGCAGCCCCCCCATGGGTGGAGGAGCCCCCGGTGGAGCAGGTGGATGTGGCCTGGAGGAGGCTGCAGCCCATGGAGAGCCCCTGCAGAAGCAGGCCCCAGGCCGGAGCTGCAGCCCATGGAGAGGAGCCCACGCAGGAGCAGGGGGCCTGGGGGGAGCTGCTGCCCACCCATGGGGGACCCGTGCTAGAGCAGTTTGCTCCTGGGGGATGGACCCCGTGGGACGGACCCGTGTGGGAGCAGTTCCTGAAGAGCTGCTGCCTGTGGGCAGCCCCTGCAGGCTCAGTTCAGGAAGGCCGGCATCCTGTGGGAGGGACCCCATGGGGAGCAGGGGCAGAGAGGGACCGTGAAGGGGTGGCGGAGACAAGCATCAGGGAGTGACCGCAGCCCCCATTCCCTGTTCCCCTGTGCCTCTTAGGGGGGAGGAGGTGGAAGAGGGTGGATGGAGGGAAGGTGTTTTAAGTTTGCTTTTATTTCTCACCGATCTAGCTTGTTAGCAACAGGCAATAGATTATATTAATCTCCCTAAGCTGAGTACGTTTCACTTGTGATGGCAACTGGTGAGTGATCATCCTATCCTTTTCCCAAGCCATGAGCTTTTTTTATCATCATATTTTCTCCTCTTGCTCCTTTGAGGAGCAGGAGTGAGAAAGTGGCGTGTTGGAGTTTTGCTGCTGTGGTGTGAAACTACCACAAGCGGGAAGGGAAGACAGTCAACCCATGATACTTGGGTTGACATGATTAGCTTCTGTTGAAGAAGACTATGCTTGTTTAGCTTTAATTTGGTTTTAGTTTTGGAGCACAGTGACCAGGTATTGTAGGCAATGATTACAGTACGCATATAAATGCATATACCACAAACTTGGTTCTGCACAGGCCAACCATGGGTTTCAGTTAGCTTGAGAGCCCCCAGAACACACTCATGGTGTGCCCTAAGTATGTCCTACCACACAGTATGTCCCAATGAATCAGTTTCTCTTCCAGTTTTAGAAGAATGGCAGTTTGGCCTACTCCATCCACTGTTTGGTAACAGCTTCCCTTAAGACCTAGGTGACAGATAAAAATCTCCACTCTCCCTGATTCTACAGTCAGGTTCCCACTTCATGCTTCATCTCTCCTGGGTTTCATATGAGATCCTGCATTCTCAGCATAGGTCTTAAAGTAGAGAATATTCTCAGGGAGAAACATCTCCCCTTACACAAGCGCAATGTTAAAAGGACTGTAACCAATTTAATGAAATCTATCAAATTTATCTGCAGTTCTTTGTTCCCAAGCATAGACAAGACACCTTTTCCTTTATTCTTCCTGGCTGTCTTGACAGGACAAGTCAAGAGGCACTAGTATGTGTGAGCTTCCTGGAACTGGAAAGAGCAGAGGTTGTTCAGGATCCTGGTATTAGGACTGGAGTTGTACAGACAAGAATTTGGGTTCCTTATGCCCAGTACTGCAAAACATTCAGGACTCTATGAGGTGATGTGTGCTCTGAGGAACTGAGGAACAGACCACCATTTAAGATCAGTTCCTAGATAAATAGCAGATCCTATAATGCATCACAGTCTATGATTTCCTTTTGTGAGAACATTCATGACATGCTAGAAGTGGCTTCATAAAGTCTGAATTGCCTGGTTTCACGAGTGGTCCAAGACTGCTATTCACTTGATTAAATAACATAGATGTGAGTGTCTGCACTTTCGCTGAACACTTCTGGGTCTATTAGAAAAATTCTTTCAAACTATTAAGCCAGAACCATATTAAACACTTGAAATGGAATTCATCTCATCTAACTTTAGGGCATGATTCATCCGACTGATTTTAGACATCCAGGGAGAGATGTATCACATCATTAAAAATACCTCATTCTTTCCACTGTCTGGAAATGAGGCCTGGAGTGACCAGCTCACATGTAGATATATACCCACATTTGTCAAGATAATTTCAATCAAGCCTTCTCCCGTATTAATGGAACCTCACTTTTGTAAGGTTATAACACAGAGCCATCCACTATAGCAAAGTAGACCCAACAAAACCTGCTTCTTTCCTGCATCTTTGTCTTAACACAAAAGAATTACTATGCCACATGAAAAAAACATGAACAAAACAAAACAAAAAACACAGAAAAAGTGAAATAGATTTCTGCTTCTGAAAAATGAGAATGTCATGAGAACTATTTATTATATATACTTATTCTGGTCCTCCTATCTTTATTTCCCACAAGCACTGACAGATGTTTGCATGCCTTACATCACGTGATGGGAGATTGGCAATTGCATAGGCCTTGTAGCCCCACTGAAACAAACCCCAGTTTGTTACTATATTTTTCACATAAACACAAGCAGAAGAGCCAGAAATCTAAGGAGAAAGTCTGTTATTGGAAAAAAAAAAAAAAGGTCATTCAATTTTATTGATTTTAAAGGCTTTGATTGATATAGCTGAACTTTCGAACTTATCCTTCCAGAACTGAGCTGCTGATCCTTAGAAGTTCACACACTGCCTGCTTTACAGTCTCCCTGCATTTTTATGTTAGATAACTCCGTTTGCTCACAAAGGTAATCTAGGTAAGTTATGCACAGCTGGCATGCATAAATTGTGCATATCTGTGACATCTGCCAGTGGGAAAAACACTCCAAGTATGATACATATTTCAAGAACGAGTGAATTAGCTCAAACTCAAGCTTTCTGGGTCATAATTGAATCAGACCACTGAAAACATATGCGATATTTTAATGGGCTTGTCATATTTCAAGCTATTAATATTTACTGGACTGGGTCATTAAACTATCCTAGTAACAAAGGAAGTATAATGCTTTTATTATATTGATAGTATCTTGATAATGCTGTCTTGTAAAAGGAGGTATGATAGATTTATTCTGCTATTCTGTGCTCTTTTTTTCTGGTTTGCTGCATTTATGTCCATGTACAAAGGATCAAAGGAAATATTTGGATTTTTCTGATCAAAGGAAGTATTTGGATTTTTCTAAGTCTTACTGAGCCTAGACCTTAGTATTCATGAAAGTAGTGCCATACTCAAGTTTTCTAATTAATATATCCTCAGAAGCCTGTTAAACTCCTAAGGGACTAAACAAAGTGATGTATCTGTGTATTTACCTAAACAGCAAGACATTTCTTGTGGCTCCTTTAATTAAAAACATTAGAAGAGGATGACACATTAAGTAATGCGCAGAAGGGCAAAGCATGAGCTTTTTTACTTCCTAACAAGGTATCTTATTTCTGCACAAGTAACAGGCACCTATAGATCATCTATCTGATGACCTATATATTTAAATCAGCGGCTTTGGACGAATGAATTTTTGTTACAGTCTGGATGGTGGACTTGAGATGCACAAGCCCATGCTAAGGCTTCTAGATCAACATGGGAAATCTGCACCTAGCAGCTTGAATGGGAGATCTGGGACCCATCCAGCTTCCCAGCTGGACAAGGAAATATCTGCACCAACTGTTCTCAACAGCAGTCTTCATAGCCATGATAGATGGTCCAGAGGCTATGGACCACAGACAGTAATTTAGGCAACCTGCAATACTTAGATTAACACAATGGTTTGGGTTGGAAGGGACTTTAAAGTCTACCCAGTTCCAACCCCCTGCCATGGGCAGGGACACCTTCCACCACACCAGGTTGCCCAAAGCCCCATCCAGCCTGGCCTTGAGCACCTCCAGGGGTGGGGCATCCACAGCTTCTCTGGGCAATCTGTGCCAGGGTCTCGCCACCCTCAGAGTAAAGAATTTCCTCTTTATATCTAATCTAAACCTACCCTCTTTTAGTTTAAAACCATTCCCCCTTGTCCTATCCCTAAAATCCCTGAACTTTTTGAGGATTGATTGGTACATGACAGAAAAAATTAGAAATCGCTGTCCTAGCTGATTTTTTATGTTTCCAGTGCAAACTTGCTGAGCAGAGAAGAAAAAGGGGAGAGCTGCTGGATCAGAACTGTTCTGTATTGTAAAGCCCTTTTTTGGAGCTAAACTAATAGATTATAAGGCACATCCACTCACTATTAGTTTCTGAAGGGAATATACATCATTACTGACTTTAATAAGTAATGAAATGAAATTATACACAGTGAAAATCTTGGCTGCCAGAAAAACAATTTCTGACACAGTGAGGGCTATCACCATCCCTATGGAGATGAGGATTTGTGATTTCTTGGTACATAAATGAGACAAAGCTATGACTTAGGGAATATAAAAGTGTTTTGCAGACAATGCTCCTGCATTGGCTCCAGGACTCAGCTGGAGGATATTGCAGCATTGTCCCTTTCAAACCTGTGAAAATCCCTTTTTATTTCAGAGCCTTTCATGTGTAACAAAAAGCCAAGTATTGTTATAATAGATGTATCTGTTCAGAACCTCTAACGCTATTACTTAAAAATTGACCAAACAGTCTGCTCTTGACTACAGAAAACACCGCAGATAGAGAATTCTGATATTTTTATAGAGATGAACTCCTAAGGCATTACTATTCATGTGCTGCAGGACACAATGATTTCTGGTTAAGTTTTATGCATTAAGGCCTATTTTCATTCCCACTGAAGTCGATGGTGTGACATGAAGTCCTGCTGACTGCTGCAGAGACAAAGGTTGGCTATTGAGAGACACAGCTACTGAATTCTTGTACAATTGTGTGTGTGTGTGTGTCTGCATGTGTGCTTAAGATGAGGGAGACTTAGATGTATTGATTTTACAGCAGCTTTTTTCTCTGCTCTTAAATGAAGTGGAATGAGGAGCAAATAGCTTGGCAAACAAAAGAAACAGAACTATTATTATAACTGCCTGAGGTGTTGTACTCCAAGTACAGAATCATAAGGAAGATTGGCTCTCGAGTCTATTTGTCATATATACCCATGCAAAATCGCTGCCAAAATGTGGAACAGTCTGAAACACAGAAAAAAAAAAAAAAGAAAAAAAACACACCACCCTGACACCTACTGTAGCATTAAAGGTCAGAAATGGTGCTTGCTCGCAGTTACTCAGTAAATTATTTCATTGGTTTCTGCTCCACTCTGCAAAAATGAACTGGAAAAGGTATTTCCACCTGTGTTGCTTGGGTCCTTTTCCTTGGGCATTCCTGGTGCAGAGCAGGCTATTCTACTATGACTACACGACAGCTTTATTCTGGTGTTGTTGGAGACTGAGTGGGAAACCACATCACTCCCTCTCTTATCCTTCCTCTCCCCTTCCTTCCCCTCCCCTGGAAGTTTGTTGATGGCTCTGATTATGGAGCCTCCAGGAAAGCAGTCTTTGTCATAAGAGGCCAAAGTTCATCAACTTCCATTTACATCAGTAAACACGAACAATTCTTCCTGAGCCTGAGAAATCAATTCCCACAATACATCAGCCAGTCGTGCTTTAACGGGCTGAATTGAAATGCCCCTTCTAATCTGCATCAGAGGAATAAAAACAATCCTATCGCATAATGTGTAAAGATGGGAGGGGACGAGGGAGCGGTACTCACCATTGCACATGCAGTGCACATTCCTGTAAAAGCGGGGGCACACAAAACTAATTCGTGCTGTGCTATAGGTCATCAGGGAATGTGAATCAATAGATAGACTTTGCTCACAGTGTTGTTCCTGACAATCCAGTCCAGAGCAATTCTTCTCCAAGATAGCAGAAATACGAATCACATTTTCCAAGTGTCTCCTTGCATTGGTAAGCTTCTGAATCAAATAGGCAGGCTTATAGAAACCACCGTTGTGCATCTGAACTGCAAACAGCATGTCAAGCTGATTGTTGCCTGCCACCGGCTGAATACTGATGATGTGTAGGCTGTCTTGCTTTTGGGAGAGCACTGCGTTTCGCAAGGTACGCCGGAACCCATGCATGTGAAGGCCCACAAAGTCTTCCGGGGAAACATTCTCAAAACGAATGGTGACGGTGTTCTGCAGCATTTCTTGAAGCAACTGCTCGACGTGGACCACAACGTCGATGGGTACCTGGAACCGGCCATCACTGACAGAGACATTCAGGACATACTTGCCATTATCGAGCCCTCCGAGGGCAATGATCTTCCCATCATGGCTGTTAACCTTGAACAAACTTTTCTGCTCTGATTTCAGTGTGTAAGTGAGGACATCATACACGTCCTGATCTGTGGCGTGAATTTTCCCAATGACTCCACCTGGAAAATCATCTTCTATGGTGACAATGAAGATCTCCAGTGGAATGGCCGTCGGCTTGTGAATGCTCTCTTCAATAACCCTCACCTGAACGTAGGTGTGGGAAACCTGCTGAGGCTTCCCAGAGTCCTTTGCCTAAAATAATTAAAACAAATAAAAATAAGCCAACAAAATATGACACACATACAATGCAGCTGTCAACCATAACTTTTTGCTATATGTATTTTCACAGCATCAGTAATTCTGAAGACCTCTCAAAAGAACTTCCCAAACACATTTGCAAAATACATATGTAAAGAAATGTCTCAGCCATTTCTAGCAGTGGAACTTACAAACTCTTTAGGGAAGCACAGATATCTTATCTAAGTGGATTGCAGAGAGAAATGTGTCAGTACTATGTCTCATTACTCAAACTGAAATGTTCCCAGGATCCCACAGCTATCACTTGCCCCCTTCACAACACAGCTATTTGAAAATGGTATATTCTGCAGCAAATGGAGTTTGGACTCACTTCTACTCTGGAAACGACATTGCATCCCAGTGAAATACCAGCAGCAGTTTCTGTGCTCCATGGTGTGCACCACAGTGTTTCAGACCTTGCTTAGCTTATGTGGATACAAGGGAGTTCAGAGTTTTTCTCAAGCGCTCTGTGTGACTTTCCCTGAAGCAATCAAAAACCATGCTTGAAATAAATAAAATTTATCATCCTCCAAAAGTGAAATAGGGTGCTTGTGCTGCTCCTAACAATAAAATATGAGAGAAGCACTACACTTGGACAGACGACTCCATGACCCAGAGCACATATGATAGCATCATTTGCACTTTTTTATAGGGAATAAAAAAGCAAATATGACAAAAAACCCAAGGCCATCTTGACAGAAAGGTGTGCAAGCTTGAATCAGTGTCCTTTTCTGCACTAAGAAAAATGCTTCACTGAAGCCAGTATTAAGATAAACCACTCCACACATCCATTTGCTTCAGAGAAGAACAGACAGCTGAAACATCACTGGGCACAGACGTAGCACATATTGAAGTAACTTTGTATTTGGACATGGAGAGGAAGACTTACAAAGAAAAAAAACAGGCAGGATGGCAGTACTAATATGGACATTACCAGAACAGGATTAGTAACTTGGAGACACTAAAAATCATGCTTCCTAACCACGCTGGATGGAGAATTTTAGAAAAGATTTTATGTAGATGTGCATATACACATACAGACACGCATACATGCAGAAATTATTTCCCATTCCATTTTCAGTTTTAACATTACTTTTTAATAAACATAACACAGAGGAGGAATCTGATGGTGGAAAGGGAGAAGCAGCAATCTGGCACATATAAATGGAAAAAAAGATTTCTATATTCTATACACAACAGAAAACTATAAAATATGATTTCACTGCAGAAATCCCTAAAGAAAATAACACTGGGAGGAATTGGGCCTTCACAATCCAGCTGCGTGTTTTTCTGAATATTTTGGTGCATCTCAGTGATTGTGGTCTGGCTAATATTTCATTTATATGACATACTTGGATCTATATAGCTGAGGATGCTGCTTAAATGTAATTTACATGCCCAATTTTGGCTATACTGGAACTTTGGCTAGTGAATTGTCCTGAAAGGAGGATATTTTAGGATGAGGACATGGTAAGAATAAAAGATATATATACACACACACACACACACACACACACACATATATATATTTTCTACAAGGCTCAAAAAATGGGTTGCAAGAATATTAAATTGCAAACCTGTAAAACATTACTTTCATATGAACTGCTAATTAGCAACAGAGCTTAAATTTTTTAAATTGTACCTAGCTGATCTTGTTACTGCTACAAACAGTATTAAAAGTACTCATAAAGGAGCAGTTATGCACTGTTTAGAGAAATTAACTCCAGTATAGCAAGCTGAGGAAAACTGCATTTTCAGACTTAGATGATATGACCGTGTCCCATTTCAATGAAAAGGTGCAGTTCATTCCCTAGACCTGCATATTTACTGAACCCTATTACATTTTCTCTGGCAAACCTGAAAAACATGGTCCAATTACTCTTGGATTTATAGTTTTCGGTAAACAAAATTACCGTGGTTACAAAGTTCCTCAACAATGACTCTAGAGCTACGTTTGAGCTTGACTGTTATATGTCTTCTTTTTACATTCTTTAAAAGCTAAGCTGACCTTCGAAATGTGATTTCATGAATTCTTGGTAGGCTTCCAAAAATTTGTGATTAAATTTACGACTTAAAAGCAGAAGTGATTTTCCTTCCTAGAACAATATTTTGCTGTCACTCGTTCTGTGGTATATTTATATGTATATACTGCTTTTTAGCTTATTTTCCTCTCTTAGCTACAGAAAAAAAAAAGGATGAAAATCTTAAATCATAACAGCTGCTGCTCAGAAAATCCATTTCATGCAGAGAAAATTGGAAAGGTGGCTGGCTACCTATTTATATTTATACAAAATTGGGTTTAAGGACATCAAAGGAAATATACTATATTGTGTACACATAAACTGGAATGCATGGTATTTACTTACAGAAAAAAGTCAATTAAACCCAAACCTTACAGGCAACGTACACACGACCTGCCACTATGAAGGCTGTCTTTCTTTCTATGCAGACACAAAAAATCAGGGCATACCTGCACACAGAGCACATATTCGGTTGCAACCATGTGCTTGAAGATGACTGCAGATCTCAAGACGCCATGAGGGTCCAGCGTAAATTCCTCCTCTTCATTGCCAGTGAGGATGGTGAAGGTAAAAGGGGGGCCATTGTGGAAAGAGTCTTTGTCCGTCACTACCAGCTGCAAAATGCTTGTGCCCACTGGTTTATTTTCCTTTATGCGTATACACAGCATATAATGAAAAGGATTAAAATGATACATCTCACCACAATGATAAAATACCACATTTCACTATCAAGAATATGCAAGTAAATGCTCTTTGGCCAAGGTGTCATTTTACTGTGGCATTTATTTGGCACTGCTGCACCCCATGGACTAGCATCAGAGATGGAGGCACCCACTGCATTGCTGGGGAGTGATCGATCATACCCTGTCTGATCAGGACCAACTAACCACTAAATCTTACATCCTGAGCGAGGCGTAGAGAAGTGCAAACTCATCCCAGCTCAGAATTTTGGAGGCCAGAGTACATACCCTGGTGCAACAGGGATGAACAGTAAAATGTGCGACAGATGCTGAGGTTAAGGAGTCTCGGCAAACAGAAACTTACCAAAGAGTCAAGAAAGACGTGTTTATACTTTCCTTTAAATAAGATCATTTGATACATCTTTGGCAGATAAATCATCAAAAGCTGCTTAACTGAAACCAAATGCTTTTGCATTTTAAAAGTCAGAGAAGGTTTTGATGTGCAGGATGAACTTACTTGAATTACAGCTGTATAGTTAGCTGGAGTAAATACCGGGCTGTTATCGTTCACATCAGAAATATCCACGTTGACCGTCACAGAGGAAGACAAAGGAGGGGTGCCACTGTCTCTTGCCTGAATAACTAACGAATAACCAGATATCTGCAAAAAGGTGAAAATATTAAATCATCATGAAAGCGGTCCTAAATTTTAACTCATGTTCTTTACATCCACTGCACCACCTACCATACTCTAAGGAAAGATGTCTGGCCTCATTACATTCCCTGCCCTTTGTATAACATTAGACTGTTTATTGCCAGATTGTGTCCCAAACACTATTTTATAAGGCTATCAATAAACCTAACACAGCTTCACTGTATTAAAATATCTTTACTAGATGATGCATTCCTGAAACAAAGGGACAGACATAAAAACAAAGGGCGGATAATATCCAAACTCAGCCTAGATGTCAGCTGGGATATGTGACCTGATTCTATTTAACTTATGGGTGGTTTCCAGGATAATATATGTTACTTATTAGAGGAAGCCTCAATTTGACACAGTGTTTCTGACACGGTGATGGAGACCCAACAAAAGTTCACAGACAGTTGGCTTACACACACTGAAAAACATTTGGAATCACCAGGGACAACACATCCTCTGCAGCAACAGGCTCTTATCCACCATTCAGTAGAAGATAAGGGAATTTTTGAGCCTGCTTGTTTGCAACAGCCAGAAACAAGTCAGCATAGCGTGGGCTGTTCAGTGCATCCCACCAGCTGCATCACCCATGGGTCCTCTACATAGGGATGTGCACGTGCATGAGGTTTGAGCATATATGGCGATTTGGAAGAGATCTGCGCACAGTTTATGGATGACAGTTTGATTTTATGAACTACATCCTTATGTCGGCCTCCTGTCTTACGACCATCTTCACGTAGTGCTCCATGCTCCCCAGGGAGAGCTGCCGACACGTCTGCCCGTGAAACCTTCAGAGGGGTGGAGAACAAAGGATGACCTGTGTACCAGATAAAACACCCGCTCCAACCTCTTGGAGTGGGGCTGGGAAGGGGAAAAACATGGTCCCGCAGAGGGCAACAAAGAAAAGTTAAAGGCATTTTTTAGGGTGGGGGAAATCCAAAAGGACACAAAGGTCAAAGCCGTTTGGGTAGGAGGGAAGAGGACAGGCTAAATGTATGAAACAAGGAGGATCTTCTGGGCTGTGGGACCAAAATAAGTAAAAAGGGAACATTTTTTAGGTAGTTTATAAGGAGAAGAAAGGGTGCAATTTGCTGAGTGTGTAGTGACAGAGTCAGGAGGAAAAACCCATAACTATGGAAGGTCAAGAAACTGAGGCAGAGCATTAATAATTTTTTTCCCTTTCAAGCTTTGATTTTTACTGCTAGTCAGGATTGACACCTTTGTGGGATCTTTCCCTAATTTTGTGAGAGTTTGTTTTCATTTCCATATATCCCAGAAAGGCAAATGGCAACAGACATGGTTTGTACATGATTAGAGCTCTGGAAATGAGTTTCCTTAAACTGCTAAAACCTGGGAGTCAGCACTGCCTTTGGGGATCTACAGCAGATGGGGCATCATGTATCATTTCCCCTGACGAGGTCAGAGACACTTGTGTCTAGGAAACGTGCCAAGGAAGCAAAGGAAAAGACAATATTACAGCTCACTTTAACTGAGAGAAACTTAGAAGAATGCGGATCTGAGAGTTGGCCTTAAACACGCACAGATTGGTGAGGGTGAAAGTGTGTGTCTGAATGCAGACACATATGCATATATCTCGTAGCTATGCCAAATGCAGAAACCAAACACAATCATGCTAAGAAATTAAGCCTGTGCCATATAAGAAAACTATCTAATAGCAAATATTCAACAAGCACAGCCATTATTACTTCCTTGTCCTCACCAGTCTGCAGTATAGTCGTCGTTCTGCCACCAGCCACTGGCAATTTAATCCTGCCTTTGTGATAACACAGAAAAGATATTTGCCTCTGTTTCAAGCAGTAGCTCTGCTTCCAGCAGAGAGCTGTTCCAGCTGAGCCCATATTCTGGGGATAGCAATCAGCTTCCTCAGCCGCATGGCTAGGGGGAAGGAGGTGTGCATTTCTTCATGTGTTGCAAGACTTCTGAAGTCATGTAGTATTCTCTTGCCCTGCTGGTAGCACAGGCAACTGTATTCATTTATTTATTTATTTATTTTATTTTCCTAAAAGCTGCTAATTGCTAGCTATGGCAAAATGGTGATAAATCACCCATAATGAATAATCCAGTGAGCAAACAAAGCTGCAGACGCCGTTTAATGAAGCACTCTTTCACTTTTGGTGCAGCCTGGCTACTCCATAACATTACCTCCCCGGTGAGATGTTTTGCAGAGCGCTAATTAATGGCTGAGGTCTCAGCTCGGTGCTTGGTGCCACAATCTGCAGCTCGCTGTAATCAGTCCATTGCATACCCTGCTGCATGCACGTGCAGGAGAGAGGAGGCAGCTCATTAACACAGCAACAGCTGCCAGTGGCACTACAGGAAAAATCCAGGGTGGCTTTTTTCCCCAACCTGGCTTCTGCGGTTGTGTTGGTGCAGGATGGGAGAAATTCCAGGGCAGTTGGCTTGCAAATACAATTGGGGATAGGGCTGGGGTGGGAAGAAGTGGAAGAACATTCGAAAGACCTGCTGGAGCATCTTAAGCTAATTGCTGCAGAATGAAAAGCAGCTTCTTCACAACTGGCTAGCAGCAGAGTTGAAATCAATACACATCTGTAAGTCATTGTAAGTTAAGAAATCCCACGTGTCTTACCCTTTCTCTATCCAATTTCTTTTTAACTTTCACGAGTCCCAAGCCAGGATCAACTGAAAATTCATTGTCTCGATCACCACTCACTATGGAAAAATGAATCTGGCCATTGGAAGGACTGTCCAGATCTTCCGCTATCAACTTTTTTGAGAGAAAAGTGAAAATTAGCAAAACAAATATTAAACCTTCTGTATGCTCCATTAACTGTTCAACGACCCAAGAAGCAGGACTCCATACTCTGTAAGACCAGTCACATCTGAACCGCACACCACTACGGCATCAAGCCAATCAGCTTGTCACAGAAGACTCTCCTTGGTCCTTTTAAAAACTCTAGCATTAAAACATATAAAAGGTTTTAATCTCAATGAGCTATATAACAAATGACATATAACATAAATACAATATATTTCACTGAGAAATTGAATTCTGTCTTCCAGTAAAACACACTTGTTTTAAGCTGGCTCCTGAATTACAACACCTTAAACATACCATTGCTCTTTGACATCATATAGGGGAAAAAAAGAAACATTTGGTACTACTTTTTTTTTTTTTTTTTTTTTTTTTTGAGGTGGGAGGGAAACAGGCAGCTATTGGGAAAGCAGTAGCAGATGCAGAATATTGGTTAGAGAACTGTTTGGGTGATTCAAAATGCAGTAGTTGCCATTATTAGCGCAGCAGTATTTTACTAAAGGTCAGGCAACAGAAGGCCTCATCCTGCCTAAACACGGCACTCACCATTATAACAGAATCACCGACAGCGGCGTCCTCGCTGATGACTGCACTGTAGACCACCTGGCTGAATTTTGGCGCGTTGTCATTAACATCTGTCACATTCACATTCACAGTCGTAACAGCGCTCAGGGCTGGAGTACCTCCATCTTTCGCTTCCACTACTAAGTAGAAATCCTTACACGATTCATAATCCAAAGCTTCAAAAATGGAAATGGCTCCTTTGAAGCAAGGGAAGGAATGTCAACATACAGCAAAAAACAAATACTGTTGTGGATTAAGGGATTTGACTGGAGTAAACAGTACAGCATGCTATTTATCGCCACTGCACAAACACAAAACATGTTGTTCCATCTTTAACACTGCCCAGTCCAATAAAAATATTTGGTCAGTTTTCTGCTGCTGTCATTTGATTAAAGAATGATGCCAATTGCACTTGGGTTGCCTCTACCAAAAGGACCTTCAAAGACATGAAATAATTAATGGTTTCTCATGAAAATAACTTTTATTATGCCAGTACTGTAGGTGGAGAAGTGGGTGCCGTATCCATCCATTTGCCTGGGCTCATGTACAGAGCCCGTGGGAGAATTGGATGCAGACTCTGGAAATCAACACTGACAAATCAGCAGAAATGAACTCCTACGTAATTAACTTCTCATGAATTAAATACTAATAAATGTGGTATGAATCCCTTTGAGAAATGAGTTGTCTATCATTTATGTGATTAAACAGGGACTTCCCCAATAAACTAGGTTTAAAAATTTTGGGTTCCTGCACCACACAACCAAAACTAAGATTATCTGTAACCTGACTCACTCTCTCCTAGACCTCTTCTAGCGCAGAAATGCTTTTTATGCGTGTTCTCTACTTGTCTTCCATGTATGCATAACTTTATCAAGAAGGGGAAAGTGGATCGTGCACAGATTACTAGTGATGACTTTAAGGAGGTGATACTGGGCACGGCAGGAAAGACTTAAAAGCAAATCCATAATCTCAGCAAGCCAAATCCTTTTCAGTATAGACTCATCAGGAGAAAGGATGTACAGGGCTTAAAGGTCATTTAGTCCAACTGCTACACAGCATAGGTCAGCTAAACCTAGTCATTTTTGAAGGTACTCATTTCTAATGTTCTTAAAAAGCACCAGCAATATCACTTTCCTGTTCTTCTTAGGAAATGTATTCAAGTACTTAATAATCATTACAGCTAGGAATTTCTTTCTGTCATTTAACTGAAATAATCCAAATGCAATTTAAGCCAATTCAAAACTTCTTTTCTCATGAGTGGACACAGAGAACAGTTTATTCCCCTGCTCTTTGTGGGTACTTTTACATAGGTAAGTACTTTGAATACTATCAGCATGTCTTCTCTTTCCTAGCTTAAATATCTTCAATTCTTTTAGTTTTTCCTGGTAAGCCTCATTTTATAAACCTCAGATCATTCTTCTTAATCTTGTCTGGGCTCTCTCCAAATGAATCCTACCTTTCAGCATGACTTGCTGAAAGCAGGAGCCCTGAAGAGAAGCTTCCAAGTGGCTAGCAGGGAGTCCCCACTGATAAATGGTGTGAGAAGCATTATTTTTCAAGCCCTGATCAGGCATGCCACATCAGTACCCGGCTGTCTGGAAACTCGGCTCCTGCCTCTAAACCGATAATAATGGAGCTGTCACACATTAATGAATAATAAATAGTTTTTTTTTTTCCCTGTGTGATTAAGCTTCATTATGGGTTTTTATTGATTTATCTCCTTGGCTTCATTGTCAAATGTGAAGTTAAGTATTGCTGTCTAGGCGTATTTATGTTTAAATTTTGTTAGCACTAATCAACATTATGAAGATAGGAGACAACACACAATTATGTTATGTTAAGGCCCTTATATGTAAGGCAGTGTCCTCCGCAGAGACTGGGGAGAGATTTTTGCACACCGTAATGTAAATGACACAATGCATCATTTTGAGATTTTCCAGGTTACTGGTTATTACAGCTGCACTCAAACAAGTGTTACCTTCAGCTTTCAAAATCAAGACTGTTCTGCTCAGAAGCTCTGGTGGCGGATTTGCACTGGTCATCCTGAATGGCATAAGAGTAAGGGCATCCACTACAGGAAGTACAGAAGCATCACCCCATGTGGAGCAGGGGCAGAGGGTGACTGTGAAGGAGTGGTGGGGACAAAGCGTCAAGGACTGACCACAGCCCCCATTCCCTGTTCCCTTGTGCTGCTCGGGGCGAGGAGGAGGGATAGGGTGGACTGGGGGAAGGTGTTTGTAGTTTGCTTTTAATTCTCACTGCTCTAGTCTGTTAGCAATAGGCAATAGATTATATTAATCTCCCCACACTGAGTCTTTTTTTGCCTATTATGATAATTGGTGAGTGATCTCCCTGTCTGTATCTCAAGCCATGAGCCTTTTTTCATCATCTTTTCTCCCCCTGTTCTTTTGAAGAGGAGGACTGAGATAGCAGTGCAGTGGTGCTCTACTGCCCATCAGTGTAAAACCACCTCAGTGATGTACAACCAAAAAAAAAACCCAAACCAGAATGGCTGAAGTCAACTGTCAGACAAGACAAATTAGGAACAAAAAATGGAGAACAACTCTTTGTTCAATCAGATAATGACAGGACAAGGGGGAATTGTTTTAAACTAGAAGAGGGTAGGTTTAGATTAGATATAAAGAGGAAATTCTTCACTCAGAGGGAGGTGAGGCCCTGGCACAGATTGCCCAGGGAAGCTGTGGATGCCCCATCCCTGGAGGTGCTCAAGGCCAGGCTGGATGGGGCTTTGGGCAACCTGTTGTGGTGGGAGGTGTCCCTGCCCATGGCAGGGGGTTGGAACTGGGTGGACTTTAAAGTCCCTTCCAACCCAAACCATTCTGTTAATCTTGTCAGTTGAGCTATACAGAGTTGTATAAATTGTGTGGTCACTGCCTGGCAAGGTAGGGCTGCCAGCTATTTGGTGCTGATAGCACCGTCTGATGCTTGCTGTGGTCCAGATCTTTACTCAGCTGATAGGCAGTTAAACATTACAAGTGTACATTACTGACAGGACTGAGAGTTTGGCTAATGGGCTGTCACAACTATGCTGACTTCAACAGAAATACTAATGGAGAAAGCCATTCTCCACTCAAGTCAGGGCAACTGAGTGGGACTGTAATTTACATCCACATCCAACATAGCATTGGTTTCTAACTATGCAACTAATTTCACGTTGACAAGCTCTGAGTCTTTGTCCTTGGAACTTTTTTATGGTCCAAGAGGTTTCTCCAAAGCACTCACATTTTTTCCAACGCTTTCATGTTGTATTACAAGTAAGAGCCAGTTTACAAACCTGTTTTTGAGTTAATCCTGAACTTCCCCTTCTCATTCCCAGATCTGATGAGATAGGTAATCTCAGCATTAGTCCCAATGTCCTGGCTTGTAGCAAAAACAGACAGGACTTCAGTGCCAGGTGAAGTGTCTTCAGGTACAGTAACGAGATAATCTCTTCTTTCAAAGACGGGCGGATTGTCATTAATGTCTAGCACTGTAATGGTAACTGTAGCAAATGAGGACAAGGTCAGCACAATGCTCTGATCTGAGGCCTTTACACTAATGTTATAGGACGACTGAAGCTCTCTGTCAAGTGGATGCTCCAAAATAATGATTCCTGATGAGCGGTCAACTGAGAAGTAACCATCTGCCGAGTCTGCGAGGGAATAGGTAACTTTTCTGTTCACACCTAAAAGAGAAGCAGTTGTGAAAATTATAATGTGAAATATAAAATATTTTTTTTTAAAAAAGCAAAACAACCTTATCTCTAACCACCTAATGGAAAACCTAAGGAAAATCTGCTATCACACTCATTGTTTCCAATTGGTGTGGAGCACATGGAGGTAATGCTGTACCTGAAGGTACAGCATTGCTGAAGGGTTGGGAGATCAGGACATGCTCTTCTCACATGTCAGATCTCTGTGGATGACTTGAGTTCCTTCCCTCATCATGATGCTTTTTAAAATGATCACTTTGTAGAAGTGCTGCATAACGAAACCTGAAAGTATCCAGATTGTTCCTTGCCCCAAAAAGCTTACAACTGAATTAGGTAAGACAGGCAGAATACTGAAAATGGAAATGCCTCAGCGCACATCCGGAAGGAATAGAAATGTATTTAAGGGAAAAATAAACACATAAAAATTCATCAGGTGGCACAGAATGTACTTGCTACCAGTGCTGCCTTGATTCCTGTGTTGAGAAGCAAAACATTATCAGAAGACGATACCTTTTAGACAAAAGCTTCGTCAAACAGCTCCTGCAAGAACATGGACATTATAGAAAGAGAAGTCCCCCGCTCCCCCAGTTTAAGAGCAAAAATTGAATTGTACAATAGCCCATGTTTTTCAAAGCCTGCCTGTATTTCCCAATACATAACAGTTATCCTCCTGGCTGCTGAATATGTAGATCCATGCTAAAGTTGCTAGTAATAAGGCCTGAGGGGAAGGTACTGACTTGGCTGTTTGCTGTACTATAGTGGGATAGCCATTTCAAATCTAATTAAATGTGAACACAAATGCAACCTCACTCAAGCTCCCTTGGTGCTGGTTGTTTCTGTGCTTTGGTCCTGGGTTCTCTGCTAAAAGATTATAACTAAAACACAAAGATCCACTAAACCGGAGTGTCTCTGTTTTTAACATCTCTCACTTGAGCATTTGCTGCCCTTTTTGCTGGAGAACAGACCTTACAAGCCTGATATTACTCAGATGAACAAGAGCTACCAATCCCTTCTAGGCATATTTTGTTAATTTAAAATTTGTGACAGTATTATTCTGCTTTCCAGCAGCAAAGCATCGTAGAAATGACTGATCAAAAGCAGCACAAATCACATTTGTTTTCTGCTTGACGTAGCAGGAGTAGGGCATCCACACAAGGGGGAGCTGGGAGACTCTTTTCTTCAACCATGCTCACATAAAAGCTAGAGCAACTACAAAGTCCCAGACCCTACTCAGATAGCATTAGGAATTACTGTTTGGCCTCCTAAGGGAATAAAGTTTTTATGCAGTGCTTGAGACACCAGAGGATATTTCAAACATCCAAATGCCTTTAGAACTAAGAAAAGTTTAAATGCCAATATTGTAATGAACCAGATTTTTTTTTTCCCCACAGCATCACAAATGTAAAAACTACAGAGAAGCTCTCCTTCAGCGAAGCATGAGAGGCAGACGAGGAGACTTTCTGTCTTGCACACTAAGAACTGAGCTCAGCACACAAGCTAGTTGGAGACTGGTGTGTGTGTTGGAACACCTAGACCCTGAACACCCTACAGCCCGATGGAGACCATGCTCATATCTTCGCTTCAAATGCACTGCCACCTGACAGTCAACTAAGGTGACTGAACTGAAGAAGGAATAAAACCCTCTGGAGGGTGGAAGGTTTTGAAGGTCTGAACGGCTGGAGATATGTCTGCATTTCTGTCAGGATCTCCTTTTGCTACAAATCCTCCTCTAACCTCCACAGGGACAGAACTGACCAGAACTGTTAATGAGCTGTTAATTGGAATTGATCCCTAGGGATGCTGGAAAAGTGGATTTTGCCTGATTCAGAGCATGCTGCTGAATAGCCAGCTTACACACACACATCTCAACTTTAGAGCTATTTAGAGTTATGTACTTGGATCTCTTGGTATCTTCCAGCTTCTATATAGAATTAAGCACTTCTCTTAAGCAGGGACCTTAACACACATCTTCTGTGCCTACGTGCCTGTGACTGCATAAGAGGCTGAGATTTGTCTTGGTTTTTCTCTGGCATAAAGACCCTGTTTGATATTCATCACAGTGTTTCTTGCCACCACAAAGAAGATATATAGATTTTATTTCCCTTAAGGGCAAAAATAGCTGGAAAGGAGATAGTCTACCCATGACTTGTGTCTTGAAGCACCTCTAAACTGTGGCAAGGAGATCTTGCATGAGGAAGCAGGGAGAGATTTTGGTGCATGAGACACTGGATAGGGTGAGTTCACATACAAGAACTTGTAACTTTGGTGACTGCAACCTGACCAATATACAATCAGACTACACTCATTGTACTCTGCTGCCTAAAGGTAATGACAGTTAATTAACAAAATATGAGCAATGTTTTTTTGATAAGTGTTGATCCTGCAAAGGAGCCTGTTCAGATTCAGATTATGGTGTTCTGGTTGCTAACACTACGATAATGAATTTTTAGGCAGAAATGGAGAGTTACTTCTTAAGGCAAGTGTTCTTTTCTTGGAAAACAAGAGAGGAATACAGAACTTCCAGGGGTGTGGGTTATCACATAGCAATCTGTCCGCATTAATAGATTGATGACCAAAACAGTCTTATTTTTTCCCACAAGACCTGGAAGAAAGACTCTTACAGGTGAATTTATAATTTTATGCATTGAGATAGAGAAAATCTGTGCAGAGGGCCTGAGCTGGGACACTCACAGGTACCACTCCTTGGTGGCTTCCAGCCTGAATGCAGAGGCAGAACAGAAAGACAAATACATATCTCTACAGTGCTTAATGGGGCTGCAGCTTAACACTTGTTCCTTGGAAGGACAATGAATTCAATGAAAAGCTGCAGCAGAAACAGCACTTTGGAGGAAGTGTTGTGTTGTATCAGTAATTGTCTCCCCTCAGCTTCCTGGCTCAAGTCAGGAAAATAAATAAGCAGGAGGCAAAGATGAGTTAGAGAGTTATTTCCACTGAAATCCAAAGTACTTGAGTGTTTAGGGTTACCATATGACTGGACAGAGGCATCCACCAGTTCGTGTCAGTGGCAGCCCTGCTATGGAGTTGATGGTAGACTCTGCTGTGATTACAAACTTTTTTTCTGTGGAAAGGACACAACTGCTCCAACACCACAGTTCCTGGATTGGTAAAGAAAGCAATCCTCCCACACTGCTTGCCCACAGCTGTTGGGGGATTAATGTTTGCAAACTGTGTTCTGTCTTACTCACTTACTCACTTAAACTTCTCAGATTTCTAAGGCGCCAATCACAACCATAAGCTATTTGAACACGGAAAGCTTTGCAGGAATTACTATTCCTATAAGAGGATTGCAGTATATTTTTAAAATAAAGGTAAAAGCTACCACATTTTACATTTAGACCTGTATTAGCATATGATAGAATATTGCCCTTTGCCAAATCTCTGGTGTGAAGAGCTTGTACAACAGCCATCTAGTACCTCAAATGTCATCCTTCAGCAGGGATTTTTCTAGTTTTCTTCTGTACTAAAACAAAGGAACATATACTGAATGTCACATAATAAGATCTTCTATGTCATTACTGCTTTGAATAGAAACAGGGAAATAAAATCTTTCTCTTTATAATTAAGAAAATCAAATTGCTCCTTGTCTAAGTCAATTGAAAATGGTGGAGTTACAACACAGGTTGATCCAGATGAACATCAGTAAAAGGCTGAGCATTAATACAAAAGGCACAATCCCCATATGACAGTGAATTTTTGCAGTGGGCATTACCTGCTTACTGCATCACACATGATTTGAAACTTATACATATTCAAGACCTTATATAGAGTGTTACTCCTCTCTAGTTGCCGTCTGTCACCTGAACTCATTATTTAATGTTTTTCCCCAAGTATAGCTAGCCCACTCATTCTTGTTTATCTGTGGAAAGTGAGACTTAACTTTGTTGTCTGCTCACTTACATTTTGAAAACCTTGGGAAAGAAAAATAATGGCAAGCATTAAAAATAAACTAACAAGAAGTAAAAAAGAAAAAGTGTCCAGAAAGAAAGGTGTAAAAATAGTTATTGCTTATCAACTTACCTGTTAAGTTTAGGCATTTTACCTGATTATTTATTGTGCTTTGTCTTTCTTCTGTTTCATGGTGTGATTGTTAACAGTGGCACCTATCACATTTTGTGATCAACTAAATGTTAACTACAACACCAGTTACTGGTAGTTAGAAGTCATTAACAACAAACAAATACTAAACCAGATTTTATAATTCTCCATCATTTTGAGATAAAAGGGAGAGAAATCTTGACAAAAGTACCTTGCTGAACTGTAGAATAATTTTCAAGTTATTTTTACAATTTAAGCAGAAAAATCTAGCCAAGTTCAATCCATAACACTGCTACTGAGACATGCTTTCACTATGTTGTTCCTTTTCTGTGGAGAAACAACAGCCTTAACTCCAAAAGCAGTTTTTTGGTTTGGTTGGATGTTGCCTTCTTCAGCAGGAAGACAAGGTCTTTCTAACTAGCTCTTTCCTTCTCTCCTTCTCTTTTCTAGCAGGGATTTATGTAGCTCAGGGTGTGGGCATGCACAAGTTGTTTCCATCAGTGATCCTGAGTGCTTCACTTCTTCATGATTATCAGGCATAAGCTTGATTATGTTTTCGAAGTGACGAGAGGCTATGAAGTAATTGGAGGTGTAAACACCATTTGGATACACCTAATTTAGAGTTATGCTGGCTGCAGTAACACTGCATCTGACAATACTGGGCAATTTAGCACTATGCTGAAATAGTGGTCTGTAGCAGGAGAATGCATATATATTTATATGTATGTATGCATCTATGCATATATATACACACACATAGACATAAATATGTATGATGTATGTTTCAGTGGCCCAATTCAAACACAGGCCTTGTTCAATCAAAGTAATCCAGGAGGTACAATTCTTTCTGTTTGTCACGCATCTAGTTCTCTGGCACCATGTTGTTAATAATGTCTTGGAAATCTCAAAAATAAAAGAAATTCATGGGAACAACAAAGTGTGAGGATAGCACCTAGGCCATACTACCCATGTTTCTTTCCTTTCTACCTGGCCTCTTAGGATGTTGCAGAAGGAAATAAGAGTGTTTTGATGACTTCTGCTTGCTGAACACACACTAACTCTGAGTCATCTCAATACACAGATACACGTTATTGTAATGCAAGATGGGTGCTTGAGTTCCCCTGACTACCTATTTGCAGCTTTAAAAATCTGACCCTTTGAAGGATTCAACAATAGGGTCGCATAGTCTGACTGCTAACAGGATTGGGTCTCCTAAGTGAAAAGGCGTGGGAAGCAAAACATGGAATACGAAGTAGGGCTTATTTAGGTAGAAACCTGAGTTTTCTACAATAATCCCCAAACACCTTGTTTGTTTACCTCCTAACACTAGAGAAGTCTCAACTCCACTGAGTCTGACTTATCATTTTTTATTTGGAAATTTTTCCGGGGCCCAAAGTGCAGCATCTCTGCATTCCTCAAAGTGCTCCTGACTTTATTAGAAGGTGAAAGCTAGGTTTTCTCCTGAACAGCTTTCTGAGTTAACTTGAACCTGTAGATGTCCTCAGGACTAACCAGTCTGCCTTGGGCAACCTGGTCTAGTAGAAGGTGTCCCTGTCCATGGCAGGTGGTTGGAAATAGACGACAGTTCGGGGCTCTTTTATAATGCAATAGTAGCTAAAACTTTTTTTTTTTTTTTTTTAAACTTAGCTGGGGGAGGATGTCGGGCTTTGCTCTCCCACTCTCCCTATGCAACAAAATTCAAATGCTTAGAGCACCTTAAAGGAAGGAGAAGGAGTAGGTACATTGCTATAGACTATTACTTTTCATTGAATAAGCCCTGGGGAACAGAGCACAGAACCCAGTCACCCACCATGCTACAGAGCAATTCTAACTCGTGTTTTTTTTTCTCCAATTCCTGAAACCTTTTTCAAAACAGCTTCAGTGATGGTGGAAAAGACCTTCTACTTCAACTGTAACCTGAGTCTGCATAACCCCTTACTTATGCAATGTTGTTTTGAATAGCCTCAAAAAGAGGAACAAATAATTCAGGTCTTCCATATCCTGCATTGGTATACTATCCCCTGGACTATTTTATAAGGCAGTGGGGCAAAGAAGTGAGTAAATACACAAGAAGTTCCACATATGTTTTTTAGAGAATGTGCCTTCCTTGCCATCTTTTTTATAAATGCTCAGACAACATCATCTAGCTAGCCGTGGCTTCACTGCCAAAGCTATCTACCTAGTAGCTGGGTTTTATTACCTCTTCTATCCTATTATTTGTGTTATCCTTCTTATGCACATTTCAATCTTCATTTTCTTCTTTTTCAGATCCTGAATGCCTCAAAATTTTCCAGACCTGCTTTAAGGGACCTGCCTAACATAAACAAACCACATTTGAAGCAGAAATTTGTTGTACATTTGCTTTGCCAGCGAATGTCAAAATCAATGTTGCCTTCAGTATTTTCATGTGCCATTATGCATTATACAGAAAAGTGCTCTTTAATCAGGTTGTGACCGCCTTGCCTGCTTCTCTGCGATCTCACCTGGCAGCACTTAACTCTTCCCTGTGTGGCCCAGCTGGGTGTACAACAGGCTCACTTGCCCTAATTCCTTCAAGAGCAAAGCCCATTGCTGATACAGCTGAAATCTTGACTAATTACTTCCATACATGTGTTGCTGGAAATGGTCACCACTGAACCACCTTGGGTTGTGCTCACTGACACTTTGATGCCACTTTCTGCAGGCGTTTTGTTTCATAAACCCCAGAGTGCTATGTCCCTTGGCCATTATTTCACAAGTATTTAGTTTTTATTCTTTTAATCGATTCTTCAGTTTTCTTGTTGACCCAATGAGAGTACAAGAAGGAAAATAAGGTATAATACTTTTACTGCACAACCCTCCTGGGGGTAGATACACTCCAGACTGAACTGACTGAAATCTAAAGGAGAGTCTACATTACCATTCTTCCCTAGGAAAAAAAAAAAAACAAAACCAAAAACATTTCTTATTTCCTGTGCACCTGCCTTACAAGTGTACATGGTAAGGGATTTTATTGTATTTTTTTTGCAAACTTAGTCTTTATTGAAACATCAAAATTCATTGAGGCCTAAGACTGCTGGGAAAGCATCAGTTTTGTGATAGATTTATTTCAAATCCAAGCTAAAGCTTTCCATCAGAAGCATTAAGCAAATGGCACTCCCACCCCCAGTTCACCAGTTCCCCAGCAGCCCACCGTGCAGATGATGGGACACAGTCTGCTCCCCTGCACTTCGTGGTGGAGGGCAGGGTTCGAGAGCAGATGTCTCCCAACAAGAAGGTCAAATGGCTTCCCCAGACGGGCTCAGTCCTTTCTGCCACAGCTCTTTCACTTTACATGAAGAGGTGAATAATTAGTTTCCCACACCGAGAACCAGGCCGATTAAAAGCTTGATTGATTAAAACTCTCCACATTAAAGGTACTAATCAGAGGGCTACAGAATCTGTCTCATAAATCTTGGTCCAAGGAGCATTTCACTCTACACAACTCTTTAAAAAAAGCACAGCCAACCTCAAGCACAATTGACCTGTATAACCTGTCTGTATAAACTTACTTAAGGTAGCCTCAAGTATTATCCAAGCTCCCTGAATTAGGCTTTCAACACCCATTTTTTCCCTCCAACCTACCTGAGTACTGCAGCTTCAAATACTGAGTTTGGTTCACAAAAAAAAAAAAAAAATCAGATCTCTGCTTTTCCCTGTTTTTGTCAGAATACATGGTAATTTTTGCTTTTTGTTCAGCCTCCTTTTCTTTCCCTAAATGAGCCAAGGTCACGTGTACCCGTGCTACATCAACACAGCCTTGAGGGGCATCACACAGCCAACATGGGACCCACGTGTCCTGGACACTGTGCCCAGCTCTGTGCTGTGAGACTTGCAGGTTTGCAGTTCATCTCATTCTGAGGCGCTACTCCAAGCACACAGCGTACGCACACACACACTGAATGCTCAGTTCATAAAATTGCCTAAACATAAAAGTTTTCCCAGACAGCACTGCAATCTTTTTGCTGCCTGCAAGCACCATAACCTGCTTTAGTTATAGCCCAGGAGAAATACACCTGGCCAGAAGAAGGAAAGAAAAGCTTCAGTGATACAACTCAGTACAAATCCTGCACAACTTGGGCTGCAGCACTGTATGCAGGCAATAAAACATGAGCAGCACTGAAAATGATTATGGACCTGCAATTCAGGTAGCAATTTGGGCTCCAGGTTTATTTTGATGTTTATCAGCTTTCTAATTTCGTGCTTGCCACAAAGTCCCATGTACGTTTCCTCAGTGTTGCTGCTCTAGCATAACCCTAATTCCTTTGAAACAGGCTGATATTGTAGTTGTCTGATGAGCTTGCTCAGATAATTACACCTCAGTGTTCATGCCAGCGCTTCTTGTGCCCTAATTTGAACAGAATGGAGTAATTTGGCACTTTGATTTGAAGACAGTGGGAGGTGGAAAATCTACCTGCTCCCCATGAACTTCTCTAACAAACTGTAAAATCAGCATTTGCCCTTCATTTCTTAGTTTGCACATATCAAAACCTGATGGTGGCAAGTTAGTAGGAAGCATTATCTTGTGGAAATATTACGGTTTTCCAATGGAAAAAAAGATAGGAGAAAATATTGTTCTATAATAAAGTTATCAATATTTTAACAAAGGGATGTGTGTATCCACTCTCTCTTCTAAGCATTCATTTAACTTAAGATACCTAGATACATGGAGAGGTTAAATGGAAACCAGCTTGCATGCTACTACAGTTAAGTTCTCAATAGCTAAACCCATTTTTTTTTTTTTCTGCTGAATACTGTAAAGCAAAATCACAGCTCTTCTTCAGTATGTCCAGGTGGTACAGGCAGTTTCTAAGCATGTAACCAAATTACAAATATATGAAACAACTTATGCTCCAGTCCTGAAATCTCCCAGAATATTATGAGTTCAGGAACTTTAAGAGACATCAAAGGCACAAAGCAGATACAACACTATTTTCCTGTTACTAGAAATTATCTTAATTACCCAGCACTGTCTGACGACAATATTTCCAGTTTCATGTTAAATGCTATTTAGTTGCAGGCAGTTGCAGACCACAAATTGACTTATCTCAAGTTTTATCTCAATGGATTCTACATCAACATTCTTACCCTTATGGTATCTGGTTCTCCACAACCTAGAGCATAAGAACTGTCAAATTTTAAGATTGATTGTAAAATGTTTCCTGAATGTCAAAAATTGATCTGTATGATGATTCCCAGCTTCATTTATGTTTTTAGGATAACTCTCCACAGGACCCAACAGGAATATCGTATTCCATGGAGAATATCAATAATATATTTCTACTCTGTGTTGGGAACATTACACTACGTAAACTTAATCATTTTGCAGCAACAGGGAATCAGTGATTTTGGTATCAATAGAATAAATAGTATTAATAGAACAGTAATTAATATAAAATCATATTTTAGAGACCAGAGTCACTATTATATATATGACAGTGTCTTGTCTGATTTTCAAGTCTAGTCATTAAAGGAAGGGCCTACCGTTTTCTTACTCATCCCTCTCTTTAACTTATTGTGTTTCAGAAAGAAGATGTAGCAATTAGATCATGTTTTTTATTTTTTTTTAATTTTATTTTTTTTTCCATAGCTAACCATCTTATTATGCAAAGTTGGTGCTAACAGGAACTTTTATTGACAACTTTCAACACTAATCCCTTGTGACTCTCCACTCCTTGAATGTCATCTCACCTATGAGAGAAATGGTAATTAAGACAATGGAAACCAACAACACTGGGTGTTCAGACTGTTCAGTAGCTAACTACAAGTAATTGGCTCTTCACTGCAGGGCAGTGTCATAAATTTTAATAGTGATTTTTCAGCCAAGCATATAATGCAGCACTTCATAGATACTTTAATGAATGCTTTCTGCTCCTTTACTGATTACTGTATATTTACACTATCAACCTTAGTAAAAATTGGGACTTCCAGCATGTACTGTACTTTAAAAAAATATATTTAATTATTTTTTATCATTCAGTGAAAGGCCTGCTTTTTATGTGAAGCTACTTAAGCCACAGTTTTTACAAAACATCTCCAAAACCACAGGAAGAAAAAATAAATTATGGGATTTATTTATTCCAGCTGAAGTGAATAAGCTGAGAACAAAATCTGATATTCATCAGGTTTTACCACTGTGCTATGAAAAATATCTTTAAATATTTATAACTGGGCCTAGATTTCAAGGTTAAGGTCCTCATATAATAAACTATTCCACTTCAAAAGAATCTACATTTAAACAGCTAGAACATTTATAGTGTATATTCACAATGTACAACAATAGTTTCATGCTAAGGTAACCAGCTGGAACAAATGGGAGTTATAGCAGTATAAAACTCTAGTAATATTGTGATTAATCACATATAAGTCTCTATAGCACTTAACTATATTATTTGCCTATGTAGTGGCATGGGTATCCAAAACCATGGTTCAGGAAAGGACGTGAGACCACTGGAGGAATAAAGTTGGAATTTACCCAAAAAACTATCACTGATCAAGAGAATAAAAGACTACACACTTCTGTAGCTGCTGCAATGCTTTTTCTGTTTGTAACACCATCATGCCAAGCTCAGCCATGAGCATTTCAGGGTAACGAAAGAGAAGGCAGAAAAATGGGGATTATCCAGAAACAAGGAGGAAAAAATGAAGAAAGATGAAAGAATGAGGAAAGAGGAAAGAAAAATTAATCTGCATTGCAGTTCCAACAACCCAGAGTTTTCCTGTACATTAGTTACTGTTTGCAGTGTCACTCTCTTACCGACATCAGGATCAGTGGCTTGGACTCTTGTTAGCAAGGCCTTAGTGGCAGTATTCTCATAGACACACGCGGTGTAGTGATCAGATGAAAACACTGGTGGGTTATCATTCACATCTTCTAAAATAAGATGGATTTCCGATTGGCAAAACCTGCCACCACCATCCGTAGCTCGGGCAATCAGGTTGTATGCAGGGATTTTCTCTCGGTCAAGTGGGGCCAAGGATTTCAGCTCACCTGAAATTGATTAAAAGCAGCAGTTGTCATTACTGCTGTAGCAGCATCACTAATACTAGACAGTGGGAGTAGCTCAAAAACACGTATTTAACTGAAATTTATGAGAAGAAAAAACAACCTTGATCATTTCAATGAACAGATTAAAAACCCACAGCAGTGTCACTTCTCACTCCTCTCCACCCAAATAATTGAGCTGGTGGCATGACTGCAGGTAGGACAAGCCACTCATGGTGGCCTTTGAGAATCTGCAGCTTGTAAGAGATAACATGGTATGTTTTCTGAAGTCTGTCTTTTATTACTCTCAAGATTTATAGACTTCAAGACTTAGAAAAGTCACCACGAATCTACTGATGACAACAGCCATAATGAACTGCAAAGTTTTCTAATGCTACCATTCGAGACAGAACCAATCTCTTCTTCCACATTTTAACCTCCAATCACCTCTGAATTCCTGTAGATGCCTCTGGTATCTAGCTTGAATATGACTTCTTATTCTTATAACACAATAAACAATAGCAGCAAAGACAGTTTCTCACTCAGACTGTGAGAACTTTATCCACAATCTGCTTTCCACAGCACTGATAAATGACAGCAAATGTGGCCACATCTGCAAACAGCCATTATTAGTCAAAGGGTAAGTTTTGGTTTATTTTGGTAAAGGGAGTAATTTGCGGTAAAATACGAAATTTGTTCTTAAGGAGGGCAAAACTTCCCTTTCCACACACTGCACAGACCTCTGAATGCCTCTTGATGGTAGCACTACGACAACATCAGGTGCTGCCTCCTGCTAGCCAGGTGGAGGAGGCATTGCACAGGGATGGACTTAGGCTGTCATAACAGAAACTAAATTCCCAGAAGTAAAAGAAGTAACACAAGAGTGGGATTTTTATTCATGGAAAAATTATTTTATTTAGCTTTACTTTATAACAAGCTCAAAATCTGGACCTTCGCAGAGATCAACACCTTTTTCAAGACCCTCTGCCAAATGAGCAACACCTTTGTGGCACTCCCCTGTGCCCACAAATTCATTACTGATGCCCTTTTTCTACTCAAGTCTGGGTATAAAAAGAATGCTGTTGTTACATGGTATAAAAGCCAGTAATTCCAGATCAGGGTGGAAGACATAAAGTCCAAATGTGAAGGAGGACCCTGCTGGCAGCTTCTCCTCTTCTGCACCAAGACAACTCCAGGACAAGGGCCCCATGTCTCTGACCTAACATGAGGTCTGGCTGGGAAACAAAAGGGTCAGCTTCTACTGGCCTGAACACAACACTCAACCTGGCCAACAAACATGTCCCACCTGAAATTACCACTTCCAAAGTGGTCATCCACACCTGTCTGAACTGGAACTGGCTGATAACCAAATGTAACCTAACTTTAGTTAAGGAAACTGGTACCCGCTGAGGGATTAAGAAGGCTATCTGAAAACGTTTAGTTGTCATCTTACCATTTTCTGGATCTAAGAAAAATTTATTGTTCCCAGGACCGTAGAGAGAGTAGCGAATTTCACCATTGGACCCAATGTCAGCATCTTTAGCTTTGATTTTTAGAATGACTTTGTTTGATGGAATATCTTCAGGAAACAGTGCTGTGTATGCAACCTAGAGAAAAAAAAAAAAGACCAAAAAAAAAAAAACAAACAGAAATGTAAGATATGCAATAACAGTATTTTATAACTATTGTACAACTTTTTTTTTTTTTTTTAAACTCTCTGTAGTGCATTTTTCTATACAGGAAACAATTTTCCTTTATGTAATACAGTCCTAGAAATTCAAATCGCTGCTGAGCCTTGAGGTGTCACAAAAACAATGCCAAATTATGACTCTTAATAGGGCTAGTCTTAGGTGTAAAATGCAGTCACATCTTCTGTCTTCCATTTCTTTCATCAACACCCATGAAATGGATAAGTGTGCTAATGAAGACAGCTGTTTTTATCACATCATCCAGCAGTGTTGAGGGAGATACGGATTGTGATTCCCCAGAGCGGAGCTTGTAATGACAGCAGTCCATTGGTGATAATGTAATGATGGGAATTACATGTGTGTATACATATGGATATATAAAAATAAGATTCTGCAAGCTGTACTGTTAAGGAAATCTAGTTTTCATAGTGCCTTTTGTTTCACACACACCTTCCTATCACAGTAATACTGGTTTCCCACATTACATCTCCATAGAATAAGAGACAGCTGATGCTGTGAAAGCTGTGGTCAGGCCATACTGAATGCATGCCTGACAGCTCGAGAGCAAGCTATATTCTTCTACCTTTTCCACTGTGTCTCTGGCTGCTAGCCACCTGACACATTTGGGAAGGCTGGAGTTAGATTAGACTGAAGACATTTCCACATGGATTGTGAAGGAAAAGCATTCTTTTTTCTTTTGGGGGAAAGTGGCTGCCCTATAGCAATACTACCTCACAACCCTTTGCATTATAGAAAGCCAGCTAAGAGCATATTGCAGAAGATGGAGGAGACTCCTCCACTGCCTTTGCCAGGCCATTATCCTTTCACCTTGGCTTCACAAGACTGTTGTATCCTGCTTCCCTCCAAATCACTCTATATCCCTCACCTAAGACCTTCAGGATGAAAATGGGCATCTCCTGTAAACACAGCAGTGTCATCCACCGGGAAATCATCACTTCCAGCAGCACAGAAGATTGCAGAGGGTGTTGCTAACTCACCCGCTCACAGACTGGGTTGTTATCATTAACATCAGTGACCGTCACTTCCACAGCAGCTTGGGTTACAAAGAGGCCATCCGTGGCAGTGATGTTCAGGTAATACACATCTTGTTCTTCCCGATCTAGTGGCCTTTTTACATAAACCTTCCATTCGTTCTGAACCAGTCCCAGAGCAAACTTCCCTTTGGGATTCCCTCCTGCAATGAGACAAGCAACACACAACAGGTTAGGGCATCCCTCCAGGGCTCCCACCTGATTTAAGCATAAATACAGGCTCATCCTAGACAACCAGGAATATGCAATTGTCATTTGTTTTCCAGTGACAGGTGCTTTCAAACTTGCAGATTCAGGAAATCTGTAATGAGATTACGTTCCCTGTGTTTATTGCCCCCCAAACGGCTTGTATGAAAGTGAACCAATAACTTTCAGCGGAAACAAAATCCATTTAGCAGAGCTGAAGATGATCTCTTGTTTAGTTCCCCTTAAGGGCAATCAAATTCAAACTGTGAACAATCAATAGTCCTCTCAGGCTGGTACAATTGTCTTTCCACTTAGTCTCGGGAGAGGATGTAATACACCGCAGCTCTTGTTACCAAGACAATTTCATTAGCTGTTGATTATGCAATCAAGGACTGGAAGTAGGTTCTATTAAGGAATCCTCTAATGAAAGCTTTATCATACAGCTGTGCCTTTCTTCTGCTCATTAAAATTCTAGTTTTTAAAAAAGTTTACACGACAGAAGAAGACACATTAGTATTAAATAGTCCTAACAAGAGGTCATTTGAGGAGCAGTTGGAAGATAAGCACTACAATTAGGTCAAATGTATCAGAGAGTGAGAGCTGGGGAAAGCCAGTGAGGAGTGCAGGAGTCAAAGCAGAACAGCTTTTTATCATGCTGTAACACCAACAGCGAACCTCGTAACATTGCTCTTCCACATCATTAAACCACATGGGGGAAAAAGCAGGCTGGAAGAGGGAAAGATTTTGTCCACATCATCCTCAGGAAGGAAGGAAGGACATTTCACATGTAGGTGAAGGTACAAGGAATCAAACCAGGGATAGCTCTTTAATGTATCTGACAATAATATACACTTCCATTTGAAACAGTACCGTCCTCTGCCAGCTCCACAAAGAAACCACTATTAAGCACCTTTCTTTGAGCCTGTTTTCAACCCCCTTGTCAGACCAGACAGAAGACCTTTTACGCCAACCACCCAGTCTTCTGTGTCCAGTATCTAACATGTTTGGTCTGTAAAAATGTATCTGCACATTTAAGGATTTAGGATGGAGAACAAAATAGTTATAGCAAACTTGTGTGCTATAGGAACTGAGTGAGGCCAAAGAAAAAACGATCACACTGCTCCACTGGGTAAACTTTAATTCCAGCTAACCTGGTACTAACTCTTTTCCCACCATATTAAGCTTTCTCCCGTGCAGAAATGCAATCTGAGAACTGCTATCCATGTTTCTCATGTATAAAAGTGCTATAAAAATATTAAGGGAAAGCTTATTCTTTCTTGTGTCAGGATCAAGAATGTCAAACATGCTAAGTTTGGCTTTGCTCACAACTTATTCAGGGTCCTGACATGTGTCAGGGGATCTGTCCGAGCTTAATGGAAAGACCAGGTTCTTAAACCTTCCTCTCTAGTTCAATGTTTGAGTAAATAAGTGTTTAAAAAAAAAACCAACAAATCCAAAAGAGAAAAGATGTATTTTAAGGGCTGAATGTATTTGAGCTGCCTCTGCTGTCAGGAGATTAGGTGTCACTGCTGTTGTTTCTGGTGGCACAATTCTGTCAGTTCCTGGGGACCTGCTTAGCAAAAATAAGGCAGAGAAGATCTGAACTTAAAACTGTGCTTAAAATGAAGCAAAAAAATGTAATGCACATTTCATGCCTTCTTCATACATCAAAAAGCAAAAAAGAGGTCACGGGCTGTAATCTGTGCCTTTTTCATTAGCTACCAATGACAAGATAGACTGGTTTCTATTTGATATGAACGCTACGTTAGTTGAGATGGGCTGAGGAAATCTTTCTCGTTAAGCATCACCATTTGAGCTAAGTGTAATTGTGTCAGAAAACAACGTTGTAATGAAGAAGATTTCCCGAAAATTAGTCAGATATGCATTATAATTGTAAAAGGCCCTGTAGTCATACAGAGCACAAAACAGATATGTCACAGATATTTGCTGTCGATAGAAAATCAACCTTTTAGGTCACAAAACCAAGCTGATCTCAGTTTTCCCACTGATTTCTATGACAGTTTGGAGTAACCATCATAGGACTCAGACAAACCTTGTTTAACCTACTGTGTGATATAAACTGACTTCCCCTAAAGAGGGTTACTTAGTATGTTGATGTGCACTGCAGGCCAGTCTGAATACAACCCAAGGCAATGTGAAGCTGTCCACTGACTTGAGTCTTAATGTGATTGTCAAAGAAGGTAGACCCCTGCTGATTAACATTAAATTCTCTCTATTCAGCTCAACATCAGCATAAAAAAGCTTAACGCTCTTTTAGAAAAGGCTGTAATCTTATCACAGTGAGCTTAATGTTGTAAACCATTAATAAAAATGGTCTTAAATACTCTTATTTAGCTTCATGATATCAATCAGTGTTTTCCTGCATATTAGTTCTTTTGTAAAAGGAAATGATTAACTGTCCTGAGCTACTATGAAGCAATGCACTCAAGGTATGGATATCCCATTGCTAAGTAAAGAGGAAAGGTAAAATCTAATTAAAATCAGCTGGTGGCTTTTATGGCTGGCAGTAACACTAGCTTGGAGCAATTTTAAAATCACTGTTGCTTTGTTGTTGATGGAATAGCTTTTGAATCACACAGGAATTTTGGGAGTATATATTAAAAAATGGTCCCTGGAATCCCTTTCTCTCCTCACTTCACTAGAAAAGGATCGATTTCAATGGCCAAGTAACCTGTGCAATAAGCAGCAAACACGTGAAACAGTTTATTTGCATGCATTTTTCATGAGTGCTACCTTTCTTCTCTTTTGCTTCTCAGGACTGGCTATATACTTTGTTGATGGAAGACAAAGGAGGAAGTTGTACTATACAATGTAACAGAAATAATGAGATGTAAACAGTAAAATAATGCCAAGACATATTCTTAAAAAAGGAAATGCAGGAAAAAAAATCCACACTGTGGCCCAGGGAACCATTTTCTAGTACTTCTACATATGTCTCGATGCAGATCTCATTCTGCAGTGATTAATTAACTTTTTCACTAATATATGTAAGCAGATTCAGTATCCTAGGGGCGTTCTAATTAATTAGTTTTTCACTCTGAATAATGTAGCTTTTCTAAACGGAAGCCTCCTGACTACATGTATTAATGGATTCTTTAAAATCTGTTGGCAGTTTTCTTATGTTCTACTTTGAATGTCACAACAGTGAAGTACTAGCTACAAAAAACACTCCAGTAACTTTTTAGAATGGCTTTGAGGGTAAAAGAATCAGCATTATCTTTTATCTTTTGTTACTTGAAGTTTAAATAATGCTCTCCCTCCCTCCCTAGTCAGCAAATAGTACAAAGCCAAATCAAGCTCAAGTTTAAGAAAAGAAAGAAAACAGCTAGATACAAATGAAACGCAGAGACACAGTGATCCAAAATAAACGAATCCTGACACACATCATTACTAAAGCACACACAGAGGGAATTATAACGGCTAAAAGGGAACTGAAAGCTAGAAGCCAGCAGTATCAGTTTTCACTGCAATGCTGATCTGGGAGGAAGAACTGAATATTTACTGGCTTATTTATTTAGATTCGCTCTTACATTTATGCATCTATTTAGATTCTTTCAATTCCTAATTAGAACTCCGGGCATTTGTAACTTAAAATCAATAGGTTTACCCCCCACCCCCCACTTTAAGATGTTGCATGTTTACTGAGCTGCCAAAATTATAAACCCAATTCTCTTAGCTTTACTATTGTAAAATATGCATACTGTTCTTCAGCCTGCAGTACAAGTCTTCCTCAAACATTTAAGCAAACATTTCTGCAGAACTCCAGATCTCAAATATAAAATAGAAGCAAACAAACAAATTTTAATACTATTGTCTGTTCTTTCATTTACATGCCTGATGGAGCCTAATTAATTCAAAATACTTTACGATACCAAAGTCCTAGCAACTGACATTTTTCTGATGGCTTTTCCTTGCTTTCCACTGTTAAATCTCAGTAATACCTCGCTGTCTTTAGGCTGGCTAAACATCCTAGCTAAACATTGACATATCCCTGTTGTTTGTCAAACTACTACAAATTATAAAGGCAATGAGCTTGAATGAGCCTTCAGAAGGAAACTACTGTGCTTCCTAAGTGCACTTGTGTCAACTAAACTTTCTAATGGCTTTCTACTTAGATTTTTATATCAAGCTTTTCCTTTGTGAACATCTCCACTTGTTATCAAACTCCAAATAACAAATGAGAAGTGCAAAATTTTTTTTCCACTATCAAATGCAGATTAAAATGGCAGTTTGAAAAATGGAGTTTGAAAATGGCAACTACTTGCCAGTAATCATGGCCACCTGTCCTAAAGGGAAGGAGTTCAAAACAGAATGTATATTTACCCACCAGAATGCATATTCCCCTTTTCAAAGTTAATCAGAAGGGTGCAATAAGTGTTTGCATTTCCTAAAAAAGTGCAAAGGGCTCTTAAGTGATCACATCTGTCCCAGAATGCTTCCTCCTTTCATCTCCTGAAAGATGATTTTTTTTCCATCTCTTTTCTGTGTGCTACTTTTCATGATGTGTACTTGCACGAAGCTGGTTTTGATGGATCCAAATGTTGTTACTGTAATTTGTCTTCTTTTCCCTTTTTGTCAGTGTCCTGTTTTTCCTCAGAAATTGTTTATTGTATTCATTGAGGTTTCTACAGCTCAAAATGCCTCCAAAAGGATACAACATTTGAATAATCACCTGGCTAATCCGATCCATGAAATATTCAAACGCAGTTCCCAAGCTTAAGTTGGGGTGAAGTGTGAATAGACTATTTCATTACTTAAACTACACTTTAATATGTTTTAATATCTGAATCAAAAAAAACTAGTTTCTCTATGTGCATCTCCCAAATTCAAAGGATATACTCAGACAGTGGGGTTTCTGAGCTCATATGCTCTAGTAATTGTACAGTAGGCATTAGAGAAAGTTTGTGGCTTTGACATCTAATGTTTTCAGAAACTAAAAAAATGGCAAAATAACTGACATATTTCGAACTGTTTTAATTAAGGTACAAAATGACCTGAAGCTTTTGAGTCATATACGACAATTATTTAAAAGTCCATTTTTTGCTAAATTAACAGCACAGGAACGTGAAGAAAACAGATCAATACATAATTAAAAGCATAGTTCATTATAAGAGATGACAAACTCTTCAGAATAAAGAAAAAACAGTATCTTTAATTAAAAGGGCATGCTAAAATATTTTTGTTACAAACCTCAAGGGTTTGCATTTCCTATAGCACTTTCTATACTGGCATCTCAAATACTTAATATTACAAATTGCTTCAAATATTACAAAATCACTAAGATAAAGCACTACTTATTTAGTTTTAGACGTGGAAACTGAGGCACCATCAGATAATGCACCTTGTTTACAGCTTCCAAATCCTGTGCTTTACTCACAAGACTAATTATTGCCTCTAATTCTAATATCCTACAACATGTCGCACTACAGACACACTAGCTTTTGCAAGCCTTCAAACTGAATCTAGGCTTTTATGGAAACTATGAATCTCTGGCTCCTTTGAAAATGATGCTACTTCAGTTGCATAACATGGGCACTCTGTAGATAACTGGAACATCCCACTTGTCTCTATAAACCATCCCACAAACATTTCCAATTTAATAGCCAACACAGAAGTCTTGTACTCCAGAGCAAAATAAACAAACTGTTGTCCTGTGAGTTGTCAGACTTTTCATTTTTGCCCATTGCCTTCTACTTGTGTGCAGTCTTGTGTAATTCTAATCCTATCCAATGAGATATATGTGAACTTGCCCAATAATCTGGCTATTACTGTGTACTTAGTATTGTCTCTTGGACTGTGAAGTTTAGAGGGAGTGACGAAGTTTTTCCCTAAAAAAAATCTATTGGACAATGCAAGCTGTAGGCAGAAAAATAACTGCAGCACCCCATCACTCATAATAAACTCACACAAAATCTATCCTGAATCTCGGGGAAAAGAAGGAAAGAGCAATGTTACCACACTTTGAAAAATATGTTAGTAATGTAATTGAAATTGCCACATGCTGTATATAACAATGCATGGCAGCTAACCGGTTCTTCAGAGTGGATTACCGTTTCACCAGCCAGAAATCTGGGCTGATAAGAAATTGTATCCCCATCTTGTTCCAAGGTTGCTGCAATGTGCAATTTTCTTAAATAGTGCTATTTTGAAATGGTTCCTACATGCACTCTCCTCTCTCAAAAAGAAAAAGGCTATTCCAAAAATTTTAATGCTTGGAAGTGTGAAGATTTTCTCCTTAAGAATAAAAAGTTCTTCTTCCCTTGGCTGGAACAGTGTCATGATATTTTCCAAGTTGATATATTAATTATGATGGGTTGATGGGTCATGCTACATTGCACTGCAGCAAATCATGAAGAATTATTCTGGGAAGTTAGAGAGAGAATCACCTGGACAGACACAGACTGACACAAACACAAACACACATTCCCTTCCCTTCTCAGCTTTGCTAGTTGCTGCAAAAGTCTGTCCAAACTAAAGAAAAAAAAATTTGAAGGGAGATGCATTTGTCTGAGTCACAGTGATAACTTAGCTGAAACCCTGGTAATTTTTCTCCGTAAAACTGAACACATGCACAGTTCTTCAGTAAAGCTGTTTTTGGGAAGAAAGCATGCTTGCCTTTTCTTACCTGTAATATGGTAGCTAACCTGCCGGTTGACATCAGATGTATCTTCATCCCAGGTGCTAAGAACAGCCACAACTTCCCCTGGAGCATCACTCTCCTTCACTGATCCTCTGTAGACCTCATGCTCAAAGACAGGTGCGTTATCATTTATGTCTGTCACAGTGACTGAGACCAAGGTGGTTGATGACAAGGATAAGGTTTCCCCTAGATCTGAGGCCACCACTGCAAAAGTGAAAGCAGGATCCTTTTCATGGTCCAGATCCTTCAGTGTGCTAATCCAGCCACTGTTGCTATCAATGGTGAAAGCTTCTGTGATCTTCTCCAGCTCTGATTCCAATGCAAGTGTATAGGTGACCTGCCCATTTGCACTTGAGTCTGCATCAACCGCTTTAACTTGCATAAGTTTGGTTCCTACGGGCATCCCTTCCATTATTATAGCATCATAGCTTGCTGTTTCAAATATGGGCTTGTTGTCATTTATATCCAACACCTTCACCTCCACATCCACTGTCAACACAATGTCCACTTTGTCCAACTGAATGGTGGCTGCAACTTTAAAGTGAAATGCAGAATTTGTCTCATGGTCAAGTCTCTTATCCAGTTTTAAGAGTCCCGTGTCTTGTTCTATGATGAACACACCATCTTTGTTGTTTTCTGACAGCTCACCATTAACTGTGCTGTACAAAGCACCCTGATTAGGCGTAACATGAACAATGTCAATAGTACTGCCTATGAGGGTATCTTCTGCTATGGTGAAAGAATACTGGGGTTGGGAAAAGGAAGGTAAAATGGTTTCTGGAGGTAAAACATGGATGTAGACAGGAATGAGGGAGTGCTTTACAGGAATGCCACCATCAACTGCTTTGACAAAGAATGACAGAACTGTGTTTTTCAGTTGGTTAAAGCTACCCTTGGTGACCATCCATCCATTGTCTGGATCTATTTCAAGCAGATCAGCTACTGAAACCGAGGCCTCGCTATAAAGAGAATAGGTAATTCTGGAATTGGCTCCATCATCTGGATCTACTGCTTGCACTTGGGTCACCAAGTAACCCTTCCCAACATCTGCTTTGACGCTTGCTCTGTATTCAACTGTCATGAACTGGGGAGCGTTGTCATTCTCATCCACTACTATCACCCTCACAGTGCAAAATGTAGTCCTGCCACCCCCATCAAGTGCTCTCAGAAATATACCAATGTCGCTTTCTAGCAGGTTCTCGCGGTCTAGTCGCTCAGTTGTCAGAATCTGGCCATTGTTATCAATCAAAAATCGGTCCTTGGCAAAGTCATTTATTATGGAGTAGCTTATCTGGCCATATACACCTGAATCCCCATCTGTGGCCTTCACATGAAGTACCTTAGTTCCAGGAGCTGCATTTTCTCTAACCTCTGCAACATAAACACTCTGTGAAAACACAGGGCTGTAGAGGTTGGCCCCAAGGATCTGGATATGCACCTGGGCTGTGCTGGTGAACAACCCATCTGAGACAGAGACATTTAGGCTGTACATGGGCTCCATTCGCTGCTTCCGATGGTTGGAAAGGGTGATTACACCGCTCTTACTATCCATAATGAAACTGGTCCGATCGTTTCCTGATAGGATGCTGTACTCCAGTCTGTCAAAATCAGAGCTGTCAGCATCTGAGGCTTGGACGCAAGTCACAAAATGACCCCGAGGTGCCAGTTCGCTCACATACGATTCATATATTAGCTGGTTGAAAATTGGAGGGTTGTCATTCATGTCTGTTATTGAGATACTAACAAGAACTTCACTGCTAAGTGGTGGGAACCCATTATCGGTTGCTCTGACTTTCAAGCTGCACTGCTGTATGAGTTCATGATCCAACATACGTGCTGTCAGAATTAGGCCACTTGTGCTGTCTATATGGAAATAATCTGTGCTGTTAAAGGTGTCCTGGACTATCTGATACTGCACAATTTTGTTATTGTCAGAGTCAGCATCAGTAGCAACAACCTGCAATACAGGAGTCCCAATCAAAGATGCTTCAGATAAAGTAGCATTATAAGCTGACTGATCAAAAACTGGAGGGTTATCATTCACATCATTAACAATCAAGTCCACAGTGACCTCAGCTCGAGCACCAGTGAGAGCATCGCTGGCTCGCACCATTAGCTTAAAAAGAGAATTTATTTCATAGTCCAGTGGGCTGATGACACTCAGAACTCCGGTATCAAAGTCAATATTAAACTGATTGTAAGGATCTCCATCTACAATGATATAAATGATTCCCTGGCCTTCTGGACTGGTTGCATTTATGCTTAAAATTGGTGTGTGAATTTCTACATCTTCATTCACAGAAGCTGTATAGAAGGGCTTGTCAAACACAGGCATTGCTTTGTTAACAATAGTAATGGGGAGCTCTACTGAAGCAGACAGTGATGGGTTGCCACCATCTTTTGCAAGAATGACAACCAAATACTCTATATTAGATAAGTCAGAATTGAAGGCTTCTTTCAGGGTGACGCTACCAGTTCCCCTATCAATTTCAAAATGTCCATAATCTTCCTTCAGAAGATATGACACATCACCATTTTCATCCTTATCTTTATCAATAGCTGTCACTCGATATATCAGGGTACCAGGCTCAGCATCAACTTGCACAGCAGCGTAGTATGGAAGCCCTACAAACACTGGTGCGTTGTCATTTATGTCTTCAATGTAAACCCTCACAACCACTCGAGCAACACGAAGGTGATCTAGTTCACGGCTTGCTTCCACCACCAACTCATACAGCTCTTGTTCTTCTCGGTCAAAGGGTATACCAGTCGTCTGAATGACTCCTGATGTGGGTTTGATTTTAAATTTGTTTCCTGGGTTTAATATACTATATTTCAAGGGCTCATTAAGACGGTTACCAACAGCATTTACCACAGCGATCTTTGTGATATTGGTGGTGTTTTCTGAGATAGACGTGGAATAAAAATTTTGTGTGAAATGAAGCCCGCTATCCATGGCTTCTTTTACCATTATTGTCACCATAGCAGTGCTATAAAATTTCCCATCAGATACTCTTACTATTAGCATATAATGGTCTTTGGAGAGGCTATTGTTTTTAATGGTGAGTACTCCTGTGCTTGAATCAATCAAAAAATGGTCCAGATTGCCTTCAATTAGACTATATGTGAGTTCAGGAGGGATCTCTGAATCTGGGTCTGTAGCCTTGACTTTGAGAACCTCAACACCAACATATGTGGGCAGAAGCAGGACAGTCTCAAATACTGCCTGGCTGAAGACTGGTGGGTTGTCATTGACATCAGTTACCTCAATGGTTACTTCAACAGGGCTCTCTGCTGTAAGCTGAGGATTTCCACTGTCTCTAACATGCACATGGAAGTGGAAGTGGGCTATTGTTTCATGATCTAAATTTGCAATGGTTCTAATTGCACCTGTGCTGGAATCTACTGTGAAGTACTTTTTTGCAGTAGATTCAACGATTTGGTAGACGAGCAAAGCGTTCTGGTTGCTGTCAGCATCAGTGGCACGTATCACAAGGGGGCTGTTATTTGCACTTCGGACTATGCTGTTTACAGGAGCAGCTTCGCTTATGCTGCCTGAGTACTGAGAGAAGAGAAAAACTGGTGGGTTATCATTTTCATCAACAATCTGAATGTTCACAGTGGCATTTGATGCCATCCCTGCCATATTTGTTGCCTGTACAATGAGCTGATAAGAGGAAGCACGTTCATAATCAAGGGTCTTTTGACTGGTGATGACTCCAGAATATGGGTTTATAGTGAAGACTCCATCCACATTCCCATCTTTAACCTCATAAACTAATGTGGACTGACTGATTGCAGAAAGAGAGATGACAGAAGTACCAATATCCACGTTTTCATTAATCTCAGCTTGGTATTCTTTGAGAGTGAACTTAGGGTGGGAGTTATCTGCCATTGTCACAGATATCCGTACAATTGCTGTTGCAGAAAGTGGTGGAGAACCTTGGTCAGCCACTTTAACTGACAGAACAAACTGTCCCATCGTGGTTAAGTCTGGTTCCTTCAGTAATGTAATGATCCCTAAAACTGGTTCGATCTTGAATGTGTTTCCTGTATTTCCTAAAATGGAAACATTGCAAGAAAATTAGAAATGAAATACAATGCATTTAAATGATAATTAATATAGGGAAATTAGCTGCAATTTGTCAAAGACAATTATTTAAAACAAAAACAAACAACAACAACAACAAAATAACAAACAAATATAAAATAATTATAAAGGGCCTTTTAGTCTTTCTTTCTGAAAATCAGGCCATCCCAGTAGGCAGTGCAGGTGTTCAAACTTTCAGAAACTCAGATGCTGGTGTTTATTACCTTGATTCTCAGTGTCAACATTTGAGCATGTGGTGCATGTATATTACTACCACCAAACTAGGAAAAAGCATCCCTAAATTATGGGAGTTAGTCAAATACATGTACACCTAAGGCAATGAAACTAGATCAGAGGCTAACAAGCCAATTACATGACAAATGGATAACAACTCAGTCTCTTAATTGAAGGGGATATTAAGCAACCGTAGAGAAGATTACAGTAGTTCAAGACTCAAAGAACTGAATATAAAAAGGTTAAAGTGGCATTTAGAAAAATAAAACTGAACAAATAGCATAGAAAAGAGATTAAAGTATCTTGTGGCACAAAGGTTTATCATACAATCTCTGAGGAGGATGAATCTAGATGAATGAGATTTAGAAGAAAATGTCATGAAATGTCTGGTATAACATGCAAGCAGGGATATCACTGCACAAAGGTGAAAACAGCGAGTTTGGATCAAGGACCTTCTTTGGGGTCCTTTTTTTTTTTTTTTTGTCTTTTTCCTTTTTATATAGCTGCATTGCCTACCTCTTCTTTAGCAAGACAGATTCACATCTATTGCTGTGTATCCCTATCCTGTAATTAAAGTTGCTTTTATTAAGCAATCAGTATTTGCTGGTTTCTTGAGTGCCTGCTTGAAAGAGGACATGATGTGCATATATGGCATGAATAAGCATACAGACTCTTTTTCAGAATTTGATTCTAAAAATATACAGCATGTACTGAGTTACAGCGATTCCAATCATTATAACACGTTTCTGATATTGTGGTAGTTTATACTCTAAAATGTAGAACTACTTCCAATCCATCCATGAAGTGAAGAGAAAGAAGTCTCATGAAACTGGTGATAAACAGAGATTTTTTTGAGTGGTGATTGCTACAGGTGCTGTGCACAAAGAAATAAATATGAGGATTGTAGCTGAAATACCAAACACATAGAATCCTAAATGAAGTGAGTTAATGTATATTATTTTATAGATGCATTTCACTATCTGCTGTAAATTCTGGTACTTGGAGGCTAATTTAAGCCACGTAGTATTGTATGTAGTTCAATACTGGTAGTAGCTTTCTATTTATATCAATCCTTTCAGATCAGTAAAGTTTACTTGACTAGATAAAACAAAAATTGTGCTATTCACTGAGGAGCTGAGATTCTGCCAGAGCTACAAATTCTCATAAAGAACACAGTATTTGTCCCACTTGCAGACACTACAAATGCTGCTGCAGTTGTTTTGTCAGTGCTTGCTAATACAAAAGATTTGTAGCACTGATTGCCTTACGTAAGGCCAGAGCTCATTCTTCTCCCTTAGGAATCTGCTATGAAATTAAACAAAAGTTACTTTCTCTACCATTTGCTCTCTTCACATGTAAGGTGATGTAAGTAATTCCCCTGAATGAAGGGGCTGTATACTATTTGAATGCTGCAGTTAAAATTAGTATCCTTAACTGCACAGATTTTATGGATCATACAGCAGCAAAAGGCTGAATTTTGATGCATCTGGGATTTGAACATCTGTGGATAATGAAACTGCGGGAGTGCATGGCTTATAATAAATGGAAGTTTGAAGCCTGACACTGCAGAGAGAACTCGATGAAACAGCAAAAGGCTGTAATAGGAGAGGGAGCCTGTAAGAAAGAAAAAAACACACAGACTGAAAAAGAATCATCTAATAGCCAAAACAACCTTTCTAATCTTTGCTTTTTTTTTTTATTTTTTTTTTCTCTGCATCATGTATTCTATTACCCGTGGAATAGAGCCATACTCCTAGCATGTCAGAGGGCTTCTTACATTGTGGTGGCACCTAAGAGTGATTGGGTTGGAGACCATCATAGGAACAAGGTGCCAAGAAAAAGCTGCTAACAGGCTTGAAATACAACACTGCCCCAGGAAGCTGTGTGGTCTACTCAGGGTTTGTTCTGCAATATACAATGCTGTCCTGTCTGGGTATGTGTAAAACATTAAAACAATAAAAACCCCAAAGGTTACAAATTTCCACTTCCTCCCCTCTTTTCCAGGCACCCGTCTTGGATATAGGCTAATGGTTTAACTTAGAGATAATGCCTAACTTCAGATTCATACGAGCCAGAGAAAGTTGCATTTGCTTGTGCGTGTAGCATAGATAATGTGAATTTCCCATGACCTTGCTGTTATACTGGCAGAGAGATGCTTTTGCTGTTTCAGTTTATATGGTGAATATAAATATATGAGGCTTAACAGCAAAAGCAATTTTATTCTGATATCACTATGGCTTCCCTTAGGCTTCTGTTGACATACAGTTGTTTCAAGAGCCATTGTGTCTCTAAACAACTATGGCTTTGCTGGCAGAAATTTTTAGTCTCCATGCTCCTCTGATCCTAATATTGGCAAAGATGCCAGGTTGTACCAGCTGTTGTGGCATTTGTTTATGGAGGATCACTAGGCACTAGACTGAAGCCAACAACCTGAAAACTGTCTCTATCAGCAGCTTTCAATAACTATTTTCCATGATGTTTTTGAAGGAATGACTTAGAGGTAAAAGGCTCAGTAGCCACCTAGTGAACGTCAATGAGATTCAGGGCTGATGCCACATTTTCAGCCTCTGTCCTAACCTGCTTCAATAGTGTAGATAAGCTCTGCATTTTCTCCTTTATCTTTGTCCAAAGCCGTGACTTGCAAAACAGCTGATCCAATAGCTGCTGATTCGAATACCGAGGCTTCATAGAGTGGGCTGGTGAAGTATGGGCTGTGGTCGTTGGAGTCTTCCACATTTATGATGACTCTGGCCAGGTTTCTTCTGTAAGGGAATTCTTGATCTCGAACCTATTGAACAAGTGCATGATACACTATTGGTACCCATTTTCTAAAACTTCACAAATTTTAGTTACCTGAGTGCTAGTAATGCTTTCAGTTCAGTTGAATACAAAGTAATAATATATTACATTTGACCCAAAGAACCTGCAGTCTGAACCACAATCACATATGAAAAACAAGAGCTCTGAGACTTTTTTTTTTCAATTGTGAAAAAATGAATGGTAAGTAAACATTGTGGCATGCATTTTTGGAATAGCAACCATATGACATCTTAAATTCAGTTTTAGGATTGCAACACATCCCTTTTTTTTTTTTTTTTTTTTTGCAATACATGTTATGTGGTCATGCCCTTATGCTAACTCTCCCCACTTTACAGCCTAGTGGCAAACATGCCTTGCACACTGCTCCTTTCAAAGAACTACAGACAATTTTACCCACTGTCATTAGTCAGGTCATTGAGTCGAGTCATTGAGCACTCGTATCTGCCAATGGACTCTTTCAGCATTATATATGTACATTCCATTTTGAATATGATGATAACAGTAGCAATCAGACTAGGAATAATCTTAAAAATTGTTAAGCACTCTCAGTGTTAGCATCATTTATTGCCCCTCTCTCAACTCCATACTAAAGATCTCTGTACACTGACAATCCTGCCAGCAGCCCTGAAATTCAGTTCCTGATACACAGGGCAAAAAAACCTACTCCATCAGGTAGAGATCAAACAAAAGCACTGAGAAGTGAAACCCTCTGTGGTTCAATTTATATTTATTTCTAATCCTGCTCACAAAAGAGCTTGCAGCTTTTTACACAGTGTGCTCAAACCCTGCTCAGCTCCTGCTCACTGTGTCTCCCAGCAGCTCTCAAATCTTGGGCTCCCCCACCCAAAGCTGTCCCTGTACCTAATATGTTGTGAGAAGCTCCTCTACAGAACTTCTCTGCAGGGCTATTGGGTATTTAAAGAAAACAGCAGACTACAATGTTTAAACGAAGACAGATTTTTTTTGTTTTTATTAACTTCCACTTCACAATATACAACCTTCACTTGAAAACTGAGACACTTATGTTCTGTATCTAGGCATACGGAGCAAAAAAATGGTAATTAATTTTCCCTGCATACCCAAACATTTGGAAAACGTAGCTGAAAACTGTATTTATATAAACAGTTTATATACTGAAATACGTCCGTAAAAGTAAACTATAAATGAGGCTTGTATTCAGAAGGGCTGTAGCATTCTGTATGGCAAGAAAGCCGTTATCTCCCTGTGAATAACTTCTCAAATAACTTTCAGCCTCACTTCAGAAACTCTGAAAATTACCTTGAGTGAGAAGACCAGATGCCAAGAGATTAAATAAATTCCTGCTTGCTCTCCCTTGAGATGGCAAATCATTTCATATTAGATACAATGAATTGACTGTAAGATTCATAGAAGTCCAAATAAAAAGGTAAAATAAATACACAGCAGGGCAGGCAAGATGAAATTAATGACTACTTACTGCAGCGGAAGTACTTTGCTCAGGCAAAGAGTGAGGCATGTTTGCACCTGAAACATCAGTGATTGTGTCTTGAGCCAAGTGAATATTGCTTTCTTACCATGACATTAAGGATGTGCTTATCTTGAGCTTCGTGGTCTAATCTCTCAGCAGTATAGAGCACCCCAGTGCTGGGATCAATTCTGAATTTTCTCACACTGACTGCATCGATGCTGCTGTGAATAGTGTAGCTCAGCTTATGTTTTTCATCTCTGTCTATGGCTTCAATTTGCAGAATTTCAGTGTCAGGGAGGATATCCTCTGAGATGGTGACATCATAACTTGGTTGAGAGAATTCTGGGCCATTATCATTGTTATCCAACACTTTGATAAGAACCTACAGTTAATAAAAGAAAAAAACATTTGGAGTTATTGAAGTCTAGTCAGACTGCTGAACAGGCACCTGAAGAAATGTAATTTACTTTAGATGGCTGATGATGTTACGTTGCTGTATGGTGGGACTGAGAACCATCATTTAATGGAAAATACTTACTGTTCAGATCAAAACAAGGTAAGGATATGACTTCGGCGGCAAAATGTTCCTAATTACAATATCTACTTGGAGGCTGATAATAAAGAAGTCCATGTGGGAGATTTTCCATATCTACAGATTGGCAAATACTCCTGCAATGGTAAATAGTAATGGTTCTGTTGTCCCTTACAAGTGCACTAGTTACAAGGGACTTCTGCAGCTATTATGGGATTTCCTTTTCCCCTCACTGTTAGTAAGGCAATAAAAGAATCCTTTTCAAGTTACTAAAATTCATCTTTTATATGATCAGGAGTATAAATCCTATGAGTATAAATCCTGCATTGTTCTCTGCCCCGTATATTGTGTTGGGGCATACTGGCACTATCAAACCATGCCATCAGTGGAGACTCCAAGTTGCTGTTACATCTCAGGCTAATGTCAGGTAACACTTGGTGAGGACAGACCAGGAATCACCCTGCCACAATGGTGCTGGCCCACCCCACGCTGTCCAGGACAGATAACCTCAAGGCTCTGGTACCAAAGAGGGATTATTTTTATGGTTTCACATTTGCTCTTCCTTTGCCAGTGATGCTTGTCTTTATTGCCGACTAACACAATTCCCCCTTGAACACCTACTCATTTCCTTTCCATTGCAGTTTATGAATGGCAGGACTGCTGCTAAGAATGTGAATGAACACTATGCCACTGGCTTCAAGCATGTCTTAAACCTTAGGTACTAACCCTTAAAGAAATGCAGAGAGGGGAAAGGCAGCCAGAATAATGTTGTTGAATAATGGGTGCCTACTACACCCATCTCAATGCATCACAAGGTGTCCCTGGTAACTAATAAGAAATAACTGGAAACTAGTAAGAATCACTATTTTCCAAGCTTTGCCTTTGGACAGTTATATTATGCAACGCCATATGTGTGTGGCTCTGATGAAGTTTTGTGTTTTTCACAACTGGAGGAGTCACATAGTGGTGAAAATTTGCTTTCCAGACTCTCTAAGCTGTAGGTTACTTAGAATCATAGAATCATAGAATATCCTGAGTTGGAAGGGACCCTTAAGGATCATCAAGTCCAACTCTTGACACCGCACAGGTCTACCCAAAAGTTCAGACCATGTGACTAAGCGCACAGTCCAATCTCTTCTTAAATTCAGTCAGGCTCGGTGCAGTGACCACTTCCCTGGGGAGCCTGTTCCAGTGTGCAACCACTCTCTCTGTGAAGAACCCCCTCCTGATGTCAAGCCTAAACTTCCCCTGCCTCAGCTTAACCCCGTTCCCGCGGGTCCTGTCGCTGGTGTTAATGGAGAAAAGGTCTCCTGCCTCTCGACACCCCCTTACGAGGAAGTTGTAGACTGCGATGAGGTCTCCCCTCAGCCTCCTCTTCTCCAGGCTGAACAGGCCCAGTGCCCTCAGCCGTTCCTCGTACGTCTTCCCCTCCAGGCCTTTCACCATCTTCGTAGCCCTCCTCTGGACACTCTCCAACAGTTTCATGTCCTTTTTATACTGTGGTGCCCAGAACTGCACACAGTACTCAAGGTGAGGCCGCACCAGCACAGAGTAGAGCGGGACAATCACCTCCCTCGACTTGCTCTCATTTTAAGTGAGAACAAATCTGGTGTAGCTGCTACTGATGTATATTGATACAAGGCTCTGGAAATGATGGGTGGATGAGAGGAGATGGGTTTCTCCCACATAATTAACAAGCAAAACAAACACATTCTCAGTGCTGATCTTATGGGAACAACAAATTTCCTCTGACATTGCAGCTATAAATTCTATAAATTCTGAAGTGGTTTTTTTTTGTTGTTTTTTTTTTTGGGCGGCACAGCAGCAAAACCCTTGAAAAAGAATCTAATACTGAAAGATGCAATGCAAAGAGTTGCCTCTTTTTCAGTACTGAAAACAAAAAGTATCCTTTGCGGAATATGCCCATGAAAACACACCTGATTTTATAATGAAGGAAGTGAAACAATCTTTTTATCCAAAAAATTTGAAATGTCAAATAGTCCAATGAACTGCATGGGAAAGGCTGTGCCCAGGACTCTTCCTGAAGATTGAATGACTTGACTCATCTCTCATAATATTTTCTTGGTTGCTCTGGAAAGTACCTGGCTCATTTTTAAGAATATACTTTATTACTTTGCTTGATCAAGCCCTGTAAACCCATACATTCTTAACGGAAGAAAAATACAGTTATACTTTTACTACAATATTGCACAAACAGATGTTGGCCTCAGAGAGAAATGAAACTTTAGATTTCCCTGATCTTGGAAGGGTTTGCAGAACACATTACCAGAAGGAACATGAGCAATTGTAAGCAGCAGTCATAATGAACTAGCCTGGGAACTGTTTAAAAGACAGCTGAAATAAAATGTTCTGTAAGTTAAATGGCATAGGACTTCAACTGCGCATTCCATACAATTTAATTTTCAGCAGATTATGGTACGCCAGAGTGAAGCAGGGAGAAACCTATATTAAGTAATGCTTCAGTCTTGGACAGATAGCAATAAAAATGGGGTGAAAACATACGTTGCTGGGACTATAATAATGATGAAAAGTTACAAAGCTTTTTATATTTTTATCGTTGCTATACAATATATCAAGGCATGTTTCTGACCTGACTCAGAAGAAAACAAACAATCAAAAAAACCCACATCTGAAAAGGATGTAAAGAAATGAGCTGAAATATATGAAAGAAAGACTCAGGGAAAAATAAGCCTCCATCTCTACTCTAACGGGACACAGAGCCAGTGCTGAACAACTTTTGTTAGTGTAAGGAAGGGACATTGAGGCAATCTGAGCTTGGGACAATATGATTATTGGTTTCTAGCATTTAAAGGCACCTTCTCGAGCACTTTTGATACCCTGAGTTCTTGGCAAGTCCCACTGTAACATGGGCAAATTATCTTACTGCTGCATTGCTAATACAGACAACAAAAAAACACATTTAATTTTACTTTTAATTGGTGGCCAAAAGCTCTGTTATATATTATTTTATATATTCTAACAAAGAAGGAAAAACTTTTCAGATGGTTTTGCTGGAAAACACTGCAATTTTGATTCGGCAGATGCTATTACAGCACGGTCTACTTTGAGCAAGTAAGCTGCCATCTGGGGGACAGGCTCCTATGTGTGACTTTGTTTTTAACATTGCTGTGTGCAAGCTCAAACTATTCTGTGGAAAAAAAAAAAAAAGAAAAAAAAAGGTAGAGAAACACAGCAAAATGTCTTAGAGGTACTTCTAGAGCAGCGATGTGCTGTTTTGTTACCATGTGGTGTGCGACCACCCCAGTGTGGGGCTCACTTCCCATTATAACTGGTGCATTTTGGGCTCATTCTGGCAAATTATGAAAGCAGAGAAAGGCATAAAACTTTATCCACCACAAAGCTTGCACCGTGACTGTGCAAGCCATGGCTCTGTGATTTATGCCTTTACAAGACTGCGTAAGCTAAAGAGGGTAGGACTGCATCAGTGTCAGAGACCAGGCTTAAGCCATGAGGCTACAGAAAATACAGTGTGAATTCATGAAGCAGCACTTCTTCCCACTGAAAAAGGCGTAAGATAATGTCCTGACACAAAGATAGTGATCATGATGGTGCCTGCAGAGTGGAATGGGTAAAGGGGAAAGATTAAAAATGAGGTCATCAAACTGTGTTCAGCAAACTCACAGGGAACTATATGCAATGTTGTTTTGAGAGTTTCAAGAACAGAACTTTATTATTATTATTATTATTACTATTATTTCACTTCCTGCCTACTGTAAAACTAATCAAGTGCCTGTTTAAGTCGCAGGCGGTTTACTACTTAGAGATGACAGCATTTTAGTGATTTGTCAAGTGATCCACGTTGCAATACACATTATTTATTACATACTCTGTGTTTCAACAGCCACTTCCATCTGGAGATGAAAGACAGTGGCTTAGAGATGCTAATGAATAAAGAGGTCGTTACTGATTCATAATTTCTTCTATCAAAACAGAGTTAGAGCATTTCTTATTTTCGTCAGCTGTCCCTCAAAATCCCCGTGAGTCAACTGTGATTTTAAGGTTATGGTCTCTCCTCGCTGGGGGCTGGGGTGGGAGTAAATCTTCCTCGTGACACAAGGAAATCAGACTATGTAAGTGACTACTGATTACAGTGTTCTGTCAAACCTTTCAGCTATGGAAAAAAAAAGTAACTCTATGTTCTTCAGAATTTGACAGTCTTAGGAGCTACCTGAAAACAAATAACGTCAAATAAAATGGAACTTAAGGGCCATTTAGAGTAGATATTAGTCCTTCAGTCCTTATAGCATTTTGGCAGAGCAAGTGACTATTATTATCCTCATCCTGTACACATGAAAATACTGCCTGGCAGCAAGACTAAATGATTTACCAAAGCCATGTGAGAAGTAAAAGTGGGGAAGAAGTTCAGGGTTGCATTCTTAGGTTTATTTTTCAGCCACCCCACTTTTTATTAGTTCATTTTAAAATCCTACTTTCCTATGCAGAAATTTCCTGCCAGGGCAGCATGACTTCTAGTAAGGTGTTATTTAAAAAGAGGGGAAAATCTTTTCTTTTAATAAAGGACAAATGTTACATTGACACGAACACCAGGCTCATAGAAAATCAGATCCTACAAACATATGTGAGACTGAGCAAGCTGAATTCCACTAGATCGTTAATATGAGGAAAAGTTACTCAAATTCATTTAATGGCTGCCAAACTTGGACATAACATCTTGGTACTACTGGCAAATTTCCCACTGACTTTACAAGGGCCGTGACTCTGCTCCTTGAAGCTTTGAGCTTTAACCAGCCTGGAACATGTCTTTCAAAAAAACACCTAAAATCAAGTCTTATCCTACCGAAGGCACTCAAAGACTCACAGTGTATGTGTACTTTCATATTTTCTTCAGATTTATTTCCAAATGGAATATAAGACTAGAATGAACTGTGTTACATAAATAGCATTTATTATTCCATAGGTGCCCAAGTGTTGAGCTGTGACAATACCCATTCTGCAAAAGCCAAGACAGGCTATAACAGCATCTCCAGAAGGTGACAAATGGAAATGCTTGCTGTTTGTTTGCTGCTAAGTAGGGATTCCTCTTGCTGCAGACTATGCAAGGTCCTAAAACACTAAAACACTTTCCACAGACAAACATTAGCTGCAAGTCTTTTTTTTTTTTTTTTTTTTTTTCCACGCTCATAAAGCAAACCTGCAGCAAAGCAGTCTCTGCCCAGTTCTCCTTGAAAGCTCGGATCTGTTCCAGTACATGGCAGGCTCCAGAAAGGCAGGCTTGCCGATTGCTGCTTCCATTGTGCACGGCCTAATTTATAGTCCGAACCAGCGCCTCGCTATAAAAGATCTGCTTCTCCCCGCTCACTTCCTATTTCCCACAGTTAAAGCAAGTTTCAAATAAAGGATTCACGGGCCTCCAAGCTTACAAATTAGGCAAAGTAACACTCAGACCATTTGCGAAGATTTTGTATTCAAAATGGTAAGTGAAAGGCCTAGAGAAATACAATCAAATCAAGGCAGAACAAAACCTAATGCAGGAAGTCTCTCCAAAGCTGTTTTTAATGTTGCCCATCACAAATACCTTTGGTTTAGGCACAAACGTATTTGAGTGAAGACTGGATACATGCCAGGAGCTGCTTTATAGACATTTGAAGCTGGAAGAATCTGCTTGGCTAATTGCTTGGTCTGGGCACAGTGTTGTAATACAACCTATTAAGTGCCTGAATTGCGTAAACTCAGGTTACGCTTTTGTACGGGTTTTTGAAAACCTATTTTGATTTAATATTGCTTTCAATAGTGTTACCACACAGCTTTATTTGCTTCTTCCTGACAAGTTGTTCTCTCTCCAAGCCCCAACCTTAACATAAAAATGCAAACAGTTTCCCTGTGAACTTCAATGGCTTGTTATTTATACTTTACCGTGCTCCTTGTGTTGTACTAAAATAGGGGGGAAAAAATCTTTGTTTCCCAGGCAAACCAGTGCTGAGATTGCTGGATGGGTCAGAAAAAAAGTAGGATTAGGATACTTCTAGCTTGGAAGAAGCATTCAACTGAGCAGAAGTAAAAAACTGAATGGAAACACCACATCTTCTTCTTCATCCTATAAGGATCCACTGCCTGCAAGGGCACTGCTCAAGGTGTCTGTCTTCAGAGGAGCGATTTATTCAGAAGCAGTCGACATCTCGGCATATTCCCACTCTGCTGGAGATGTGTGTGCAAAAATGCTGAATTTTGACTTTTCTGAGGGCTTAAACTTGTTTAACAGCTGCAGACTCACCAAAGGGCCAAATGTCACCGTAAAAATGCCTCTTGTGTTCTGATGTCTTATCTACATAGTGGTCACAGTCCTCTAAGTAGCACTTTTCACAGTTTAGTTAACAGAACCACCTTCACTCAGTGCGACTGATCAGCTCCTTGTTGTAAAAAAAAACAAACAACACCTTATAAAGAAAATGTTTTCTGACAGGTGAGAGCAAGTTTGCTATCCTGAAACTTGCAGCTAAAGGTCAATCCACAGCAGCAGAATGAATTATATTCCACAACCTTTTGCAAGGAGAGACAGGAGGGGCAATGAGTGGTAACTTCTCCCTCCTGCTATTTCAGCCTCGTTGGTTCATGTTGAAGGCACTGCAAGTGACCATGTATTGATCTACAAACACTTCTCAGGGGGAAGTGTATGTTCCCCTCTGAGTGCCCACACTAGGTGAACTGCCTTCACCAGCAAATAGTGAGAAGGTTTGTAGTAACTGAAACTGAGGCATTTTTTGCCTGCTAGCTTGGAAGCATCAGGCTTCATGCTTTAAAGCATCTTTTTTTCAGTGCTAGGATGATGAGAACAAGGAGGAGGCAAGGAAATATATGAAAGAAGACTGCCTTTTTATGCATAATATTGTGACTCCAGGAGTTTGTTCTTCAAAAAATAATTGCCTGCTAGTACAAGATTCTCCATTAAAGTGAAAGATATCATCACTTAGATGATCGTTTCCCAGTGTGCTGTACTTTTGTGGGTATTTTAGCAGTATGCATTATTAAAAAAAATACACTATTCCTATGCTATGCTTGAAAGTAAAGGATGTGAGCTGTCCAGTGGAGAAAAAGAAAACCAACAGCAGAAATTTTGGTATAAACCTGAGGCATGACCAAGAGAATCTCTGATGCCACTTAGTCAAAGGAAGTCAATATTCTGTCAGGAATGGGTGTTTAGATACCATTGCATACCATTACACTGGTTTCTTGTTGGAGGTTTCTCTCTCTGCTCGTGCAAGGACAAAAGGCCCCCTCCCACCCTGCTGGTGGCAAAGAGCAGGCTGCTCCAGAAAGACGTGGTCCCAGTTTTCGCCAGCACGTGGAAAGCAGAAGCCCTGTCCCCCCATCCCCTCCTCAAGGCCAACAGCTCGCCTGGCAGCTGCAGGAATCATGTTTCGCAGGGATTTAGGGCCAATGTACATGTTCAGCCTTTCATAAATTACCATGTGGCCTTGAGCAATGATGAATTAAGCTAAGGGGAAAAAAAAATACAAAAGCTCTCCGCGGCTTATTCCTGACTTAGCCTTCCTAGAAGTTAATCAACCTGACAGAAGCTTTGAACCCACACTCCAAATATATAAATCAAACTAGTCAACATTTCTTCATCCTCCCCCATCGCCACCGTGCTCGGAGCATGGCAGCACGGTGAGAGGCAGCAGCTCAACAAGTCCTGCTGCTGTGCTTCTCACCTGGGAGCTTGCATTCCTTTCTGCTAATCGCTCCCAAACTGATTACACCTTCGGTTACAAAGGAAATTGGTGATTTTTTATTTTTTTTTAAATGTTCCTTATGTTCTCTTCACCTCTTTTCACAACAGCGAACTGTTAATACAACAGATGTAGCTTTTAAATCAAAATCGTTTCCTTCCTCTGATGGTAGAGCAGTGAACCATGTGTGCAGTAAGGCACGAAGGAAGCAAACAGTTTATCAGAATCCAAGGCGTGCAGGAGCATTGCTGAAGAAACTTACGCAAGACCGTGCCAGGGATCATGTTACTGAAGCAAAAATCTTTGGCATTTTTACGCTGTATTTTGCCACCTCCAACTGCGTATCAGACAAAAGGCCAGAAAGAGATAAAGGGGAACAGGTGCGGTGGAATAAAAAGCAAGACTGTTCCATTTGGCACGCTGATGATCAGCTGCTTCACAATGAACCACTGCGCTTTTGGGGGGCTTTGTATTATTTGATTGCTGTACAAGTGGATGAATTTATACATTTGCTTTCCTACCACTTCCTCTTCTACTGTATCTTTTTGCAGCTATAGTTAGAAATGCAGGTGTTGCTGTGCACATGAGACAAAATAATTCCAAGGTCATTTTACCGGAACTCAAACAAGGCCACTGACAGCCATGAGCAGATGCTTTTTTGACACTTTCTATGACACTTGCTATGACATTACTTATCAGTTTTTTATATTTTTTTTCTAAAAGGAAATGAAGACGAATAAGGTCACCAAAGGCTCTGAAGTACAGTCAAAAATACAGTCTGAAAGTTTTGTAGCATGGAGGGATAATTAGGCAGGCCATCGTTCCGGCAGGTTAGAGATAATGATTGCTTTTGAAATCTCTGCTGTGAACAGTCAAAGAAACAAATTCTCAGATGTTGTTCAGGCCACAATTAAATCCCCAAACAGTAACCATGTAAAGAGAAGGAAGTGGAGGGAAGGAGGGCTTGTACCCATCACTGATTATCAAATGCAATCTTAGATCACTATCTTACATTTTTAAAATAGGTCACATCACTGTTAAAAAGAATGCTGAGGCTTCTTTTAGAATGCAACAGCTTTGCTGAAATATGTTTTTACCATATGTTTTAATTAAAAATGTAGGGTTTTCATCAAATAGCTTTTGAGGACTGTCGCAGGGGTCATTTGATTAAATCATAAGCAGCAAAAACAAGAAACACAATATCCAGGAAAATACAAATTATTTGCATCCAGCATGTTTGAAATTCCCCCTGCTTTTTAATATTTGTTTGGCTGAATTGTTTGCAAGAAATAACTGTTGGGCTAGGGATTCAACACCCCACTTCTGAAATGTGGCCTGAGAATGTCGCCAAGACTGAAAAAAACAAAACAAAACAAAACAAGAAATTACTCGAGGGCTGAAGAAACTGCCTTATGGAAAGAGAACGTAAAGAGGTCAGTCATTCTCCTTCGCTTGTCTGCCGGAAGACTGGGAGGTGAATTGACTGCTCTGTGTAAGTGCCTTCCTGGGGAGAAAATACTGGTTTTTAAAGAGCTCTTTAATCGAGCAGAGAAAGGCATAACAGGGAATACAGGCCAGATATAATCAAGTTAAAAAATAAGGAATGTTTTCAGCCGAGAGGCAATTAATTACTTAAACTAACAGGGAAAATAGTAGATTTCCTGCCACTGAACTTACTCTCAACTGATGTTTTTTTATCAAGACTGGATTATCAGGAGAAGTTATCAGATAGGGATAATTAGATAGAGATTTTAGGGTTGGTTATAAACAAGAATTTGGATTCAGAAAGCACTCAGTGATTTAACGCTCTCTTAGGAACGTCAGTGTTGCAACTCAGTGCATACAGATCTATATCTGAACCTTTTGAGCACAAAGGCAAGGAAAGACAGAAGAATCTACCTGTGAGTGTATGTATCTATATAAATAAAAATGTTTCTTTCTGCATTATCATGTAACAAATAACGTCACCAGCCTATTTTTTTTATTTCCTTTATAGACCATATTTAAACTGGGATTCAAGACTGCACACAGGTGTCTTGTACAAGCAAGTATGTATCTCTCCCTGTGTCAAATAATATTTAGGCTATAGCAGACTTTACACTTGGACACTAATTCTGATGTAAGATTTCAGGCTCTAACTAACCCATACCCCACAACCCCACCTATTATTGGGTTTTGGAGTCATCCCAGCGCTGCCTGGACCGAGAAGTCCTTGTCCCAGTGCTATGTCCCTGTGTCATCATGTCCCGATTCCAGAGTGGTGCAAATTAGTCAAATGTGCCAACCACCTTCCCCAAACTGGTTCCCACTGATCAGACACCCAAGCTGTGTGTCAGGATCTCCCCCAGGGATGTGGCAGAGCCAGCATTATCCTAGTCCTTCACATTTATCTGGCCTTTTTAATTGCTGAAAGGCTCTGACTCTGATCAGAAAGACTGGTTTTAAAGAGTTGACTGGGGCTGTCCCCCAAAAGACAATGTAATCACAGACAGTGACACTAAAAGGAGAGATCCTTTAAATTTTAAGTGTCCCCTCTGAACAATTTTGTCTCTGAACAATTGATTTGGTGTCACGCATTTGGGTCTTGGGAGGATGAGAGGTATAAATTCCTTTTAATACAATCAATAGCAATATTCCCCAACATCACAGAAGCACTGTTGTATTTTGGACCATTATGTGGTGATACAATTGTCAAAATCTATCATTGCTGCTGGTGATAGGGACTCCCTCAGCTGGAGGAAGGCAAATTACTTTTATGTGAGCACGAAGAGGACAAAAGGAGAAATACCACTTTGAAGCATTCACCAGTCCATTCTTTACACAACCAGACGGAAAGCCTCTGAAAAATATCCCCTCCATTAGTTAACAGTGGTCTCAAAGGATGAGGTTTTAGTTGAATGGCAAAGTTATTAATTTTTATAGCATATACATTCCACTAACAAATGAAAAACTTGCCAGAAAAGGAATGTGATATTCTACCTGTGTCGTGGCAATGTTTGTTCCATCGGTGACTTCCACAGTCATATTATATATTGACCTCTGCTCTGCATCCAAGGGCTTTGCAATGACAATAGTGCCCACTCCCTTCTCCGCGTCGAAAGAACTATCGTAATTCCCTCCTAATTGTTGCACAAAAATACAATTAAATTAGCCATCTCTGGAAAATTTCCATTGCAAATGTTCCTACAAGTGGGCATATCTGTTTACTGGCATCCATCTTAATGGCTTGCCTTAGCATACACAGTACATCTACTGATATTTCTTTGTTCGTAACTCATTTATATTTCAAAGCACAGTTTGTATATTGGAAAGCAGATATCATTAAAATGCACTGCAAGAAAAAAATCTAGCTGTATATTTAAGTGAACCATAACTGAGTCTATAAAAAGAATGCAATGGCTATAAGCCCGTAAGATGTTGCCCTTGCAGTTTGAGTAATGAACAAGCACAATAATCTTTTTGTATAAAAATCATTTTAAGATGGTTTTGTTCCACAAATTTTATTTTCAGGAATTTCTCACTGATGCTTGTGGGTGCGAAGACCATTGAGTCTAAAAATTACAATTATAATAAATTTTAAAAATGCAAATAGAGATTTGTTATGTTAATTTCAAGGACAATGAAAATTACTGGCAGCAAAGGTCACATTCTACTAGTCTTTTAGGAATTATTTAAATAGATCTGACAGGATACACATCATAAATTCCTTTCCATTAAAAAAACCCTCACAAAGCACTGTTCTGAAACTAATATCCCCTTATCCTGTCACACACTGAATGATGCAGCAGTGAAAAAACCCTCCTGAGTCTCAGGTAAAAGAAAAAAAAAAAAAAGTAAAAGAAAAAAAATCTATTAAAAAGTAGGAGAAAGCCATAAATAATTTGAGATTAAAGGGTTACAGGATTTCTCAGCCACAGCTATAGTTTATAAATTAGAACCACTCATTATGTTCAAAAGTAAAGCATACACTCCCTGCTGCTAAGCTGCTTCTTACTCACTCAACTCTAAAGTGAAATTTATTACGAGTTGAGTCTGTAATTTTTGGAGGCTGGGGACAGGGAGAGGTGGAACACAACACTGCTGACAAACGAACTCTTAAGGTATATTCATCACACAGCAATGCAATGCCACTAGCTACAGACTCTGACAACCCAGTTCTGCAAAGTGGTAAAATGCTTTCAAGTCCCACTGGCAATAAAACTTGTGTAAGAGCTGCTGTCTCGGCATTAGATCCACAGGTAGAAAGACATCTCCATTCCATTGACTTGGTTCTTATGCAAAATAAATATGTATATATATATTGTAGCTGCTGTATTATCACAAAATGTCTCTCATTTTAGGGCTGGAGACAGAGAAGAGGAGGGGACAGTTTTCCTTGCTCTGCCTTCAAGTCCTGTATCTGCATGATTTGCTGATCAATGACTGGACTTATTCTCAGAAACAGTCATGCATTTAGTGAGAGGAGAAAGGCTTTGGGATTCCAAGAATTTTCAGATTTAGAGGAATAACTGCAGGTGAGCAGAATGAAATTGCGGCCCCTAAATACTTTAACATGGAGAAACCTTCACTTTTGCTCAAGTTACTTCAAAGAAAGAGTAAGCTAGAAGAAGCACTGCTTTGTCAGTATCTGCCTTGGAGGCCATTCAGGGAAGGTGAGAAGAATAGGGGGGAAGGAATAAGAGAACAGGTGATCTATGCAAAAGACAGAACTGGTGAACTTCTGCCCTTTGAAAAAAATCCAAATATGATCATTTCAGACTTGACATCAGGCTTCCCTATGCTGAATATATGTATATACATATTTATAGCTCTGAGCCTAACAGATGCTGTTGTGGTTCTCCAAGAAAACACTGACACTGGATCTGCTGTGATTTATGGAGCATAGAAACATTGCTTATTCCCTAACCTCCTTCTGCAAGCCCAAGTTGCATATTTTTTCTTGACTGTTATATATATATATATATGTTTAAAATTATTTTACACTAGGAAAGAAAAGTAATTGTCCTTGACATTTAAGCAATACTAAAGTATTTGGACATTGATCATATGTTCAGTTTATTATTATTATTATTATTATTATTATTATTATTATTATTATTATTATTATTATTATTATTATTATTATTATTAAGGTTAGTCTGGCAGAAAAAAGATGTCATCTCCCAATTAATGTTTTAAATTGATTTACTTGAGAAAAACTGTACCATGAAAAGTAATGCTGAAAAAGCATCCTTTGAAGAAGAGAGTATGAGATTCTTGTGAGGAAATCTCTGCTGAAATGAAGCTAGCCTTGGGACAGTAGGCACTTCACAAAGAGAATGTTTCATACTGATAACCATGAAAACAAAATGAAAGCCTATACTTCAAGATGCATAATAACCATCTTAATAAGCACTCAAAAATTATATGCTATCAACTGGCATACATGTCCAAAGAAACCCTGCCTTTAAAAATTCCAAGAAGGAAAATGGAAGAATTAACAATAAATGTTTCAAATGCCCTTCTTCTGTTGGCTTATTGTAAGGTGTGGAAGGCACTGTATGTGTATTGCGAATACCCCAACTTCTTAAAAACACTTTCACAAAATGTAGTATACTCTTCCCATAAAATATGAACTGAATAAATCACGAAATCACGTGATTTTTTTTTATATGGTATAGATGTCTTCCAAAATAGTCTAGGGATAAACAAATAATTCTTGGGCACCAGCCACCCCACTCTAGCCTATACTTGTAACTAACCAGGCAATGCACTTTATTCCATATTGATTCATCTTCTATTAAACAATGCAGAAACTGCATCAAAAGTGAGTCAGGGATGGGTCAAAGAACAACCCATTGTGAGATCTGTGGTTATAATATCTTCTAGAGTGAAATACTGATTTATATTTTATTCAGCATGGTACACTTTAATAGACCACAGTCAGCTCTTGGCAATGAAGAACTTGCCAAATGGTTGAACTTCTGGGAATAACTTCTCTTCTGGCCTGGTATATTGTGTCCTGCTGCTCATCTAAAGTACTAGGGATGGTCTGGAAATACTTTGTACTGCTCCTCAGCCTTGACATACCCTCAAAACAGAACCTCATATGATGAATTATTTTGAAGTTACACTGAAGTATAATTATTGAATTAGGCATAAATGCTAAACTATAAGTCTTAATAGATGTGTAAAGTATGTGTAAGGCCTGTTTGAAGACCCCAGAGAAGCACTCAACAGAATTATATTTGAAAGATGGGTGCTGAAAGTGTATAGACAGAGAGGAGTCGTATTAAAAAAACAACAGGATTTTTCTATTAAAAACTAGTCCAGCTGAACTATTCTGGGAATTGCATGGGAAGCAACTTTCTTCCAAAATGTGTTCACATCGAGGACAGAGGGCTGAGGCTGTAAGAGGTGACAGCTGAGGAGGTGTCAACGTTACACATTTCTGGAGTACTGAATATTCTGAGGCCAGTTTTCAAAAGCATGCTGCTGTGTAACTCCAAATCCTTTTGATGCAAGTGTATTTGCATTGCTGTAAACTTCAGCAGTATCAGTTTTACCAGAGTTACTATTGACCATTTAACAATTTCTTTGATCATGATCTTAGGATGAAAGCAGGCTAAGGATGATGAAATTTTGTTCATCTGTTCAGTTTTATTAATGTGAATTTATATTACTTATTCCATTTTCTAGCACATGGCACATGCTTTCCTTTTTATTATCTAGTAAAACCTGCTTTCAAATACAAGATATGTAGAAACTGTCTTTGCTAATGTGCTTGCAATTGCATTAGGAAAGAAATATTTCAAATGAAGATCAAACACAGTGAGTTCCTTGGGCACTTTAGGAAAATCAGTGATAAAAAAGGCAAGTTAACTGAATGGGCAAAGTGGCTACTTGTTGTCCTACGACATTTTAACACTGAATGACTTAAGAGAAATTGGCTGTTGTTGCCAATACACTGCAGGCTAAGATGTAATATTGATACATCTTCAATACAGATTAAAGAATTCCCTTAAAATACCCTGATACACTGAAACCCTTAAGGTGGGAAAAATCCACATCTAGTTGCAATGTCATCTTTAGGTGAGACTGTACATTGTGTTTGGATGTTATAAATTAATCCAGAAAGTGTTTTGTTTCTCTAATTGACTATTAAGACTCCCAAAGACAGCTAGCATGGATATTTATGTCTATACTTCGGACATCTAAAGTGAAATGAGATGATTTCTACTCTTACTTTCTCGAGATTGATCTTTATGCTCTTGCATAAACTGTGGAAGCAGTAAATTTCCATAACTAGGAGATTTTTATGTTATCTGAAAGCATGTTGTCATTTATATAGGATTTTCCAATATAACTGTAGCCAATTCCAGATGTTATCAAACTCAGGACAGCTGCAGAAGAAGCCCCTAGTACAAAGGAGCTTATTTGTTGGTCCTTGCTACAGCTTCATGACTTCTTTCCAGCACAGCCCTTATTTTCAATTTGGGAGATGCTATGTAGCACATGTAAGAAGGAGGTATCAGGGAATTGAACCTGAACACCTCTGATTCAACAGCCTATCAGTTGTGTTCTTGGTTTACAGTAGCATTGATTACATTTTTCTGACTGAATCTGGAGTGTCACCTTGTTTCTTAGCTCAATTCTGGGCTTCATAATCACTATCAGCATATTTTTCTTCTGAAAAAAAAAAGTCCTGCATGCTAGAAAAAAAATAATTTTCCTTTTATAAAAAGAGATGGCTAAGAAAAAAAAAAAAAAGGTATTGAATCTTACATGACTAACAGGAGGGGATCTTCTGACGTCAAGCTTACCACACATTTTGTGCAATTTGGTCACGGGAAGCTTCCTGAACTGTTTAAAAGGGATTTCTAATGGGATTTCTAGACATCAACTAGCAAATTTGTGTAAGGAAAGATACAGTGCAGCTACCACTATACCCTTTTTGAATTCAAGAAAAAAAAATCATTTTCATGCATATTCTGCTTGCATTTTGATTATTGTATTTGCTGCAAGCAATGAAGGTGATTTTGTAGTGCTCGTCCTAGATGGAGCTTATTTTTGGTAGGAGGCTGAGCCTCTTTATGTTCCTATCAGCTGCTGATACGCTGTTTTAGACAGGATTATCCTGCTGTGAGAAATCATTTCCTCCTCTGAGAAGAAAACATGTCAGCAAACCTGGAGGAGTTGTAGGCAGATGAGTCCCATCTGAGGGCCTTTCTTCCTTTTTTCCAGTGGAATGATCAAGAAGAGTGGGATTGAATATACACCTGAGAAATGTCTGATGACTGTGGAGATTCTGAATTGCTGGGTCTTAGATGCCAAGATGAATTACTCTGAATTCTGGAGGAGGACATCCCCAAACCAAGACCCTTCCTTCACTGGCAGATAGCAAAGAACATACAAGCTAAGCTACATGTTCAAATGTAAAAAAGCCAGGATGTATCACAATCTTCACACAAGTCTCATTTGGCTTAACATGACGGAAGAGCGGAGAAGAGAAATACAGGAGACAACCTAATTTAGAGAGTAATACTCTGGGACAACTTTTCTCAGAGCAGAAAGGATTCTTACTTGTCTTGCCCCAAAGTAAACCAGCAACACTGAGGACACTGATGATAAAGTGGGTCTATTGCTACAACTCTCACGTTGCTCAGAGAAGAGACTCAGAGGAGAATACAGAAAGCAAATTCACCCTGACTCTCACGGACAAGTCTGAAGTGCCTCTAGGATTTCCAGGAAAAGAACCAATAGCCAAATTTCAAATATTTCTGTTTCCAAAAATAGGAAATAAACTTAATGATTGCCTTAAGAAATACTCATTCGACTACAGACTTTTGTTAATTACAACATAATACATATTAGTAACATAACATGCAAAGATTTATTGTCTTATGTACTACATCACTCTAAGAAGAAGAAAATACTGCAGAGTTTAAGTTTTCAGAAAGATAAAACTATTGCAAGGAGATTCAAAGCTCTGGGTTTGCTGCTAAGAAGCCAAAGGTAAGGGCAAAAAAGCAGAAAATAAATTAGAAGGTATATTAGCTAGTTCTCAGAGAATATAATTGAAAGGAGGCTAGGGAGGTACATGTTTTTGATGTTAATGAAAATTTGCAGAACTGTGAATTATATGGACTATTAATTAAAATTAATAGATCTTAAAATTATTGCCATTTAAGCACCCTTGATAAAAAACTCCAGATGTACTTTAAAATTTTGTCTGTTTTATTAAGGCATGGGCTGGGAAAGATAGAGGGAGGCCTATTTGGAGAATCAGAGAGATGTTGTGCAACATGCTACTTAAGCAAAAACTAGCACCATGCAGCTTAGCTCCAGTGGTCAAAGTAATCATCACACCATTTCCACCACTAAGGAAGAAAGAAACAGAGGGTTCAATTTACCTGGGAGAAATAAAGATGTCATGATTTATCTTGGAACTTCTTTTAAAATTAGACTTTTTTTTTTTTTTTTGGAAATGACTGAATAAATTTAACACAACTGAAACAACCTGCATTCATGTCTTTTGCATTGTGTGATCTGCATGAACTGAGAATGGTATTGAATGCATTCTGAAAACAGAAAACAGCAGTGACATCTCAACCATTCCCAATTAAACAACAAAATAACCAACCAATCCTGTTTGTCTCTAGTCTCCCTGTCTGCAAGGCACCATTCCCTATCTTAGAGGTGATTAGCTGAAGAACAAGCAGTATTTTAAGGTGCATACAATGTATGTGTAAATTAGATGCTGTAGTTAGGCAAGCAGCAGCCTAGAAAGCCTAATCTTCAGCCACCCTTCCCCCCTTCTTTAGCTTGGAGAAAGTGCATGTTATGCATTAAAAAAGAGGTCCTCTGGAATTCCAATGCCCATTTAGTTTGAAAAGGTCATAAACATAAAGGTCAAGCTGCAAACTCTGTATTAAACTATGCCTCTACATAAGCCTTCAGGGCTTTTGTTGACATTACTGTGAACTGTGCACAGAGGTCCAAAATCACAAAATACCAGATGGAGTGGGATCAGGTCTAGGTTTTACAACAGCATAGCAACCCTCTCTTGCATCAGCAGTCCAGTACAGCTTTCCATTTCCTAGAACTAACTTCTACTAACAACCTATGTCTTTCATTGGGCTTTTCAGCAGGCACCACTGTTAGAATTGTAGAATCACAGAATGCTTTGGGTTGGAAAAGAACTTTAAGCTTATTCCATTCCAACCCCCTGCCATGGGCAGGGACACCTTCTACCAGCCCAGGTTGCCCAAAGCCCCATCCAGCCTGGCCTTGAGCACCTCCAGGGATGGGGCGTCCACAGCTTCTCTGGGCAGCCTGTGCCAGGGCCTCACCACCCTCTGAGGGAAGAATTCCCAGTGTTCCTCCAAAAGGAAAGTATTGATATCTCTTTTTCTACATGATGATATTGCAGAACAAGAAGAATAATTGTTCTTGATACTGACACTGACTAAAGGCAGCAGAGATAATCTAAATATGAAACACTATCTATAACCCTCTCAGGGTGGACTTTGTCTTTGCAGCCTGTATGCAGAGCGTCTGAACAACAAAGTCATCTGCATGCCTGGGATTGCTGGCTGTTCATATTGCAGAAACGGGGGCTGTTGCTAGCGCTGTTGTTAATAACAGCAGTAATATTTAATGGCAACATTCATATGGCAACAGTACCAAACTGGATGGTCAGGGTCATCGATTTCTCATTAAGTCTAGGGGAGCTCTGTCTCCGTGACCCTCTGCATCGTGCAGCATCAGGAGCTATAGCCTATAAGGAAACCATTAGCATTGTTTGAATAGCCAAAATCTTCTAATCCATTTGAAGTATTTTAGCCATAAAGGTCACAGTAAGTGACAAATTAAAGGCTTAAATTTCATTATGTTCTTCCCATCACCTCTGTTTGTGAGGCAAACGTGAAATATTATTATAAAGTGTTGCTAGATTGCAAATGAGTCTAACAATGTAAAAGAAGGCAGCTGAAGAATGGGGGCTTCTCTCAGTGCTTAACACAGGCAGCATTTTAATGAGTTGGTGAATTCACCAAGGAAAAGACCAAAAGGCTGTGAAGGGCAGAGGAGTCCAGCAAAAGGTTCAAATGGGAAAAAAGTGTCAATAATATCAATAAAGACGGATTTCTCCTGGGACGAAAGTTAGGGTCAGTGAGGAAGAAAAAGGGAATGTAAACATTAGCTAATAAATTGCATGCAGCATACTGAAACAGCCAAGGGAATGGGAGGGAAACAGTAGGAAACATATGCTGTCCTTCCCCAGAGGCTAGCAGGAACCCCGGAACATGATAATAGCTTTGGGTTTAATTTTAATGCTGTTGGCACCAGAAACCTTGCTACAAATTCAAAGAGGAAATGCAGCTGCTTCTGCCTTTCATCTGCACAAATTGGCAATAAAAGGTGGATGAAAATGACTCTGACAGACCCTTTCTCTTGTGGTCCTTGCCCTTCCTGTGGGCTAAACCCATCCACAAATAGCTATGCTGAAATGGAAGCCGGGCTCAATCCCTGTAAATAAAGACTGCTGATGCACCCTTTCCACTAAGTCTGTGGCAAAGGCCTTTGTTTCTCTAATCTTTCATATAGTATTTGCTTTATAACCCTTCATTTAAATAACACCGCTTTGTGCAGACAGTGTTTGACATCCCAGGATACACAAACATTACCTACAAGTATCTGCAAATATTAAATACTCCTGTAACTTTGCAGGGTCATTGTGCTGCTGGGGGACGTCTCGATTTGGAGATCTTTTATTTTAAATGACATAACCGAATTAACAGCAGAAGCAAGTAAACAATGCTTAGGAACATTGATTCCTGTTTCTCCACTGCAACCAAGTGAGACCCTCTAGTCCCTGTCTTTCTGGCAACTACATCCTTAAGTGCATTTCACTGGGATTTTAATACTTCTATGGCATTCCCTCTGCTTTGCTAAGTATACTTCTCCCTCCCTATTTTTGTAAGCAATTTTATGTGAGGCAATTTTGTGGTTGAAATCTCACATCAAAACACATTTCTCTTTTTCAGCTTGCATTCAAGACAAACTTTTGGTGGCTCCATTTGTAACCCATATGTTGATGCATCCCATTCTGTTTCACAGTTAAATGGATGGCACTGGACTGTGAAAAGTTTGAATTAATTATTTGTGATAAACTGTGGAAAATCCGTGAATAAAATGATAATAATTGGACACAAATACGGTAAAAGCTGTCATAGAAAGAAACGCAGCACATCCATGTGTCGCATTGCATCCTGTCACAGGCACTTATGAAAGATGTAATATAAATTGTCTCAAAGAACTTGCAAAAATAAAAGGCAGCCTGGATAGTTGTATTTAGCAAATGTGTTTGCACTAAGGGTACCTTCTGTTGAACAGTTCTGCCCACAAGCTGTCTGTAGAATATAGAACATCTCTCGAGCATGCTTGCCACCTTGAAGCAGGGCAGTCGGAAGCAGAAAAAAAAGAACAGAATGCAGAAAAAAAGGTGAAGAAAGAGAGAAATGAGGGACAGCAAGTCTAAGTACCATAAATACATTTAGAAATGAGATTAGCAAAGTATGACAATAGAATTTAAATGACAGACAACATTAAGATTGCAGTAAATAACATACTATGAAAAAAAACAATTCAGCCATACAGCGCTTTTTTCAGCTTAGCTAAGGAGTCATAACAAAAGCAGGAATATTATTATTATTGTTATTGCTATATATATATATAGCATTTCCATTTCAGCATTACAAAAGTGGTTTTAATTTTGGGGAGACAGTTCATGTTAGTTGTCTTGCTCTCAAAACCACATATCCATACGCTTTGCTTCTGAAGCTTCTTCCTATTGCCACCGGCTCCCAACTTACCGACAATATCAAACCAGAGAGGGATGTTAGATGGCTGCACAGAGACCACCCCAACGATTTCCGTCACTTTATCACTTTCCATGACGGTGAAGTTGTAAAAGGGTTCATCAAAAGTCAGCGGCACTGGCGAGGGCGCAGGCTTTTTTATCCACTCGATGTGGAGGCGTGCAGTTGAAGATTTTTGGGGCCGGCCATTGTCCACTGCCTTTATCTGGTGGGTGTAAAGAAAACAGGACCCAGACTGAGCATCCCAGCTTGGCAGTTCAGACCTAATTCTATCACAAGAAGACACCTTCTTGGAAAATGGCCCTTTAATTTTTTATGCAAAATCCCAGGGAGAAGAAAAAAAAAGAGGGATTTAAGCATTTACTTCACTGTTATTCGTTTTTTCCATTACACTTTGACTTTACATTGAAAAGACTGATCTAAAAGTGAAATATTTTGACTTAGAACTGATGGTGTGAGGGCTCCTGGAGATGTGCACCATACCCAGATCCCTGTCTCCAGAGCTGGCTTCCCTCTCTGATGACATCTTCCAGCCAATTCTGTCTTGCAGCAAAGGTGGCAGTCCCTGTGTTTTAAGCCATGCACTTAACAACACATGCTCATCCAGACCACGTTTGATTGCTTTCAAGTCATCAGTATTACAGATAAGATTGGTATTCCTTATATTACCTTCATTAGTATTTATATTTGAGTTAAATATGTTTCAGATCATTTCCCCCGTTTTCCCAAACAAATATAAGTTAAGATTTTCCACTTCTATTTTCCTTGTTTTCGTTTCTCAGTAGTGTTCATTAGTGTCTCCCAGCTTGGTTCTAATTCTTTATTTTATAATATACACTAGAGTGATGGATAGACTCAATATGATTGAGTCTATATATGATTGAGTCCATCAATAATTGCCTGTCATGCTTTATGGTTTTAGCACAGAAAAGACAAGATGACCAGTGACAAACACTAGGGTTAAGACAAGGGAGAATGTAGGTTACAAAATGGGTGCTTCAGTGAACAACATCAATGCCCTGGGAGTACGAGGGATTTTTCTTTTATAAGTAAATGCTTCTGGCTATATAGGACCACCGGCGTACAAAAATGCTGTTACTATGCCTGTTAAAATAGGAAATATTTTCCTGAAATACCATACCCTATTTCTTTCTCTGGAAATGTGTTAAGTGGGTTTCGTGTTAGCGCTCGTCACCCTGCTCGGCTCAGGCTGGCAGGCCCTTAGGGGAAAGAAGCTGAGTAGAAGACCTTCAGCTGTTACATTACAAAGGGGGCCAGATCCCAGACGTGCCTTCCACCTCTGCACAGTGAAAAGCATTCACTCGAAGGGTGCTGGCCTCTGATTACTGGGTATCTCTCAATATTTTGGTATTTATGCTTTTGTTTTCTTGTCACAATTTTCAACCCCATGAAAGTATCTCAACAGAGGCTCATTATAAATGTAAAATAGAATGTAAATGTCATTGCTTCCTTTACTACAGGCCTCACTGTGGACCTCTGACAATTTTCTGTCTATTATTTTTTACATTTTTGGTGAACTCCTCCAATACAACTGTGGCTTGTTGCTGTAGATGAAGATTACACATGCAAGCTCTGTCTTTCTTCATATCAACAATACCATCTTGTCTCCTTTCTGTCTTTGGCCACGTTTACATGGTTTGAATTGTGGCAGAATAATTTTGACAGAGATTACTTTTAACTGAAATTGCTGCCACACTTAAATCTTTTAATGCACCAAGAAAGGTACTATTACATACAGTACACAGTACTTCCCTTCCCTGAAAGCTTCCAGATTTGGACAATGTAAGGACCTTTCCATGAGGGCAAGCAGTTATGTCCACACAATAGTTGTATATCCATTTGTAGCTGCATCAGCCCAGTTCAACATGATATAATTTTGTAAGCAGACAAGCCCTTGGTCTTCAGTTTTGTGCATTTAAGGGAATGACTTACGTCAACAATCTGCAAGCTAATTCTGAATAGTCAGAATAATTCAGTATATGTCACAGCATGAACACTCTCAAACTTGATTTTTTGTCTGTAGCTATATGTGAACATGAGATTTTTAAAACACATTTAGATAATCTATGACTTTATATATAGGTCACAGATTAAACAATCATGTATCACTCTTTATATAACAGTGTCTGGTTTTTTAAAAAAGTCACACCATGGGTTTGTATACTGATGGAAGAGTACTTACTGTTAAGATGTCATAACTCCCTGCTGTGAACTGCTTTCTAGAAGAAACCATCCCTGTTTTAGGATCAATAAAAAATTTCCCATCATCATTTCCATCCACAATGCTGTATGAGATTTCTGCATTAGGGCCTTCATCTTTGTCGAAAGCAAAAGCTCTGTAGATTGGCTCCCCTCTTTTCTTACGGTCCCTCTCTGGCAGTTTGATCTGATAGACTTTCTCCGGAAACTGTGGTTTGTTATCATTCTCATCCAGAACCTGGACCACCACCCAAACCGAGGACTGCTTGGGAGACGTGCCCCCATCCGAGACGGTTACCTGAAAAACAACAGCAGCAGAGGCATTATTCTGAATGGGTAAAGCGGAACTTCATAAAAAGGCATCTTGAAACATGAGGAAATATCCCCCTTTCCCCAGACCTAACCTGTAGTTTACAAGGTGTTCTATGTGATAAATACTTCTACCCAAGACATCCTCACTACAAGCATGCTGAGTGCGTATCTGTAATACACCCAGAATGGCGAATAAAGGAATCAGGAAGATTTTTCCTTTTGAGATGAATCTATAACAGGTAAGTTGTGGAGGACGAACCTATTCCTCAAAACAGCAAATCCTTTTACCTCAAACTTGGCAAGACTTTATCTTAGAAGAAGAGTGAACTGGAATTAAGCCATAAGCAGTATATCTACTTTTTTTTCCCAAACATATTTTAAAATTTCTTCAGTCACACAATGAAGAATTTCTTCTTAAATCCTAAAAGAATCTCTGTCATTTTTTCCCATTAATTATTTGGAATTTCTTAAACAATGACAGGATTTTCTGTCGGTTCTTTTTATTCATTACCTGGGATTTGACAGCTCATTACTTCCAAAACTACTTTATATGAGTGTAAGAAGCACAGAGAGGCATGTAGTAAAAAAAAGTCTGCTGCACTTTGTAAAGAGCACACTATGCTGGCACATATACATAAGAAATAAAATATTTGTGACAAAAGTTAATTAACAATTTAGCTGCAACTTAAACATAATTACTAATACTTTTCAGTGTGAAACACTGTGAGAAAAAGATGATCAAAGTTCAACAAACACTCAAGAGCTTCATTAATATGCATTCAAAATGCAATCAATATGTTTCGAACTTTTCCATAAAATTTTTGATTGCATTTCCTGAAGATAAAGAAATAAGAAAGTTATTTCTGTTTTCACGAAATAAGTTCAGATTTCACTTTCAGCTATGTATGCTAACATGGAAAATCCCACAGCAGCAACTTTTTGTGATAGCAAGTCAAGATATTATGTGCAGTTGCCTGGCCTGTACCCATCCTTGCACATCGATTGCTTTGCTGGTTAACTGCTCAGTGCTTTATTTCTCCTTAAATGTTTCTGTGCTCCTTTACAATAATATATTCCTCATGTCCAATCCTGAGGCAAAGCAAACATTTTCTGGGAATCCTGTCCCATGCTGTTGTTCTTGCCTTGCAACAAGATATCTAAACTTACAGTAACCCTGATTTAGTACTGAGATCAGCAGAAAAATAACATTTTCAAAGAGAAAAGCAAAACACCATTTCTATTTCCCGTTTTTAACTCTACTATTGAAAACTGATACATTAGAAGCGATTTAAACCTTAAGGACTTAAATCCCTTATTTACAGATGAATAAATAGTGTGGCAATATATAGCGGCAACATAAAATCCCCCAAATCAGTCTGAAACTTATTTGGAGAGCTCAGCCTGTTCTCCCAGAGATGTGTAATGGCCTCTTGCTCCTAACATTGCCACCAGGGTTGGCAATTAGCACCTGCTGGGATGGCCACCTCATGATGGGGAGCTGAGATCCAGTCGGGACTGTCCCCATCACGCCTTCCACCAAGGTGCCACCTGTCAGCAAAGGGGGCAGTGGGTGCTGGTGTGTTGTGGGGAGAGCAGATCCCATTTGACACACTTTCCAAAATGGCATTTATCCCACCAAACGGCAGCACATGTGGCTGTGGATTTGCCTTTCTATCATGAGAGAGCAATGCCACCGGGGAGCTAAGCCATTCTGCTTTACTGCTCCAGGAAAACTTCAGAATTTTTTCAGCAAGTAAAAAGCCAATTCTGCCAATATTCCCCCTTCCTATTACAGGCAATGAATAACTTTTGACCCACTTTTAAGGCTGATCCCATTTTTGTTCTACTTTGGCAGAATTGGCTGAGCTCTCAGCAAAAACACAGGTTAACAAAGAAAAAACGCTTTCGGGATTTCTGCTGACTCCACAGACAAAGTACTCAGTGATACTGGGCAGTACAGGACAGCTGTACTGCACAGAAACAAGGGGAGACACACTTACTTAAATGTTGGACAAGAATACAAAAAAAAAATGTATTTTTGGTGGGGCTAAGGCTTTTAATGCATAGGAAATACAATTAAGACTCAGGAAACTTGTTTTCTGAACAGAACATGAGTGAAAGTTTTAAAAAATAAAACAAACACATTTTCCTCAAGTTTTAAAAACAATTACCTAAAAAACAAAACAAAACAAACAAACAAAAAAAATGAATCAGGGTGGAGAAAAAGTTTACAAATAGTAGTAATAACAAAATCTCTGAAAAACAGTGATACAAGCAGCCAAGCAACTGTTATGAAAAACCTGTTTAAGTCAAGATGCTGCTCGAGAAGCTAAGCCATCCTCATGTCTTACCAGCACACAGTCTCACAGTTTGTTAGGTTACTGCTGAAATCACAACTAAATGGTATGGCAGCAAATAGGTACAGGCATTTGTTTGTTTTTGCAAGCCAAAACTTGTGGGAAATCCTTTCTGCAACAGAAAAGTTGCACTGAAAATATTTGCTGACAGCTAATTGAAAATAGAAATGGCTAAAACACAAAATGTCAAGCAATTAACAGAAATTAACAGAGAAGTCCTGGAGTTAGTCAGTTCAGCTCTGTCTAAAATTTTACATCCCTGGAGAGGACGACATACCAGCTAAGCCCTTTTCTCTGGGTAACACTCAAAACTTTTCAAAACGACAGGTTCCAGCTCTGCTCGAGAAGCTCCAAGTGCCAGACATGGGAAGCTGAAGTGTGAGTTAAAGCCCTCTCATTGCAGGCATGTAAATTAATTAACTAAGCCGCCCCCACACCAGAGATGTGATTATGTGATTATTATGTGAATATGACCCTCTTTTCTCCTCCATCAGCCTAACCCCAGCCCAGGCTTTTTATATGCCAGCTATGAACAAGGTAAAGAGCTGCAGAAATTTTCTCTGCCCCCACAAAAAAATAAAAATTAAAAAAAAAAAAAGCTAAACCAAAGCAACAAAAAATAGCACCACCACATTAAAACAAAATAACTTTTTTTTTTTTTTTTTTCCCAGACAACCCAGCACAGTGTCAAAACAAACCATAAGGAACTGGGGTGACTGAAGCATCTGCCCAGCATTGCTCTGCAGGTTACCACTTCCATCAGGACACTGCATCATGCCAGCATTTAGGGGCCCCTCTAAACAATGCAATTTCAGTTCAAACAGAACCATAGTTCTCAGCAAAATTCTTAAAGAGCCGGAAATCACAGAGAAAAGTAACAGAGGAGGGAAGGGAGTTTGGGACATTTGTAGGACACAGAAGCTAATTCGCAGCTGGTATCTCTGGAAATGAGAAAGGCAGATGTGCAAGGCATCAGCTTGCCAGGAGAGAAGCTGTCATTCAGGACCAGCAAGGTCCTTTCATTTAGAAGCCTGCAGATGGCATGGTGGGAAGAAAACAGAGAAGAAAAAAAGGTGATATACATCAATGATAGAGAAGACACTCTTGACATACCCTTGTGAAGATATGGCATCAAAAACCCCAGAACAGGTGAATCTCTGAGTCATTAAGGTAGGGAAATTAGCTAGGTCAGCATCAAACCTTCCCAGAGGAGATGAGGAATTGCTGCTTGGCTGGCTTGTGCTTTTCTACATGCTGAACACCTTCTCCAGCCATGCTGACTCTGGTATCCAGACACCAGTGGGTGCAGACACGCTGATCCTTGCCCAGGTACAGCATGAGATGGGGTTGGCCAGCTGCTATTCCTTCTGCCCTTCTGGTTACATATCACTGCTAAAGCTGTGTCAACACAGACCAAATGGAAGCCACCACCTCCCAGAGCTGGGATACAGCCATGGAAACAGCTGAGGTTTAATTTCCTGACCCACCATACAAAGGGCTGGTCCCCCATTCACCAAGGCAGAAATATCTTAAAAGGAAAATGAAAACATGTTTTATGGGGTCTGATGGCACCAGACAGCAAGAATATGGACTTTATATACCACTTTCATGGTAAACTCTTAGGTATCACTGCAGTTTTTCCATAACCTAGACAGTTCCTCTGTAATTTTCTTCATAAAATGAACAGTGTTTTAGGTATCTGAATTTACCTGTTGGCTTTAACGTTTATAATATTACTGAACCATGTCAGCCAGCAGGCATACCTGTTTTGGTCACCTGGAAATCTCTTTGGTAGAGTAACAATAATGTACCTTCAACAGGTACACAGGTGTTCTTCAGGACATAACCTCCTGACATTTCTTCTATTTATATTAGACGTTTATTATTTTTATTATTTTTAGAAAAACATACAAAGACTATTTCCTTCTGCAGAATACAGTAAATTCAGTATAACAACAGAACTTTGAAAATCTGGGTAAGGCAATTTCCATCTCTTTTGCAGTGCATTTGGTCTGCAGACTTTAACACTACCTGAAATAAGTTTACAGGAAACCAGGACTGAGAGATACTCGGTCATATCCATTTTTATGCTGGAGCCCCAGAGATCAACAACAAAGACATTTCTGCAGTGGTGGACCTTCACAGTGAAAAACAAGGTCAACGTTATTAACATGCAACATCTGGAATGTTAGATATGAAAACTTCTTATTTTTATGACCATGGAGAAGGCATGGAGGAGACTCTACTGCCAAAGTATTGGTTAAAACACAGGCTAGGTCTAGCAGACCTCAATGCTGGTGACATTAATCATTGGTCTTGAGACAGTCACCCCTCCTAGGAACTGGAGGGTGACACTTAACTGAAGAAGGATTAGCACCCAAATTTTTTCAGAATACCTATGCATCTGTGAGGACCACCTTCCTGACTTCGAAGTACAACGCAGAGCCTCATTAACAAAAGCTCATGACTTCCAAGATAATTATTAGCTCAGCTGGAGAGAGTAGCTAGCAGGGATCTTACTTTAACAAGTACAACAAGACAATCAGCAGGTGTTTAATATGAGTTATCAAGCCTCGAGAAGAACAAGAATCTTCTTCCATATCATTCCTTGGCAGGAGGAAATACTCAGCCTACCAAATTTTTAAGTCAAGAGAGGCTGCCACATTACTGTCATTAGCATTGCAAAATGCTGAAGATGTCATATTTGCTTGTTTATTTTCCTTCGTGTGATACTACTTAATGCAAAAAGACTGAGCCGAGATGCCTGCCTCTCATCTGGGGAGTGTGCATAATGAGGCTTTCAGGTAAAAATTTCTCCCTTCCCTCAGCAGCAAAGCCAATTTTGCTTAGAAAACTTAAGAAAAGAGAATCTGGTTGAGTTACTGGAGACAGAAAAATGATCAAAGGGAGTCTGAGAGCTGAGGCATACCCCCGCTGTTAGTGACTAATGGGTTTGTTTCTTCTGCCAATGCGCAAACGAGCTGCAATACCTATTGTAAGAGTGTCTGGAATCCAGCCCAAGTAAGAGAAATAAAAGACGATAAAGGAGAGCTCATTGAAGGCTGAATGAAACCTTAAAGTCAAATACACTGAATTACTCTCTATGCCTACTTCAGAGAGAGACTGAAGTTTGCAGCTAAATTCTTACAAGGAAATATTTTTCTGAAATACATGATACTACTGAACTACATGTCCGATTATTGGTACAAAGTGTAGGTAGCCAGGGTCAAAGACATACAAAATAGAATAGAAAAACTCCATGTTACATATTTTATTTTTTTATTTGTCCAGCACAAATACTGGTTTATCTGTAGCAAACTAGACTTTTTTTTTTTTTTTTTTTTTTTTTAAGCCTTTATTTGGCAGCTTTGGAAAAGAAGTGGGCATCTGTTTATTTCACTTACCCTAACAGAATTTAGTGCTGTCCCAGAAGAGAAATTTCTTAAACACTTCTTGTAGGAAACAGTGTCAATCATATCAATATGATCTTTCCTGATTTCCTTTAAATGTGTTAATAAGGGGGACTTTTGTTTTCAATCATAAAAAATTAATACGTTCACTCTGGCCAACTATGAGAAATAAATAATTTAGAGTACTTCTAAAATACAGATTATTACTGACACAAACTCTCTAGGTGGCTGATTAGAAAAGTCAATGGCTTCCAGCCACAACCAAGCTAGAAAGCGATGCATAATGGTCTGTTACACCATTTGAGAATTAACGATGACATCAGGTAATTTCAACGCTGTATTGCCAAAAGACAGGAAGGAAGGAAGGCTTTTTCATTTGGAGTTAAATGCTCCCTGCAGTATCTGCAAACCTAAATATTAGAAGAGTGGGCTGAAGAAAGTCTTACAGGCTTCAAATCTTAACTTTTGTCACTCATAGTACTGAGACCAGAAGATGGTAAACAAATGGAAAACTATGACCAGGTAGTATGAAATATCAGAATGGGTGACCTGAAGGTCCAGAAATACTCCTGATTAAAATTAACAAGTCCCTTATTTTGTGTTCTACTTTATTCTACAAGCTTTTTGAAAAATTAAAAAGTAAGTAAGAGCCATAAACTCTGAAAAGAAACTTTGGACTTACGTTTTACCTTTAGTAGCAACACATGGAAGGATCTGCATAGCTTTCAACACTGAGTCTATAAAAGAAAAATAATTTTCCATGGGCATTACTTTTAAAACTTGTTACAGTTTGGAGACACTGGCAACCTTTGTGCATTAGGCTGTGTTTAGAGTATTCTTCAATGGGTATGTGCTATGATGAGTGCAGAACCAGGTATTGCTACATTAAGTTCCCGTGATGACAGAACAGTCTGCTCCATTTCACAAGTAACTCCTTTAGGTAATCTCAAAATAGCATCTTCCCCTTCTTTTCACTAAGTAAAAAGAAAACTATAGTCCTCAGGAGTAACAAGCTCATCTAATTTTGTCTGTGACAAACTGTAGATAAAATTTTGCATGGAAGTGACTCTATGCTGATCACTCCCCTCAAGTCCAAATGTGCCTCCTACTTCCCTAGATGGTGTTAAATACAAAAAACCTTTACCTCTACTACCTAACAGTAGCATGTAGTCAGTTATCATTCAGCTGACAATCATCTGTTAGGACAAAGTATTGTTCTAGGACTTTTCCTGACCTCTCAGGCTATACCACCACCAACTAAAGTGATGCTTGATATTGATGTTATCACATCCCATGTCGTGGAGTTTGTAACTAGAGGAGTGGAAATTTTGAGATGATCATAGTAGGACACCCATCTTTGTCTCCAAGTTACAACTGTAGAGGCATTTTGAATACATTAAAACTTTCATTTTTCAGTTGAAGAGGCTACAATAACGAATCTTGCTAACCCAACATACAATGAAGGGAAAACTGGAAAGCTGAAGACACTCCAAATAGTCCTCTTATAATATCTGGACCCATGAATGTTTAATCAGCTTCGAACTGACACCTTACAAACATGATAAAGACTGATATGTGATTGCTTAAGAACAATTTTTAAAGGGATTTAGAACTTCTTTAGAATAACCTATTACTAAACAGAAGTATAACTACCCTCATAGCCTCTAAGCAAGAAAGAGGATAAAAGTTGTGTATTGATCTTCACAGCAAACTTTGAAGAAGGTGTTTAGCTCCTGCTGATAGTGAAGATTAAAATCAAAGAGTTTTGTGAACAGAAAATGATGAGTAGACAAATCTGAGAATATTTCACTTCAAGCAGCTTTAAATAAAGTCAAGCTTGCAAATTAAGATCCTAAGGCAGTTTACTGTTAGGAGTAATTTCTATGTTGATTGTAATTCCATTCATACCTGAATACCTACTTCAGCCATTTGTGGATTTTACTTTTCTCATAAAAAATACTTGTGATCAAATATTGATATGTGAGACCATTCATCTATACTGTATCTACTGCTACGGATAATGCCCTTCTCCAAAAATCTTATCTCAGCACTCAAGAAATACAGCAGCTCTCAGTCTCTGTGCTTCAGAAGAGGTATGTATCGACTTCTAAGCTCACTGCACTAACCTTTTCTCAAATATTCAACTACCTTTCATTTTCCATCCACAAAACTCACTTGATTACAATTTTCACTATAAGCAGGAACCAAACTCCTTCTTCAGAGTTTACTCAAAATTATGAAGATTGTTGCGCATTACCAGTCTTCTCTTTTTCATACTAGACCAGTCAATATGTTTAATCATGTACTAGTGAGAGAACTATTTAATAAAGATACAAGATTTTATTGATGCTTCCAAGAATTTTTCTTAGAGCTAATGTTAATAATTTATTTTATGTCTCAACTATCAGCAGAAAGACTATGCTCAAAAATACATGCTAATATATTGCCAGAATTTAATCAAGCTATAGTCATTGTGGAGTTAATTAATCAAGCAGCAAAACAAATTATAGTTTGCATCCTTGCTCTGGTGTGCAGCTGCATCGGTTTGTAGAGTAGGTCCCCAGATATTCAGACTGATGGGAAATTAAGGTACAGCAACTCTTTTAGCAGAAACTCTAAAATACAGTGCAGATGATTGACTCTGTGTGGCAATACCCCTCCAAATATTTTGCTGTAAGTCAGTAGCACTGCCTCCTGCTAACACAGTACATGTTGCTGAACTTACTCAAAGAAAAGACATAATGTAGGAGCTTGCTTTGCATGTCTTTAGAGATATCATATGGCATGCAGTTTTCTGTTACAACAGAGTAATAACTTCAAAGAAAACTTTCGGTATTCCAAGGAAATGTTGTCCTCTGTTCTGAAGTATAATCTTAAAACTTTTAAACAATTTTAGGCATGTCAACAGCCAGTGCTTACTGCAGGTTGATGAAACAGCCTTAGGTGGGGCTCTGTGATGGTCAGTCTTGAAACAATATTTCTATTATTCAGTAGGTAATACATTTATTTGGCTATCACTGAGTTAAAAGATATATGCTGTAATTCTTTAAAGTTATTGACTTTATAGGTACAACACATCCAAATTCTATTCTGTTCTGTGAAGCAGAACCGTGTATTTTCAAAGGAAAGGTAGCAGTATTTTTTTGTTTTGTTTTTTGTCTTTTTATTTTATTTTTTTTCCTTTCTTTTTAATTGCTCTAACAAGCAGCCCTAGGTTGTGTTAACAGAGGATGACACCACCTTGTCTCTGGCAGATAGGCAGATTAAGATGCATCCATCCCCATCTCCAGCTCCTCCTCCAGCCATTTGTTCTTCCCCTGTCATCGGTTTGCAGCCACCTTCACCCGTCAATAAACTGTTTGTGCATCTGTGCTACAAACAGGATTACCGAAATAATCAGGGTTTAAAATGCACTGCTGAAAGAAAACAAAATCCCCCCAAAGGCAGATGGTTAACTAGTCTTAGGGTGGCAGTGAGGAAGCAGAACAAGGCAATGAGTGGCAGGTCCCTAATTCAGAGGAGGGAGAAATTTCTAAGAATGCTTTAGACACTGACGGAAAATGCATTGTTTAACCACAGCTTTGGTGAGGAACTCTGCTATTCCTCTACAGATGACCTCACTCATCTCCCTATTTCCCAAACCCTACCACAGAATTCATCGCTTATCAACAAGCCTTTGATTAATATCAAAGTAGCCTAAACCAGAACCAGACATCTCAGGGTGAAAGCCATAGAGTCCCCTCAGCAATTGCCATAAACATCCGATTTCCATCTTACACTATTTTTCTGCAATGCACAAGAAATAATGAATGCTCTCTATCCATGCATATGCTGGGAAGATTCTATGTAGAATGTCTCAAAGACAGTTTTATAGCTGATAGCCTGACTTGTAGTCTCTGACATTTAAATGCAATTTTTATTTTTCCATGTAAAAATTAAGCTTCTAAAGTTTTATGTTCAAAATAAAGCTTATCAGTTAAAAATCTGATTAAGAAAAAATGAATTTCTTAGTCAGGTAGAAAACATATAAAATCAAACCCTTAAGGGGTATAGTTCATTTCCAATTTTTGATCCTAGGGAGATATTTTAAATTTGTAAAAGGCCAAAAAGGACTTTTTATACCTCATAAATTTCACTGATTTTAGTGAACTGTCACTCAGGAAGACTGTTGTGACCTTGCTCATTGATCTAAAAGGAAAATAAAAATCAAGAGTTTTTTTGGTGATATTCAAGTTATCCGATATAAGTTTCTTTTATTAACAATGAGGTACAAAGTAAGATTTCAGTCCACTTAGATGAGAATATAATTGCAATTACTACGTAATTCAAATGTATGTTTGAATAAAGTGATTTTTTAGTTAGGTGAGGACTAAAAAATGCTCAGAAAAATCAGGTTGCAAGATAAATATAGTAAGATAAAGGAGATAAGCACAAATAAGGAGGTTTGTTGTTGGAGCTGTTTCTAGAGTTGTGTTTTTTTAACTACAATTTCATTCTGTTTTTGTCAGACCAAGTTAAAGTAAACTAAATCAATATTTGCTTTGATTTTAGCAATAAAAATACTACTTGACTTCTTGATGTCTACTTCACAACTTTCTGTGACAAATTAATTTTAGACAGATAATAAGCATTAATTGGGCCGCATTTAATCACAGTTTCATCTAATAGGCGACACAGACAAGGCTGATTATCTCGCTCTCCACTTGTCTTCAATTCGAAGTGTCTATAAATATCTACTATCCAGTTTGCATTGACATGGGGGTCACTTCTACAAGCTGGTTGACAATCAGCATGGGACTGTGAGCCGGGAAAAATTCAGATGCTGATTTTGGAGCAAAACTAACATTCATGGACAACCTTTTTACTTCTTCCAAACTCAGTATCCCAATTTGTAAAGTCAGCCTGGAAAGCAGGCTCAGGAATGATGTCCAAGACAAAATATTTGAAACTGAAATTCAGCTAACTGTTCCATCAATAAAGGACAAGAGCCACTGGTTCCTTACATGATGGGTGCATGAGGTCTCTGGGTTTCATTGGAAAGAGTAAAACCCTTTTTAAAACCTTTTTTTTTTTTTTTTTTCTTTCCTTTAGACAACACTGACACAGCAAAGCATAAATTTAAGGATCAGTGCACTGTAATACTTTTTCATCAGTTCAGGTCTCTTCTCAACTTTCTCTCTCCTCAATTACTACAAACATTCACAAGTACCTGATTAGCTTCGGGATCCCAAACCACACCAGGGTCAGTGGGGTATGCAAATACTGCATGGCTAGAGATACAGGGAAAGTCTAAAGACATGTTTCCCTGCTGAATCAAGCTCATGTTATCTGAGCAGCCAAAGAATTACAGATAGCTGCTTGGTGGAGAAGGACTCAGCCAGCTGTGGAATCCTCTGACTTGGAAGTCAATGGGAATTTTCTCATTGACTTTGGTGATAACAGGGTTTCACTAGAGCTCAACAACCTCAGTTGGGCTTGTTTTTATTTCTCATTCAGCTTTTGCCCAGCCCTCACCTCCAGCTGTATAACAAGTGAAGTACCTGAAACTTGTACACCTTCAGCTAAAGGGTAGAGAAGATGTGCACCACTCTAGCAGCACCACAGGTATCAGGAAGAATCATACTTTTACACCCTGGCAAACAGTTTATGTTTTAAGAAACAGTGATATACATAATTTCCGTCTTTATTTATTTATTTATTTATTCCTGTTGGAAAGATGTTTACGCATATAGCTAGTGATCTTGCAAAGAGCAATGTATATGAATAATTTTCAAAATGTCTTGACACCATATTGACAACATAAATAAATAGGTGTGAGTATAGGAACAAGGTCATCTTGGGGATTATGAAACTCAACATGAAACTCAGTCCCGCAGTTTTAACATTCCAAATGTGTTGCAAAAAAAAAAAAAATCTTGGCCAGAAAACTGGATTTCCCTGAGTAACACTCAGAACCCATTAAAAATGTTCAGGTTATTAATATTAATTAATCAATTAATACTATTATAATTAATTAATTATACAGTTGCCTGGAGTCCTGGAGAGGGATCTTTGTGTGCCTGAATAATAAAAAGATGACATTCTACTCCTGCAATGCAGGAGGAATTTTAAAAGAACACTACTTTTAAAATATTCTTAGCACTTCTTCTGCAGTATTAGTCTTTAACGTGCATTTGATTTTTGCAGCCACAGGATGGCATTAACTGCTGTGCAAAGGGGCAGTGAAATGCCATTTGACCTTGGGCAGTGTATTTTCCATCCGGGGAAGGGAAATATTTCATCAAGAAGGATTAATATAAATTCACTACTTTCTACTGATGGCAACCACTTCTTCAAGAATGTAGTCTCGAGATCTTACCATGCACATTCCTAAAGGTTCAAGTTCTGAGAGTGTGGATATCAGGGCCCTCAACAGATACTTCTTTTCCTGACTTCAGTAATTTGGGACTTTCCAAAACCACAGAGCAACAATTCCAACTTCAGTACCAACAACTGCATAGAGCACTTTCACTTCCAAGGTTTATGGAGTCATAGTAACTCTTTAATGGATTTATATAGGCTCATAATTTACTGTTTTTTTTTCCCATTAAGGCTGTATATAGAGTAGGTGGTGACACATGGCATGCCAGCGGGAAGACAGTTGGACTGAATGAATGGCCAAGGTGACTGATAATTGGATTGCAAATGTCAAACCGTGTGGTTGAAAAGCCGGGTATATCAGCCCACACATCCTTTTCCCAGTTGTGAAATTAAAGTTAGGAGCAGGCACAATAAGCTACAAGTAGTTCCGATTTATAGAGGAGGGTCTGAAGGCAGCAGTAAGCAGCATCCAATTAACTTCAGTAGAGATGTCCAAGGCCACTGGTAAAATGACTGGATTTAGAGTGATGAGCAAGAATGTCAGACCAAGAGACAACCTAGCAATGCTATTAACCTTTGTGAGATTGCCCTGCCGATAATGTGATCTGGGGGACAATAAAACATGGCATGAGACAATATGCCCAATTTGGTAGTGCAAGACTGATACATGGGAGAAAAACAAGAATTTTCCTTGATTCATTTTACAGGCCTCCAATTAGCCCTCAATAGGTGAAGGGAGAGAAAGGAGGGAAGCAGAAGGAGTCCCTCTAATGAGTTGCTTTGTTGGTTTGTAGCAGAAGAGATTGAAAAAGAAAAGTTTTAGGAGCTGCTTTGCTTTTGAGGAAGTCTCAGGGGGTGTTAAATGGGCTGGGTACTTTGCTGGAAATAGCCGTGAGAAAGCTCCTGATTTATGGGAGTGCTTGAACAGCACAAGTGCATCCTGTCAGGCTCAGTACTGGAGGCGTGATCCCTTGGCACAGGGAGATCAGATATGTCAGCCCCATGTGCTAATTCCGATGGTTAGATGCTAGGGTCACGATGCGCTGATGCTTACCCATGATGACACCATCTATAACACCACCACTGCTTCCTTTGGGAAACTGTACACAAAATATGCAGATATTATGCTTGTTCTCTGCAACTCCATCTAGTTTTAGAAGTGGAGGATTAAGAGAGGGTCTAATCCATGGATTACTGATCTGACAAAATATCTAAATCTTATTCACAGGCTCAATGCAGCAAAGGCAGATTGTCAATCATGAGAAGTTTAAGATGCAATTCCTGCTTTGCTTTGTGAGTCTGGTGAATCTATGTGCTCAAGAACCTTTACAAAATAGAGCATGAATATGTAACTGATTGAGCTGCTTCTGTTTAGGCATTCAAGGACCAGTAGAGCATGGCTGCACACCTAGAGAAGCCAGGGGGCTCTGAAGTTGCAGAGCTTGGAGGTTCTCAGTCCATGCTATGGCAACGAAGAGAGGGAAGGGACACCAAACTAGCCCTGCAAGAACTGAGGAGCTGAAAACACAGCCCACAGCTCCAAACAGGATAATTTGCTCTGTCAGGAAGCAGAATAAATGACAGTCCCATGCTGAGCACCATGCTGCAGCAGTGTGGATTTTTTCAGGAGCTCAGCAGCTTTCTGAAAGTTGGATGTCCTATCACTGGTGTCATCTACAACCAGGCAGTCTCCAAGGCATGCAGAAAAAACAAAATCTTCTCTATGCATCAGATTCCTTTTTATTAAAAAAGCCACAGCTTTGAATTAATGTGTTGATACTGAGAGTCGGATATTAGAATTAAATGCCTGAACAGAAGACACTTAATGCAAATATTATTTTACTTTTTAAAATGCCATTCCTTGGTGGAGATGCTTGAGTTAAGACTTCAGTCAGGCTATATGCAGTGGTTTGCAACAAAAATAATGACAGATCCTTAGCTGTAGATATACTTGGTAAATACCAGTGCAAAAAGGACAAGATCAAGCTTTAATATTTTAGTTTATCCCACAAACGTATGTCCAAAACTGCAGCACAAAGAGTGAATTTGTGCAGGTCCACTGGAAAAAAAAAGTTTTGGTGAGGAGGATGATATGCAATTGAACCTCATGTGTCAATTCACATTTTTATTCCTTCAGCTAAGTGTTTTGGACTTCTTTTGAGAGTAAGGTAATGCACTTATCTTGTTGCTTTCTGCTTCTTGTTCAGTCAACAGAGGCCACACCACTATGGCACACTTCACTGTATCACATAACAAGACATTGTCTCTGTTGAGATAAAACGGGTAGTCTAAAACTTACGGCTTTCTGGAAATTTTGGGGGTATTTTTTAAACTATGGTCCTGTTTTTTGAAAAAATAGGTGCCAATAGAAAGTGACAAGTTTAAAATCTCCATGTCTTTTTCCATTAAGTCTTTTAAATACCTTTGTGGCCTCGAAGGTTAAGAACACATTTTTATTTATACAATGCCTTAAATGTTATCTGGAATGGTAGTAGAGGGGAACAAGATCCACGGGGAAAAACAAATATATCTTAGGCTATGACAGAAAGTATTAAGCTTTCTATTGGTATCTTGATTAAAGATAACATGTCGGTCTTCAGAAATGTTGAAGTCATAAATTGACAGACCACTATTAGCAATATTTGTATTTTTTACTTTCCCAGGGAATGTGAGAAAAAATAATTCACTATTTTCATTCTGACATTTTTGCTCTCAGTTATTCATGTTAATCCTTGCTTTTGAATATTTAGAATATTCCTTGCCAAAGAAAGCATTATTTTTTTGCCAAAACATAAAATGTACTCTAGAACTGCTATGATAACATTTTCAACATCTCTGTATCATGAGATTAGCAAACAGCAATATTACATTTCAGAATGAGGAGATTAATCTGTTTCCTGACAACTGAAATTCGTTAGGCTGGGAAAAGAAAATTACTGCTTTTGAGGGCAGATTTCATTGCACTTGATGCTTCAGGGCCTTTGTACTTTTCTGTTTAAATCATATCTTCATAAAAAGCAAAAGAATTGTTTGGTCTCTTATTATCAAGCTGAAGTCAGATAAGAAAAGCATTAGGATTCTTATGTTCCATGATAATATATTTAGAGAGAAAGAAGGTGTCAAATATGCTTATTAAACTGATTCTCAACCTGATTAGATGTTTTCTTATCTCTAGGCGTCTAGTAAATACTTTAATTTGTGTCATGTTACAAATTATGTTAAATACTCCAATCATATTTCATCACATATCACACAATGATGCACTTTTGCCACAAGAAATTATTCTGAAATACTAGAGTAAACAAATTTTGCGGACTACCACATTTTTGCATGACATTTTCCTGCCCTTTTTTCTATATCTTTTTGCTCAAACTGCATGTTGGAGGATTATGTGGCAGGGGGACAGGGTGGCAATCTGGTTAAACAAAAGTACAGACAAAGAGAAAAATATATAATACCAAAAGACATTACAAGATATGGTGAGGAGACTGTAAGAGATGTTATAAGACTCAAAGAAAATGTAGTGAACTCAAAGTATACTAGAAAGAGGTTCTCACCAACTGCACAGCCTGGTGAGGCAGTTTTGGGGAATGAAGACCTTCCAGTGCATCACCAATACTGGACATTATGAGACCCTGGACAATATGAGCATTAACAATGTGGAGAAAAAAAAAAAAAAAGTCAGAGGAAGAAGCAGACAAAATGTGGATGATGCAAGTGTGGACTGACAGATACTATAGGTACTCAAGGGAGTGGACCTCAGGAGTAAGGATGGTCTTAACCATGACGCAGGAATGAAGGTTGTAGGGAAGATAATTCAATCTAACTGAACTTGAAAAAATTGTTCCAGCTTTTCCCTTGCAAGGGGTTTCCTGTAAACCAAAGGGCACACAATTGAAGTGGATCTGTGGGTGTCCTGGGAACCATCTGCAGTCAGACTTCATGGACACTGCAACAGCCTGGGATCAAAGAGCATGTCTCAAACCAGCTCGGAGTCAACGCATGTCAAAGGAATTGCAGATTTAGTTGAGATCCCAACAGGATATATCACAGGGTGGTTGGATTGTGTGCATATGAACAGCAAGTGTTCCTGAAAGCACAAGACAGATAGTAAAGATGTGAAAATACCCTAGATTCAACTTTTGTTAGAGATAACAGGCATGAATTCTGAACAGCTGAGTACAGATCATCCCAGAAGAAAGGACGAAAGGATGCAAAACTTGTGTAATGGCACGTTTCTAAATTCTGGATTAATTAAAAGGCATTCTAGGTTTTTCTGTGCCCAGAAAGGACTTTAGCACAGATGCAATGTATTGCTAATGGAGAAAAAGATGTTTCCCTGCCTTAAATGCAATACTTAGCCAGAGAGGCACGAAATGGAGACCTCCACAAAATGTGTGTGTGCATGCATGTGTGTGTGCTCACACTTACAGACATAAATTAGCAGTCTGGCAGCTGATGGGTATTGCAAATGCTACAGAACACATGATATAGCACTAAGGCAGACATGCTTCAGATAACACAAAGACTCTGTACATTTAAAATAGATTCAAATCATGTGAAAGATTTCCTGCTGCTTCTGCAGAAGATTAAAATATTGGTACATTCATAACACAAATGTGAAATTTAGTAAAGCAGTGTGCCCTTCACAAGGACTCTTTGTCTCACAAAGCACGGAGCCTGGCACTAGAGACACTCTGAAAGCACACATTTGACCAATTTGGGGCTGGTAGGTGGGCTCCACCCCACAAGAAAAAAAAAAAAAAAAAAAAAAGAGCTACAGGTCTTAAGAAACATACAACAAAGAAAAATCCTGAGCTTATCTCTGAGGTAATCCATCAGCGGGAAAGCAACATTAGAATGAATTCCTAAATCCTGACAGAAAAGAACTTAGTACAGATTAACCACAGAATTTGCCTATGTAACCTTAGCCTGAGGAATGATTTATAATACAAGAAGGAAGACCATTAATATATCCTTCTCTGTTTCAACAGCATTTAACACATGGCTGCAGACATAATTTTCAAACCACACAATAATGTTTGGTGTTTTAATAATACTTTTCCATCCCATTTACATTGATCTAATGCTCTGCCATCACATAGTTCTGCAAACAGAGCAGAAAAAAAACAGGTGTTGGGTATATTTTAAATTGCTTTTCTCTCATGTGCTAACTCACCCATTTCCAGACATACCTGGGAAATGCAGCCATGGGTGCCAGTGTTTAATTCCCTCATCCTGGGTATTACCATGGATAATGTCAAGAAAATCAATGCCTCTAAAACAGGACTAAGTGTACCACTTAGGGCAAGCAAGAGAACTCAAGACTTTTCCCTCTCTATGCTGACAACATATGTAACTTAACGTAATACTAGTTAACTGAAAGGTCACTTGTACTGTTTGAATTCACAGCTGCATGATGCTAAGTCTAGTGAGATTTTAATTAGGTCCAGCAGGTTCAGAAAATGCTGATGCACCTCTCTGCTCCCAGGAGATGCTCAAGACCTTGCCGGGTGGCAGCCTGCAGGCTGGATTTGTGTTCAGGAACAATTCCGCCCTTTCTGTTATGCTTACAGAAGAGGTGGGAAACACCTGATAAAACAGCACATGAAGCCTACACCCTGAGTATCTGCTTCCACGTGTGCATTTGATGAGGTGCTTAAAGCCAAGATCTGCTGCTGGATTGCTGTGGGTCCACAAGGAAGATCCTAGAAGAGGCATTTGATGCCCAGCATGAAAAAGTTGACAGCTCTATGCTTTACAGATTTTCATTTCTTCATTTCATGACCCAACAGCTCAGGTCAGTGATTCATGAAATCTGTAAAACAAGCTCCCTCCCCTCTGCCAGCTCCAGATATATGCAAATCGTTCCTTCACTAAGGCAAAGCTCTAGGCAATCAGAAATGTGATTTTTCAAGTGAGACACAACACTTGTAGTAGACGGCAGCGTGTGAACCAAAGCACTACTCCTGGACAACTCTGATCTTGCCATGAACTTCAAAATTTGAACCTGAATTCATACATGCAAAACCATCAGTATTTTTATACTGGATCAAACTGTAACTTCTCATCTAAATGGCTAATAGTTTTCCAAACCCATGTTGTAATAGTAATGGTTCAGTGCTCATTTCTAGGCAGACTCATTGCCCAGTGAAACACTGTTTTGTGGAAGATATACCCAGGGCTGTATTTTGCTGTGGATGGAGAATCGGTCATGATATATTTTGATGAACTGGGAAAATCAAATCTCTTACTAGAGTAAAGGAGAGAGCAAATCATAAATGAGCTGTGTTTCTGTATTTTAATACCCAAATAAGTTAACACAAGCTTATAATGTATGTATATAAGCTGTGTAAAGTATTTGACTCAATCCTATAACTGTAACAATTGTAAGAAAATTGAAATTTCTTTACAATTGTAAACAATTGTAAAGAAATTGTAACAAAACAAAAAAAAACAAAACAAAACAAAGTTCTGCATACTGAGTTATCTTTGATTTAGGAAGTTCATTGAACATAGAAAAGTGGATTGCTTTTCTTCATTACTCTTGGTATCCCAAATCAATAGAATAAATTAACGAAACAAGTGTGAGAGATTTTTAATGTTGGCCTGAAATCCTGCCCCGTAACTTCCATGCAGCATCAGATTATCTAGATGGCTAAAGCATTCTCCACCAGAGGCCAGAATCAGTATTTGAATATAAACAATGCACTTATTGAACTATTAGTGGTGTGATCATCCTTTACATCATCCTGGTGATAGCATGTCTAAAACATTTTAAAGAAAAAATAGTCTAATCTTGAGAGAGCTAGAAGAATTAGATTAGTAGTGTCTAAAAAAATAAAGACTGAAATCAACCATAAGCACAAGGCCAAAAGCAAACAAAGCATTCACAGGGGTGACTTAGAAGTCTACAGATGTTGTAGAAATGTCACAGACATCCTTAGCGCATCCAGTCTCTCATCTATTGGTATTTCACTGAATAACTGAAATGAACCAAGGGTCACAGCTGTAGATATACACAGACCCATTCTTGCCCCTTGCCTTTGGTCTGTATTATGTCATCAGGGTTGTGAGCACATTTCCTGTTGGCTATCTGAATTTCACATGGGAGATTAAGGAATTTAAATAGAAAACTTTTTTTTTTTTAATTTAAAATTATTTTTCCCTACTATAATCATTTCATGGAGGTTTCTTTCTTATTTAACACCAGAGCAAAATTAAAATTCCACACGCATGAAGAAAAATGTTATTAAACTCCATCTTCCCAATGCTTAGGCTTTGTCGTCTGTGTTACTTCTCAAGTCGCTATCTAAAATAAAAGGACATCTGGGAGCTATTTAAATTTGCAATAATCAAGGAAAAGAGAAGAATCTGTAAAAATGCCGTGCCTTAATTATTTTGCAGTTTAAAATTCCTGTTCATATCTCTTGCACAGAGGCCAGTGAACTACTAATATTTTCAGTGATGCACTTGATGATTCTCCATCTTATTGGATCACATTAGCTAGAGATGATAGTCTGTGCAGGGAGACCACTTATCAGTGCAGACAGATGAATCACACCAGGACTTTCCCCATATTTTGCTGTGTAAGACTTTATGCCTGAGTACACATGAGAAGCAGCGTGCAATGTCATATGCAAATCTGTTTTTCTGAGATTTTTAACCTCCGGTCACCTCCTGTCTTGGGAAGTTGTTGGCTTCTTCTGAAAATAGCAACTTAATGGGAAAAAAAAAAAAAAAAAAAAAAAAAAAAAAAAAGGAGTGAAGGGGAAGGGGAAGAAAGTGAGGCCCCTGCGTTTCTAGAAAGCTGGTGCACAATAACAACTCTCAAAGAACAGAGTGTGCAAGATGGAAATCTGCAGAGTGGGATGGGTGAGCTCAGTGTGTGACTTTCTACACCATGAACCCAGGTCTCAGCTAGACCAACCACCTCACCAACCTGTCCCATGAGCAGCTCCACCCTTGGGGCAGCAGCCTCTGTTGATAAACCCACAGAAGACTGGTATCGGATGAGAATTGTTTTGCTGGTTTTAGAACTGCGTCTTTACTTCCCTTTGTTTCTTCCCTTTCCTTCCCCCCCCAGTTTAGAAGTTGTCATCCAAGTTCAAAGCATCACCATTCAAAGTGGACATCATGACATAGATTTCATTGACTTTACTCTCTATACTTATTGTTGTTCCACTACAAACCCTTTCAGGCAAAATCAAAATAGTAAAAGGCAGCAAGCACTGACATTCTGCAAAACTTTAAGCAATCATTTTTAAACTCAAGCTGAAAATAAGAAGCTGTTTACCTACCCTTTTAATCTTCCTTGCATCATCTGAAAGGCTTCAATGTTAAAAACAGAAAGGCATGTGCCTTTGGAGCCTTTAAAACCTCAAACAAAATGTTCAATCAGACACACTACCTCATTTTTACCCCATCACCAGCATGTCACCAAGAAAAAATGCAGCTTTCTCTGCCAAATGTGGGCAATGCTAAAGATCCATGAAACAAATGCTTACACAGATTCCTAATCCAGGATTTTAGCAATCAATGTTCTGTAGAGTACTATTCAGCTACATAAACCCAATGAACTTCAGCTTTAGTACTTCTGCTGTGAAAAATACACACAAGCATATTACCACACTGCTGTCTATATTTTACAGAAAACATGCCAATTTCTCACAAAGGGCCACTTGCTTTAGACATCATCAGCAGTGAAGGATACAGCCTAAATGAACAGACTCAAAAGCAAAACAAGGTTAAGTATATTAAGTTCCTGTGTGGGAGATCTCGGAGAAAAAGAGGAGGATGGCAGAGAATGCAGTGTTGGTTCAGCACTGAGCCACCAGCGTGGTGTTTGTGGGAAGAGCTGAGGAGGCAGAGCTATTTTTAAATGCTGCTTTTCAACATTTTAAACCCCCCTTCCCCCAGAAACTGTGGCCACAAAGTTTCCAGCAGCTCTTCCCCCTGTGATATTCCTGACCAAATTCCAAGGGGAAAAATGATAGTCCCTCCATCAACCGCCCCCCCTCACAATTACAACTTCCCATTCAATGAGTGGAAATTTGAATTCTTTTTAGAAGGCTACAATTACAGCACATTATTACTTTTTCCTCTAATTACTGCATATAAATGCACGCTATGTAACAGTTTATTGCACCCTGTTAGTGTACTTACAGTAAATAGAAACCAATATGCTTCATTCAGCCCATGTATTTTGACACTCACATAAGATTTATCAATTTATCTTCATTACAACCCCTTGCACTGTTACTGACATCCTTCTCAGAGCTATGCTAACGCATCACAGTGGGAAGATTGATGAGGCTTGTATATACTGATTTGCTGCCGACGCAAGGCACTTGAGAGGCACTGTTACTGTTCTGATAGCACAAAGTTGGCTAAAAATTAGCTGCACTAAGCCAATGCTCTGCTCTCACTTCTCCTCCTCATTAATTATGGTACATGGCTTGGACCTTGGAAGGTTACGTCTGTTGTAACTATGTTTTTAAACTTATTGTCTTCAGTTGCTTTGTCACTGTGGCAGAGATTTAAAGTTCTGACCATGCCTGTTAGCAACTACTTTTATTCCTCAGATCTAAATAGAGGCTCTAAATAGACAAATTTTCTACCATGACAGATATTAGAAGACATTTCTGAATGAATCTACAAGGATACATTTAAACTTAGTTTGGAGTAACGGAGATCTGATATGGCTACAATTTTCAAAACCGGCTAAATGACTTAAAAGCCTGCACTTTGCGTTGTCATCAAGGAGACACAAAATAGCCTCAGCACTTTAAAAGCACCGATCTATTATATTCCTTTATCGAGAGGATGAAGAGGTCATATCTCACCACAGATAATTTATCTCTCCAATCATAAAGTTACGGCACTTCAAAGACTTGCTACAGCTGCACACTGCAGCCCGTAGCACTTCTGGCTCATTCTTTTGCTGAATACAGGTCTTACACCCCAGCAGCTCCCAGCAAGCTGAACTCTCCAGCAGTGGGTATGTTTTGCAGAGGCTTTCCTTGCTAGATGCTCAAGTAAAGTAGCATCTCCAATAGTGCATTCAGAAACCACTCAGACTGAGAAAAGCACACACTCAGATCTACTTTCCAGGCTGAATGAGCAAGTCAATGAGCTGTAGCCTGGATTAAACAATCCTCTCCTATCAAGCTGCATATGTACGCTGGAAAGCAGAGGAGGAATTTTTCATATTCTGGACATCTCAAAATCAGCTGACATAATACAAGGCTGCAGATACTGCAAGAAATGGTTTTACTCTTTCTGCTTATTACTGGACCTCCAACACTCCAGGAGCTGTTTGCATATAATCACATAGCAAAATCAATATAGGTAAAGCCGTCAGACCAGGATTAGGAAGCATCTACAAAAAAAAAAAAAAAAATGGGAAGGAAAAACTGAGACTGTTTTCTGTGTTTTTCTATAGCTCAAAATCTTCTACCATTCTCCACTTTCAGCTTGTTATTTTTACTAAATTGGTGTAATACAAGAGAAGATAGAGTTAAGTGTTACAACAAAAATGAATAAAGAACAAATACCCAGAAGAAGAAAAAAGTGAAAGTGAGTAAGAAAAGATGGGAAACTTATAGCCATAGAGCTGATCTGTCCAATTACTGAAGCAAAATAAAGACAGATTACCAGAAAAATGCAATTGCACCTCTCTTGGAAATACATTGTTATTTTCATTTCCTTGCGAAGCAAGCAGGTAACTATTAGAATTGCCTTTCTTGTTTCAGATGAGTATTTAAATATTTCATCCCTGCTACAGACTATTTAAAAAAGTCTGTGAAATATTTCTAATGTGTTTGGTTTGCTTCATGTGGGAATGTAATGTAATCAAGTGGTCATTTTCCTCCCATTTCAGGCAGAAGCATTCCATTAGTAAGAATCCACTTAAGCAAGAGATCATCCTGTGTAAAATCCAGTGACATCCAATTTCAACCTAGGCATAAAAATGCTACCTGATACCAAGTGCTGAATAAAACCCACAGCCTTCCAGGACATTACAAATGTGTCGAAAAATTCAGCCCTCCACTTGGGACCTGAAAAAAATAGTAGCATGGGCAATGCAATGCCACAATCAGTGAAAGATCTAGGAGAAGGAATATGTTTTTTTTGTTTGTTTGTTTTGTTTTTTTCCTCCTCCCCAAACACACAAAACAAAAATACAACCCCTACAAACAACATCACCAAAACAAGCAAAAAAAACCCACAAACAATTATTATTAAAAGGAGTCTGGTTCTGACTTCCTGATGCATCCTTTAACCCAGGGTCTAGAGATGCTTTTGCATTCACTTTGAGACATTCATTGGTAACTTCAAGCCTCACAGCACAGCCCTGTGACAGGAGCCTGGGGGTACCATTAGAAAAGTCACACAGACAGATCTGTTCAGAGAAGGGAATTCAAGGAGGAAGGAAGAAGTGATGGATGGAGGATCTGGGCTCAGAACTTGCTTTGCTACAGATTTCTTGTGTAGTTACAAGTGCAGCCATTTAGATTCACATTTCCAACCTTGGCAGACAAAAATACACACACAGCCCTTGCTGGGAATTCCTGTTTTCTCCAACATGGACAGGGACAGGCAACTCCAGAAGAGTCACCCCTATGCCATCACCTGGAGATGAGCAAGGCACTAGACAGAATTATAAGGGCTAACATCTCCCATGTTATTTGACCTAATTTTCCAAATAACTTCTGCAATGAAGTGGAAATGCTGTCACTAATGGAATCTGCTCAGTAAATACTGGCCAGTGTAGTATAGCATCCCTGTCAAATTCAAGTGGGAAAAAAACACACAGGCTTATTAAAGATAATTAGCAAGTTGTATCCAGAAAAGGTCTGTCAATGCCTTGCACATGCACTGGGCATAAGGGACCAGGGGTTGTCAGGTCAAGCCCTATCAGAGCTTTTCAAAGGGAACCACATTTGCTGTCTTATAGAGCAGACAGACTACTGGAAGGAGGGTATGAAATGAAGCTGAAAGGGAAATACTGTACTACTGGGAGACTGCGGTTGTCTTGGCAATTAAAGCCTACCCAGGGGGTTAATTACACAGAGCCAGAGCCAGGCATTTTATAAAATGTGTTTTGAGAGTGCCACAAGAATGCACACACCTCGGCTGCCCAGCTCTGAATCTCCAGCAGCGCGTTTGCTCTAATCCCAGGGAACTCAACTTCCAAGACGTTTCATTAGCAGCTCAAAAGATCCATTTGGCCATCAAGGTTGTGTCTCCACCACTGCCTGGTTCCCTTTCTTACACAGCATTCCCAGTTTGGCTTTACAAAAATGTGGTCCCATCCCTGCTTCTCCAGGAGACTGTCACAAACCTCCACGTTCAGGAGTTTCTCTGCTCTACAGCCTGCCCTCCGTTTCATTCTACTGCTCCCCATTCTACTGCTCCCCATTTGGAAGTCTAGGAGCAACCTATGACTTTACTTTCCTTCTGCTGTGTCTTCAGTCTTCAGAATATTATACACCATTATTTTTTTCAGATGAGACAAAAAACAGAGGAAAGAATACATTAGCCTGTATTATATTGTCAACTACAGCTTCATTCTTATATTTATTTTATTTTATTTTATTTTATTTTGTTATTAATAGTAACACTTTCCCATCGCTATGGGAATCCTCTGGCAAGTGTGATTTTGGCATGTTTCACAGAGCTCTTAGGGAGGCACATGAATGCGAAAGAGACTTATAGACCTAAGATTTTCATCAATAGATATATTTCAAAATCAATGCTAATTTCATTCAGTTTACGATCTTCTCTAACAGTATAAACTGGAAAGCTTGCAGTTATTTGAACACATGATTACTTAACAGTTTCTAGTGTAATAAATCCTAAAAAGGGCAAAATCCTTTTATTCCTTCCATTTATTTATGGCCTGGAATGTGTGGGAATCTACAGTGTATTATCAAGGAAAAAAAAAAGCCATGTACAGTAGTAAATTAACCCTTCACTTTTGTGTTCTCCATTACACAAAAATAATATTGGATTTATAACAAACTAAAATAACCATAGAATAGATAAACGTACATTTTACTGCATTTTACTGCCAAACAGTGATTGCATTGGGAACTATTTTGTCTGGATGTTTTTTAACTTGTATGGATTTGAAGAGTATTTCCTAAAATATATAGTAGGAATGATTGATTGTTTGGGACAATATAGCTTTATTTCATTTGCACCACTATGAATCACAAATTTCTTATTTCACAGATTGATTAAAAAAAAAAAAGTCATGGACCTTCTACCCAAAGGAAAAAAAAAAACACACACTGTGGTATACAGCAATGCTGAAGAAAACACATGTAGTAATACCACTAGCATACAAATATATCACTCTATATCCAACATGTGAGCTATTTATAAAGAGAAACTTTCTGTTAAGATTAGACCAAGAATATGGTTGATGCTTAGAGAACATTTTTTTTTTTACTTGAAAATTGTCATTGGTAGTGCCAATAAACAAAATTAAGAAATTATACATTGATTCTGATGATGCAGTGAAAGTGAGAAAGGTCAAAGTTGGCTTTCATCCAAAAAAATATTCTGAATCTTAGACTTGAGATTCACATTTTAAACTTTTCACTTCAGGGCCTGGAAACAGTTTGGTACACAAATTGCAGACTACGCAGGGTGTATGAAGTAGTGCCTATGCAAATCTTGCCAGGGTTGGGGTGATGCCACAAATTTTAGAAAAAGTATTTTCCTCTGGAATATTCTACAGTTCTGTTAAAAATAAAATGTAAAAGCTACAATAAAAGAAGTAAGTGAAGCAGATTTGAGGTGGAAAACAAATGTTGTTCATATTTGTTCATTTTTTTCCTGAGCTTGTGAATTGCAAGATGTATTATTACTGCCATATAATCAGGCACACATCTTTGTGTGTGTCTGTCAAACACTGAGAGAAGGGAGAATTCCACTCTCCTGGCATAGGAAGAAGTTATTTTAAACTACAAAAATCAGTTAACCTTTTAACATATATTTTCCACTTAATCTTACCTCCAAAAAATGCTCTGCTTGCTGTTCCCGATCCAATTTTCTTGACGTTGTTGTAATCAGACCTGTGAAAAGAGGATGATATTTGATTGTCAATACCCGTTGAAAAATATATGTCTCTATCGACCAGAAGAAACAAATTCATTTTTCAAACACTCAAAAGGAAAAAATCTATTTGAAGCTATATCAGACACAGATTTCTTGACATCTGTCAAGCCTTTTCTTTTGCAGCACAGCCATTATGACTTTCTGACTAACAATAAATCTTAAAAGAAAATAGCTGTGAGAAAAGTAACTGAAAAACAGTTAGCTGTGTATCTACACTTAACATGCTACATTTATTACACTGAATAAAACACCTTACTAAAGAATCACTATTTGTCTTATGATTAAGTGCTTCAATGAATCATTTGCATTTGACTGAAATCCTTCCGTAAAAAAACTCATTAAAGATTTCAGAGTTCTCAAACAACTAATGGGATAGGATGCTGATTACTTCCATGCCAAGAATACTTGACAAAGAAGGTTATTTCTGTAATAACTACTTGTATACATAATGATTTCCAAATGTAATCATTCTAATGCATTAAAGGTTTTGTACCACAATTTCATCAATTTGTTCCTTGCTCAAATTGAGTCTTTAAAATAAAGTACCCTTTTACATGAGGATGATCAAGATATCTTTTCTTTTAAAGCAATGCATTTTCACAATTGATTAACCTCTTGTGAGATTTATACCAAGTAAAGAAAATTAAGAACTTCCAAAGTTCCCTCAAGAAAAGTAATGCATACTGTTCTATGAATACAACTATTTTTTTACTTTTTTTTTGGTAAAGATTTAAAGGTTACACTTGAGTTTTCCCTCCTACAAAGTGTTTCTTTGGATAGGGAAATGAATTGTTTGTCTATTTCATGATAGATTCTGACAAGAGTAAAGGGACCAAGTTTTCCTAGAGGTATGTAAGTTTCTGGATACAATGCCAGTGGACAAAGTTGCTCTCAAGAATTCCTCCTCTGTAAGACTACCAAGGAAGATAAATATTTCATGGATTCCCTATAAGGTTTAGTTATTTAGTTAGATTAGATAATCATCTAAACACATATCCATGATGACCCTGAATTCTTCAGAAAAGAGTTGCAACAACCTCTTACATCTACATAACGCCTCTAGCCCCAGAAGGCTTCTACAGCTACTGCTCCTCATACATTGTCACCTTCTGCCTAGAGGATCACTTCATCTGTTTTGGTCAGAAAGGGGGGTAAAAAACACAGTGAAAAAAAGGTGAAACGTTTCTTGAAGTAATGGAAAGGAAAGTCTATCCTGCCTCCAATATTTCAGGCTCCTAATGAGATCTACTAGAACACAGAAGTGACATCCAAGGGGAGGTCAAAGACACCAGAGTGGGTTGTGACAACAATCTCTGTAATATTATTACATGGAAGAACAAGGTGCTGGCAAAAGGCTGAAAAAGCGAAACAACTGGTATTTCCTGCATTGAGCAATTGTAAGTATTCAAAACAGTTACACCATATGGGAGACTTCTACTCACTGCATGAGTTTTAACAGACATGACAGAACGGATGACAAATTGGTGTCATTCACACAAGATCCCCCATGTCTAGAGAGAATGCAAAGATACAAGGAAGAAGTTCTTAGTTATAAAAGAAGCTTAGCCTCAATAATTGGATAAACGAAAGAATACAATTGTGAAATAATCTTCTTTGTCCCATGCATGGTCACTAGGGACATTTATCATGACCTAACCACAGTAAGCAATATGACCATTTTTATACCATCTTCCATTTTTTTCCTCCTTAATATGCCACTATGAACTACATCTACCTTCCTTTTAAACAAGAAACGTTTAGGGTACTTAGTATGTTGAATATTAGTTAACATCCAGCCTCTCCCCCCTCCAAAAAACAAAAAAAAAAACACAAACAAAAACTACCGAATGCCCAAGCAATGCTTTAAATCATAGAAGCTCTCTGTCCTTATCATCTCCTTCAGGCAAAGGATTTCACATTTGTTTTGAAGACCAAGAGCTAACATCTGACACTGAGCATCACTAACTGTCAGAATTTATAGTACTTGTCTTTCACTGGTAGAACTAAAACAGTCTCACAGAATTGCTGTTACCATTATAGGATTGGGATTTTTCTTTGTTTTCTTTTTTTTTTCTTTTCTTTTTTTTTTTTTTTTTTCAGTCTAGAGCCTTTTGGATTGCCATAACGGTCAGAGCGCCTGCAGAACAGGATTTACTTCTAAAAGAGGTGTATGAACATATGGCAAGTCTCTACAACAAAAGTGCATATATTTTAAAATTAGCAGATCTTAACAGATGTAGTAACGAGACTTAGCAGCCAGACCTAAAGGACAGATAACCAGGCCAATTAAACAGAAACAACAAAACCTTGGACTGAATACTAAAATGCAGTTGTCTTTGATGAGTGTCAGGCAGCACAAATACAGAGCTCTACAACACAGGATACCACCACAAGCAGTTCTGCAAACCTGATCCTGAAGAATGGTGCTAGCACAACTCATTGCTTCTGCTGTACTCTTGCATATGTATTAACCCTACATACAAGCTCTACATACAACTACCAGTTACAGGCAGATTCATTAGGTTGTTATAACAAACTGGTCATTTGCAGAGGAGTCTCTAGTTTTGGTTCCTGTACTCTGGAGGATTCTCCCATCTGATGCTCTTGGTGGCCCCATTGCAGTCTCTGGACTGCTCCACAGACGTTCTTGAAGTCACTCGTAGATCCTTCTACACAACAGTGGTGTTTAAAGCCATAAAATAATAGCTATTTGTTAATACTTATTTAATTGTGGTCATGTATTGATACAGATAAGAATTTGGTCCTTTCGTATTATAAAACTGTATTTCAGGCAATTCTAAGACTACCCATAGCTTTACCACACCAGTTTCTTCATGAGTTTTATGAGAACATTGCTGTGTCCCTTCTGTATTCATTACCCCATGCCACAAATTCATAATAAAAGTAATATTTAGCAGGATGTACAACTTTCTTTTACAGATCCAGGGGCAACTGAGAGAAACTTGTTTTTTCACAAGGGAATATATCCCAACTTTAGTTCTTCTCTAACTGGATTAAATCGTCATACTCTGTTATGATATGAAGACATTATCTAAAGAAAATAACTCACAGAGAAAAATAAGCCCAAGGAAATGAAGTTAGGATGTACTGCAGGTTATGATATAAAATCACAAGGGGACAATGATGAAAAATGACCATTCCTTTTTTTCCCCATCTTCAATCTGTGCCATAGCTCTTCTAGACACACCATCTGGTCAACTGTCCAAAGCCAGCTGGGAAATATAGCAGGCATTTATCACAAAATAGCAAAACACATAATAAACTTCAGAAACCATACCACACCTCTCAGATGGTTCCCCTCAAATTTCCAGTGAAACACTGTGGTCCTGATAGGTCCAGGAGATACTAATAACTGTGATGATTATTGAAGAACAGCCACGACATTTAAGAGAAAAACTGGACAGTTTTCTGCCTTAAAACTCTCTGTGCATCCTGGCCATATAACAGCCATTTTGTCAAACTCCAAAACATTGCTTGATCTGGTGTTTCAGCCTGGAGATAACTGTTCTTATATAATTTGCTTTTCTACAAAACCTCTTACTTTTGATACTGGAGCACTTCTCCTATCCTAAATAAATGAACTGTTACTCTTCTCCTGTTACAGAGTTTGGAAATGATGGAAGATGGATAAGTTCGCCCTGCAGAATATGTCCCTTTGGCTTGCAGGACACAATTCCCAGCTAACACTGACTGCAGAACATCCTTCCAGCCCCTCACTCTACACTAGATAGGGCTATCATCCTTTTCTGCAACCTTTCCCTCAAAAAGGAAACTCAGCCTGTGGATGGAGAATAAATTCCACTGTCCTTCACCACACTGCCTTATAACCTCCATGAGAGAACTGAAGAAGTGGTGTGAGCAAGAAGGCAGGCCTGCTCACAGCTTAGGTACAGCCATAGCAATGCAGAGAAAAGAACAGGACCAACACTAAGAAATCCTGACACTTTCACCAATACATCAGCCTACCCAATTTTCAGCCAATGCATCATCTTGGAAACGAATCAGCAGTTATTAGGGCTCAGACATGTGCTCAAGACATTTAAACAACACTTAGCACTGATGCTTGGCAAAATGCTTTAAGTGCACTGCAAATGCAAGGTGAAAAAAATAAAACATTCACTGAAAGATTAAAATCTATATGAGTTAACTTTGCATTTGAAATGAGTGAAGCATGATGTTTCTAGTGAGCAAATGAGGAAATTTAACTTATTACTAAATGATAACTTGATCATCATGTCTTAGAATTGCAGATATGTGTGTCTGTGGAGGCATGCACATGTATGTTCATATATATGCAGAATGAAGACATAAAGTCAGGAATAGTTATGAATTCAATAGTATGATGAATTCTTTAGAATTATTTTTATAAAAAAGTATCTTTATTAATAATAAAGCCAGCAAACCTTAAAGAGGAGCAGCAGCTTGTAGGTTCTATTGAGTCTATATGTTTTATTATTCAGAAGTGGCATGATGTTATGTCTAAAACTGAGTCTTTTGTGAGATATTGTTTTTTTTTTTGTGTGTGGTTTTTTTTTTTTTTTTTTTTTTTAACCGTAGTTCTGCTTGGATGCTTAAAGATGTGGCTAAGCCAAATGTCTCTATCTGAGTAATATCCCACAGCATTCATTGCTTTCTGATGATATGCAGGTAGTAGGCTCAATCTAGTGCAATTTCACTGCAATCAAAGCAGCTCTGCAAATTTATGCTAGCTAAGAATTTGCTTAAATGACTGTAATCTTTGCATTTTTTAGTCAAGAATACATGAAAAAAGGCACAAAATTATTAGTTTATTTAACATAAACAAAGCAAGGAAAACAAATTTAGAATCAAATGTAATTTAAGGCCAACATCTTTCACTTCAAAATGCATATTTGTATATCCAAATTATTCCTTCCTCAGAAGGCTGTGATACTACTATTAAATCCAACCATAGCTCCAAAATTTAATTTAAATTCTACCATTTTTGCCAATCTGTATCGTAATTTCTATTGGACAGTACTAAAAATGTAAGCGATGGTCTGCAGCTAAAACAGATACTTAAGTTTATTGTAATTTTTGTTATTAACTTGCCAAGAAATACAAGGTAATATGCAAGCAGGGTCAGAATCTTAGTGATTTGTCAAATTTTATGCAATTATAGAATGGTTTGGGTTGGAAGGGACCTTAGGGACCATCAAGTTCCAACCCCCCTGCCATGGGCAGGGACACCTCCCACTAGACCAAAACCCTATCCAACCTGGCCTTGAGCACTTGATGCTGATCAAAGTGAAGGTGACAACTAAAGCTGGTGGAAATAATGCCAAAACTTCACTAGTCCAAATATTGTTATCCGAGGATCCTGTATTTAATAGGCAACACTATTTTATCAAGTCCATAAACTATCAACTAGTCAGACAGTGCAGACTATGTACGTAAGATTTAATTTATATGCTGGAAAAGTTAAGCATTTCTTTATTTTCTTAACAGTTATACAGGCCAGCATGTCTAGACATTTCACCAATTACTTTCTCTAACCTTCACTATGAACTGCTCAAACTCCTGGAATAATAGGTTTATTATGGCAGATAAGAACTGAAACATCAGTGTGATGAGCACCATAATGAAGAAAAATGAGAGGGGCATCCTGGGCAGCAGGGCAGACCGAGGGATACAAACTGGCTGGAACTGAGAAAGACACAATTACATTGTCTATAACCTTTTGCACCTTCCCAGACAAACAGGCATCTGACGACTCTATCTAAGAGCAGCATGGATGAGCTGGGTAGGCGTTGCTCACCAACACGGCAATGACTCAAACACATCTCCAGAACATTTTGTTTTCTCTTCTGGAAAATTCGAGGCACTCACAATCGCTCTTGGAGACTGAAATGGTGATGGCATGTGGAGAGCTGCAAACCTGTTTGCTAATTCAGATTTCAATGCTTTAATTATAGTGGCCAATTGCCAATTGGGATTTTCCAACTGAATAATCCATGTTCTGCCTTCAGTTAGCTCTCTTCTGTCAAAGAAGCGTACTCATACAAATGAATCATAGAATCATAAAGCCACAGAATGGTTTGGGTTGGAAGGGACCTTAAAGCCCACCCAGCTCCAACCCCCTGCCATGGGCAGGGACACCTCCCACCAGCCCAGGTTGCCCAAAGCCCCATCCAGCCTGGCCTTGAGCACCTCCAGGGATGGGGCATCCACAGCTTCTCTGGGCAATCTGTGCCAGGGCCTCACCACCCTCTGAGTGAAGAATTTATTCCTAATATTGAATCTAAACCTTCCCTCTTTTAGTTTAAAGCCATTCCCCCTTGCCCTATCACTGCACACCCTGACAAAGAGTCCCTCCCCAGCTTTCCTGTAGGCCCCTAGATACTGGCAGATATCCCCAGAGCCTTCTCTTCTGAAGGCTGAACAACCCCAGCTCTCTCGTCCTGTCTTCATAGGAGAGGTGCTCCAGCCCCTTGATCATCCTTGTGGCCCTGCTCTGGACCTACTCCAACACTCCAACAAGTCAATGTCCTTCTTGTGCTGTGGCCTGAGCACGGCACTCCAAGTAGAGTCTCATGAGAAATCCTTATGTGTCTTGTGTGCTTAAGGAGATAGACAACATTATACAAATACATATATATGCATTGTATATACAGTTGAATATTTTAGCATACATATGGTATGCATACCATGTAACATACACAATGAGTGAATGTTAAAAATTATCCTAAAATATACTTATTTACAGAGGTATATTAGCTCTGAGGTTTACCAATGTTCATTCTTTCAATATATATTGGTTGTTTGAAACCTTTGTGTCAGAAACAAATTAATCCCTGGACTTAAGAGAGTCACCGAAGAAAAATTCACCAAGGTCAGTTATACACAAAGCCTATGGCAGAGGAAACTTCTAAGCATTGAATCACTTGAACAGTGCACAGAGGGAAACATTGCTACGTTTGCTTCTTCTGATGTTTATTCTCTATGCGTCCAGACCGGCTCACGGCTGCAGGTGTGATCCTGAACTAAACTGACCTTTGGCTTAGAAGAAATTCACATATTTTTCAATACCGTGGCACTTCGGGACCAAAAATCAGTTTGCCACAGGCTATTTTCTAACACAGATTGAATTTCCCTAATATGGCTATGAAGCCAAGGAGAGTTCAATAGCCTTCTCCTTAGGAAATTAAATTATTTTCATTCAACCTGTAGATGGATAACCTTACCTGAGCTGTGTCCTGAAGTAGTGCTTAAAAGATAACAGAACCTGCTATGGAAAGACAGCATATTTTACTGCTGTCTTTGGAAATACTGCAAATTTTATGGCATAAAGCATACATTTTTTGAAAATGAAAATTTAAAGAACTCCTTTATTAATATCTCATTTCCAAACTTGATTTAGATGAGATATGAAAAAGTATGTAACAGGTAACAAGCAGGCTGAAGTAAAAGAAGCCCAATATGCTCCTCAGTTTTAAGCCAATGACTGAGTATCTCATAGAGATACAAAGATGAGTAGGAAAGCAACTTCCTCCCCTTCCCCAGAAATTCTAACTGGATACAATTTACTGCATGCTTTACAGTTCATTATTAAATCACTTTTTTTTTTTTCTTTTGCCATGCCTATTTATAAAACCGGTGAACATACTGTTTGCCTCGGAACATACTGCCTAGCTACAAGTCATAGCAGAACATGCTTTACATCTTCATTTATGGTGTTGGAGTCTTCTCCCAGAAGAGCTAGGCCTGCACAGGACCATAAATCTCAGGGCTTGTCCATTACATCAACATGGCATGGTGTAGATGGGTTAGCCAAGGTCTTGGCTAGAAGCTTTTCTAATATCTGGTTATTGGGGAAAACTGTCTCCTGATTAAGATACTGATCTCCGTCTTCACAGAAATCAGTTTTGAAATGGAAGTAAACATAATAAAATTAGAGAGGGTTCTCTGCAGAGGTATTGTGCCTCACTAGATGCTTATCCTAAAACACGGACACTATCTTGCCACAGTCCAAAGTAGATGTGCTTCCCAATCTTTCTCAAACATTGTAAAGAACTAGAATACAGAAGGAAAAGCACATGAAGATATCAAAGGAAACTTTCTGTAAAGCTGCCCTTGAAAGCTTTGCTTGGGGAGAAAAATGCCTTGGGATTGTTTGCTGAAAACATGGGCCTTTTAACCCAACAAGTTAAACAGACAAAAGGAATTGCTAAAGCAAACACTACTTTTCCAAAAATGCTCTGTAAATTCAGCAACTGGTTATACACGCTGCTCATTTCCTCAGGCTGATTTTGCAGAAATTCATATGGGAATGTATGGGTTTACTGATGAGTTTTCTAGAAATCTCAAATATTTATTAACAGTATACACAAAGGTATGAATACAGCCTACATATCCTGAACACAGAGAAGAGTACACAGCTGTTCAGAAATAGAGCCATCAGCTGTCAACTGTCCCACTGCTCTTTGATAGTATGAAAGTAAATTTAGGACTTTAGATAGAAAAAACAAGGCAGCCAAAACAAATAGCATCAGGATTTTCAACCTAATTCAGGAAAGTAAAACTATCAAGTATTCCTGACCATAGAAATGCAGAAATGAATTGCAATAACCAGGGTAATTTTATTACCCACAGGCAGTGAGAGGCGTTGTAAACACTCTAACAGCACATTCATCTCCTGCAATAAATTAGGGATCGACAAAATGAAATTGAATTTCAAAGATAAATGATAGAAAATGATGTAAATTTTACTTGGAGATGTAAACAAACATATCATTTTATATAATTACACATGTAAACCTCTAATTTAGGAAGGCTGTATTCTGATCTAAATGAATGATACTTCATTGAACAAGAGAAAAAAAAAACACAGCAGGCAAGCCTGTGCAATTACGTGAATGACTGCTGCCTTATTGTTTTTCCGGAGGTGACAATGAGTGAAATGACCTCTTTGAAACAAGCTATGTATAAAAAACGATTGCTTTTAAAAACAGTTATGTTTTCTAACACGTAGTTATGTCTGAAAAAAAAAAAAGTGAAGAAGGAGCTGAAGAAAAATCTTTTAATTCCTTTTTAGCTGACCCTTCTGTCTCTCGTGAGACTTCTCTTTGCTTTTCACTGAAAATATCAAAACTCTGCATAAGCAAATGCAAAGCAAACATTTACTTTAATGAAGAACTTGGAGTACGCTGTTAAAGGTAGCTTTTGGCTTTTTTTTTTTCTTAAATTATATTTAAAATGACACTATGGTGTGACAGTCTGTTCCGCCTTGTGAAACAGAGGACTGAAAGGGGCTTCCCTTTTTCCCTTCAAAAGTCAGCAAGTACAGACTTCACCTCCTGCAGGCAAACCCACCAGGTACACATTCTCATAAATACTTCTTTTCTCTCTAAGAGGTCAGGTTTTCTGTTCCCACATTGCTCCTGGAAGGCTGTTTGGGAACATGACTGCTCTCATCAGAACCCCCTGATTTCCAGACCAAGTGCATTTCTGGGCACTTTACACCTATTTATTCTTTTGCTTTCTGGCACTGAGAGGGCCAGAGGGCAAACCTGGGCCATAGACCCCGGATCAAACCTAGGCCATAAACCCCTGATCACTCACAGCTTTCTCCTTGGCTCTGCCTTCAGCTGCAACTAAACCGACCGAGCTCCTTTGGCTTCCTCTCACCTAATGAATTTTCCAGTGCCCTTCTTGCACTGTAGTTCTAGCACGCTCTCCCCCCCCCTAACCTGATGGATGGGGGCTAAACACCATGCTCCAGATAACATCTCCACAGGCCTCATGAAACAGCCTAATGAGTGCCTCCAGTGGATGCACTGTGAGCAGAGAGAGGCAGTCTTGTTATTAGACCCCCAGTGCAGTGTTTCCTTTACTCTGTTAATGAATCTCATCCCATTTCTGCTCCTTGAACCCTCAGGTGTTCATTCTTTCCTTCTTTCTTCCCCAGCCCCTGCGAATTCAGGTTGGGAGAAAACGCCCACTTCTGAAGCAGGCATCCCTGACAGAAACACCGAACAAGATCATTTGTCTAGCCAATACTTGGAAATAATTTGTTAATGTGTGCCCTTCAGCATGCAAATTCCTCTTTCAAGACTCATCACTTTTACTTCCTCTTTAGTCAGACCCATATGCACATATCAACTCTCCTATTAATCTCCATGTCCTCATGCCTCATAAATTCTGCGGGGCAACCATATCAAATGCATTACTGAAGTCCACGTGGATGACACATACAACATTTCTTAGAACATCGTTTATCTTATCAGTGACATCAAGATAGGCTGCTACGATTTATTTCTGGTAAACATATGAGCACTTTCATCCTATTTTCAGTGTATTTCAATGTTTTTAATGTTACTGTTCCTCTAAATATGTCCAAAAGCCTTGCAGATGACAGAGGTCAGACGAAAAGTACTGTGACCACAAGGCTTATTCTTCATGCTCCTGCCTGCCTGCTCTGTATCACGGACATTTCATTTGTTATCTGCCAATTGTACAGTTCAACTCCAAGATTTGATAATACCACTCGATAAGTTACTGGCTGCCTGAGTTCAATGTAAGGTGCCGCTTCTTTCACATTTCTGGAGTGGAGATTATCATTGTTATTTTACTTGCTAAAAGAGTGATGTCAGTGAACTGGGTTTGGCTGGGCAGAAGCCAAATCCCAAGCAGCTCTGGACAGCAGGACACAGTCTGCAAAGCTGCCTGTGGCATCCTGCAATCACCACTTGATCCTGGCCACTTTAGACCATAAACAGTGCCTGAACTCAGGTGGGCTGCAGCCAGTGCTTCTGCCACCCCAAAAAGGCTCCCCTCAGGGCAGGGTGGTGGAGCCACCACCACACACACTGTCTGCAACCCACAGCTACAATTTTAAAATGCAAAGACCGATAATACACAGTGCCCAAGCTGTGCTGGCTCCTCCAGCACAACTGATGGGCAATTTCTCCGCAGTGGCATCGCTGCCTGAGTCATCTGTTAGGGCCGTCGTGCTGTGAAACAATTGAGAGAATGCCCTTGAGGGACTGTCATGCAGGGGCTTAGCTCTCCTAAAACACTTCGCATGGAAGTTCACTGTTTGCGGGATCAGGGTTTTTAAAGTTCATGTCCTTTATTTAAGCTTAAATGAAACCATAAGAATAGAAATGGCATTCATATCTTCTTTTGTTTTCTGCTCTTAAAAAATGCAGTGCTGCCTAAAAACCTAATTGCTAATACGATGCCTCAGCAGAGATTTTAACATCCCCCTGAATCGCTTTCATTTTCAGGGAGAAATTACTGAATTCTATTTGGGTTATAATTAGCATGTAATTATTACTTGCAGGAATAGCTATAAATATATATAACTGGTGGCTAGCTTAGTAACCAGCGCACATAATCATTATACAATTTTCTTTAATTTTTTTATGCACAAAGGCCTCATAATTCTGCAAAAGTGACAACAGAGCCTAACTAGACTCCAGTTATAATTTATGCTAATTAATTTCACTGTTTGCAAGAAAGAAGACTTACATAACATGGGAGGTGGGGGTAGGTGGTGCCACTTTCAGTAGAAAGGGGCTATGCAAATGTTCCGCATCCCATCCTGCATGTTGAGCCTTGTTCAATCTCTTTCTTTGGCATGCTATGATATAACAACAAAGGCAGGCAAAAATAATAACAACCAAGTCTCCAATGTACGCTTTTGTATAACACATGCATAGGTCACAGCATGATGAAGTCCTGGTATTTGCTTTTCTCAGTTGTGGAGGAGGTGTGGAGGTGTGCAGGGCACAGCTGTCAGTTCTTCCTCCTCATCAAGACGCCCTCATTACCTTTTAAAGAGAAATGATTTTGCGTTTTTCCACACACACCCTCAATGAGTGCTGTTCTTGACAATGGGAAAACACGCCTGTGTTTCTCCCAACTGCACTCAGAAGGAAGGCGTTGATCCTTCTTTCCCAGCAATTGTCTCCTGCTTAGCAAAGCCCCCATGCTGGGAAAGCAGCGCCTTGTGCTAACTGCAGATTCCGCAGGTCAAGTAAATCTCATCTTCATCTCCAATAAAGTATGATTCATTGGCGAGGTGACCTTCCTAATCCAAATGAAGAACGCAGAGCTGCAGAAAGAAGCCTCGTAGAAAAGATATATGGCCTTGTTTCATGACATACAACTCGCAGATAGACCTATGTATATCTCAGCACTCTTAAGATCCACTGCCCTTCCCAAGGTGGTCTCCTGCCTAGAGACCATACAAAAACATGCCTGTTTGTTTCCAGCTCACCCTCTGTCTGTAACTTTCCATGCGACATTCGATGTCTGTGCTTCAGTTTCCCATCCCATAAAACTGGGATAATTGATATCATTCTCTGTAAAGTGCCTTGTGATCAATAAAGGAAAAACTCAGTTGTGTAAGGGTAAGATATTATTATTAACTAACAATCTCATAAAGATCTCACTAAGCATTTTCCAAGATTTATTGATAAATAAGTAAAGAAAATCATTTAGTTAAAGAATGAAATGGATCCTCTGCTTTCTTTTTTAACTCCTCTGTGCAGGGATTTATTTAAATTATTATCAGCGGGTGAAATGTAGCATTATCTCTGACCCCCACTTAGTGGCTCAGCACATAACAAATACCAAAAATGCACAGTGAGACAGGAACAGAAGCAGCAACTGCTTTTCTCTGCAAAATAAGGCCAGTACGTCAGCTTTGCTGAGCAGCTGTCAGAGCAGAGAGGCAATGTAGTGGGCCCTGAGTACCAGTGTATCTTTGGCCGAGGAAGAGCAGCAGAATCAGTTGATTGCAAAGAGCTCTCAGTTAGGCACCAGATGAGAGGAGGGATCCTTCAACAAGTACAGGCAGATGGATCAGAGGAAAGACAAGCAGACCCAAGTTGCTCAGCCTGGGGTCTCGGCAGCACCCCAAGCACCGTACCCTGCTGGCTGCCTTTTAAAAATGGCACTGATTTCTTTATAGCTCATTGAGTGACTGAGGAAGAACCTGAGGGGACTGGGATGAGAGTGTAGAGGGGATGAAGGAACTAGGAGGTGCACAGAAGTGGGAGGATGTGGGCATGCATCAATCCTGTGAGAATGTGCTGAGCAAGTCTTGGTGGGGCAGGTGACAGAGGAACAAGGGCTGGGTGTCACCAACACAACCAGAGCTGCAACATATTACTGAACAAAACCACCACGTGCATTTTATTTTCTGTCTGAAGCCCAGGCTCATTGTATTTTATCACTGCCCATATACTCCTTTTATGGCTCCATCTTCTTTCTACGTTCTACCTTCTCCTTTCTACTTTCAGTTAGCACACAGGTCTTCATATCCCACTTCTTCACCCTCTGAAGGCTACAGATGATGTTGTTCACCCACCCAGAAGAGGGCTGAATGAGGCCTCACCTGTGCTTCTCTCCTGGTCATGCTAATGGAGCTCTGAGGCGCTCCTGGCACTACACGACAGAACCATGAGGCCAAGCAGCAACTGAAGCCACTTCTCTCTTCCTTCCAACAGAGTAAATCAAATTTCGTCCTTAGCTGACTCTCTCTTGTAAAGATCCCTATCAGAAATATTTAAGATGGATATGGGTTAAGTAGGAATGGAAACATATGTGTGTGAAAGCACTAGAAGAAATGGCAGTCAGGCTTAAAAGAAAGGTCCTTGTCAATAAACCAAGGAGGTAAGTGACAGCGGGCAAACTGGTAAAGTGAGGAATGTGCTGTTTACATGTGGGCAGAGAGCACTGATAAGGTCCCAGCACTGATGACTTGTCAGCAGAAGACCTGTGGTCTGATAACAGGAGGGCAACGAGGTTACAGGACTACACAAATCCCGTCATCCCAAGAGAAAGACAGATGATGGCCCTAAAGAAACCAAAGATGAGAGATGAAGTCAACAGGCCGTGATTAACAGGAATGGAAGAAAGCAAGCTTCTGATGCTAAGATAACTGTTAATCCCTAAATGCTTTAAAAGACCTGTCCAAACTCAATTCATTGTCAGTTGGGAGGAACCTAAGAGACATAGTAAGGATTTCAGCTTTGCACGCAATTTATCTTGGCCACAGCAACTGGACACATGCCCTGAGTATGAAAGTATGAGTAGCTAAAACCAACTTACAGAATAGGTTAAATAAAATAAAACATCCTTCTAAAACATCCCTGCAGAAGGTCTTGGACTGAATTTTGTATCATTTACCTGTAGCACTCTTATTTTAGCTAGTTTTAGTCTAGACAACTTTTCTACCAGCTTCTCTATAAAGCAGATGCCACTTTTCCCTATCCTGCTGACCAGAAGCTGAGGAGAAGCATGAGGATAATACACACACACGTTGTGAAATCTATTCTGTACTAACCTATCATGACTCAATAGCTAGTTGTTATTGCACCACTGGATACAAAGGCTCTGAAGCAGAGTGGGATGCTTGGTGTGCTCATTTGCATCTCATTACCCAGCATGCTCGTCCTCCTCAGAGCTATTTTCATAGAGGCATTGTTGTCCGAGCCCTGGGAACAAGTGGAAAGATTTGGTGATTTTGGATGCATGCAGTTCTTTTCTACTTACTTTGCTCCCCTTCTACAATGAAAGGCTTTGCAAAGTGGTGAAAATGAACCATTTTTTTTCATTTTTAAAGCTGGATGGGTGTTGTTTCTTTCTTTCTTTTTTTTTTTCTTTTCTTTTTTTTTTTTTTCTTTCCCCAGTAGTTTAAGCTATCAGGAGCAAATCTTGAATAATAAATAAGATTACGGAAATGTGAGCCTAATGTTCCTCTCCACAAGGTGCTCAAGCATGAAGGTTTTGATCACAGAGTAAGAAATGAGATTGAACTTCCTTCTGATTTAAGTTTCGTTTGTACAAAGAACTATTCCAGCAAAATGTGATTGCAAGCTCATCATTCAGTGAAGGGCAAATATCTTCAATCGCAATCCAGTAAGATCAGCAGCTTTCTGTGTGCGTTACAAGCCTCAGTGAAGAGAACTGAACATACTGGCTTCTGTCATTGTCTACATCTAAGACTGTGATGATTTCACCCTGTCCAATTCATCTCAAAAGCTGTAGCTTCCAATTAAAAGTATAAGTTGTCAGCCAGAATAAGTGCCTATCATTTGAGCCAGAGCAGTTTTGGTTTCTGGCAGTTGTATTGCATCAAAGGGTTGATTTACAGATCAGTGTTTTTTTTTTTTTTTTTTTTATCCAGTAGTAGTAAAGGGAATAACACTGCCTCAGACATAGAACTCAAAACAACACCAAGTTACCTAAAATTTCCACAGTTCTCTGTATGCTTTGTAAAGTTGGAAATAAAATTTCATTCCTCAATGACTTTATAGTTTTTCAGAGGCACCTCAGAAATAATAAAAGGGAATAAAATCCAGGAAAGTCTAAGAACCTCAACATCATATTCTTTAACATCTATCATACAAAGATTACATTGTACTCCATAAATGTCAATGAATTCAGCATCAAAAGCCAGCGTGAGGTTTGGAGTTAACTGCTCTACGGGTTAAACAGATTTCTCTCATTTTACAGATAGGGAATCTTAGCTATGAAATTAAAAATGTGTTGAAGACTGGTGCAAACCATAGCAGCAGCACATTTGTAACTCTTATCTTCAGTCTCTCAGGTTTGTGTTTTAAGAATGAGATCAATTTTGAGATTCCTCTTTGGGATAAAAAGTGGACTGTGTGGCTAAAAATCATACAAATATATGACAGACAATCTCCAAATAAGAAGAAACCACTAGTGAAAAAACGTGTTTTTAAGGGTAAGATTCAGTACCTCCTTAAAACATTCAGAGCATTTGCTGCAGGAGGCTGAGTGGCATTTCACAGCAGGATCGTGTGACGATGCTTTTAGTGTTCATGCTGTACAACCCTTGATGAATCAATTAGGCATTCTCACTCACCAAGTTATTCATTTTACTAGCAGCATTGTTTTTACAGCACAGCGCTACGTCTAGAAACTGGTCCTGTAGGATCCAAAGGGATCAGGTTATACCTGTTGTAGGTCCCCAGGATGTGCTTGGTGAAATTAAAACCAACCCAGAGAAATCAGGCAAATGGATTAGGCATTTAAAACTTTTTTAAAATGCAGGAAATCACTGCCAGCTTCTTTAAAACCCAAAGCTAACACTAGTACAACATACTGCATTCAGCTTGGAGCCAGCGAGTTGGGGCATCACAGAGGTGTGCAGGCACTGGGAGCAGAGACCAGAGACCACTTGGCAGCTGGGACAAGGCTCCATCAGAGCCAGGAGAGGCACAGACCTAATCACATCAACAACAAAACTCACATCCCATCAGGATTCCAAAGGGCTATGATATTTGATATTTGGCTACAGCAACACCCAGAGCTGAGCGCACCATTAACAGCCAGACGATTGTGATCGCTGCTGCACAAGGCATGGTGGTGGTGGTGCACACGCAGGGGCACACAAACCTGCTGTGTCTGTTTCTCTTCCACAGGCAATGCTTGTAAGGAGCAGGTGGAACTAAATCCAGGCAGAATGGCAACAATGCAAAGTAAGAAAATTGCAAACAGTAGTTCAGTAAAAAATGAAATGAGCAACAGTTCATTAAAAGTTCACTAAGACACACTACACCTGAAAATAATTTTGCTTGGTCAGTCATAGGCAGGAAGGCATAAAAAGAAAGATTAAATGCCTTTTTAATAAATGGATTAAATGTCAGTAAGCATTCCTGAGTCACACCACTGCAGCCCCTCTCAAAGCCAGGGGTTAGTGCAGGTGCCCCAGACCAGGGTAGGATCCAGGTTCAGGAGTACAGACAGATTCACTGCACTCACCTGCTTCTTTCCTAGTTGCCAAATATCCCTGTATGGTGAAAGGAAAGAACTGGACACTTCTTGAGAATGATTTATATGGTTTATTTCAGATATCCAAGCTAAGAAGAGATAAAATGCAGCTTAAGGGTGTCTATCTCTCCAGCCACTACGGAGGCAGTTTACGGAACCAGCTCAGGTGCGGATACCTATGGAGATTGATAAGAGGAATCCCGCCCTCTGTGTCCCAAGAGATAAAAAACAGCTGGCAGAGGGAAGCAGAAGGGAACTATCCTGCACTCCCAGATTTGGGGCTGTCAGCGTGGCCTTATGCTATAAATTAGTGTAGCCCCAGAAACTGTCTGGGAGCTGCAAAGCAGCTCTGAATCAAATCCTTTATTTTTCTAGGCTACATCACTCTCTGCCCTCACTAATATTTCTGCCCACTGGACCCCTTCCATGCCTGTGTGCAAGGTGCGGGTCAGGAGGGACCTCCTCCATCCCGCAGCTCCTGCAGCTTGTTCATCCTCTGGCCACCAGAGGTGGAGGAGGGAGATAACACCTGTGACCCCTATTTCTGCCGCGGAGATGATTTCACCTTTCTATTCAGTTTTATTTCTAGGTCAAGATAAGAATGATAGATTAAGAACAAAAATAGCTGAGCATTCAGTCTAGAAGATGTTGTGCTGCTCATCCAGCCGGCCGCCCCCCCCAGCCAGCCGGCTGCCTCTAGCTATGCCAGTTATTGATTTTTGTACCAAACATTTACACTGGCACAACCCCTAGCGAGTGCAATTATGTGGGTATAAAGGTGCTTTATACTAGCATAGATTATGAGATAAACAAGCTCATTTATACTGCCGTAACTGCATTCACTTCAGGGTATTTGCACCGCTTTAATGGTACCAGCGTCGTTAAAGCAATACAACTTGTGTCTCCAGACAAGACCTCAGCCTAACAGTAATTAACACAAACACTTCCAGCCACCCTGAGCAGCTGAGGTTTATGTTAGAAATAGCAAGTGACCCATAACAATCTGCAGCTGTATGAGAAACCCCCACAAAACAGCTCAACCTTCACTTGCTTTTGCCACTTGTGCAGGAAGGATGTTTTAGCAGGAGGCCTGAGAGCTGAAAGCTGCCAGCGACCACTTTTCTCTTGAATCTGGGCAGCAAAACAAACAAACAATCCATTCAGCCTACAACATTTTGCTGTAAAAGCACTAAAAATGGGGACGGGGTGTCGTGTGCCCATGGGACCTGCCAAAGGGTTCACTCGTTGAGGGCTTTGGATAGACATCAAGATTGGTTTGGATGGGGCATGTGTCAGCTCATCCTGGGAGAAGCTGTGCCCTGCGTGGTATGAAACATGATAAAGGGAAGGGAGCAAGAGCCCCCCTCTCTCTCAAAATCCCTCCACAGGTCAAACTGAACTCCAAAACACAGAAAAACAGATTGCGCCTTCCGCTGAGGCTGGGTTTGCCAAGAGGCTGCTGAACCCATCAGTGAGATAATGGGTAAACATTTTGCTTAGCTGCATATTCCCAGTCTCTTTATCGCTTTTTCCTAAATGACACTAGAAGAATCTCATGGGAAAGTACAAGAAATTCCTGGTCCAGAAAGCACGAGATCCAATAAGCTGTCAATGCAGACACGTGGGAATGCTGCCACGCGACAGGGAGCTGAGGCACAGCACGGAGGAGCTCGGTGACTTGCTCGAGGTCCAACCCTCGTATGCATGGACAAGGCAACACCAAAGCTGTGCCTGCAGCTGGGTGGACACTGAACAGCCACACAGATTCCTGATTTCCAACCATCTTCCCCTTCCCCAAATGTTTGGGAGTGTCATACATCATCAGAATAAAGAAAGTGCGTGTATCATTTAAAATACACATGACATAAATATGGAAAATGCCCAACAAAACTGACATGTAGAGTAAAAATCGTGGGGTGAAAAATGCAAAAGTTCTATTTGGAGGTGTTGAGTTTTTTTCCTTAGGAATGGAGATGGGGAAAAAAACAAAAACCCAACTTGCTTTGTACAGGAAGCAAATCTGTAACTGAAAATGCAGTAATGCCAGATGGGAAAATGAAATATCAGATGGGACTCCTCTTGAGATTAAGACACTTCCATTTTGGTGTCTACATGCGAGATAGGGGACTCATCAGTACTCGTTTGCCTACATGCATCCATCGTGGCCTTAAGGTCTTTCTGCCAACACTTGGTGAAGTTATGTGGCCCTCCTGCAGGTCCTGTGCGCTTGTCAGCCCTGCAGGTGGATGCTCAGGTGTCTGAGGGCTCCTCATTTCATCCCCACGTCCATGTCTAGCCCATGTTAAACCCCCCGTTGGAGGGAGAAAAGAAAATGATGCCCCGCCTGGTGTATCATGGCCATGTGATGACAGGGGCTGCAGTGGAGTCCCTCCCACTGCAGAATGATATAGGACCCTACTTTTGGCAGTCTTAATTTAATTTTCATCCTGCATGGCCTGTTCTCTGGACCTTATTTAGCATGGAGCTGTGCTAATTCTTACCTTCCTATACCGCTCACCACCACTGATAGACTCCCTCGCAAATGTTTTTGACAAAAATGGGCATCAAAAGAAGTGCTTTTCTCACTGAGTCTCAGCTTTCCAACACTTTTTTTTTTTCTCCTGAAAAATCCCACACCTCTTCATTGCAGTGTTTTCAATTTCCATATCTTTCTCTAAATTTAGGAGTTTGGATTTGAGGATCCCACTGTGATGTCTAAGTGATACAGTGTAGATTCCCACAGCCCTTGTATCAAGAGGACAAAAACTGGTGCTTGGAGCAAACAGTCTGAGTGGGTTGCCCCAGTGTAGAGAACTGTAACCTGCAGAAAAAGCAGCTGGACTGCTATTCTCGTAAGAGCAATGAAATGCTTTTTACTTTGATTTTTCATTTAAAGAAAAATGAATTTGTATATGACATTTGTAACAGGAAAAGAAGAAGAAAAAAAAAAAAAGATGCAGGCTCTCATTTGCTTTACACTGTGATACATAATTTTGTGGCATGTCACCAACTGAAAATCGTCCTTGCAGAAGGGATTTCTTGGCTGACACATATTTGGTTCTTGTAGCACTGTCATCCCTTGACTGTGCAATACGTCCGATTCAGAAGGACTGTGGAGCTGAGTCAGACCCTCAACAGCTCTTGAATGAGCAGGTGCTCAGGGCTATAAACAAGCATGTATATTTTTTCCTCTCCTTTTCAGTAAGTAGCTACCACCATCAGCAGCTCCTGAGTGGGACCTGCTCAGTGTTTCCCTGCCCTCCTGCCTAAGAGGCAAAGGGTTCCCTTTGGACAGGGGGCTGGGAGATTCATCAGCCACAGGGGATGCTGTGCCTCCATTCTTGCTGCACCTTCCACAGGAATAATGTTTAAATGCAGTTGTTTGATGACTCTGTGTTAAAATATCTTCTATCCGGAAAAAAATACCTTTCCCATAAATTTGTGAGAGCTATACCATGGTAACACTGTGCTGTCACAGGAAGAGAATTAATATTTCAACTGATATGAAGCCAAACAGAGCACAGGATGGAAGTCATCGTGTCTAATTTTAGCTGAGTAAATCTGGGTGTCCCGTCTGAGGCTGTAATTTAGGTTTCTGCTGTAAGAGGCACAGGAAGAGCTGAATGGCATTGGGACTGTGGCTGTCTCCCCGCTGCCTCCACGTCTACATGCCTGCCTTAGCACGGATGCCTAACTCAAATGGTGACACAAAAACAGGTCATTCCCATCCTTCACGGCCAGGGACACAACCACAAAAAGCTTTCCTCACCGCTTCTTGCTCTTCTCCCCTCATTTCCTTCACCCACTCAGAGAAGCTCAGTATGTCTGTGGGCAGCAGTGTGCTGGTATTCAGAAGTTTGGGCTCCGTTTGGCAATTCAGTCCTGAGGTTTAACTGTTTATATGGGAAGACTTAATGAGTACAGTTACTTGTGTGAAAACACAAGCATCTGTGGTTGTGATTATGGCTAAATTCAGACTGGAACCTCAGCTGTCAATAGTTTATTATCTTTTCCAAATTATTAAATTGCATCCCCTAATTATAAATGGTTTATTTTGAAAAGACTGAGAAAGGTGACCTGCACCTTGCAGGCAGGAGCGTGCTTTCTGTGTGACCTTCCTGTCACCCGAAGCATAACGATGCAGAAATAATTGGGAAATTCCCTCCGATGTCACCTCTCGGATTGTTCTTGCCTCTCCTCGAGCCTGTCATCGCGCTGCCGCCTGCTCTCGGTAATCGCTGCTGGCACGGGCCGTGCTCGCACCACGCTGCATTATTAGCAAGCTGTCAGACACCGGCAGCTCACAGCCCAAGTGCCAACACGGGGAGCTATAGGGGTAATAATGTTGTGCGTTAGGTAAAAATAACTGAACTTTTAAAGCTAAAAAAAAACAACACAAAAAACACCACACACACTTAAAAAGCCCTGGGGATTTACGAGGTGGACGCAAGCTGATGTTGAAGAGCAGTACTTTATTTGCGATTCTTTTTGCAAGCCTACCAGGGTTGGTGGAGGGGGTCACTGCTGTGTTTTAACAGCTTTTTACAGGCTGGATGGTGCCTGCAAGCCAAACCATGAGAAGGACTTGAGCAAAATTTGCACCCAGTACCCACGCCGGCAGGCACCACGGCTCAGACACGTGCTCCTGGTCCCAGACACCCTACGCTTGCCCATCGCATCGCAGAGGTTGTCACCCACCACGGGCCTGTGGCAGCGACAAAGCCAGCACCACTACTTTGGCCACAGCTCCCTGCAGTCCAGAGGAAGGAGGAGAAGCTGCCAAGGTGCTCCCCATCCACCTGCACAGGGACACAGGAAGGGACAATGACCCCCTGCAAGCCCGGCCTCATGTTTCAAGCAGCCTGCAAAGGATGGGGGAGGATTCACATTCTGTTGTAAAAAAATATCCATCAGGAGTCAAAGTCCAGCTGTCAAACAGTTCATTCCTCTATACCATCTTCCCCTGCATAAGGAACAGCCTCTCAGTTCAGTTTTCAACCTAACACCTCATTTAAATCTCTCCTGAAGCCCATAAAAATCTGTGAAAGGCAGTAAATATTTCAAGAATAACTCCAAGTTGCTTCCCTCTCACCAACTTCCCAGCATATCATTTCCTCCGCCTTCCTCGTTTCTCTTGTAAACCCAGGATATGGGAATGCCATCAATTTGCAGCAATGATGATTGTTCAAGTAGTACAAAGACAACAGGATAATAAAACAATTTACAAGCAACTTGAAACACTTAACAGCTGACCTGCTCTCTGTGCCTACGAAATCAATAGCCAAAATCTTCCCTCCCACAACAACTGCAGTTTAGTAGTTTGGTCACTGTACTTCACTCCATAGTGCCTGCTTCCAAAATACTAAATGCAAGATTCATTTACAAGACACAGGAAACTGGACAAAATCTGTGTGACTCCCAGAAACAACAGAGAAATACATTTCTCTCTTGCTTACACAGACGATCAATACTTGATTTTAAAGGAGCATTTTAGCCACCACCAATTTTTTAAACTGGCACTTAGGAGAACACTCTCACTTATTACTCTCCTGGTATTGAAGACCTATTTTACCAAACTGAGCAAAGGTTGTGTGGACGCTGAACCCCTAAGACATAAAGGGTAATTCCTCTCGCCAAAACATCTTTCAGAAAGAAGATAGTGAACAATATACTGGATGTGCCTGAGCCAAACTTTAATTTGAATTTTGGCTCTGCCATATCAAGTCACTAGCCAGTTGGCAAAAGGATAAATCATCAGTCATCTGTGCCCATTTTGTCAAATCTCATCATGTTTCTTAGTACAGGAGTATGACTTGATGTGGTGACATGGTTCCCACCCTTGCAAATCAGAGCCAAAGGCCAAGACAAGTGACCACAGGTAACCAGGCCTTGCATGTTTTGAGCTGCATGGGTCTCTTCTACATCCATGCAAGGTCCACACAAACATCTAGGTCAAGCCACTGCCAAAAACTATAAAAAAGCGTGGCCCTGAATGGCTGCAGTGCATCAGCATGCTGACAGTGTCTACTTCTGAGCCAGCTTGCCAAGCACACAACTCTACGTTTGAAGGAGTCATAGGTAATTGAAGTTAATGCTCAGCAGGAGGGTTTATGTTATTATGCACCTAGGCATAAGGTACAAAGCTGTATTTCAATATTTCATATAGTTTTAAAATGTAGTAATTTGGGATGCTTCAAACAGAGGTATCTTAAAAAGGTCAATTTTTTAGAAGACTAAAGAACAGCATCTTCTGAAATCAGATCCCTGCTCATTATTTCATTTTGGGTGCCTCTAAACTAAAGTAACTATTTTACTTTTCAAAATCTGTCTGAATTTAGTTAATGGCTTTAAATTAGGATAGATAATATCTGTGTGTTTAAATTTAGCATCTGGGAAAGACTCTTAGGAGTCATTCCTATCTGTTAAACTCCTCTCTTCATGATGAAGTCAGGTGCAGATTTTACCAGATAGAGTGTCCCTCCTATTAACCACTGAACACTTGTTTGTGCTTTTTGTTTGATGCTCTGCAAACACACGGTGACACCTCTGGCTTGAGCTCAAAGGCCATGGGTAAAGACTCTTAAGCTGGAAGCTCCCCTGATAAAGGGGAGTAGGCTTACTCCTAGAGCCACTTCTTCACATTCAGTGCTTGTCAGAGAGAGGTCCAGGCAAGAATGTCCATCTCTGCAGGCAATGGAAAAATGGAAGGAAATACACTGCTGCCAAGGGAAGAGGAGATACAAAAGTTGAAGGCTCCTGAGCGATCTCTACAGACACTGAGGCAGTGTAAGAATCTGACTGCCTTTGCTCTTCGGACAACCGAGGAAGTAGGTAAAATGGGGCAGACTGGGGTAAAAGAGCTATTAACTATCGCTCCTTTACAGGTAGAAAAGGGGGGAATCCTGACAAGAAAAATAAGAACATAACTGTATGCACATATATAACACGTGAAATAACAGAGCTCTAAGGCTATAACCTATGTAGGTCCTATGAGGAATGTATTAGGCTTCTCTGCTGAATACGGATGGGAGGAAAGCAAGGAAAGGCAATGCTGATGGGTGGCCTCTCATGAGGCAGCTGATAGATCAGATAGACCTGTCTGATTTTCCTATGGAGTGGAAGTTTAGAAAATATTACAACCATCTGTATCTGTTACACCTGTCAGAACATGATGGGTCCAGTCAGTCAGTGATCAGGCTGACAACTGCATCAGCTTCTCCTTCGCTTGGGTAGCTCTAAGGAGTAATCAAAGCTGCTGTCAACTGGAAGCCATCATTTAAATTTGGGGATCAAGCACACCTTTCCTCCACAGTTTCACGGGTACCCTGTTCGGTGCCTGTCTGCAAATGAGATATTTTCTCAGCATAAGTTTATCTGAGAGCTACACTTCTGCTTGCCCATCTGGTCTTATGAGATAATTCTTGGGCATCTTTTGTTCTCCTTATTCCTAATGCACTCTTTGCTTGTTTAGTTAAGCTGAGGAATAACTCAATTTATTCTGCCCTTAAAACGAAATATTAAAGAAATCTACTTGTTTCTCTGAAGAAGATAAGCTATCCCTTTGAAAATGATAAGCTATTTCTTTTGTAGACAAAAATTAAAAACACCATGAAAAATCCCTCTGGCATTAACATGTCTTCACGTTTAAATAGCTAACAGCAAAATATCCATTTTAGTGGACAGTATCTTTGTATCCCATCAGTCCCCTTCTACTAAAGACTGGACTGTCAAGAGGAGTGACCAAAAGTCCATCCCCAGCGCCAGGAACACAACTTTCCATACCTGCTTTCCTATTAAAAAAAATAATAATCTTAGCTGAGAAGGGGTTTGCATTGAGGATCTAATCAGCATATAAGAAAGCATTATTAATTTAAAGACACCAAGGCAGTAGTTCAGTGTGATACCAAATACACAGTGGACTAAAAGGAAGGATTTTAACAAACTTGGCTCTGACTTTGCACATTTACACTTCTTGGTTTTCAGTCTTTGCAAAGAATGCTTTCTTTCTCTCTCTCACACACATAAGGAAGTAAAAAAGTGAGTGACTTGTAGCCATAGGGAAGAAGTTTTTCTTATTTTTCAAGAGGACAAAAAAAGTAGTTTATGCTTGCACCTATGAAAATGAGAATATGCTGTGGCTAGACAATCTAGCTAGCACACGGAAAACTACACGGGGGATCTCTACCGGATGCTGTAATTATATTTGCATCACCTGGGCAGTAGGAAAAAGGTGGAAAGAAGCAAAAAGAAAAGACTCAGATAACAGGTTGAGTTACAGCTGCTCTGCAGGTCTTCCATATGGTGAATCCTTTTGCAACCCGGCAAGGGCAGCTCCTGCAACTAGAGCCACTGAGCTTTTAAAAGCTCAGCTTATCTTTCCAAAGGGGACAGAACTAGGATTTATTAGATACTACTCTTTTCCTCCATCTGAAGATAAATTAATCCTCATATATTACAGAATACACTGCAGGTAATCTTTACTGATTCAGAACCAAAATATGAGATGCAAGCTTGAGAAAAGCTGTAGATGGGGCAGAATATCTTAAGATTGGACTCTGGGGCATTAATATAAATTTAGGAACCAAAGAAATGGAAAGGTGATTGAATAATATATATATTTATATATATATGTACCAAACTGTAGGTTTTGTAGGGAAACTTCAGTATGATTTACAATGTGATAATGCAGCTGAAGACTAGCTTAACTACATTGGCTCCACTGCCCCTGTTTCCCATTCATGCCATTGTAATTTGTGTGAGAATTAGACCTGGCATCCTAATGAAATTTTAATTAATTATTCAGCACAAAACCTCAAGAACATTTTAAAAACTGCAGAAAGCGGAAGCAAGTACAGTGCAGAGACTAACCAGTTGGGAATGCTGTAGTGCTGAGACAAAGAGACATTGTGTCAAATGTATTTTTGAAAGTCTGAAGCAGCCCCAAAGAATACATCACTGACACAGAAAATTACTAAACATTTATAAATAATACAGTATGCTCAAACCTATCACAGTGCAAACAAAACAGATCAGCAAGCTATCAAGTAGCTGATGAGAGAAGAAGACATGAAGTCAGCCTGCAGTCAGCCAACTGATGACAACTGGTGTAAGCAAGGGCGCAGGTGAACCAGGGTTGTAACAAGGGCTATAGCAAGGCGGGTGCAATGGTGCTAGCCATGCTCACTTTCCCGACTGTTCTTACAGCCACACTATGCTTCAGTTCCTGCAGCTACAGCCACTGCTGACACTCGTCAGCCATTGGGAAATTCCGCAAGAAAATCAAGGTACAGGGAGGAGAGGGATAAGGGAGTGAAAGGAAAGTTGCGATGCTGAAGATTATCTCCAGCAGCAAAGTGGAAATGACATTGAAAGTAAGCTTCACGGATAAAAGACAAACGCAGTCGAGAAATCCTAAGTACTACTAAAAGGCTCTGCGAACGGATATGTCTATTATGAGAAACAATATAATTGGCTCTCTTGAAGTTTGAATGTCACTCAAAGAGTTTAGCAAGACAAAGAAGTAATAAATTGTATCTAGAAGGGGAGTTTTTCACTAAACCATCACTGAACAATAATGCTAGATAATACGTCGTAATGCTATAATTTAGTACTCCTGTCAGATAGAAATTAAAGTAAAGCAGCATGGCTTTATTTATAGAATTTGACCGACAGGGTCAAATCATCACTACATAAACAAAATTGGTAATGAAACATAATAGGTTGCAGCCATATTAACTACTTTAAGATGTAAAAAACCTTTTCCCCTATCTTTTTGTTGATGTCCAAGTACCAAAGGCAGACTGATACTTCATAACTTACCCTCATTTTAGACTTCTTTTCTGAGGTAAGGAGAGGACATGATTGTGCTAACTGATAAAAGCCCTCTATAGCTTTGAATAGGTGATTTCAAAAAAAATTAACACAGGGATGTGTGTCTCAATGGTACAGATTCAATATATTTAGGTTGGACTAGATGTTCTTAGACATTTTTACCAACTTAAATGATTTTGATTCCATATTTCGGGAAAATGAGCAGCTGTAGACAGAAGAGACCCAGGAAGATCAGGGTGGTTACGGTGGACCTGCTTGTGATGACATGTAGGAGCTATATTGCATTTATGTGGCAAGGGTTTGGTAGGAGGGAGGGCTGCAGAGGTGGCCTCTGTGAGCAGAGCCCAGCAGCTGCCCCATGTCAGATCAGAGCCAGCTCCAGACAACTCCAAAAGGGACCCACTGCTGGCCAGAGCCAAGCCATGAGAGATGCTGGGTGGGCCTCTGGGAGATCAGAGTTAAGGAAGGGGAAATCTGCTGTGCTACAACAGCTGGGAGAGAGGGGTGAGAGCTGAGAGAGAAGCAGCCCTGCAGCCCCCAAGGTGATTGCAGCAGGAGGGCAGGAGGTGCTCCAGGCACAAGGCAGCACAAGTTCCCCTGCGGCCCCTGGAGAGGCCCCTGGTGGAGCAGGCTGTCCCCCTGCAGCCCATGGATCCCACATGGAGCACATCTCCACGCTGCAGCCCCCCCATGGGTGGAGGAGCCCCTGGTGGAGCAGGTGGATGTGGCCTGGAGGAGGCTGCGGCCCATGGAGAGCCCCCGCAGGAGCAGGCCCCGGGCCGGAGCTGCAGCCCGTGGAGAGGAGCCCACGCAGGAGCAGGGGGTCTGGGGGGAGCTGCCGCCCACCCGTGGGGGACCGGTGCTGGAGCAGTTTGCTCCTGGGGGATGGACCCCGTGGGATGGAGCCATGTCAGAGCAGCTCTTTCCCCATTCTCCCTGTGTTGCTCAGGGGGAGGAGGTCGAAGAGGGTGGATGGAGGGAAGGTGTTTTTAGTTTGCTTTTAGTTCTCAATGCTCTACTCTGCTAGTGATAGGCAATAAATTATGTTGATCTCCCTATGCTGAGTCTGTTTTGCCTGCATGGTAACTGATGAGCGATCTCCCTGCCCTCATCTCATCCCTTGAGCCCTTTGCATCATATTTTCTTCCCTTTTTGTTTGAGGAAGGGAAGTGAGAGAGCAGTTATGATGGAGTGCAGCAGCACAGCAGGTTAAAACCACCACAGAAGCCTAAGAACTAGCAGGCACCAGCAAGGATATCCAGTCCCGAGCTCGTGATTTTGGGTGGTGAATTTAAAACTTGCTGTCCTACCTCCTCAGAGAACAGCAAAACCTCAAGGCATGTTCATGAAAAATCTTGTTCACAGAAATCTTGTTCTTTCCATGGGCACTACAACACAGCAAAACAAAATATCTAAAATTAATTGGCTCTGAGAGAAGGCACAAACTGGAACATAAATCGAGGAGCTCATTTGTGGAGAATCTCACCTCAGAAATCCTCTAGTTCTGTGTTGGGCATTTTAATCCAGTTGTGGCTCAGTAAGAAACACCAAAACAGCCTCAGCAGTAAAGCACAGGGTCTGGACGTACCCTCCCAGGTAAACGCTCATGACACTGTGAGGGAAACTCACATTTCTCTTATTGCTTGCTGTGTTTCCCTTCTCTCCTTCCATTACAGAAAGTGTTATTTTTATATGGAAAGCCAGCATAAAATAAAGGGTACAGCAGTTATCAGTATAGTGCATCCTACCTATTACACTCTCTGATGTGGAAGCCAAACTCATCTCCTGGAAGAGCACAGATGCCAGCTTGAACCTTCAGGGTGAGAGGACACTGAATTTTCTGGACGAGTGCGCTAACCACAGCACTAATTCATCAGACACAGAGATTCTCTGTCATTCCTACAGCCTTCTTCCAAAACAGCATGGCAACAGCAAGGTGCAGGGAGTCCAGCTCTACCAGCAGGTGTTCCTTACGCTCAGAGAAAGCATCCTGGATTGAGTCCATCCCATTTTATATGTGAATTACAAACCAGGCTGATTAGCCCTGTTGAGACCACAGCCATCCAGGAAGGAAAGTCTCAAGACCCTGGGATAGGGAGCAGCATTCAGCAAATGCAAATGATATGAAAAGCTGAAGTGGCCTCAGGGTTGTGTGTAAATAATTACAGCTTTTGGGACTGAAGTTTTAGATTTGGATATCTACATTCTAAATCTCATTTTAGGCAAGACATTTTCTGGATTGTGCCTCCAGTGGCTAGGTTTCCTGTTGCCTAAGTGTAAAATAATTACTTTCTACTGGAGAAAGCACTTGAGCATCCATTTATAACCAATGGAGCTTGGCTCCAGAACTGCTGATATTTTGGATGTTGGTTGAACAATCCCACTCCAGGTGTTCATTTCACACAGAAAACCAACACTAAGCCCCATTTTCATCCTCAACAGCAGTTTAACCAGCAGCCTGGAGGTAGTGCGTGCAGATATGGGGATAATACTGGGGGGGAAGCAGGCGATGTTGGCTTGGATACTTGCTCAGAGAATTGGAACAACTGCAGAGAGAAGGGGACAACAAAAGAGAAGGTTTTGCTGTGCACTGTGCAGTCTGAATGCTCTGTCCCAGCATTGGTGCTAGCCTCAGGCACACAGCATGTACTTTGATCACCCTTGCATATAGCAGGTCCATCCATCTCACACGCACAACACTTTCAAGACTAATCCCAAGCAATTTCCTACAGACAGTTATAAAACTCAAACAAGATGATTCCACAAAAATCCCCAAAGCAATTCTTGTAGTAAAACACTATTTTTCCCCCCCATTACAGTCTGTGTTAGGAAGAAAACTCACCCATTGTGTCTCTTACTGTACAGCTTAACCTTTTGTATGCCACACATGGTGACAGGGTTGTGTGTGGTCTAGTTTGAGCAGTCACACACTTCCATGCCATGAACTTACTATGCCATGAAATATGCCCCAAACACAGCCTCTAGCTACAGCCTCCAGAAAACTTCCAGGGCCAAGTGTCTGTTTTGTGCTCAGTGCTTTACAACACAGTGGTTATGCAAAAGTGATACCAGCAGAGTTCAATGGCCAGAAGATCTGGGTCATGACTTTTCATTGGGAGAGCAGCTGGTTCTCACATGAAAACACCGAGATTACACTCAGTGTACTTAAGGAACACTGTCTACTTCAAATCTGTTGTCTGTAAGAAAGGATAAAAATGAAGGTAGTTTGCAGCTATTGTATAAAGCCATCAGTGTGCCTTCCATCAGTGTGTCTCAAAGCAATTAAAAAATAATTTTAAACAACACACCCACCTAAGACATCCTAAAAAACATACTCATTTTCCAGTCCTGTGTTGCCATTTAAATACACACGTGTTCCTATGCAGATACAGATTTTCAGCTTCTTTTCCCAGATCCCACTTTCATGGCATGGACTATATAAAGTCAGGCAATTATGGGGATCCCCCTGCCTGCAGTGGAGATCAGTCCAGGGGGATGTGGGGAGAGGCAGAGCATGATGCTGTGGTGAGGGGTCATACTCCTCTGCTGGGGACTAGGAGGCTGATGGATACACAATGTGTATGAGCCTGGACACCAGGGTTGCATAGGGTACAATGGGGCAGATGGGTTAAGTCTTTAATAACTAGAATGAGATTCTCAGTATCCCTATGAGACAAGTTTTCCAGGAGAAAAGACCTTGTAGACATGGAAAAAACATGCAAGATATACATATAGCACATTCAGACTCACGCTGTTCTGTGTCCTTCCCTACTTTATTTTTCAAACAGAAAGATGTAAGAGATCTGAGTGTGGGTAAGGGCTGTGCGCTGCTAAACGGAACTGCATGGTAGTAATAGAATGGAGCTTAAAAGCACAAGAGATGTTAGATTCCAAACTTAACAAATAGGAGAAAAATAATTGAGAAGGAAAGCCTGTCACTTGGACAAAGAGAAGTAAAGGCACCCAGTATTGAGATATTTCCCACAAAAAATTCAGTTTCAGGACAACTTGGTGCTTTAAACATGGGACTGTTGTCAGATTCCAAGGTTTGGACTGATGCAAGGACCAAGACAATCTTTAGGTGGTCAAAGGATAAGGAGGTGTCCAGAGTGAAGTGAAGGGAGACTGGATTAAGCACTTCTAATTTCAGTGAAACAAATTCTGATTTTCTTAAGTCCTTGGCCTGCAATTGGATTTGCACAGCTTGAGCCTTGAAATCCACGTGGCTCCATGGGCAGCATCAGCAAGGTTGCATACTTCTTTGGCTACCACTGAGTGGAACTGTCAGAAGTCATCAGTCAGTGATAATTTTCATAAATACGAAACTGATTGAAATTCAGAATAAGAATTTTCCTCTTAGAGAAAAACTCAGAGAAGCCCCAAGATTCCACTGGGAGAAATTCCTTCTCTGTAAAGCAGCTGGCAGAGCCTTCCCATGTAGCTCCAGAAAATCACTCAGACTTGACCATGTTTGAAACCTCACTAGGGCTTGGGGTCACTTTTGCTTCCCCATGTTTTGCAGGTCCCCATTAACCCTTTCCACACCTGTTATTGCAACTTTTTCTGCAGTTCAGCACCACTCTGCAGCCTGGGAAAGATCCAGCTGAGGCTTATGGAGCTTCTCAGCAGAGAGGTACTGAGATCTCTCCCTAGACCAGAAAAGGTACTAAACTTGTAACTCCATAGTACTTGCGTTTGACTTTCACAAGACCACAGAAGGACTTTTTGTTGGAGCAAGAACACAGGCAGACTGAGATGGCAAGCTTTAAATCCTGAACAAGGGCATCAGAATTAGTCCTTCTATTGCTGTGAAAGAGACCTTTAAAGTACTTCACTTACTGATAAACCCTTCTCAACATATTCATAAATTATTTTTGAACCTCAGAATGCTGTAAAAAACAGATGGAACAACTCAGATTAAAAAAAAAAAATCAGATTAAAACACTGACCAATTTGTAGTGTAAAAGATTAAACCATAAACTGCTTTCCTGCACACCTAGAGGTAGCCAATGTCTTTAAAAGGAGGATAAAAACCTAAACCCAGCAACTACCAAAAAGCAGAGCTTTCCAGCATTTACAGGTTATTCCCTAACCATGACTAGATGTATTGCATCATAAAATGTCAACATCAAAACAATATAGAAAAAATAATTACAGACAGTGTTAGTGTTGTAAGCTGATAAGGACCAGATGGTCTTTTGTATTTATGGTTTGCCTTGTGCATACAAATGCTTTTGGGATCTAATTAGCCTTCTACAAAACTCAAACTGGGTAATTACTATCATTATCCCCTTTTCAAATAAATCTGAAGTCTAAACTGCAATTAAGTTTTTTATCTTACAATTCATATCTATGCATTTTAAGAATTGTTCTTTGCTATCTTTTCACAAATCTTCTTTCGGTGATTGACATAAATAAAAGGAAGGAGCTGAAAAAAAAAAAGGAGGATGGATTTGTTCGAAGATGAGTTTTTGGTTAACAGACTTAAAGCATTTCAGAGAAATGCAGTATTCATGTTGAACAGGTTACTGATTTCCTCAGCATTTGATTCCTCCACCTTCATGGCTGTTGAATGTCCCATATCCATATTGACAGGAATCACTAAAACCAAAAAATGAGGCACAACCAGCAAGAGCTGATGACAAATGCATATATGGAGATGTATTACTTCTCCTGTACATACAATGATCATCTTTTATATGACACGAAGTGGCAGTCATTCTAATTAACTTTTGACTTTCTCCTCGTAGGCAACACATAGGTTGATGATGGACTATGAAAGGGTAGTGGTGCAAATAATAAGCAAGAATGTCATTTTTATTGGTTTCTTGCCCTCAGGACAGCTAATCACATGACAAAGGTAGCACGCTACAGAAGAGCATGACAGTATAATAATGTACACCACTGAATTCGTTTAATGGAGAATTAATCAAAATCTGTCCAAAAATAGATAGCAGATGAGATTACCGTGTTATAAGTTAATCATCTTCCACCTCCATCCCAGACAAATGATTACAGGTTATAGAACTGTGCTGCCATTTCTTCTTCTGTGAAGGAAAGTACTGAGCTAAAAGCTGATGCTGTAAGAAACAGCACTTCTGGAGACGAAGGGAGTACATATCAAGTGGCCAAAGTTTTGATGTAAATGTCTGTTTTACTGCTGGAATGTTTTCATTTTATTTTACTACTTCTGTGAAGCCCATTAATAAACAATCAAAATCAGTATTAAAAACAGACCAAAAGCTCTTATATTTCAACCTGGATGTATCCTGGAATAATAACACCAGAGGCTTCCCAAAATAAACTTTTACAAACATCATCTTCTTTCTCACGTCAAGTGCTTACACTGGAAATACATTTATTCTAAATTATGCTGTGAACAAGGTTTTGAGGATTTTTAAAGTCCCCAGTTATGTCAGATGCTTCTGCTCAGGACCATGGGGTAATTCAGGCTGAAAAGGCCCCCGAGAAGTCCAGTTTGCTGCATTTTCCACATGACTGCTCATCCTCTTTAAGTTATGCATGCACATGCATGTTTATATATGCTTATGTACAAACAAGGTTCACAACTGCATTTTTTATTAACATTTTCACAACACAAAACCTTGCAACTTTGAACTCAGAAGAGAAATGCAGGCTCCTGAGGAGAGATTCCCCAACCCCCTGCTAGGTTTCCACCCAGACACCTAAATTCCCATCAGTGCCTGCATTCCTGAGCCCGCATCTGTCGTATTACGAAGAAACAGTTTCACACCTGGCTGAATCTTCATGCGACTAAAATTAGGCACCCATTTGTCTATCACCTCATTCATTTGAGGCAGTGTTGGGTAAGTGTGCTTAGAGCTTGCCTAATCATACAGAAAACGAAAGGCAGCCCTATATAGCCATCTTGCCTTTCCTACCTCCTCACCCAACGATTTAATCCCTTCTGCTAAGGTATATGAAATCAAAATTCAGCTCTTCCCTCCTCCTCCTGCCTAATAAGGACCAGAGATTTGCATCCAGGTCTGAAGGAGCACTGCAGTCACCTGGCAGTAGCTTTCTGAGACATACCCTTTTAGTGAATCTGTTTCATTAGAGAAAAAAATAATTATATATTCATGGGAGCAGGGGCAAAAAAACAGATTTCTCTTTTCCCAGTTGAGTGCCTGTATCACCTGGCTACTGAGTCACTGTCACTCTTTGTGGCCTAATTCTGTAATGATTTCCATGACAACAGAGCGATTCCCTATTTGAATATTGTGGAGTCTGAAAAAAATCTTTGCAGATAATAATGCAAAGAAATATCACAGATAATATTAAAAGCAGAAGAAAAAAATGGTAAAAACAGCCACTACCCAGGAAGCAATCATCATCTCTGACTTCAGCAGGCAATTTCTCTGTGTTTGCAGGCTAGCAATAGAAACTGCTTATGTGCATCAAAATATCTTTTCTGCCATAGGGAGATAAATACATGCTTAGTTGCTGATTTCCTAATCTTCAATTAAGAAGTGCAGCACGTCAAAATGCAGCCTTCCTTGGCTCCTTAGATATCTATCCATTGTGTTGTTTGTTTGTTTTTTTTGGGGGGGGGATTTTTTCAATTGTATATTTGATGTTTGTGGCATGCAAGGCAATCTCGTTTTACATTAAAAAGACTTCTTATAATTGGGAATTTATAGCTGAAAAAGGCAGCTCACTTCTCAGGAGCTGGAGTTCTTCGCGATGTGCTTGCATTACACACACATACGCATCCTATACAATTTGTTTCTTTCCCACTATTTTTCACAGAGCACGTCTGTCCTATCTCTCCATGTGTTGTACATCAAAGGCAGAAATTCCGGCGCTTCTTCCTCCTGTCATCCCTCCCACAGCAGACCCCAGAACGCCACTCTGAGAAAAGAAGGAGGCAAGGCAATACAGCGAACACATAGGAACCGCATTGTAAAAGATTCCCTAAATAGTTCCTCAGCCTCTGCCAAATGCTCGTACAGATGCACAGACTGCAGAGCAGACCCCAGCCCTCTGGAAAGTGAGCCCTGAAGCTCTGAGCTGGTAGCAGCTGTGGGAGTACCCTGGAGATGCGTGCTGTTGAAGCCACATCAAGAACCATGCTAGGGTTTGTTTTAGGAAGCTTCAGAGAGGGTCTTTGCAAAGGTCAGGAGAAATAATAAAAAAAAAAAAAAACTGCTTCATGAGCTACAGTGAAATAAACTGACCACTGCAGCTGTGTTGAGGCTTGAGAGGCTGCTACAAACCTCGATACACATGGAGGTTAAGTGAAGAGGTTAAGTCAAGTCAGGTTCGGTCAAGTTTGGGGCTAATATCACTGTGATTTATATCTTCCTGTTATTCAGATCCATATCTATAATGATTTCAGGAAAGGCTCCGTTCAGTGAAGGTAAAGAAACAGGCTTCTTTCTACGTTAAGCAAACATGGCAAATCCTCAGAAGTGAAATTAGTATGCAAAAAGAGACAGAAGGCCTTGCATCTCCCTTTCTCAACTAAGTGTTGTCCAAATCACGTGCAGGGACTTCAAGCAATGTTTTTGTCAGTAAAGATGGGCTTAATTTGATGAAAAGTGAATGTCTGTGTGTGGTCCTCTCTCTAGTCAATACAAAGGAAAAATAAAAAAAGAACAGCACCACGAACTTTTCTGGGAGACCTTCATCTCTCCCTAAGTGATGCATCTGTAAAACAGACTATGTCTTGGAATGGCCTATGTCTTCCTGCTGATCACAGAGGAACTGGAGGAAAACAACATAATTCAGGATGAAAGGGGCGTGTGGAGGACATTTAGCTCAATTCACTGCTCACATTAGCACCAAAAAGATCAGTTTGCTCAGGGACTGGTTGAATCTCCAAGGAGGTATACTCTATAACTTCTCTGGGCACATGTTCCAGCAGCTGACCACCCTCATGATGAAAAAGTTTCTTCTAATTTGCAGCTGGAATTGCCTGCACTGCAAACTGTAAGCCTGGTGTAAGAAACTCCATTATGGTTACAGAGGCTGCAGGTGAGGAGAACACAATCCTGGGTGTTCTTCCACTGGTAGTACAACTAATATCCTTCCCTGACTGTCTTGACTGTCTGATAGCAGATGTCCAGAACATGCAGCATCTATAGGCTCAAAAGACCAACAGAGCGTTTTGGCATTCTGGCATCAGAAATCAACACAGGGTTGCAGTTTTTGCTGTTTTTGGTGGTGGTGTTTTTTTTCCTTATCTTCAGAGCTTTACACCACCATCTCTCATGTCTTCTGGCCATGGAAACAACTGAGAGAAAAGATTGTTGGTGAGAAAATAAAAGAGGACCATAGCGTTGTAAGGGCCTTGCCAGCCTTCTGTGTGGGCAGGGTATGAGTGGCAGACATCTGCCACACAATTCTTGTGCTTCTTGCTCTCCAGTGGGAGGATGAGACTAGCTGGCTGAGTACAGACTGGTGCAAATATACCCCTGAGGTAAACTTCTCTGAGTCCTCCATGGGAATCTGTAAAGCTGGACTTCTTCTTCATGTGTGCCTCCATGCCTTCAAAGACACACATCTGTGAGGCTGACAGAGTGATAAACACTTATCAAATGAGGGGGATGAATCAGACAATCTAAAACTCAAATCAGAAACTCCTCTTGTTCTACAGCAATGGAACATAAAATACAAGCAGAGGAGGATTCATGGTGTTAAAACAACACATCCTTGGTGGTGTGATCTGCTTACGGAGTCAATACTTAAGTGGAAGGAAGGCCCATAGCCAAAACAACCATTTTAAGAAGGCAGAAGATGTCTCTAGAGCCAAAAGTCTTGGAGTGGTGAGCTGGCAGCAGGCAGGCTCAAAGTCTCAGGAGAATTTCTTTCAGAGGGATCCCATGGCTTCTGTGGGAGGTGAAGATCACCCAGATCAGCAGGTGTTATTGAAGAGAGAGCCTGGAAAGCGCATCTCTGTAGGCAATGCCAATGGAGCAGAACTAGGAACAACTTCCAAATGGAGTTGGAAAGATGGGGAATTCATGGCTAACACTTCTGGACCAGCACGAAACGTTAAAAAAGTGCAGTTGCAGCTGCATCTTTCATGAGCACAGTGCTGTGAAATCAAGTGACACCTCCAGGCACATCAATACTGATGGAGAAATGTGAGGAGAAGTCTACCAGTATGAGACACTGAAATTCACCATGCAAAGACACAAAGCCATGCTTGTGTCAGACGTTCAGTTGCTAGCAGCCAGAGGAGAAACTGCATTTGCTTTGTACTTCCATACCTTCCAGGAGCTGAAGAGCAGAGCTCTGCAGGGAGCTGGGCCAGCATCAGTACAGCATCTGTGGACTGAGCACCACGTGGAGCAGCTAAAGTTGAAAAAGCTGGAAAGAGTTTCTCAGAGAACCTTGCAGCCAATTTCTCTCTCCGAAAAAAATGTTCTGGCCTTGGGTTTCACTACAAGCTTGTTCCCACAGAAGTTACTGCATGCAGCTCAGTCCTCTGCAACAGGAGCAGACTCCATTAGGCAACCTGCAGTCAGCTCACAATGTGCTCTTTCCTGTACAAAATGGGGACAGCACACAGATAGCACAATTCCCATGTACACAGGAGACCATGGAGATGGATTCATAAAGCCCATTGACCTCAGGAGAGCCACAGTGGAGACTGGAGAATACAAGTCAGTTAGGAGATGATGGAGGCATCCTTATTTACCGAAGACATTTGGTGCCCAGTGGAAGCACATCGAGGTTGGACTAGACAACCTCATTTGGTCCCTTTCAATCTAATTTTTTTTTATAACGATTCTGTGGATGAAAACAAGTCAAAAGAGAGAAGAAAGGGAAAGGAATGCCAAGTAAGGTATTCATGGGACATCCGCAGGGTATGCATGCTCTGTCTAGAGTAACAGCAGTCAAGGCGAGCAGTAAGTATGTGAAGTCACCCATGGCTCCTTTGCATGGGGTACTTAGAGCATCTGGCTATACACATGACATACAGATATGCTAAGCAAAAAGCCTTAGCATTTGTGTGCTGGAGGTGGATGGAGGTCTGCAGTGCAGTGTGCATGCAGACAGGCACTCTAAGGATGACTATATTTTATTCCCCAGCATAAAACTCAATTGTCCCAATAATGGCATGGCTTGCAGCCAACAGTACTGTTGTGTTTTGCTCCAAACAATAATTGAGTTGACAGTCCATTTTTTCACTAGGGGTTGAAATATCAAATTTGATCAGATATTAGTACTGATGCTGCTGCATTTTGCCAGCTTCCCAGTTTTTCTGGATGACAGGTGGATTTGTGATCACAGCACCATGACTGAGGTCCACAGCTGGTGCAGGAGATTGCCTTGGTCATGGGTTCAGAAACTTGTGCTGCAGAATATAATACAGTGCAAGAGTGGGAAAATGGGTCAGAAAGATAGGAGTCAGACTCATGAGTGACAGGAGGCTTTGCTTCGAAAGTCAGGCTACTGTGAATCCATTGAGTCAGAGAAAATGCTGTGGTCTGTGACACCTTTGCTGCAGTTCCCCAAACAAACTCCTGCCCCTTTTGGGCTTTGTTTGAATTAGTATTTGGAAGAAAAGTGAAATGCAACACAGACAAGGAATATTACAACATGCTTCTTCTGTAGCTTTGTTAAACTTGAAGCTGGTGACTACATTTCCAGTCACTGAATCTCAGATTTTATTTAGGCTTTTATTCAGGGAAACACACCGTACATATGGTTTAGTCTCCTTGTTTTCAAGAACATGCTTAGCTTTAGGAGTGTGCTTAAATGCTTTCTCAAGCTGCTTTGCGATATGTGCTTTAACGCGGGCTGGCATAACGGCTTAGCCATGCAGCAGCTCACCCAAAAAGTTCTTACTACCCAGATGGCTCATTACACCTCTCTTTTGCAATCTCTGCTGGATGCCAAATGGCTCCTAAGTGAAGCTTAAGGAGTTGTACTTGACCTTCTATTGCCATGTAGAGTTGATATTGCTTGGGAAACCATCCCTCTTCCCCTTTATAAAGGCCAAGCAATCACACTCTTCTGATGCAATGGTGGTGAACGAAGCTGCTCAGCATAAAAGCTCCATGATTTGAAAAGGATGAGAGCAGGTAGGGAGTTCTTGAATATGTACGGCTTGATGATACTTCCTCAACTGTGAAATGCAGCTTTCCCCCTTCAGAAGCTACACCTGCTGACACTCTGCAAACCTCACACAGTCCCTGTTTCCAAAGAACTGAGAGTTAAGTGAATATATTACATGTGCCTGTCATTCTTCCCCAATAACGTTTCTTTTTTTTTTCTCTCTTAGCCAATTTTAACCTTAATTTGACAGAAACGAGAATCTTCTATCCAAGTTCTTACGAATTTGATGAAAACAAGCAGCCAAGAAAAGGATGGAGGCCCACATTAATGCCTTTCTCTGCTCTAAATGTAGCACAACTTTAGCTGACTTAGTGGTAATCAGAGACTCCATGTGGTAAAAAATGAATTATGAATGGGAGAGTCACGGCAAATCTGCAACTCATCAGCCACCAGCCATGAACAGGAAGCAGGACCCGGTAAACTGCAGGCCTGAAAAAGCTACTGTTTTGGGGTAGAAATGAAGATGGAAGAAGGGCAAAAGTTATTTTTTGTTAGAAGAATATAGGGACGGTTCAGTTCATTCTAGAATCAATAAATACATTTTCTTTTCTGGGAGGAACATTGTAAGGACAATCACGTTTCCTGCACTTGGTGCATCCTTGATACTCTTGTGATTTTTTATCCTTTTTGGCCAGTATTAACCAAGCATGACAGAGGGGCAGCTAGAAAAAGGAGAAAAATACCCAAGCATTCATTTCAGTTCACTTCTAAAATCCCTTCAGTTAATCTCTGCAGTTGTATATAGCAGCCCATGTGTCACTGTCAGAATACTCTGAGAACAGGAAGGCAGAAGAGGGGAATTCGAGAGATGTATACAGGGAGAAGAGAATCATTCTCTTTTCCAAACTTATGAAGCATTTTGGTTGTTTTTAAGCATGATTTTGATTAATGTTTTTTTGTAACACAACAAACTTGTAACAAGCACAGCAGAGGAAAACTTCCTAAATAGCAAAAAAAAAAAAAAAAAAAGAAAAGTATTATTAATAATTACCATCATTATCATCTCTCTGGAAGAGCACGCTTTTCTTGCTGTCAGATATAGAAGTTCAGACATGTCAATTCTGAGGTAATACTAAGGACTACCAGTAGGTGTACCAAATGTAAAACCTTTAATCACTCCAGTTCCAGGCCAGTAAAAGAATAGGGTAATTGCACCCAACTGACACCAAAGGAGGAGAACAACCTCCCTCAGTTGTGGGTTTGCCCCGTACCTACCCTTCTTTGAGGAAACGTCTCCTGAGAAGCAAACACCCAGTTGATGCCTCCAGGTTTATGGACCTTTCTGGAGTGGAAACGTGCGTAAACCTACAAGCTGGGAACAGGCCCCTGGCATAACCCTCAGCACCTGCTCTCAGTTCTGGTACAGACCTGAGCCAGCAGCTCTTTCAAGTGCTCGAAGACTCCCCCCTGTTTTGCTACAGTGCTTTTCTTATTCAGATACAGGAGGGCAGTGAGGTGCAGTGCACAATACTCCCCTAACCCCAAAACGTTAGTACCCATTGCCTAGCAAAATGATCAAATGTAAGCAGAATTTTAAACTGAATTTAAACAGATGAAACGAGCAGAAGACCCAACTCCCTTCTCCTACCAACACTAGATACTAACATTTTACTCTTGGTTGCAATGGCTTTTGCAAGGGATGAAGTTCATACATGTCCTACGGGCTGCCGTAGCTCTAAAAGAAAAAAAGCTGGGTTTGCATTCCAAATGATGATGCATTCACAAATATCCTCCCCATGAGATCTCTTTGGAGGAGCGATGATGACACAATTATTACAAATAATCTCGCTTCATTTGCCAAGCTGATTTGATTCACAGAAATGACTGAGCCATAAACTGAGTGGAGTTTACACGGGACTTTGAGCTAGAGATAACCAGGGACTCCAAGCAGTGCATCAAACGAGGAGTGTGCTGCTAACCCCAAACTGCTGGTGTTGGCTTCCCAGTTGCTCAGCGTGTGGCTCCTTCACAAGTTAGAAATGCTAAATTTAGTTAAAGTTAAAGGGAACAGTACTGATATAGAAGCAAGGGAACCATGTAACCTGATGTACTGGTACCAAAGCATTGGCTCAATCAGTGATCCTTGCATGCAACGTATCTCTTTGTCATTTTTGCCCTAACCAATGGGTCTTCCATGCCTTAGCACAGGATGCTTGATGTTATGTGGCTCAGCCGATTTCTCCTGGTTTTTCAATTCACATGTCCATCTACAGCTTGCCTATTTACTCTGGTTTCCATTGGAATTCAAAATTAAAGGACATTAAAGGACTAGTATAAATGAGCACTGTTTCAGTGAAACCTCTAATCACTGTAATAGAGCAAATCTACTACATATCTCTGATCAGAAAGGCAGCAACTCTAATCCTCCTCGTCACTCAACCCTTGCTTCCTCCCAACTGTTGCACGCTTGACAGGATCTGCTGCCATCGGTCTCAGAGTAGTTTTATTTCTTTTCTCTGCTTAGACTGTGTTTTTATGATATTTTATGACCATTCACACCCTGTCAACAACCACCTGTATTTCAGTATTGGACCTGGAATGTGAACTGGAAGGAAGATCGTGTCTGTGCTTCTCTCCTCTCACAGACTGTGCCTCTTGTAGACCAGCTCTGCCGAAGGAAGTAGGGGGTGTCCCTTGAGTCAAAGCCAAGTGACAAAGATGAACTGGGGCTATACAAACCCCTCCAAATGTTTTCCACTAAAAATGCCTGGTGATACACAGCCAAGTCCAGAATGGTGAAGTAACATTGTGTGCTTCAAGCATGAAGGAACAATGTGAAAAGTCTTTCAGCAGGGAATTATCTAAGACATAACAAGGGGCTGCCAAAGAATTCAGGTTCCTAATGGTCCTACCACTTCATGACAGTGACATCTTGAATGAATGTCTGTATTTGATTAAATTATACTATAACCGGTGTGCTTTAAGGCACTTTAAGGCAATTGATCTCTGTATTTGCAAGTACTCCAAGCAAGACCATATATGACAATGGGTAGCCTGCTACAGAGAGCATGCTGTCTGCACTCCAGCCTCAAGAGCTTTGGATCTGTTAAAATACCATGGAATGTATGTTAATATATCCATGGAAAGGGGCCATCATACTGACTATTACCCTTGCTGTTTCATTGCCAGGCTCTTTCAGAGCCAAGGAAGGACATTTCTTTGAGCATTTGTATTTCACTGTGCCTTCACTCCCATCAAGCCACCCGTAACACATATTGCAGTCTGTTGCAGGCTTCTTTCTACCCTGAGGGAAGAGAGAGGTGTGAGCTGTTCAGATCCAAATCCTCACATAAACACGATGCAGCCTTTTAACTCTGCTTTTGTTGTAACTCAGTTCCCAAACTCACCTTTCTGCAAACCTGAGAGAGGCAGGACTTGGTACACACAACACGCCTGGAGCCCTCTGGCTCAGCCACAGCCCTGTTGTCAAACTCTCATGCTCATGCTGTGCCTCAAGTTTTACAGCAGTAATTAGATACAAGATCTATGCATGACCAGAAGCTTTGTTAGGCTTTGTGGTTTTAGTTACATTATTAACTAATTTGCTTTAACTTCAATCTTGCTTAACTTCATGCAAATGCAGATTGTCTCCCCCCCCAGAATCATGCTCAATACAGAGAAGGATTACCAAACCTAAGTAATCATGATACAACTAACCCCATGAGTCAACAAGAGTGCAACTTATGAGCTACTCTGGGGTTGAACCATGGACAAGTAATTCTGAGTAAACCAAAAACGCAGAAGGAAATTGCTATCATCAACTTCATACTCCTGTTGCAAAGAGCAGATGGTACTGGCAGCTCACCCTCCTAATGCATCAGAGAGTGGGAACATGACACTGGAGGAAAGAACATATACTGATGGACATGGCTTTTCCATGTTACTAATGATCCTTTACAGAAATTTGGTGCTGTGTATTATTGTTATAACTTGTCTAACAATAAGCAGTTGTTGATTGAACCATTAAGACATTAATTAGAATAAATATAAATTTTGATTCTTGCATTCTCCAATCAGATATCTTGCTTTTGGTCTCCATTTTGGATGAAAACATTTGAAATTCTGTATAAAATAAGCATATGTATATATACACTTAAAGTGATTTACAGAAGACTTGCATTTAACAGCAGTGCAGCTGTGGAAACTATCATAAGGTTGAATCATGAATTTAAAGTTAATGAGACTAACTCAGTTGCTAGAAGATCTCTACACTGGTATGAAAATCAGTAGATAAATTGCATGAAATATCTGTGAAAGTGGTCCTCTGAATCCCAAAGTTATATACTTTTCTAAACTGACTTTCAGAAATTATATTCTTTCCATTACTTAAAAATATTTAACCGTAATTTGTGCTACCAAGACCATTTTTCCTTCTTAAGAGAGATGATCCAGCATGAATCAGAGGACAAGAGCTGCTTTTATAGCTAAAAGGGACCCAATCAATCAGATCTGTGTTGTTCTTAATAACAACAAATCTCTGAATTCAGTCCTTAACCCACCTAAAATCCGTAAACCAAAACAATTTCTTTATTTTACTTATAAGAGTTACTACAAAAAAGAGCTGCTAGTTAAATGAAAATCTTATGAAGATTTACAGTGCTGACCCTTTCAATGCTCTTAATTTTTAGTGTCATATCAATTTCACTCTCATTGTAACTATTATCATCAAAGATAATCACTCTTTATAATCAGTCAGAAAAGACTTCTGAGGATTGCCAGCAAAGAACAGTTAAGGGAAAACTTTCCCAATTAATAGACTATTTTCCTTTTCCTCCTGAAGATAGGTTATAAAATCTTAACAGTAGATTACGGTTAAAGGAAGTCTTGGTGAATATGTGACAAATTTCATTTGATAAGGGGTCAATGAGTGCATTCGCAATTCATTATTAGACTTCGCAGCAGAGGATGGGTGGTCAGCCCCTAGCTCTTGCCACATTCATCCCTCCCAAGGTAAAATCAAATCCTCCAGTTCCCCTGCTGTTTCATGTTGCTCAGAGGGCAACATCACAACAGTACAATCCCCTGCAGATTTGTTCTAGGCCACCTTTTGCCCTGGTGAGTGATTACTACAAGTACTACAGAGTTACTCTGCTGAAGGTTTTATTCAGGCTTGCAAAGTGTACCCATTTTACCAATGCTTTAATCATCAGTTAGTACACATGCTACTGCTATTAGCTCCCTACAACTTTATCTATGGCGAATAAAAGCCACCAGCTTGCTTCTGCTTTAGGAAAGGCAATGGGAATGAGGAGCACAGCTCTGGCTGAGCTAAACAGTAGCTCTGTTTTTATGAAGATAACCATGTCACAGGTTGGACAGAAAGCAGCAGGCATTCCTGGTTTTCAGGGACTGGACAAATTGCTTCAAAATGCTTCAAGGTCAAAAATCTTTCAAAATACATTCCAGCCAAGCTCAAGATTTAGCATGTCTTTTATCTTGTACTGCAGACAATTATGGAGTAATGCCAAAGCAATGTTATATGCAGGCATAATGGTGAGCTGAAATCCTAAACCTCTGCAGGTGATTTAACAATATATGGCACAGCTGGTTTTACTGCACCTTCCTTTCTCTGTGCATTGTCTGATTCCTATTTTATTTATATCTTGGTCACTATTTCACCTGCGTTTTCAAGCACACATCTGATTTCCTGCTTCCAGTCATATATCAGCTCTTCTTACACATTTTTTCTCCAAGGTAGGGGAATCATTCCTCCGTTGACTAATTAATAAAATTCAGCTCCACATAGAAATTTAATGTACTGTATAGCAATGTGTAATCAGCATCATCATCTTCAAATTTATAATAGCTAACCAGTGCCCTGAGCAATTCTTATTTCTGCCAACTTCACTTGAACAGGGATAAGCACCAGCTATTCTTAAAAAAGTTGCAAGAAGCCATCAAAATATGTACCTTATGCGCTGTGGAAGTTTCTTCATACCTCCCTGCCAATTAGTGGCTGGTTCTTAAGCATGAAGGTTTATAATTCTTGTTTTTTTCTCTTTATCCTTCCTAGTACAACTGCGGATATTCTCATTAGCTCATTTCCTATTAGTTCTGTACCTTGAGGCCACAAGCAGCATAGGTTCATTATCTGGCATTACTTTTAATTCTGATTGTTCAGTGCTTGAAAAAAATGAATAGTAAAAACTTCTAAATGCCTTAATGACATGAGATTCTCTAAGGGTACTTCTAATGGGAAGCAAACCCACCTTTTTTCACAAAGAATAAAGTACCGGTGGCAGATAAACCTTACCATGACCAATAATTGTTCCTTACAAGCCACAGACATGCTTTTATGTTCCTAAGTTTTTTGCTAAACATTTGTTATGTGGATACAACTTCTCATCCTACTCTTTGCTGAAGATATTTCAAAAACATGTAAAGCCCTAACAGCTTTAGTTTCTTTTTCTTTTCTCTATTTTTGCAAGCAAAGCAGCAATTTAAGTCCACATAACAGACCCAACAGATTTGCATTAAAAACATGTGACTTGAAAACAAAAACAAGGAGCCTTTTGACAAGCTCATTCTACAAACTGATGAATATAGTGTACCTAACTGTGATGAAATATTTAATACTACAGCCTATTTGCAGTTCACTTATAAAAAGCCACTGACAACTCTGAGGAAACTGTGAAAAACATACTAAAGAATTCTGCTGATGAAATACATTTTTAAAGGGAAGAGTCATTCTTATATTTTCATAACTAACACGGTTAGCATTAAGAAACTGCTATTGTGACTTTGACAATACCCTCCTGTGGATTCGCCCTTACCTGCATTCATAGCCATGTGCTTATGACTGTGCAAGCCCGAGTACTACACAGGGAACAAAGGATCACAGATGTCTGAGCACGAAGTTGTAGAGCAGTTGGTGTAGACCAGGTCTACAAAGACTATTTTTTTCAGAAGCTTATGCCAACAAGAGCACCTTTATCTTGGATATATCCAAACACAAAGGTTCCTCTTAGTGTGATAGCTCCATATTAAAGAACTGATATGATACTGGGGAGGAAGCTGGAAATGGCATAGGCAGAAAGGAAAGACTCAGCAAACACAGAGAAAAGAAAGCTCTCCGGTGGATAATATCCCAAGTGAAGAAGCACAGCCAACATGTTTTGGAAATGCAGGGGTAGAAAGGGAGCGCAAATGAGAAGTAGTGCTGCAAGGATGACAATTAAACCCAGCGATGGTTCAGGAGAGGCAACGGGTTGGAGTCCTCTCTTACGGAGGCGTGTACTGTGCATGCTCTCTACAGCTTGCTTTGCTCCCCAGAATAAATTTGCAGTCAGTGAGGAATATGCTTCATCCTCACACAGAGGCATGACTTAGGTCCTGCTTGCCTTGACAGCGCTTTTAGGGAACTGCAGGAAACTAGCCCAAATGCAAATATCCATACTAATGTTTTTAAAAATTAGATGATGTAAATTCTGCTAACTAGTCTTAAACAAATGGCTCAGCATTTGTTTACTGATTTTGAAAACAGATGTCTGAGAAGTTGTTGGAAACAAAGCATGGACAGTTGGAAACTTTGTTTCCAACTAGGAGCACTTTTTAGGAAATGTCAATAAATTCTAAAATTTAAGACTTTTCATAATATAAGTGTTCATTACTAGTGATTGCAACTCCTTACTAAAAACAAAACAAAACAAAACAAAAAACATCCCCGGGATTCATCAGAATGTTTACGTAAAGCAGGAAAACATAAAACAAAACTTGAATTTGATAAAGCAAAATTAGTCCAAATGCTAACACTTTAAGCATGCAACCATCAGCTAAGAGTGTAAACCATGATCAAATGATGCGCAGATTTTTATCCCACTTACTGTTACTGACCTGGACATACAACCCGGATATAATGACTTGACTACTGGCAATCCGTCAGTACCTTCAAAATGTTAATCTGATTTGCTTTGTCACACGTCTCCTTCCATCATAGTTAAAACTTACAGCTGCGTACTTATTAATAGAGAACCTGTCATCCACAGCTACTCAAAAGCTCTATCGGAAGAGTGTATCACGCTTTCTCTTTAACCCAAATCATTTTATATTCAAAGACTATGAACAGTTGAAGACAGAGGTAACTTCTGGAAAGTGGCAGGGAAGAAAGCTTGTGTCCCAACAGGAGCTTGCAGTCCAGGTGATCAGGGACAAGATCTTACATCAGCTCAACAATCTGTCACCAGACAGATGTGACTTCCAACCAGAGTCTACATCAGGCAGGCAAACTGATTCAGACTCTTTACAAAAGAGATCACTAGGGATTTCTCAAAATCAGGTCAAAGTGGTTTACTTTTACTCAAGTCTCTTATATGGGTTGCTCTCCCTCAAGTAAGGTAAAACAGACACTGAGCCCAGGATGCTTGTTCATCTGGGGTTGGCAATCTCATGCTGGCTTTTTAGGGATTCTGAAGCTACCTTATTTTTGGTGTAAAAACAAACAAACAAACAGATTTAAATGTACATCGACATTTCATCAAACTATCTGTGGCTACAGAACGTATGTCCTTACAGAAGGATGACCAGGAAACTTCATCTCTACGGATGTAAAGTTATCTTATTTACAACAGCAACTTCCCAGATCAAACATTAGTACTGGGGAGGAAAACATCATATTACATCATAGTAAATAAATAGTTTTATTCATATTTATATAATTAAATTACACAACTATACAAAACATAACATAAAATAAAGTAACAATGAAGAATTAACATAACTGAACAATATTAAGTTATTGAAATAATGTGAACAAATCTATCAGTACCATTCTTCAGCAGGGTCTGCACCTTCTATCCATGCTCACTTCAACACAAGCAAAGAAACATCCATGATTATAAAATCAGAGATGGATGCCCAGCAACACAAGAAAATGTAAGAATGCTTGTGAACATTCATTTATATCATGAATCAATCTAGCAGATTTAATACTTACACAGGATAAATTACATGACTGTTGAAATTCAGCTGCCTATAAATGCTCCATGCTTGAAAATATTCGTTATTTGTCCTACTGATTTCTATATTTAAAATGACAGTTTCGTGAGCTGGGTAGGAGTTATTTACCCATATATGCTGCACTTGAAAATGGCTGGACTCCTATCCCTCACTACAGAAAAGAACTAAAGAGGCCTTATCTCTTGGGCCTGATGGAAATATAAGAGATCCAGTATCTGGCAGCAAATAATCTGACAGCAGTTGAGTCTTCTGTCGTTCAGCCAGTTTTCAGAGAGACTGGCAAAGGTGGATCCTCTTCATTTTAAGTTTTATCAGGAGCTTCTTGACTTGAAAATAACCATTTCTCTTTGGAAATGGCTAGTGTCATTCGCAGGGTCTATTCACATCCCCTTTAGAGCCTCCCCATTCCAGTAACTTTGGTTTTTGAAAAGTCACAGATGAAACCACACTCCTTTGACACAGTTTAGGTCAGGTACTGTCTCTATCATCCTAAAATCCTCTTTCCATGAGGATTCATGAAACAATAAACTAAGGAAAGCAAGATTACCAAAAAACAGAATGGAGAAAAAACTGTCGGCCACAAATTTAGTTAGGTATATCCGAAGAGGCACAGATATTGTTGGTTTGCAGTTTACTGTTGGTTTGCAGTTGGTGGTTTACTGATAACAACTTTCTAAGCATCACACAGAGTAAAAACCCTTCCATGTGCTGAGCCTGGATATATAGCCCTGGTAACATCAATGGAAAGTCATCACTGCCTTTGAAAATTCACCTTACTATGCTGTTCGTTTTATTACACATTTCATTGCTCAGACACCCACGTCCAGGCTGAACAGTATGTTCAGAACAACCCATTAATCACCAGATTAAATGAAAGAATACAGAAGACAAGACCAGAAGGACTTTAAGAAGTTTTGTCCATCTCACAACCTCAAAGCTGGCTCACCAATACCTAACTCATTCCCAACAGATATTCTTTTTCCTCCTCTTACCCAGCTTCTGAAGATGTTTCATGACTTTTCATGTTCCCTTACTTCTGTGCTTTGCTATCCTTACTGTTACAAAGTTTCCTATAAAGTTTGGCCTAAATCTCTCTCGTTACCATGAAACTTACTGAAAAAAAATGAGCCTGGCTTTTTCTTTTGATCACAAGTCCAGGGAAAAGGTGTCATGTAAAAAAAAAACTGATGTAAGAAAATCCTTTGGAAGCCTCCAGCCTGAATATCAAGTAAAGGAGAAGAGCAGGAGTGAGATGAGCTGTTCAGGCAGCGCACGCCTGCAGAAGGGGCAGCAGCATCACCATCTGCTGGAAGGAGTGAATTTAGCTAATGTACCAGTTGCCACCAAAGGAGGAGTGAGAAATGCCTTTGGCAGATACGCAGCATAATGAGAGGAACACGGAGAAATCGTACACTGCCCAGTTCACAAGAAGTGAAAAGTTTAATGGCTTTCACAGACCACAGAATAAATCTACATGGATAGTCTTAACTCAGGGTAATTTCAGATGTTTTGCACTTTCTGTATTAACTATCATTCAAATAATAAGCCCAACCTTTTTAAAATTCACCTCCCTCCTGTAAGAGGCCTCCTGCTATTGTGGAGGACTCTCTATCCAAGCAGACCTGGCACAGGCCCCCTGTTGGTGTGATGGAGGGGTCAGGACAGCAGGCAAGCATGCACTTCACGATCTGCCCATCAGTTTGGGGTGAACAAGAGCAATGGGAGTGTGAAAGGCTGATAATCGCCTCGGGAACAGATTGGGATCCTGCTGAGGAGGAATTTAGCACTTCTCTGCAAGCACCGCCTGGTCAGATGGTGCTCCTTCTCGCCGCAGCTCCGTGTGTGTGGTGCGACAGCTAACTTTCACAGTATTTCCCTGATATCTGTTCTCCTCCTCATGACCGTTGTAGTAGCTCCAGGGGTCCTTCGAGGCGGGGAATGGGAGGCCTCCCACACTGTCGGAATCGGAACTCCCTGTGGGGGAGCTGGGGAGGTGCCTCCGGGGCAGCTGTGGGAGCGTGAGGGAGCGCAGTGCTCTCCAGAAGGACTCACGCCACCGCTGATGACTTCAAAGGCAACTGAGAGAGAGAGAGCAGTGCCTCAGAGCACTTGGCCGCTAAGTTTGGCAGCCACAGCTTGGCTCTTGGTGCTGAGGCCTTCCAAGAGCTCATGCGGAAAGCAAGTTTCAAGTTTCTGCACGCTGATTTCACAGCCCGCGGTATCGCTGGTGGTGGTGAGAGCCCAGTCTCCACGAGGGGCTGAGGAGGGTTAGCACATCAATTAACCTCACCTTTCGTCACCGATGAACGGTGTTGTGAGGTGTTGTAAGAGGAGAGTGCACAGATGGAGAACAGCAACAGCCATCGGGGATCCAGCAGCCACTTTTTGTTGGCTCTAGCAGTAAAAAAGGCTGGGAACTGAGGCTGAGAGAAGGATGGAATCACCAGAAAAGTCATTCCTGCTGCACTGCTCTCTTCTCATTCCCCTTCAGTACCACCAAACCTTTCCAAAGCTGTGGCCTCCCAAGCCCCTATACCAAGCCCCAGTAAAAGCCAGACGGGAAGGCGTATTTAATTTATGTTAGTGTACAAACGAAGTGGTGACAAGGCCCTCTGGAGCCTGTCGAGACAGGGAGGATCGCTCCTGGTTAGCTTGCTAACGAGCAACATGGAGAAGTTGTCACCACCAATGATTTTAGAGCAAAGTAACTACTGTGTGGTAGCTCACCCTGGGGCAAAATAAAGCAATGCATCTGTCTTTGTGTCACGGGAGATGGCCCCTGGGTCTCCTTCACACTTTACCCACACAGTGGCTCTTCCCCCATGTCCCTGGCCCAGTGCCACCATTGCAGTCCCACGGAGCTCCCAGCTCAGCAAGGCACCTACACATGCTCTTCTGATAACACCCTTCCTATCACAGCCCTAATCCCAGGAAAGTGTGTGTCAGTGAGTTAATTCCAGTCCCTCACACCTAGCGGTAACACTCCATTTACCAAGTTTTTGTGGTATTCAATAGCGGCAGCTATCTGCGGCCCACACTCTGCAGTCTGCTGAAAGCTGGCTTTGCACTACATCACCAGAGCCTTCACCAGCATCTAATATTGGAGCTATTTTTAAGGCATTTGTGTTTTTCTTTTGCTGTAAGAAAAGACCAAAACCTTAACACTTAATGCCTCCTCAGAGCCCACAAGGCTGAACAGTGAAAATGATTATCACCATGTGCCTGAAATTGCTACATTTTATTAAAGCTGGTATGTCACATCCAAAGATTCTGCAGCAAGCAGGCTGCCTCGTGGATGTTATTACTGTGGAATCGCAAGTGTGAGCGTGGCACCACTCTGCAAGCTGCTAGGAAGGCTGATCAGATTTCAAATCTAATAAAAGATGGGATACTGAACCCCTCCTAGCCTGTACTGCTAATTGCAAAAAGCACCAATCTGCTGATTTCAAATGCTTCAGAAGCAAATGCCCTAGCTCACAGTCCCCAGAACTTTATAAACAACATGAAATAAATCCCTACTTATAGTAAACAATGTCATCATCACCCTGTCATGCTTGATTACTGTCCAAAAAATAATGGTTAAGCATGGCAAAACATATCCCTGTGCCATCCACTTTTTAGGTGATACACCTACGTCTGTATTTTCAGCCTCTGGTGGTGTTACCCTTCTGTAGCCTGTATGGTCATGGACTCCTGGGTCAGACTGGACCCAACAGGTGCTCTGAGAGTGGAGATGAGATTTTGTCAGTGCATCACTAACACCATGATGGTTTACAAAGATGACATTGTTTACTATAAGTAGGGCAGCATTTTGCTGCCAGCACGGCCCAGGAATAGCAAAAGCAAATTCCCTCAGGTTTTATGCCTTGTGGTAGATCGATGCTGGTGCCTAAGATGATGGAAACAGAGAAAAATTGCCTTGTTACAATATTTCAAACTCCCTCTATTTTGTGCCCTTCTAGCTTTTGACTTGATTGCCCATCATGCAGATTTTCCAGTGTCTAGTAAGTCATGAAGGCGTAGCACATGCTTCTGTCTCTTCTTTTTGTCCTGTCATTTCTTATCCTTACATCACTTGAAAGAACTTCATCATCTTCATGATGCTTATCTTACCGCCAAGGTCGGAGCTGGTCAATGAGTTTATATATATATGTGAATATATATATATATATATTAGGGGTATGCTCAGCCACAGAGACAAAGACACAAATCAGATGATCATGGAAGAAGGTAGGCTGTAAGAAATCATTGTGTGGTGGAAATATATTTGATTTATACCAGGAACCATGTCCTTCCTGTCAAACCTTTTTTCAGAAAGCAGAAATAACTGATTTGAGTGATGAAGAGCATAAGGCTCCCTTCCAAAAGTTGCCACTATATTTCTTTAATATAGAGGTTGGGGTGTATTTAGAAACGTCTTCCAAAGTAACACTTTGTATTTAAGTGAGGATCTCCAGAGAGTGTTAATTCTGAAAGCAAATATGATATTACAAGGGAAGCTACTTGTAATTCACAACAGCAACTGAACTAACATCAACTTCTTCTCCGAGTATTTACAGTTGCAGAATAATAGCAGTGCAGGAACATGCCTAGAAATAAGTCAGCATTCAGGCCTGTACCTTCTGTTGTTCTGCACTCTGGATAGTCACTTAAAACAATGAAAAATGTGTATTTATCATTGCAACTCTAGGTGAAGAGCATGCTGTGTTCGTTTCATGAAGGCATGACTGCAAATGGCTCAGTTCTGTGGCAAGCCAGGCTTAAAGTGCTTATTCATTTAGGACACAGAAAGCTGATGCCAGTATTCTCAGTGTGTTCTTTTGTGGTAAAAAGCCAAGAAGACACTTTTGTCTGAAAGTAACAATACTTTCTATTATTTCCAATAATGAACATTCAGAACTGTTTTTCTTGTTTTTTTTCAACTCAGTTATCTAGGTATGACATTAAGTAACGCCAAGCAACAACACTTGTGACAGAAGCACAAATTATAAACAGATTAAAAAAATAATCTAAGTGATGTAGAAATCTAAGTTTGTGGTTCAGTGAATATGCCATTTAAGATAAGACTTGCAGAGGTGTTTATGTATCTGAATATTCAGACAGACGTCAGGATATACAATTGCACTAAACCAAAAATGGCAAGCAAGTGCCTGGACTGTGTTCTGAGGCACCTAATTAACACCCATGAAAGTCTGAATTTCATATTTTCCAGACATTTTACTCACTATCCCTTCAGTTATGTGTCATACTGGACTGCAAAACAGAGACCTCTCCTGGGGAGGTACCAGTAGTTTTCAAATGAATACTCTGTCCTGTTCACAAGGGCTCCTGGTGGTCACCCTAACAGTGATGATACCTTCCAATAATTATGACATGATGATAAATAGGGTACCATGTTCTGATTTAAAAGATTTTCAGTATGAATCTCTTCTGATATTACTGCCCCTGGGAACAACTGTGTGTTCATACCCTAATCACACCGAGGAGACAGATAAGTGATTCCAGTGTTCTCACACATCTGGGAAAGACGTTTCAAGAGCAGAAAAAAAAAAAAAAAGAAAGAAAAGAAAAGACTAAATGATTTATCACCTGGAGAGAAGAGATTTTAAAAACAAAACAAAAAAAAACAACATGCAGGTGTTTATACATTTAAGTAATATCAAATGTCTGCTACAGAGGAAATGTCTTTACATGTGGTAAGACTGACCCAGACTTTCAGGTGCAGGTCCCTAGCAAATGGATAGATCTCATCAGCACTGTAGAGCTGAGGTTCCAGCTATTGCAACGGCCATTTATGGGCTGCTCAGTGCTGATGAGAACTGAATTTTGTACTCTGGTGTCCACAGATATAAGGGTTTACCAATGGGACTACAGGTTTCCCCATCATCCTGAAAATTAATAAAACTCCAATCACAAAGCTCTGCCCAAGAAGAGTTTTTACTATGAAGAGGGAGAAAAGTCAAAGACTTTGTGATGTCCACTTAGGGCTTTGGCTTGTGAAGGAATTTCAACAGAAACAATGGCAGTGCTACCTACAATGGCATCAAATTCGGGGAAAGTGACAAGTGACCAAGGCCTGCTGTTGCTCAAGAGTGTCAGACAAGATTTCCTTGCATTGACAAGGAGCAATCAGTGGGCTCAACATACAAATGAAGCCTGCAGTTCTTGGGTTTGAATACAGTGCTCAGCATAAACCCACAAACTGGCATCCTTGCAGAAGAGACTGCTTGCATTTTTCATCACTCTCGCATTCAGACATCAGAGCAAGTGACTACGTTTGACACAGTAAATCATCTGAATACGAGCTATGTAATTGCTTCTGATTTTACATGGAAAAAACTTGGATAATATTGAAAAGGGTATCAGAGACATTTGAATAATGTTGTATTAAAACAAGTCAAGCTCATGAGCAACAGAAAACACAACACTAGGAAAAGCAAGATATGTAATAGTGTCAGGAGGTACCTCTTCACCAGAGAGTTCACCGTGTCCCATTTGATTCAGAAGCCATTACCCTGCATCTGTATGTTAACGAAGCAGCTGTTCCACTGCTAATTGCTCTTCCGACAAATTGCTTTTTTCCAATTAAGATTTTATTATAGGATTTATCATCTCAAACAGAAATAGATGTATTTCAATTTTAGAAAGACAACAGAATGGTGCAATTATCCCCCAGTCTTCCAGAAGGGCATAAATCAGAATCCATAATGTCAAGGTTTTACAAGTTCTTTAGAAGTTGAGCAGACATCTAGGTATACACTTCTTCTGTCAATGTCTGCCTCCACAAGGATACTCAGATTAGCCTGTTTCAATTGGGTTGCCTCAAGCCAGGCATTTAAGTCTTTATCTAGGCATTTAGGTAAATGGCTTGATTTTTCAGAAATGCTGAATGCTTACAAACCCTGTCCCCATTGCAGTCTGGCAGTCTCACACATCTGATTCCACAAGGTGAATTAAAGTAATAATTACATTTAAAAAAAAAAAAAAAAGTCCTCTACTATGAGGCTGTCTCTCAAAATGGTATTTTTATGGTCACTTTTACATGATCTGAAACTGTGTAAATTGAAGTCAGCAACACCTAAAGAATATGGAATCTGAAGAACCTCCTAGTAAGTGTACATCTCAAAGTTCCTGCAATGGTCCAACATGACTGAAGTACATTTCTCTGCTTCTCGTTTCTCAACAGAAAGTAACTTCAGAAAGTAGCTGAACACTGAGTTAACTGCAAAAGCTGTGTAAGAGCGGTGTCCTCAGGTGGAAGATGGAGGTATTGATAAGCCTCCAGCATTGTACCAGGATCCCAGTTCATGCAGGTCATCAGGTTTGCAAGTAGCCTCACTGGAGACAGAACAGCTTCTGTGCTGGGCAAGAATGAGTCTAACTTTGTGGCACTGGAGGAAGCTGCGATACCTGGGACCAGGGGTGTTTAAGTTAAAACTAAGGAGGAGAGTAAAGCATTATTTGGTAAAAAAATAATAATAATAATTAAAAAGAAAATAGAGAATTCTGCAGCTGCATAGACACAGACACGTGTAATTTTGGGAGGATAGCATTTCTAAGACACTGTATTTGTTTCAGGAAGACAAGAGAGGAAAAATTCTGACATCTATTTTTTATATTTATTCTTTGAAGAAACTGTGCTTTATAAACTTCTCCCCAGCTCACAGAGATGTCATAGAAAATTCATGCAGTATGGAGGTGTGATCCGAAGTTTTATGAACTTAAGTACTGGACTATATACATCTTACAAAATACTGCTACCAAGACCCTAAAGCTGTGCGCACTCACTGGACTGGATGAGTAATGTTATTTTCTCTTCAGAGGAAAGCCAAATGGTTACCACAAAAATAAAGTATTTATCATCCTTGCAGAAAGATCTGAACACCAATTTCCTGTTCAGAAATAGGGTGCACAGGCAAACCAGAAGAGTTTCAAGGGCGCAGCTGCTTCATCCTATTGCTCACAGTAAATGTCTCTGTGAGAAGCCAAATATCAACCAGCAATAGTACATGAACTGAAAGGCTACAACTGCAACAAGGATGGCCAGTCAGAAACAGCTGCCCCTCTATTGCCAGTGCTTAGGAAGGATTAAGGGTAAATTTATTTTCAAATTAGTTATTTTTGTTGGTGTTCTGTTTATGAACATAGAAGACATTTCATTTTTTTAAATTTCAAAACAGTGAATTTTCTAAAGAGATTTCAGGGGCTTTTTAGACAGCTGGAAACAACTCTGACAGCGAATTTATAACTGGAAAAATGTAACTACTTTAAATACAAACGTGGTAATAACCATCCATCTATCAAGCACCAGATTAGAGTAATGGATTACAGAGAAGAGCCACTTTAGTTAATCAGGTTGGACTTTGTAATATTTTTGTGTTCCATAAATAATTTCTAACAGGAGCTTTACTGTTAGAGACCACTTTGAGCAAATGGTGAAAATAAGTCTGTCCTCTGCTTTGTCAGAAAGTATCAAAGGAAAAGACACACTGATGGATACCTCTGCCCTTTGAAGCAAACTATTAGAAAATCAATCTTGTAAAAGATGACCTGCACCAGTACCAAGGAAGACCTAGCAGCTACAAAATCATACACTGACTGTCTGAAGTAACAAGGCTAAAAGGGGCAAGTCACAGAGATGTAAATCTGGTTATTTTCTTCAACTTAAAAGGAAAAAAACAATCAATCAGTCAATCAAACAAACAAACAAAAAAATAAACATAGAAAACCACTAAAACTTTCAAGGTCTCAGACATGACTTGAGAATACAACATTCACTAAGGCACTTTGCTGAACGTTATACTAGGGGTATGATTAAAGGGTATGATTAAGTGGTCATGTAAGAATAGCATGGGTATTTTTATGTACTGTTTTTTTTACCAAAATTGCCTATAATACATCATATGAAGCTGAAGTATGGCAAAGCCAACAAAATTTATAGAGACTAAGGAAAGTAAGTTTCCTTAATTATGTAAAATCTTGGATTCCCTAGGAACATTATTCTGGGCTACCCTTAGGAAACACATCAATAATATAATAACAGCAATAAGTTAAAATGATGAATCCATTTATGGCAAAAGAATCCGAAAAGCTTAGAAACATTGCAGTCCTGATGCCTTCAAGCTTCACATGCCCTTCAGGAAGATGCGAGCCTTTCAGGAATGTGTGTTGTGATGATCAGAAACTCAATGTCATTCAGTGAGATGCGTGCCGCCAAAGAGGCATTCCCCTGATGGATAGGTAGTGCAGCGTTGAACGCAGTGGGCAATTAGTAAACAGCACATCATGCAAGACAAAATTCTGTCTGAAGTGATCTGGCAAATTTCTGCTGTTACGGAAAGTGGTAATGGAATGTAATGGCCACATATATCAGATGAGGTCTCAGTCATTAAGATCTCACCCAAGAGAAGAAAACACAATAAAATGGGCAGTCTTTAATCCACATAACAGGAAAGGATAAACACTGAGGTGATTCTGCCAAGATTTACATCCGTGGTTCCAGGAAATCAAGGTATTTTTGGCTTGATGCGTAAGGTTAATAATCAATCTTGTCTGGCTGCTCACGTATCTTTCATCCTGAAATATTCTGTAGCACTTAAAAATAATATACAAATCGAAATTTCTATTCATAGGAACATTCACTCCTACTCTTCACAGTTAAAGAGCTCATAGCACATGCTAAGAAGTAATGGACAGGGGCAACTTGATGTTTTATGGCCAATGAAGATCATTTTATGCTACCTGTAACATTAAATAACCATACAGTTATCCAAGCTCTTCCACCAAGAAGTAAACAACTCAGTCTGGCTCTTGGGTTTCTGTAGCTTCCTTTCTCTTGCTTGAAGTGCAGGCCATAAACAAAATGGGGATACACTGAAATTAGGCACAGGATGAAAAGACAATCTTTGATACAGAGCAGGGTGAACACATCCCTGTCAACTGTTATTAAATACTTCAGTATTAGCCACTGCCTCAGGAACACAACAGCTCCTCCGATAGATCTATAATGAACACAAATGAAGTTGCACGCAAGTCCATGCTATAAGGTTGCATCTTCAAAAAAAAAGAAAAAAAGAAAAAGGATTAAATAAAAAAATCTCTTCCATGTAATCGGTTCCTATTTCATGAACTGTAGCTTTTGTGAACTCAGGAACTAGCCACAAGGACTTCTAAATATCTATAATATCTATGGCCAAAACCAATAAGGATGCATGGGTTTCACAAGAAACAATGAGCCTTGCCTTCTGATGCACATGCATTTTTAATTCATGTAACCCATACTTTGCCCTTCATTAATCTCTTACGAGTTTCTTTGCTTACCTGAATATTATCTCCTCTCTATCACTGTTAAGACAATAACAATATTATTTGAGAGAACTGAGTGGTTGATTGAGATTAATGTAGTATTATACTTCCAAAAATGCCCAGTACTGGATGCTTCCTATGGAGGTTCACTGTAACCATCATCTGTAGAAGACTAGATTCCATGGAGGAAAACAGACTTTTTAACTCTATCATAAGCATACAATTCTTTTCCCTTTTTCCCCAAAGCATAAAATCTGATATCACTTACCATTTTTTCCTCCCAACTGTAACTGTGATTTATATGTTTCCCCCTGAAATAGTTCTACTTCACATAACCAGAATTTCTGAAAACAGCTCTGGGAAGCTCTAGTACTATCACCCTGCCTGAAAGAGGATAATACCCTCAGGAACCTAAGAGTAAACCATATCTTTTAAACCATACTCTGTCAAGCCTATCAACTTCCCAACATGAGAAGAAAAAGGGCTGCTTGTTATTTAATAGTTGGAAAGGCAAGTGACTGAGGTTCATGGATCTGCCCAAGAGTCACTGCTGCTTAAAAATGAAACTGTGGGATTCTAAGTGAATACATTTTTTTTTTCTGAAGCTCAAATTCAAAAAACTAAGTTTAATTTCCAGACTGATAAATTTGACTAAAAGCAGAAAATACGTAGAAGACTGCACCTTGAAGACATAGGTTGACATCTCCAGAAAAGAGGAGAGACAAGCACTTGTCTGTCCCCCAGACATATTTCATCAGTGAAACAGAAAATAAATGTGCGCCTCATAATGCAACTTTGCATCCGGAGTAACTTCCTGGGAAGTCAGCAGATTTTTTGTTATTGAAAAACTTTTTTGTTACTTTTTATTACAGAAAGCTTAACCTGAAGAGCAATCTTGATGAAGTTATTAATAGCTACAAGAGTAAGTGAAATAAGCACTTTTATATAAGAAATCTGCCCATATTCACACTAAACAGGAACTATTGGTTCAGTATATCACCAGGAATGCTAGTTAGCATTTCTGAACTGATCATCTCAAAGTATCTTTACAGAAAAATTAAAGGAGGTTCCTGGACCTGGGAAGACACATTCGTCCTGCAGGTCCCAAGGTATTTTGGAGATGTGTCACTGTCTATCCTGCTTGAGCTTATATCCCCTATCCAGCTTGACAAAGACTTTGCTTGAATTTAAACAGCAGAATCATCTTCAGCAGCAGTAAGTAGCAGACCTAAGGACACAAGTAATGACTTTCTCTAAACCTAGCAGAAAGAAGAAAAAAAAAAAAAAAAAAAGAAGCCATAAACAGCAAAAGATCACATACTCTTCCAGTTTCTAATGCTACTGTAAGAAAATTCAACTTCCAAATTTGAATTTTTTGAGTGAAGTAGCTGGCTATTCTATCTCTTCCTAACTTCACGGTGAAGGTAGTACCTGAGACCTTTCCTTTCTCCCTTCTGCTGGCTCACCATGAGAGAAGGGCAGAGGAGGTGAGCACCTCTGTGTGCTGCTTCCTTTTGAGGAAGCAAAGCAAGCCCTGGCCATTCCCGGAACTAACTCCTGAACCTGATGGCTGCTCTTCAGAGACTAAATCAAATGCCACAGCTAATCCATCATTTCACTGCAACAGGACTTTCCCTAAGAAGCACACATGGAAGGATCTGATACAATAGTTGCCTGATTACACTTCTGAGAAAACCCCATTTCTTTTTTTTTTTTCTTAAAAAAAAAAAAGTGCTCTGTAGAACAAAACCTTGACAAATACCACTTGTTGTTGCATAGACAGACTACAGTAAAAGCTCTCCTCTTTTTCCAAGGTGCTCTTCCTCCATTTCAGACAGATCTGTGATTCGCTGGACAGCGAATCATTGACTGAAGCACCCAAATGCTAGCAGGAAGCCTGTTTTGGAGTAGGTGCATAGGAGTTCTACACTCCCATTAGCTTCTGCAAGATTGATTTCCTTTACTTACGCTGCCTTGCATGACAAATTGTTCTTGATGCAGAAGCTGATGGAAACATGAATGGCCCCACTGAGGATTCTCTTTATTAAGGATGTATGAGGGGATGCACAACTTGTTTAGCTGAAGGAGAATGACTCAATCCCTTCTGACATTAATGTAAAAATCCTTTAAAGTTTAGGTCAGTCCCTTGGTTATTTTAGGGACCCTGACAGCATAATATTGGTTTTTTAAGCTGTAAGTCTTTTATGTTTGTTTTCTTTCAGAAATGCCCTTTCCTTTAGGAAACTCCACTTACTACTCATTAGGGCTAGATACTACTAGAAGACTGAACTACAGCCATCCTATGAAACTACCCCACAGCCTTACAATATGTGATGAGATATATCAATAACCTTCTGAATGTCCTTAATCTCAGGAGTGCCATTATTGCTCTTTGATAGGTTTGAAACAGAAGTATAAAGAAGACAGGACAGCACATTTTACATTCCCCTTTGCATTACACATCACCAAATTTACTTATCAGAAGAATTATGATTGTTCCAAAAAAAAGAAAAAATAACCTTGGATGTCTGACTGAACAAAATCTCTGCATTTTCCACCTCTTTAAAGTCAGTCAAGGAGCTTCTCGTATTCATTCTTTGAGGCTTTAGGCAACTGATATTCAGGAAACCAAAGATTTCATTATGATCTCTTGTATTTTCAGTAATGGTTTGATGGAGATTAACCTCTGGGTTACAATGAAAGCTCTCATGTCTTCTGTTTGCAATGACTAAAAGAATTATCCAGCTGCATAAGATTATTCCCTGTAATGAAACTGAAAAGGTAACACAAAACTTTTATTGTACAAAGCCAGACAATACCATATATTGTCGTGCTGAATTGTGAGGCAGAAGGACAGAAAGACAGCCATAAGCAAGGTGGGGGCAATCAAACAAATTACTGCAGTTTAAAGACTTATTACAGACCAACAGTAATGTACTGAGTGCATGCTCCATCCCTGCTGCAAGTGCAAAGGAAAGCATGCAAACTTCAGCTACCCTCATGGTGATTTTTGCATTGTAATGAGTCAAGAGCATTCGATGTCGATCACCATGCTCTGCTGATGAGAGTAATTCATTAACCACAGCAGCTGTAGTATTTACATCTGTCAATACCCTCCTCCTACACAGAGCTGGGAAGAGTTGTCAAGGAAGGCATCACTACAGTGAGGAAGGACAAATGAAACAAAAGACATTTCAGACAAAAAAAAATCAATACGCAGGGTGAATAGAGAGGCCAAAGGAAACGGTAATTAGATAACGTGCTATAAATGTACTCTGTATAAGCAGAGGGAGAAAAAAAAACATCCTCGAACAACTAGTGAAGGGAAGAGGACTCAGAAATGTAATTGTGGTTAACTAGAGGCAGTTCTGTCATTGTGGGAGAGGAAATAATGTCAATAATATCTCTGGACTTGAACTGCCAGTCTCCAAAGTGGTCAAAACTATCTAAATAGAAGTGACTTATATCACCCATTTTAATCGTGATTTAAATCAGCAAGAGGGAACAATTCATTTAAATAATCAATTCTAATCTTGTTTTGCAGCAGCACTTTTTATGTATTTCCCTAAAGTGAGTTTTGGTCCAGTGACTGGTAACCATTAAAATACACTAACTTGTGACTAAACTGTAACTACTCTAGACTGGGCACATTTTTCTAACCAGGACTGTATGTTAAATCTGCACATATTTTAGAGAAGTTCTATGCCTTATTATGCTAAATTTGAGAATTTTATATTTGCTAGATTATTTTTATTACTTCACTTTATATTTTACTCCTGTATCAAGTCACACTGGGAGGCAAACTAGAATTCAATTACCAAGTCCATAAACAATTTTTGAAAGTTATGTGTTACTTACTAAGAAATGATAGATTAATTGTAGGAAATATGCAATAAAAACTAACTGATTTATTAGGTCAATGAAATGTTCGTCAGCAAGTTGAGCTGCTGGTTTCTAGCCACGGTCTGTCTCAGAATTTCAGTTTTTGTGAATCTCAGTCTGTGCCTCTCTAATCTAGTCTGACACTTAGACAAAGCCATTTTCTTCCTTTTTGTACTTCAAACATGGTTCTGCAGAACAGGACACCAAAGTGAACTACCAGGAAAAAACAAAACAAAACAAAACAAAAAAAAACCACAATCAAATGCAACACTAAAAAGAAAACTAAAGTAAAGGCTCAGACTAAAAAGAAATAGTTCCACTCACTGACTTGGTGACATCCAGCCATTTGGGGACAGGACCTGCTCTGAACATGGAGGAATTTTTAGCTTTGTCAGAGGGCAGTGCTCAGGAACATGAGCCCATCTGCCACATGTGATGCTCTGGGAATGGGAGCTCTCCTATGTCTCTCCTATAGCCTGAGCAAGAGGCACACGAGAAGTTTGAACATTTTGGTAGATTTGGGATGTGTTTGCTACCAAATTTATGCAAAGATCATGACACTGACAATCGTATCTGTCAGCATATAAACATTACTGGATTGCTCTAGGAGAGAGAAGAAAATGGCAATGAGATCAGTGTATAAACAGATTCATTATGCAAGATATCCTTGCTCTTCTGTGATTATGCTGCTATGTGAGGCATCAACAAGTATATCGCTTTTTAGGCATTTATAATACAGGGGTGTTAGGGAACTTCACAGAAATTTACTACTCATCTTACAGGAAGCTGGCTGAATCCATTCAGTACCAAATATCAATATATCAGTTTCACAGATTGTGAATAGATTGGGATCATGCTGGTCATCAGAGTGACATGGTGAATAAGGCGTATTATAGGATTTGCACAGATGTGTTCTGGCTTGCACTCAGTGTATCCCAGCTCAGAGCCAGGGGAGGCCACATGAAGCAAGCCATCCCAGTGGGGTGAGCCCATTTCGGTGCCCTGTGGGCAGGCTGCAGCCAAGGGACCCCACAGCCTCCTCCCTGGGCAACAAGGGGCTCTTCTCAGGCAGAGAGCATCCTCCTAACAGCACCCACAGCCCACTGCAGGCATTTCAAATGCAAATGTGGTTAATTGTACTTAATGATGCACCATACTTCTGTTTGAATATTTACCAGTTGAGTTCAAGGTACTTAGTATTTTAATGCCCCTGCCCTGAGCACTGAGCAAATGGAAGCAGCAAAACATGGGAAGGGGCACAGAGGCCACCAGTCTTGCTTAATGTGTGCTACTGAACAAATGTGGCATAATTGCTACTACCAAAAGAATTAAGTGGGAAAAAAAAAAAAAGCCAATTCTCATTCACATGTTAGTTGTCTTTATGCTGGAAATTTCAAGTGGTTTTTCTGCGTGTGTAAAGTTTTTACTGGATTGTGCAATGGGTGAGGATTCAAAACAGCTCAGAAGTCATTAACAAGAGAAGACACAACTGTGCCTTATCTTAAGCTGCTGCAGAGAAAATGACTGACGTGAGGAAAACAACAACATAATAATGGGATGTAAGCAGCTGATGTTTCATGACAAGACTGATTCTGCTCCAAATCTGGATCTGTGTTGTAAAAAACAACCAAATCAAATAAAGCACACTTCCCTCACCTCAAAATGAAGATTTCATACAGCTCTCTGCTTATTAACCTATTAATTGTGTGCAGAACCAATGCAGTCAGAGGGCACAAACAACTGCTGGTGTTTTTTTTAAACACAATCACAGGGTGTAAGGGCTGTTTGGAAAATGTAACGCATTGTGTTCAGCAATGCTACTAATTATAATACTGGAATATAATGATTGTACTCATTCTGAAAGACAGCAGTAATTGCTGCCTCTCTTCCGGACTGGGACTTGTTGACTTTTTAAATTGTGTCAGATCTAAACTTCTGGGAGGACTGCCGAGCATCAAGTGTAAGGGAAACAGCAGCATGGCTGCTCCACTGCCTCTGCTTTTAGGATCTCTGGTCATCACCATACTTCTTTTCGACTCAAAATGTGGTCAGATCTGGATAAAATGAAAGGGATCAGTCCTGATAATTTAAAAGTCACTCTCAGGATGGCATTTCTGAGTTTTAATAAAGCTTACATATTTAGTTACATTTATCTTGAGTTATTAACTGTACTTATCAACCGTCCCTGCCATCAGCACATTCTATAGAATACTCTGCATTATTAATGGGACTGAAAATTGCATTTTTAATGTAAAGTACTAGCAATATTGAGCTTTTCCTTGCACTAATTCAGAATAATACATCCAATTATATGTCTAAAACACAAATGACAGAGCTGTATCAGACAAGAATATTCCTAAGTATGTGTTATTCCCATTTTTTCTCAAGCACTTTCCTTTTTTTCCCTTAACTTACAAAGAACTGAGTAATGTCTACATATATATATATATAACACAGCATCTTTTTTTATTACTGTTTTTCCCCACTTTTGCTATTCAGTCATTAATAATGCAAGAGACGAATTCTATGCTGACCTTTAAGACATATAATCCTAACTGAATCATCTGAGTTACACCAATTTGCAGTCAGTAGAGAATTCTGTTTTCAGGAACCATGCTATAGTCAACCCACATTTATTGCACACTCTCCTTTTGCAATAATGAAATCAAATTTCTTTCTCTGTAAGTACAAACACAGCTGAAGAGATTTAAAACCCTTAGATCAGAATATACAAATCACTTTCCCACAGAAAGGAGATTTTGTTCTATTTATTGATTTTTAAAACATTCAGTGGGGAGATACATTAGCCTCCTCTGCTGTTTCTTGTTTCTTCTTTTGTATTTAGCTTCAGCCACAAACTGGGACAACCCTAAATAAAGTTATGGTAAGAAACATGATTCCAGTAAGAAAGATTACTCTGCAGTTTTTTTGCTTTGGTGGGAAATTGTGTATTCAAATTGAAAGAACAAACCCTCTCATGGTACGAACTCAAAGTGCAAAGACAGACCACGAGTTCCTTTTTTCAAGCAGGTAAGAAGATAAGCAGGTAAGCAGAGATGAAAAACTTCCTTCTCTTTATCCCGATTTTCTGCAGTTGTAAAATATAACTTTTATGGAAAAGACACTGTAAAGACAAATGTAATGGTTTTCCATTCTCCTAAAAAGCTCTCAGATCCTGACCATGTCTTACCCCGTCTTGTTCCCAGAGCCCATCCTAGTGGGTGAGATAGCCAGCTCAAAGCCACAGGACAGAACCTCTCTTCAAGGAACTGATTTTAGTGTGAACTGATACAACTGTTATTGCTCTGGACATGACATTACAGACCTTGGTGGCCGTCTCTGAGAACCACACGTCAGTCTTTGCAGAATAAGTGAATGAGAAAAGAAAATATTTTGGTGAAAAAGAATTTGAAGATCCTATTGGCATCCTTACTCTAGATACTAAAGGACTAAACGTAGCCTGCATTTCCACCCACTTTTCCAGAATGACAAAAATACCGCTGTGTTGCAGAAACCCTTATGTGGACAAAAAAAAAAAAAAAAAGCTATACAACTTTGGGCTTCTAACAAATGTCAGCGAAAGGCCTTTTAGAACGCCTTCGAAAAAACTCAATACACTCTTTATCAACTGGGCTACCCAATTCATTTGTAGAATGCCACATTGGTTCTGGGGACATTGGTATCCTTTACAAAAGCTACACTATGCTACTACTCCACTGCTAGTATGTACTACACTAACTGCTGTTTTAGGTTTACTGGCCTGAAATTCCTGGAGGCATTCTTTGTAGCTTTTGTTGAAGACTGCTACCAAACACTCTAGGTTACAGAAAACTGAACTCTGGATTGGGAAGTAGTAGCCTTATAAAAAAAACTAAGACTAATGAAATTTGTGATATGGAAACTTGTAGAAAAGGTACCATGTACCACAGTGGGAAAAGCTATGAACAGCACTTCTGGTTGAGACTACCTTTGAGAGAAAACGCATTAGTCATTTTTGAAATAGTCTAATAATGATAGCAGAGAAAATGATGCTGTAGGTGAAAAGACCTTTCTTAAAACAGAGCCCAAAGCAAATCTAGAGTAATTCCACCATTTAGCTCTCTTGTTAAAGTACAATCTCAAAGATGTAACTGTCTTGCACAGATACCTTTGTTTAAAGAAAAAAAATTGTTTCAACCTATATGTGAAATACATAGGGAACGACTAAAGTGACTTAACATGCAAAATACATTGTCTATCTTGTCTTGTACTAAGGAAGTGACTAGAATCTCTAATGAAGCCAAGCACACCTCTCTCTTTCATATGCTCAAAATGCCCTACTTTCCTAACAGCATTGCCTGCACTAGAAACATCACCCATGCAGAACTGCTCCTCGTACTACGCTGCACGCCTTTCCAAAAAAACTTATCTACAGCAGCAGACTCCAGTTTATTCACAGGAGTGTTTTTATTGGATCCTCCTCTCCTTTATCCTCGTACAAACTTGAGTTGAGAATAATGTGCATATGCGCTCTGCTTTCTCTCCAGGAGTTGTTGGTATTTTCTATGTGCCGGCACCTGGGGAATATTTTTTTTGAAAGCCTCAGGCAAACTGTCTCTAAGATTTAGACATTCCTTTTATACTGGAGAGCTTGTGCCTCTCCTTGAGCAGTTCAAATGCTGCAGTATAAGGTATGTCTTTTGGGTGCTGCCTTGTAGCAGTTAATAAAAGTCAAATCTGAGAACCTTAAGATAAACACAGCAACAAGGATGAAAACAATAATAAACAGGGAGAGGTGTGCATAGACATTTTAAATGTGTATGGCAATGAATCCAGGATACAGTGGCTCTCCATATAAAAATAATGCGACAGTATTCCGATGTCCTGTTGAACAATGAATTTTACAAAGCTGTTTCTCACAAAATACAACTACAAGTGCTAAAGATTCTTCCCCAGTGACCTTTTGGCACCAGACTGCCAGGTTAACTTCAATGTAAAACAATTCATATCTTTCATCTTATGCTACAAAAATACAGCAGTGAACACACTAAGTATTTTTTTTTTCTGGTAAGATTAAATTAAATATTAGTTTAATATATGACACAAGATCCAGGCAGGCTATAGTTTATGCAGTGCATCTCATCTGTATCCGCACCCTCAGTCCTAGTGAACCTGTAGCATTAGAATTAAAGTGCCACAAATATGGTTGGTTCTGTAAAAGAAATGACCTATAAGAAGTTTTCTCTCAAACCCAGATAACCAAAGAGTTATAATATATATAAAAAGGGAAAAATAACAATAATAATAATAAAAAAAAACAGTTAATGTATATGCTGTGACTTCACTGACTTTTCTGCTGAGTATCACAAAATTGATGCTTTTTAAATATGGAATGCCTTATTTTCTCTCATTCAGGGCCAGCCCGAAGTGGTTTGTTCCAGAATGCTAAACTATATACTGTGTGATGGAAGATTGTCCAAGAAAAAAAAACATATATATATATGTTTTTATGAAAAGATTCTACAGAGGTAGAATCATAGACTCAATTAGGTTGGAAAAGACATTCAAGTCCAACCTGCTGTGTGACCTTCCAAGTGTCATCACTAAACCGTGTCCCTTAGTGCCACGTTCACATGTCTCTAAAATACCTCCAGGGATGGGGACTCCACCACTTCCCCGGGCAGCCTGTTCCAATGCTTGACCAACTTCTCCATGCAGAAATTCTTCTTAACATCCAAACTAAACCTCTCTTTGCACATCCAAAATCTTTTTGTTATGAAGAAGGAATGAGACAGAATGGTTTGAAGCCCCATACACCGTCTCTTCTGCCACAAAGCATACGTGTAGACAATCTGCTTTTTATGTCTGTTAGCACAACTAAGTGAGCAGATCTTTATTTCCAGATTTTCCAGTGGAGAAAAACCTCAAACACAAACTTAATGTGGAGCAAAACAACGCCAGAGAGCTCTTTGTGGCACGTGTGTGCATGACAAGGTGTCATAATGACAGACTGACAAGCAGGCTCAGCCTCTGCTAACCTCCTTCACCTTGTCACAGAGACATTAATCAGGCTCTGCTCTTCTGCAAGGATTTCAGGATGTTTTGGTCAATGTCAACACTGGGAAAATGAGAAGTTTGCCCTTTTATTAAACTTGCCTTGAGAGACATCTTCACCAATTATGTCTAGGGGCCGTTCAGAAAAAAGCTCCAACTGTATGTGATTTGTACTAAAGTACTTGACAGCATAAAAAATGACCGATGACTCACAGAGTTCTCCTTCCTGTGTTTTACTGTCTCTTTATATCTTGTTCAAAAGTACTATGCAAACCTATATTGTTCGTCATTAATCCACCTCCTAACAGCTTACTGTGGAGCTGAGGAAAGCTACTTGAGAGCACTCTGAAGCTGCACTCCTTGTTCTTTGTAATCCCAGCAGTAATTTTGATCAACCGAAGTACAATACTGGGACTCAGGTTCAAGACATTCATTTTAGGTTTTAATACCAGGAGAGGGTTGCTTTCAGCATGCAGAGGCAGCACAAGAGAAAACCACAATGAAGTGTTATCAGTATGGCCAACCTGGAGAATTCAGGAACTATGAGGTTGCTCTAAGCAGCACACGATTTGTAAGCAAATGTAAGCAATAAAACACGTGGGGTGGGCTGGTAATCTCTCTTCTCGTTGTCACTGATTTCTGTTTACAGCCCCTGGACCTCACAACATGAAAGTTAGCAGACATTCCCCATCTCCCTTCTTCAGAGTCTTCTCCATCTTTAATTTATTCTGCACCACAATGGGAACAAAGAGAGCCCAGGGTGGATCTGCTCCTCCTACACTGTTTGCTCTGAGTTCGTAGTACTGGGACGCTGTCCCAGCTGCTACCAAGCTGCTTGTGTTTTGTATGGAAGATTATGAAACCTTCCTCTCCATCACACACCTTTCCCATCACCAAACCTTCCTGTCTATCACTCATCTCCTGGCCTTCTTCTCCCCACACCTATGCACACAGACGATGCTGAGGCACTTGCTGTGTGGTATTTTTGAAAATGTTAAGCCTGATCCAGAACCCTGAACAACAGCAGTTTGTGCAGTGTTTGGATGTCAGCCCGTACCTTATGCCTACACCTACACAGCCTCACTTAGCCAGACTCTGCAATGCTCCCCATGTCGCTAGTTAAGTGCTGACTGGCTGGCTGAGTTTTATCAGTATAACATGATTTAAAACTTTATGGCCTTTGACACACAATTCATATGAGCATTGAAGAAACTATGTTAATGGAGTCATGTGGTTACAGCCCAGAAGTTAAGACAGTAAATCACAGAATCTTCACAGAATAGCTTGAGTTGGAAGGGACCTTCAAGATCATTTGGTTCCAACTCACACCTCCCACCACACCACTTGCTCAAAGCCCCATCCAGCCTGGCCTTGAACACCTCCAGGGATGGGGCATCCACAGGTTCTCCAGGCAACCTATCCCACTGCCTCACCACCTTCCTAACCTCTAATCTGAATCTCCCCTCTTTTAGGTTAAAGCCATTCCTCCATGTCCTCTCCCTACACCCCCTGACAAAGAGTCCCTCCCCAGCTTTCCTGTAGCCCCCTTTAGGTACTGGCAGGCTGCTGTAAGGTCACCCCGGAGCCTTCTCTTCTCCAGGCTGAACAACCCCAATTCCCTCAGCCTGTCTTCACAGGAGAGGTGCTCCAGCCCTCTGATCATCCTTGTGGACCTGTTCTAACAGACCCACATCCTTCTTGTGCTGGATGCAGCACTCCAAGTAAGGCCTCACAAGGGCAGAGCAGAGGGGGACAATCCCCTCCCTCCCCTGCTGGCTACCCCTCTGTTAATGCAGCCCAGGATGCAGTTGGCCTTCTGGGCTGTAAGCACCCACTGCTGGCTCATGTGGAACTTTTCATCCACCAGAACCCCCAAGTCCTTCTCTGCAGGGCTGCTCTCAGTGAGTTCTTCTCCCAGACTGTGCTCATGTCTGGGATTTCCCTAACATAGGAGCAGCACCTTGCACTTGGACTTGTTGAACCTCATTAGGTTCACATGGGCACAGTTCTCAAGCTTGTCCCTTTGGGCAGCATCCCTTCCTTCTGTTGTATTGACTGCACCACTCAGATCAGTATTATTGGCAGACTTACTGAGGGTGCACTCAACCCCACTGTCTGTGCCATTAATAAAGATATTAAACAGCACCAGTCACAAGACAGACCCTTGAGGGACACCGCTTGTCACCAGCCTCCACCTGGAGCTGTTTACTGCAACTCTGGATGTAGCCATCCAGCCAACTCCTTATCCATTGAATGGTCCATCCATCAAATCCATCTTTCTCCAATTAGGAGATCAGAGAAGGCCATCAGATTAGTCAGGCATGATTGGCCCTCAGTGAAGCAATGCTGGCTGTCTCGGATCACCTCCTTGTCCTACATGTCCTTTGACATTGCTTCCAGGAGGATCTTGTCCATGATTTTGCCTGGCACAGAGGTGAGGCTCACTCATCTCTGTAGTTTCCTAGGTCCTCCTTTCTACCCTTTTAAAAAATGGGAGTGATGTTTCCCTTTTTCCAGTCACCAGGGACTTCACCTGATGGCCAGGACTTCTCAAATAGGATGGAAAGAGGCTTGGCACCTCCATCAGCCAGTTCCCCAGGACCCTGGGATGCATGGCATCAGGCCCCACAGACCTGTACCTGTTCAGCTTCACCAGGTAGTCCTGAACCTGCTCTTTGCTTACAGTGGGAGGGACTTTGCTCCCCCAGCCTTTGCCTAGAGGTGCTAAATATAACATATAGTGCTTGTTTTGTTTTTAGAAAACTGCAAATGTCTGACAAAGCTGAGGCTAAGCTGCAAGACAATTGCTAACCAGGACTGTCCGTGTTTATAGATAGAGTGTCTCTTTGCACTGGCACAGAGATTCTCCTTTGTTACACAAGTCCCTGACAAGTCAGGGAATGCAATTGAGCATCTCTCTACTACAAAAGCCAAGGGGTTTTACAATTTCTTCTCCGAACGTCTGGCTGCTGCAAGTGTGGAGAGTCTCCACCACCTCGGTCCCTTCTACTCTTGGCTGCTGCATGTGGCCACCCGGCCCCAGCTCTGCTCCCTGCCCGCAATGCTTCCCCTGGGAATCACTTCAAAACTGCAGTGTCGAAGATGTTATGGTCTGTGAGAGACTTCACAGCCAGACTCCTCAAAAAACCCACACAGCCTATTTATACCGCAACAGCTGCAGCAGAGGCAGAACAGACTGAACACTTGCAGACTCAGGAAAATAACACGGCCTCATTTCAGAAGATCATTATAATACACAAAATGTATAGCTCTTTTGTTCATCCTTAAAGGAAAAGCTAAAACTGATCAATCTGCTCTTCGCGATGGCTAGAATGTGTTCCTCCTTAACGACTTCTGAATAGTAAGCGCTTGCTGGAGCCCAGAACAACTGTGAAGAAAAAATATTGAGCCCTCGATTTAAAAAATGACTAGCAATTTTATCTGCTTCAATACCCGAGTGGTGTATGTTTGCAGTCGATTAGTCACTGCAGATTACTTTTCAGCCCACGTGGCAACATTTTTTTTTCTTTCTACTGAGAACAAGGAAAACCAGGCCAGAATGGGGAAATTCAATCCTAATTTTCTGATGTCCCCAAAAATATAAAATTTCCTGCTTACCTGTAAAACTACAGCTACACATCTCAATGGTATTATGTTAAAAAAAGGTATTATTTAGTAATTAAAATTGTACTTTTTCAATTGTATTAAGATTTGGTTTAAATACACAAGAAAAAAAAAAGCCACCAATGCCTGGCATTGTATTATTCCTCTTAGCTTTGATTTCTAATCCTTAAGTAACATCAGAAGAATATTCTTTCTCCAGAAACTGCCTTCTGAAAGACAATTTAAGTATCAACCGGATTTGCTATGTAAATTAAAACTTGGTAAATCTCAGTATCTTTTTTTTTTTCTATGCAACCTCTTCAGAAGGATGCACTCTCCATTTTACTTTTCTCATTAATGCGCCAAATCAGTGGAGGTTGTAAAGGTTGAAGATGTTTAATTGTTACTAGATGACAATCAGTCAAAAATGACATTCTGGCATGTAGCTGGATGGCAAAGATGTTGCATTTTCAAATTCACCCCCCCTAATACTTCCTTTCCCTTCGGAATTTATCGTTAAGCTGCATTTATGTGTATCGCATGACATGTACAGTCAGGAATCAATCTGAAAAGCCAAATCTGAAAACTTCTTGTCATTTCTCATTTTCTGTGACCAAGTAAGGGAAAAAACCTACATGATTTCTTTGGTGGAAAAGACCAGCTTCGCCATTTTCATAATTTATACTATGACAGCCCTCAGAGGCCCCAGACGTGGACCAAAATTAATTCTTCCAGACCCAGCGTAAGCAAAATATGGAAACAGGCTGGATGCCAAAATACATGTATATATGTACGTGTGTATAATTTCCCACCTCTTTTTCCTCTCCCTTTACTGAGAGCATTGCTGAGCTAAGTTAGAAAGGAAAGGGAAAGGAGAGTAAAGGGCCTTCTCATGCTACCTGTCCTGTGGCACCCAGCAGTGGTGGGTGACAGGGCACAGCAGGACAAAAGAGGCAGAGTTGTATAAATTCCTTCCCTCTCCTTTCTCATCTTGTCCTGATCTGGAGCCACGTATTCTGCCATGCTCATGGTAAGACTCCAAACAGCTGTGTTAAAGCACCCAAGCTCTTTCATTAGCACCTTCAAAGAGCCATTTACCCCCTTCTAACTAAAACCGTAATGGGAAGAACTGCCCTCTGGAGGGCTTTCTCTCTGTGCTTTCATTTCAGAGGGAAACTGAAGAGTTCTTTAAGGCTTTTGGTTTACACAAGCTCTAATCCAACTGGGGTATTGAACAGTATATTAATATTACTTATAATTCAAAATAAGCCTCTATCTTCCTGGAGATGTTAAATGGAGTGGTTCATGAATTTTGAAAGGTATTCAGATGCTGTGGCATTAAAAGATGATGCAAAAATCTGAAAACAACAGAGCATAATGCAATTTAATATACACTACAGTACAGACACTACAGTATTTCAGGCACCAATTTAAGCAGCAAATGGTATCTTTTAATAACCTCACCTCTGCCTTTGATCAAAAAGAGATAAAAAACGCACACCAAGGACAGAATAGTCTTGAAAGTTGCACAGTATATAAAAGGTCACAGAACCGGATGGAAAAAGCTCATTCCACTTACATGATATTTTGAAATTTGCACTTCTCCAGATACTGAGTGATACTGCAAGGTCTGCAAAACTTGGTGAGAATGGGAATGAGCTGATGGACTTGGAGGGCTGGCAGGGGCATGGGCACAGAGCCCTGAGAGCGATCAGGCCCCCAGCCCTTTGCTGCCATCTCTGTAGAGCAGGGGCTGCGTTGGAGGTGGCAGAGCAGGACCAGGGGTTCAGCCCTGCAGGTTTGGGCCCTGCAGGCAATGAAACACCCTTGCTCCCCTCCAGCTCCCAAAACAAAAACTGCATTTTCCTTAACTGGTTGTATCAAATCACAGCAGCTCCTTCCAGCCTTGAAACCTAGGGCACCATGTGTTGCTTTGGGCTCAGGCATTGGGAAGACAGCAGGCTGTAACAGGTGATCATCACCAAGAGTAAAGCCACACTTTTTAACACCTTTGAAAGCAATCATAAAAATCTGTAAAGAACTGGAGTCAACAACAGGGATGACCCAAAGGGTATCATGGTAAGCTCTCTGCAGCAAGCGGTACAAAACCAGGCACAGATGGAAAACAGAGAACAGGTACGGCAGCCTGAGGCAAATCACCCTACACTGTACCAGGGAGCCCTACAAGCAGGTGAAGGTCTCAGTGAAAGTGCAGGACCAGCGAGCAAAACCAGGGCTGGAGCTGTGTCCTACAGCAGGGCCAGGACCTGAAGGTCACCACGCTGCACCCTGAGGGGCTGAAGATGGAGCAGCAGCAACGCCAGGTGTGACTTTGACTCTGCGGGTTGACTTTGGTGATGGAGAGCATTTACACTGAATGCAGATTGCATTTTAGTGAAATCCAGTGCCGCAGCATATTATATTCTTCTAAACAATATTATTAAACTACCATAATAATCACCCTGCTCTTCAATCCAAGGTCTCAAAGCACATTACAGGCGGTAATGAAATAACTCACACAAGACCACTGCAAGGAAGGAGGGGATCATTACTGCCAGTGCTCGCAGTCATAAAGTTGTGCTCAACAGAATTTCATTGCGAGGAGCCAGGCACAGAAGTGGTCACCAGATATATACTTCTCTTCGTGTAAGTCTGAGCTCAGTATGGGTCCTGTCAAGGATTTATCATCCCTTCCTTGACACTCAGTATTTTAACTGAAGTTCCAGGTCTTGAGACTGTTGTAATTGCAAGAGACTCTCAGCTTTCATTTACAAGAAACAAAATGAAAACAATCCCCAGAAAAAAAGCTATATTTGTGGAACCAAAGTTGGAAAATCTGTTCAGTCTACTCTAAGACAGAAGGCAAATGAAAACAACAAAAATGTATTTTCTTTTTGTGCTTCAGATACTCCCATTCTCTAAAACAGTCACAGTATCTTCTTGGGGGCTGAGTCACGATTTCTTTCTGCGCGTGGCCACCAGCCCTGTCCAGCTGGCATGAAGTCAGCTGGCTGGGACGCAGCCCTGACCTCTGTACAGAGCAAGCTGCCCCGAGAGACATTTCCGAATCAGGCAGGAGCCTTATGGCAGAGCTAAGGAGGGGATCCAGGCCTTAATTACACCACACTTCACATCAACAAAGAACTGTTAAGACACAAATGAATTAACTGGCAACACGTTAGAGGAAACAAGATGCAGCATCTTGCGATTCAGACTTTTAGCTGGAGTTTAGAGGAGCTGAGTTCAAATTTGCGACCCTGTCACAGCTTTCCTGCATCACCTAAGGCAAACCACTTATCCCTAGAGCCCCATTTCTCAAAAACATGACTCCCACTGATTTGTTTCTGTGCCAATAGCCACATTTTGCTTACGGGTAACAAAGCGAGCATCACTCTGTACACACAACGGAGCTGATGGCTTGATGGGAAAGCACCAAGCAACAGCCCGAACTGAAGCACTGGTGCTTTGGGGGACAAATGTGTGACCGCAGGGTTATAAGCACCTGGGTCAGACCTTGCTTCCCTGCTGCAACATGCATTGATTGTGATCGATAAACCCACATCGGTCAGGCTTCCAGTGCGTGCAAACCTGAAGGCAGTGGTAACAAAGTAGAAGCAAATGGGAATTTCGATAAGCTTCTGTCATACATTTCAGAAATTCCAGAACTTGTGTTTTTTTAATCCCTTTTCCTTTAAATCCATACTATGAAGCACAGAAAGCTAGTATCTGTCTAGGTTCTGTGCCCCCAGAATGCTTCCTGTGTGTTTAGATGCAGTACCAATTTTTCTAGCTTTCAACGCTAAGTAAAGCATTAATTGGGGTGGGGAAAAAAAGCTGCAAAAACTAAAACACACACACACAAAAGCCCCCAAAACTTTCATCTATAGACGTAAGAATAACTCAGTGATTTGCCCTTGGGGAGGGAGGCAATGCACACAGTGGATGACAAATGACTAAACCATATGCATTCACTTCCTATCTACCCTGAAAAGAAATTAAGCAGCTATCAGCTTACCGTGGAAGCCAGAGACACAAGCAATAATTTTTGTGAACGATAACCTGGCACGTCTCCTCTGCTGCAGTGGCAGCTGCTGCTGCTCATGTTGGGGAGGTTCTGGGAGCTACTTTGGACTCTCACTTTCACACCTGACCCTGGTCTATCCTGCATGCTGGGACTTGGAGAGGAAGGACTTTGGAGGTCGCTGCTGTACTGTGACCACAGCTTTATGGAAGCAGAAGAACCTATGTTTTCCTTACATGGAAGTCAATTACAATCTGGCACTAATTAAATCAGTGTTTCTTTCCCCCTCTCTGCATTAAAGAACTATACCATGTGTAATTAATTAATAATTGGATTAATGCACATAAGTACCTGCAAAGGGAGAAATTACAAGGGAGTAAAGGGCTCTTTATTCCAGCAGAGAAAGGTAAAACCAAAGCCAACAGCTGGAAAGAAAAGGCAGACAAATTCAAGTGAAAAATAAAGCAGAATGATTTCAAAGAATGAAGGAGATAAGCATCAGGAAAAAAAAAGGTCTTGTAGCCTTTAAATCAATATCTTCCTGGAATATAGGCTTCAGTCAAACACCAGTTAGATGTGTCAGTGTAGGAGTAATTAGGTGATTTTCCACAACTTGAACTGTGCATGGGGTCAGAGCAGGTGCTCTAATAACCCCTCTGACCTTATGACTATGAATCTGTTCATTCACTACTCTATCACACTGAGAAACCTCTGCTTCCACCTCTAAACCAGAAAATAATGTAAGCAGGAAAAACAGAGGGGCTCTCATGCACTATGCTGGAAGGTCTGGGAAAAAATCACTTCCATCAGCAAATAAATAAATAAATAGAACACAGTATCAAAAACAGTAGTATAATACAAAAATAATGGGATTACAACTATAGCAACAGAAGTATCATCTTCAACCCATTAATTTTTTTTCCTGAAGCTAAAATAATTCCTTAAATGCAGTAAATTTCTATAGGCAGAGAATTCAAAGATTTGCATTTTTTTCTGTGTTTTGTTACAATCCCCTGAAAGGGAAGAGACAGATATGGGGGAATGGGTTATTCCATACTCATGACATACTTTATGGTCAATACACTGGAAGGCCACAGAGATTAGCTACAACCATTATCTTAGATGAGTATTTGTATCTAATAGTCTCATATAAGCCCAGCTAAATATATTTTCTCATTTCACACTCAGACAATCGCTAAGGGTTCAATCCCACACCCATCTGCGGCAATGGCAGAAATCCCATTGACTTCACTGTGAGCAGGATAAAACTCATTCCTTGTAGGTGTTACAGCACAGTTACAGTCACTTTTTTTTTTTTTCTTTTTAAGCAGCCATGAGACAAAGGAGTGGGACTTTATTTTTCCTTCTTTTTTTTCTTTTTTTTTTTTTTTTTAAGATTAAAGAAAAAGAAGATGGGCTTCTATACCAGAACTGAGTTAGACCTAAACTAACAGTGTAAGTGCCAAAGCGTTTAGCCCATGGGCTGCATTATAAGACCACATGTAAAACTGGGCAGTAGTATTTTCATAGAAACAGAATCACAGAATGGTTTGGGTTGGAAGGGACCTTCAAGCCCACCCAGCTCCACCCCCCTGCCATGGGCAGGGACACCTCCCACCAGCCCAGGTTGCCCAAAGCCCCATCCAGCCTGGCCTTGAACACCTCCAGGGATGGGGCATCCACAGCTTCTCTGGGCTAAAGCAAAGACCATCTGAACTTTCAAAATTCAAAGCACCTCCAAAGGCATCTAAAATGGCTTCTCACAAGTCACTCCTAAAAATCATTCACTGGTATTTTTGACGACTTTACTGTGGTTGCTGTGCCACCTATCTTACGAATCAATCTTGACCAGACAGAATGAACGATTGCATCAAAATTCAAGGTGGGGAAAAGGATAAACTCTAAAGTAATAAGATCGGGCTGTTATTCATTTATGGTACATTCACATCCTGACAGTTCCACAATTTCTGGGAGAGATTTATCTTGTCTTAAAATCATTTCTCAAGTGTCATGACTCAAGTGGACCTCTAGAAGAAGCTGGGCTGAGATACGTGAGCCTGCAGGGAGCCAAGGACTGCCCTGGTGCAGCGCTGTGTGGCACGGATGCAGCAACCAGAGGGGAAGTTTTGGCCCAAAGGGTACAAAAAATGATCTTGCGGTCATCCTGACATCACACCAGTACCGAAACAATCACTAAATCAAAACAAGTTAGTCTTATCTTTAAAAAACAAAATGTATATGTAATTTGCAATTACAATTCAGTGCATATTTTATGGCAAGGACTCACTTATGAAGGGCACTTCACGGACTCTAGTTTCTTTAAAGCATTTCTAAGCCACTCAGAGCTACATTTCTACCTTTTTTCATTTTAAAAGCAGCTGAATATTCAAATGCACTTTTGTATTTTAAGTGTAATTTCTAATTACATGCACAATTGCTAATCCATCTGTTTACTACATACTGTAAATGTCTGTAGTTATATATGCTTGAATAATTATTGAAAATTAAATATCGTAAACAGTCAAATTAATTTCTCTCAGCATACCAAATTGCAGGAAGTCTGCAAGATGATAAAATATTACTTGCCCCCAGAAATGGAAGAAGTCATTCCTATCCCACACCTCACTGAATGTGCTTATTGCTGTGCTGTAACTGATAGGAAACTTTTTAATCCAAAAATTTGTAACAAGAAGAGTCTGAAAAGCTCCATTACACTCTGCTATCAGTGAAAGAGTGATTTAAGAAGAATGTGGTCTGCAAATGTTTCAACTGTGTTGGAACAAGAAAATGATGTTCCTTATGTGAGGCAAGTTGCTGTTAACATTTTCTTGTTTCTAACAATCCTGTTAGAAGCACTGTAGGAATATATATCATAAAATAAGGAAAGTGCCTATTTTCTTTTATTGATTTGTTTATAACATTGCATGGCAAAAATGCTATTCAAGAAGCCCAGAGCAGAAAAACACGGGAACGCACAGATGTATATTTGAGTATACATCACCTGTTCCCAGAACACACACAGCCTTTCCTCCAGCTTTCAGTGCAAAAGTGAGCTGTGCCACAGTTCCCCTCTACTCTACAACTACAGTCATTTTGGGTTTAAATTTCATTTGTTTTTCATTAATAGGTTTTCAGTGCAAGTAAGATCATCTCTTCTGAGCTCCTACATAACAACATTTATGGAATTTTACTGTTTGGTTCCTGCTCCTAGACCATAACTTTACAGCATCTTTATAGCTAATACTACTATCCTGAGCCAGAAAAATAAGATATTTTTTTTCTGGTCTGAATTTCTCTAACTTCACCTTCCACTGACTTTTATGCCTTTTATCTGTTAGATGAAAGAAAACTTTTGTCAGAAATCCTGTCCCTGTGTAGGCACACACCAACCATGAAGGCATCACCTCTTGAAGTTTTCTTGACAAATTAAACAGACTGAATTTCTTCAGCTTCTTACAATAAGGTGGTGCAAATTTTAGATTTAAAAAAAAGGTGACTGAGAACCTCAGTGGTGTGATCCTTTCAAGTACACGGCTTGACACAGGATCCAGACATGCTTTAAAAGAGATGAGGAGCTGGCTCTAAACTTCTAACTTCATCATTTAAAAGTGAGTCTAAAGAGGCAGCTGAAGAACACCTAGGTTCTTAATTCTATGATGCGTGTCTACAGCTATCACTACTGTCATCCACCTAGCAATGGGAAGTGTCCAGACACCTTCCCAAATCTCACCATGGCTGTAGACAACAGGACTCTGTAAACTCCCTCTACAAAAAAACAAACAAACAAACAAACAAAAAAATCTCAAGCTACGGTTTTGGAGGAAAAGACTGGGATACTCCATTAGATATTTCATTTTTAACTATGGTGAGAAGACAAGCCAGCTTTTCCAGAATACAAAGGAATTTCACCTTTCAGAAGCACAGCTGGGTACCATTTTTGAAAAGCTCAGCCTTCCGGGGTGGCTTCTCCTTCATATTCTAAGGAAACAGCAACTAAGCTTTTTTATTGTAAGACTCTTGCTGTCTTTCTTTGCTCATAAAAAAGGATGAGGAGAGGAGGGAAAAAAAAACTAAAATTATATACATGCCATGGAAGGAAAACTAAAAGAAAAAAATCCACTTTGAATGTTTTTGTTGAAAAATCCTTCAGTTTTTAAAAAAAAGCAAAATCTAAAAAAAATACTTCGCAAGTCGTGCAAAAAATTTGGGGAAAAAAAAAAGGTACATATAAATAAAATATATGCTATATTTTATGCTCTGTATATATATATATATATTCAGAGACACTTGAGAGAGGCAGAGGGAAATGTCTGTAGATGTAGGCACCCGCTGCCAGCTCAGCTGAAGGCAACAAGGAGCTGAGGAGCAGACACCCATGAGACAGAGAGCGGGGAGGAGGCCAAGAGCATGCATCCACTGTACCAACAACCAGACAGAATTACCAGCCACGTCCTATACCTCATTTACACCACAAGACTGACGGGGAAGCTGTTGAGAGATGGAGGTGCAGGGCAGGCAGGGAGAGCAGCATGGGACCAACAGCTTGGACACCCCACTGTCAACACCCTCCCCTCCCCTGAAGGCCAAAGCCTTCACCGAACCTGGCATGAGGCTGGTCTGTCCTTTGGCAAACATAATTTCCCCTTTTAGTGGGGAGACAGTGCTATATGAGGGTGTCTGAATTGCCATGTGCTTGAAGGCCTGGACATTACCTGAGGCAGCGCAAAAACTCTGTTCCCCATGGAGCGCCTAAAGGAGAGCTGCTGGGAGACCAGGCCAACTCCTTCAATGCTGCTGCCTGTACACAGTGCTCAGAGCCTCCTTTCAAGCATACAGGTGTCATACAGCTTATGAAACGCACATTTTGTAGTTTCTCAGGCTGTTTGAGCACTTTCCTCGCAGTGCCAACCAGGCAGCGTGGCCTGTCCCCCGCTGGAGGAGAGCAGAGGGCTACAGCAGTCCCAGCACCACGGGGCCAGTCAGGATTTAGGGAGCATGGCCTCCACCACCCATGTGCCACCGAAGTACCATTCCCCTCTGCCATCCCTGTGATAATTTGGGGTGAAGCCCCTCCAGCTGCTCCTCCCTGCTCTGCACAGTGCCAGGATCTGCAGCCCCAGGACAATGCCTGTGGTGCATGCAGGCACACCGGCACCATGCCAGCAAGGGACCGAACTGCCCGCTCCTCCATTTTAACAGCATGGTCTCGACTCACTTAAGGCTGATCAATACTGCCTTGGTTTTAATTCTGCATCCCCATCTGCTTTTTCCCATCTGTTGTCTCAGGCTCCCTTTAGACTGCGAGTTTTTTGGTGCAGCAACCATCTTTTACTCCATCTAGGCTGCCAAGCTCAGCAGGGTGCTGCCTCATGACTGTAGCTATAAAGGTGCTACAAGATTGCAAATAAATACTTAAAAAAGTCATAGTTTCAGATTACCAAGAGGCAGCACAGGTTTTGCTTTTCCTCACAGAATTCTTCTTAGTTCTGAATTATTTCTAAATACTAAATGAAAAGTAAAAATGAAACACAGTCTCTCTTCCTTTTTGTGCAGCACTCATTGTGGAGAAATTAAGCTATGTTGAGGGTACAGGTGTTTTTTATGTTTGTTTTGTTTTTGTTTTTACTCAAAAGCACTCTCATAGGTAAGGGTGAGAGTTCTTGAGGACACAAACCAAATACACACACGGTCCATAGTTTTGTGTGAAACAATCTTCAGAGTATTTTCTGTTTGAGACAACTGTCTTTATACAGTCACTTCATCAAAACATGTATTATTTTATTCATGTTTTCATCTCTCATTTGCTCATAAGCAAAAATGGCGTCTCTCTACAGAAATTTTCCCTTCTCTGACATTTCTGTTTTCCTATTAAGTCTTTTATCACATTCCCAGTGCTGTGTATCTGTTGTTAACAAAACCACAAGTTAAAGAGGTTAGGCTGATGCCTTGCAGGGTGTTCATAAAATCCCAGTTATTCTGCACAATGACTCCAAAGTGAAAAGCAAGAACAGAAGTTTTGGAGGTGGAGAGGAAAAGGCTTCCTCTCCAGTATAAATAACTGGGTGGAAATGCCGTTTTGATCCTCCCTCCTCAACACCAGGTAGCAGGAGGGGAGAACAAATCAGACAGATGGGAGCTGGACTCATGGGAGGGTTATGAAACTACTGGTGAAAGAGTAACTACATCTAAATCCTGCCTATTTGCCTCTCTGATACCAGGCTGGACATCATCCAGTGGATGACTCTCTCCTCACCAAACAAACCCAAATCAAACTGAGTAGTTTCCAGACATAAAAATTCAGATCATGGGCATCTTACTGAGGCAATGCTGCAGTTTGCCCCTGTGGACTACTTTAGAGTTAATTTTGGTCACGTGGTTGCTTTATTTTTTCTCCTTTAATACATAATATTCACCTAATCAGTTTGGATTACATTAAGTATTACAAGAAAGAAAGAAAAAATGAGATAAATCCCATAAGAAATTATAGACTCATTGAAAAATATCTACAGCATCATACAATTTTAAGCCGTTAATGCTATCTAACATTTTTCCATCCCTGCACCTATTTTGGGTAATCTTGTGTGTGTTTATTCTCTCTGTTTAATCAATCTAATTCATACATACTCAATAAATTAAATTTAGTAACAATTATTCCCCGTGTATGTTCCCAGGTTTCATCTCAAGAATTGCCTTAAATTCATAGAATAATAATGAAAACAAGAAACTTTTCCATTCTCAGCAGCGTCTCCCAAAGGATCTCTCTGAATAATGTAAATCACGGGCATACAACATTTCTTCAGAGATTAAAAAAATGCCTTGTTCTCACATTAACAAAAATAACTTGAACACTTTTGAGCAATGACAGCATCCTGTCATAATAATACCTGTTTAAGGATAAGATGGCCAAATCCTTGGGTGGCATAAACCATATAATTCAGCTGAAGCTGTAGTACCATAAGCACCCGTGCTTCTCTAACCAACTTTGTATCTCTCTCTCTCTCTATATATATATATATATACACACTGCACATTTTATTACATAGTGTCTATGATTCAAATGAAGGTTAGAAAATATGAACATATGGTGAAGGGATGCAAAATTAATTATAATCAAAATATTCTCCTGCAGACCAGACTTACATTTATCTTTTGTGTATTGTGGCTACACTAAAGAAATGGTGAATGTGCATTGATGTTCATATGCTGTTATTAAGTTGAAGTTCAAGAAATATGCAGTTTTAAAACCAAGGTCTGAAAAGCTACTTGTTAATTACCATACAAATAGATTACTGCAGCACAGATTCCGTGCACGTAAATCATCTGAAAAAAAAAAAGAGACATTTCTCTTATATGACAACAAACCCACAGCAGATAATGACATTGACTCATATTTACAGGACGCAATGAGCACAAATATTCTTGCAAAGCAAATACAAGCAAATGTACTACGGAGAAAGAAAGAGTACAAATGTGCGAGGCCAACCTGGGACTTCAGAGCTCTGGGTTTGCCTCCTTGCTCCACGACAGTATCTGGCAAGCTGCTGTGCAAGCATTAGGCTGACAGTGAGAGGTTTCGCTTCACACACCCAAGGGACATGAGTCAGCTTGGTCTTTACATGCCTTAGAGGCCTCATTAGTGCCATCCTGGTCCTGCGCCTGATGCCATTAGTGCCATCCCTGTACACACTGGAATCCTTCTTTGCCTTTGGGCAACCCAGGGTTGCCTTTGGGCAAGTGAGGAGGAGGTGAAAGACAAGGATGGGAAATGGTGGGCTAATTGGAAACAGGATAGGAAATAGGATAGGAAGCAGGTGAGGCTCCTACATGTCCAGGTAGTTTCTGTGAAGGTTGCAGGGAACACAGCAGCTGAGGGGAAAGAGGTATGGGGTCAGCCTAACATTCAAGGTTCAGTGGGGCAGGCTGGTCTGGACCATCTCCAGGAAGGTTTTATAAGTGGCCAGTGGTTTTGAAAGACCACATATGGTGGCCTATAAAGGCCACATGGTTTGAAGCAAATTAAGACCAAATCTTCATTATTGGCATAGGTTGTTAGCTGCTTCCTTTGCCTCAGTTTCTTGTTTGCTCAAAAGGTACAACAGTGCTGCTCTGCCTTACCATATGGTGTGGACGACTTAGCCATCAAGGGAAGAGAAAGCATTTAAGCACAACTGGTGAGGAAGTAAAGGGATTGTCAAAGCCACAGGATGATCAATGTGAAAATATAGTTACAAGACCAGGGTCCCTTGCAGGGAAACTTTTTTTTTTTTAAATTTAACTTCAGAGATGTAAGAGTTCTGTAGAAAGTTTTGTATAAGATGAAAACTGTGATTAGGGGGGTCTTCCAATATTTAACCCCCAGATACTGCTTTATTTTTATACATATATGTCTTCTGTTAAATTAAGCTCTGTGCATCTAGACATATGGCGACGCGATCTGTACAATTATACTGATAAGGTCACATACTTAACTGGCAAGAACTGGCAACAGCATTACTAACTTCAAAGAAGTTGTGTCAATCTTCACAGTGAGAGAAAAGCACTCTCATTAACATAAAGGGAAGGGGGAAAGTGAGGGGAGAATAATTTCACAGGAAATAATTATCTTTGGATATAACAGTGTAACTCTAATGGAGACAGAGAATCAGAGAGAGACAGAAGAGGAAAAATAACACTGATCTACTATTAACCTTAATTTTCAACAGACCAGTTCAGCTGTATTGCAAGGTGATGAAGCTTTGGAGGTTTATTAGGTGCTGACATAACCTCCTATGTGACAGAAGACAAAGAAAAATTAATAGTTTGTAATTACTGACATCATGATGGCTTATGCAAACACACCTGTCTTTACAGTTGCCCTCCCTTCTTATTCCCATTTCCTGACTCTTTTTTTTTTTTTTTTTTTTGAATATTCACGCATAGAATAGGTCAATCTCATTCTCTCAGAGAGGAAACGTCTCCACCTCTGCTTTTTGTTAAGTACTGAGGACCGGATGTTACCCTGAGAACAAATTATGGCTGCAGGCTTTGCCGCTAACTTCCAGTGAAGTCAGTAAAGAGAAATTAGAAAATGTTCATACAGTAAGGTGAAGATACACCACTCAAGCCAGGAAGTGTGTGTCCTAAGATGACAATATGAACATACTCAGAGCAGCTACAGAAGAGGGAAACATGCTGATTGATCCTTGTATTGTCTGATCTGATTTGCAAGATTCAAAATCATAGACACATGGAGTACCTCTGACTGTTGAGCAACAGCAAAATGCAAGTTACTTGATTGATTAAAAAGCAGAAGCAATAAAAAGAAAGCAAAAGTCAACATTCCCCACCCCCAAGCCTTCACCTCATCTGGCCCAACATCACAGCTTTATTTTCCTCCCCGGCAGCTCCACACCCCTAACCCTGCACGAACACCACACTCACAGGCTCCATGTCCCTGCATCCATAACTCACAAACCTAATTTCCCTTGCCAGAGTTCAGGCTTGGGCCACAAGCAATTACTGTAACATAAGGGCATTCACTGCTATTACCATAATAATGTATGGCAGGATATGACAAGTGTCCATAGCATGTGCATGTGTGCATATGTTTAACAGGGCTGTGACTTGATACTTATGGTACACAGCTTCACCCAATAATCTCGATTATGCTTGTCATTGATAATAATTTTATCAAGAGTAGTTGGCTACCTGAAAGTGAATGCAACAGCCCTAATTACAAATCAGTGAAGGAACAGAACAACTTATAGATGGTTTCTTGACCAGTTCTGACTAGCTGTGGCTTCTGGAAACCTATGAACAGAGAAAGTGGACTGACAGACAAGGTAGAAAAATCAGATATACAGCTAAGGCGATAGCCAGAGTTTTGAGTACAACAGAAGCCTGTTTTCCTGGTGTTTTTTGAAAATGATAAATGACTGTTGTAACATACAACAATGCAGATTTATGGGATCAGTGGCAAAATTCCTGCTGTTCCAGAATCTGTATTGGGGCAGGACAGGAAGGAGTTATTTTTCTGCAGGAAAATGTTAAAAAGAGGTTCACTGTGGGATTGTCACTGTGATTGGGGGTGGACTAATGCTCCTAACATCAGCAGGGGCATTGCTCCCCACTGGTATGGCATTAACTTAAGATCAGTATTTCCCTGCCTCTTTCTCTTATCAGGCAGTAACCTTCTCCAGGAGAAAGCACTGACTCGCGGGCCCACGCCACACTGCTGCCCTTCAGACATACATCTCTGCTGAATCAAACGGGGAGTTCAGGTTAAAAACTGATGTCTTATTGAATAAGAATAACAATGGTCCAGTCGAGTCAATGGGAAAACTCACAAAGCTTCTTACCATGAAAGAGGGCTAAAAAGGTCATCATGGAGATCTAAAGAAAGGTTAAAATTTCTATATGCCATGTTTAAATCTGCTGATTACAGAAAAAAATGGCATTTATGAGCACTATTGTATCTGCTAATATAATTTTAAAAGAGACACTTGATATCAGAGTCATCCAGCAAGCTCAACTGTATTCAGTGCTTCACGAATCAAACCCCACTGCTAGCAGAAATCAGGCCTGCTCAGAAGAGGTGATAAAGCTGGATTTATTATTTTATTAATAGCAGCATTACTGTAGCCTCAACTAAGGTGACACAGCTCACACCTTTATCCCCTCCACAGATAACACATACAGAGTAAGGAGAAAATCACTGCCAGAGAAAAGGGAAGAAATAGATGGGCTGAGCCGATGTTTTCTCATTTTCTGTGGAATCAGTGGTCTTGCCACGAGACTATAGCTACTTAAATTAAAAAGGTTTTATATTCCTCTTCAACCATTCTAGAAGTGATGTTCCTTTTTCTTTTAATGTGCCTATGAATATATGACTGTACATGGATGCCTATTAATGCCGAGATGCCTGAAAAATCAATAGCTTGCATTTTCAAAGCCTATTTGATCTGCAAACTGGACTAATTTCCAGAACAATCACATGAGGTAAGAAAATATTTCCACTTACACCAAAAAAAAATAGAAACAGAGCGAGGCTACGTGACTCAATCAAAGTCAAAAGAAGAGTTCGTGTCACTGCTGGGCTGCAGCTCAGGAGTTAATTGAAAATGTGCTCTGGGGAATAAACGTGCACTGGCAAGCAGATGGACTTGATGATTTACATCCTTTCCTTTTTTTTTTTTTCTCCCCTAATTATTATTATTATTACTATTATTGTTGTTGTTATGACAAGCTCCTTAAGGCAGCAACTTTGACTAACATGTTGTACAATGCCTGATGGGCTTCTAGGTCCCACTGTGATTTAGCATATAACTGCAACATCCGTGGTCCTTTGATTTGCGAGCTGCTAACCTCAGGCTCAAAGCACTGGAAATACGGTGTCAAGTAAAGAATGAGCCATACCAAACCAGAAATTAAAGCTTTTAAAATACTCAGAAGCTCAATTTTTAACAATGAGCACATAATAAAGAAGTCATTGAGAGTCACAGTTAAAAATATTGAGAGGTGAAAGAAGAAAGTAGATCATTTAGCATGTGTTGATATAATATAAATTACAGAAAGTAGAAGCTAGCTAATTTCTAAGGAAATTACATTGTAAAAATCTGTGTTAGTTATGGGTAGTTAACAGATCAGTTATCGATATACTGGGCCGGATGGTGCAACTGTTAGAGAACTCAGTATTTGTCCAAAAAAATGCTGGATACCACAGAAGAGAAATCAAAGTCCTCAAATTCACCATTAATTTAAGAGACCTACAATCAGTGGTTGCTTGCTCCGCAATGTTTTCTACCGTCTTGGGCAGGGCAGCTGAACCACAGGGACACGTGCAGCATGAATGGCAGTGGGCACAACACGATCTGCACAGCAGTGCTACAATGCACAGAGCTGCTGAACACGGCACTGTGCCAAACACATGGGCAGGAGGTGGCACCAGATGCCCTCCAGAAGGAGCCTCCAGCCTGGAGGGAGGTGACTGCCCAGTTTGATCTCTACAGCAAGTAAAATGTGCCCAGGAGGGAGATGGCAAGTTACACAATCGCAGGGGAAAGAAGAAAAAGAGACCACAAACAAAACGAAAAACTAAAGGTCTTCATTTATGAAATGTCTAAGATGGGGATTTTTTAAAGAGTTTAACAGCACGAACAGCAACAAGTGCAGTCTCAGATGTGTCCCCCAGTAATGCAGCAGAAATACCATAACAGGGGGAGGAGGGAGAACCAGTGCTCAAGAATGAACACTTTAATTGTCTATTCTTGAAGACTTTAAAAAGTAGCATGAAATGCTTCTTACAGAGTGACAAACAGACCAAGGTAGTACTACATTTAGTTTCATGCTACTGATCCAAAGTCCCTTAGAAATGTTATCAAAAAGTAATTTTTTTTAATCTTTTCAAATGGTCTGGCATTTAACTTTGATTATGATATTGTGGAAGGTTTTAGATGCCCCTTGCTTTACAGAACCAATAAATACTAGCCTTTCCCCTAAATCAGTGCAGCTTGGATTTAAACCTAAAAGATGTGAAAGACTGTAGCAGGAACTAAGTTGCCTCCACTCCCATTCGTTGTCCATATGGCTTTTTGTAGCACCCAAAGTACAGCACAAATGTTAATAACTGGATTATTAAGACCACCAAAATGTGCTTCCAATGCAAGGTGATTTCCCTTGAAATGTTATCTACCCCCAGACCCCAACTTTTTTTTTGAAAAAAAAAAAAAAAAAAAAAAAAGTGGCATCTTTAACAGTCTTTCTTTGTCTGCTCTACAAAACATAAAACAACAAACCAGCAACAACATGACAAACTTGGCTCTTGGAGATCAAGAATTTATTGCAGAGTCCCAGGAGTGCTCTCCTGAATATACCAGCCTCAGTCTCTCTCCTCAACCGGCATACCATTACTTCTGGGCTGAGCAGAGGCACTGGGCAGCCAACGGCATTACTGGCAACCTTCAGGACACGGTACAACAGCTGAGCACCTGGCTCAAAAAAAGGAATACATGTGGGGATTTCAGGAAAAACAAGACAAAAGTATCCATAAAAATCGGGAGGTATGGCAGGAGGGTGAAGTACTGTTTTCATATGGCATTGCAATTCAGCCCCAGCAGGATCCTGTGCTGTCTCAGTAAGCGCAAAAGAAAGAAAAGCCTGCTTAGAAGAGGTATCTTCCTTAGCATTCATATCAATTTAAACATGACACTCGCTATTCCCACATTAGCCTATATAAATATTAATATTACTTCAGTATGAAAATATCCAGTCTCTTTCCAAATCTAGGTGCAGCATGTGACAGTTCAGAGACGACTTCCAGAAGCGGAGAATCGCTGCTCTGAAATGATGTACTGACCTACATACACAATTTCTAACCCCACTAGTGCAGCCTGCTTTAAAGCTGCAGCAAATACTATTTTGGGAGTGCCAGAGCTCTGTCTTTGTTAAAACACTGCCAGCAAGAGCCAAAGCAAGGTGTAAACAAAATTCTCAGACACACCAGCGTGAATTTAGAGTAAACTCATTACCATCAACAGAATTGCTGTGCATGAGAGCTAAGTTTGGTCTGCTGGCTTGTTAGTTAAAATATCTCTTAATCTCATCTACATAAGGCTGAAGAGAAGCTTATGGGGTTTCTCCAATATATGTGGAACACTAAAAAAAAAAAAAAGCGATGGCTTGAATTAAAATTCATTGTTTTCTTCAGAGCACAGAAACTAATAAATCAATGCAGTAAATTACCACTGTGCTGTGCTGTGAAATTAACGCCTATATACATGAAATAAAAATAAGAATTTACGCCCCTAATCCATCTTCTTTTATATATAACTCCATCATACGTTTTATTTACCTTCTTCCACCAGCTTCTCACCCCGAAATAACTCAACGGGCTGGGGGCTGCTGTGGCATGCCATGGGCTCAGCGGGGAGCCGGCCGCCCCAGCTCCTCTGCCCGTCTCATCCCCGACCGCAGCCCCAAAACACAGCCCCAACCAGTGCTGCTGGGAGCAAAACCCAGAGGCCTCGTGCTCTGATAAGGGAAACCGAGCCTTCTACTGCACAAAAGTCATGGTAAGAGGGAAAACCCCTGGCTCCCACATCGGCCCCATTAGGTTGATCCTAATGACAGGCGTTGTGACTTCTAAACACTTCCATCACTGCTGGGTGCACAGTGTCACTGGGAAGCGAAGACACTGAAGGAATTAGTGTACCTTTCCCTGCAGTAATATAACCAAGAGAGTCACGTCAGCTACTTGAAAAACATGTTAACTGCCCCCTCACAAAACAGCGTACTGCGATACTCCTTGCCCACTAAAGGAAAATCCAGATTTGCTCTCTTGGACGTGCTAAACTTAGAAGACGGCTCCGCCAGGTTGCAGAACAAGGCCCCCTTGTTCTCAAGCGTGGGTGATTTATGGTTTCACACGTACTCATGTGCTACATTATCCACTCAGTGCTTGTACCTATGAATATCAGCTCACAAGGTAAAAATGCACTCCGAGGTGTAGACTGATGCTGGGCGGTATGATAGAAAAAAAATAAAAAACACAAAGGAGGTGACAAAAGAAAGACCTTAAAGGGTGGTGACACCTGGCTAGCTTTGTGCAGGAGGGCTGCACGTGTCCCTGTCCTCCTGAGGAGCAGGCACAGAGCTACTGGAGCCCCCCTGGCATCCCCACAAACCCCAAACAGAAGCCAGCAGGGCCAAGCCCCAGTGGCCCACTTGCACTTCTATTAAATACAGTTGGGAGCTCAAGGGACTACAGATAAGGCACAGGAGGTTGCACAGAGGTGGAGAGGGACACAGCGCAACTAAGGTGAAGCAGCACCCAGCATGTTTTTCTTCACACAGGCAAGGACTCTCTAAAGAGAAGGGATTGCCCACCTCGCTCAGTCTGTGCCATTCATCAGTGCCACAGATAGCCCTGGCAGAGATGTCTGAAGTAACAACCGCCCTTCACACAGCCATGATACACCCCGTGCCCTCTCTGCACTTTGTAGGAAAGCAGGTCCTGAAAGACACAAAGGAAGAAGGCACAGGAGGCCAAGGCCAGCAAGGCCTTGTTCTCCAGCAACAGGGGGAGATTTGTTGCTGAAATATATCCTGATGATCTAAGGAAGCAAACCATGATCACTGCTTCTTTGCTGCAGAGGAAACAGGCCTCTTGTCATGCCTGTCATCCCGGCCTCCTCATAATCTGGGTTTAGGGGACATTTATTTCTGACAGCAAATCCAACGAGAAACTTAACCTGAAAGCCCAATGACTTGGGCATCTGAGAAATGTCTGATTACCACAGAAGCACCCGTGTGCTCCAGCCCATTTCCCATCTCCAGTCGAGGCCAATTTCTGCTGCTTTGCACTGAAGGATGTAAAAAACGTGATATGGGGCCTTCGTGCTGCCTCTTGACACCTGATTAGTCACAGGAGAAAGATGTCAGTTTGTTGGTGCTGTTTAAACTCCCAAAGTGACAAAGAAAACAAAAGATACCTCCTCACAAATGACTGCTCTCACTCAACCCACACACGCTGCCATCATCACATATTTGGGTTCACATTAAACCTTTTAATCTTGACTATACAGCACACAGCTGCACTTGTGGCTGCTGTGCAAAGCACTGGGTGAGTTATGGCATTGCTGAATCCCAGCAAGGACATGAGGCCGGCACACTTTTCCTCCCTCCTGTGTGTGCAGAAGTCGCGTCTATAAGCAATCAGAGCATAAACCACTGCCTTAGAGAAGGTAATGCCCTGTGAGAATGTACTGGGCACAGATATCTCAGGGAAACTTTAATGCAAACCCATCCTCCTCCTGGGACGCCAGCCTCCCAACACAGAGCACGGGGCAGGCAGAGCTCGCCATGCTTCGGTACTTCACAAGGGAGGATGAAATCCTTGTGTTCAAATGACAGAACTCCCTTTTTGGGGATCAAGGGACCTCAGTGCACATGGACTCCATCAGTCCAATCATTTTCAAAGGAACAAAAAAAAACAAGAAAAAAGCAGCAATGCCTCCCCCCAGGGGTTGCAGAAATGGTGAATTGTTAGCTATGCTGATGCCCGTAAGTTCTCTGACAGCAATTTCAGCAGCACAAAACGAAGATGAACCTCTTCAGCACCACCTGCAATTCAAGAGGATGACAATTTTCTTACCAGATAAAACTATTCTTGCCCTCTGCTCTGGCACGAGGAAGGGCCACCAAAACACCTGGTGCTACCAGCAGTGGCACCCAAGCACCCATGGCTGGGACTTGTCTGAAACTCATGGCCATGCAGAGACAATGTGCTGAGCAGGATGCTCTGTGGGAGGAGCTGATGGCAGGGATGCACGTGCATTAAATGTAATTAATTAAATATTGCAGAGTCCTAACTCTGCTATTTTGTCCAGATGGGATTTATGGGGCAGGGGGAGGAAGGGAAGGGATGCAGATGGAAGAGCCATCTTCGGCCACTTCAAGTGTTAAGAATAAGTGAGATATGTGCCTTAGGGCTCAGCAGATTGAACGGTGTGAATACACATGCTCTATGATTTCTTCACCTGAAGAAAGGCTTATGTCTGAAACGTTCCCAGCCCCTTCTTAAGCTACACGTTGCAATAGGATTGACAAATGTTGAAAAGTAATTTAGCGAATATCATTGCCTTATAAATTAAAAGCATTCACTCAGGTATATTTCTTTTGACTTCCTAAGCTGCAGGAAATACAAATAAACAAACACGCAAAAAAAAAAAAAAAAAAAAAAAAAAAAGGAAAGAAAAGAAACTTAATCAAAACCCCAGAATAAAGCCAGAAGCATTGCAACAAGCACAAGAACTTGAAGCAAGCATGAGCGCCGGGTGTACAGCAGTGTGTCTGTGACACTGCCCACACAGGCCACTCATCCCTAAGTGTTACAAATCAATGCAAATGCATAGATTCTTTTAAGGGCGGGAAGGACTTTCAGATTTACTCATCTGTCTTTTTGTATGAAACAAGCTGTAAAATTACATCCAGCTCATGTAACATACAGCCTAATTACATGTACTTGACAACTGTAGTGCCACTCACTTCAGCGGAGCTATGCCGGATTACAAAGGACAAGGCTCTGCTTCATGAAATCCAACAGCTTGAATCTGCCTGTTAGCATTGCTCTGCAGACTCAGAGCAACAAAGTCTCATCCCTACAGACATGGAAAAGAGGCAACAGCCAGCAGCTATTCAGTGACCTGCAGACGAGCGATCGCTGCAGTGGCACATGTGCCCCACATCAGCTGCCGGCGCGCTCATTTACAAGTGCACAGCAGGATGCTTCAGACAGATAGCTAACAAGAAAACATAGGTTGGGAAAAATACCGAAAGGGAGGAAGCCAATAAATATTTAAATTGCATTTTTCTACCATGACAAGGCAGCAGGATTTTGTTACCTGTTTTGGGATTGATTACAAAGAAATTCTGGGGATTTCCACTTGTAATCCGGTAAGTCAGCTTTTCATTGGTGCTGGAGTCCGGGTCCTGGGCTTGGATCTGAATGACAGATACATCCTTCGGGGAGTTTTCCATGACAGCTGGGTAATAGATGGGTTCAGAGGTGAGAGGGGCATTGTCATTCACGTCCTCCACTTCAATGTACACTTCAATGGTCGTGTAGAGCGGGACGACCCCGTGGTCAGTCGCGTACACTGTCAACCAGTAGGACTTGGTTGTCTCCCGATCGAGAATATCTGCTGTGTAGATAACTCCTGCAGAAAAACAGCAAGCAGAAGATCTCAGGAAGAGGATCAATGAAAAAACACATCTCTTTTAATTTGGCAGTACTATAGAAATGTACTCAGATTTATTAAATACTTCAACCTTACAAAAGCTAAACATGTGCATATAAGTAAAACAGCCATTGCTTCCTGAACCCTGCTCAACATCTCAGTCCTTTGTATCATAATTTTTTTTTGTGTAAGAAGATGGCTCTTCCTAAGTGTCCTAGTGTCATAACCAGTTTTCTGCTGGGACTGCAGCTGGCTGAGTAACAGAAGAAATGCCATCATCTTCTGCCAGTGGTGTGAGCTTGTATGAACTGTGGTGGAGAGGGAGATCACCATTGACAGTGAATTGCACAAGGGAAGGTGGCTGCTCATTTAAAAATCTTGCCAGTGCCCTGCTGAAGAAAAAGCCCTAGAGGACACTTTAAAATAATCCATTCGAGTTCAGAAAATAGACAGAAAATTAAATATTGAGAAAAGTCATTGCACATTGCCAAAATCCCAGATAATGAGCAATTGAAAGCTAGCCTTGAAGTAGTTCTTAGACAATCAGTATATCCTCCTTCAGTACAGAGGAAGGAAAGGTTTGCCCATGCTACCCATTGGTGTAAGACAACATCAGATGGTTTATTTTGTGCCCCTAAGAAACCAGGAGAGAAAGCATTTGTCTGTAACAGAGCAAAGGACTTCAAGGCACCTTCAAGTCTACCTAAAGTGATTTAGAAGGCCATCCTCCTCCTGAAATGAGCACTAAACCCACCATGACTTTAGCAATATCAGATACAAGGCCTTTATACCAGGAAGACCTGCTAGCACTAAAAGACCTGCTCATACTTCTGTAGTCAGAGCCTTCACTGCCTGCAAACAGACAGAGGACCAAGTACACCAACATCAAAATAAGCAAGTGCCCTTTCCCACAACTTTTGCGACACACGTCCCAAGAACATTTTCCTATTCTATCCAGCATTAAATCTTGGACGGCACATGAATATGATGGGTCTCAAGCTTGAGATAGATATATTCAAAGGACAGTTTGCAAACAAGCAAATCATGTCATTAATAGAGAGGAACTAGTAAAGAAGTAATGCAAGAAACCTGAATTTAGTCCCAGATGTGCTTGATGCTGCTTAGAACAACCTCACCAGTTAATTACGGAGGAAAGTGTTGCTCTAATATCAATGTTAGGAAGGGAGGTAGGTGTCTTTTTTGCCTTTAGTTTTATTTTTTTTTTTAAGTATCAGACTGCTCTAAAATTTCCTAGGACATCCTGAAGTCTTAAAGAGGCTTTAAAGATCCTGGAATGGGCACAAACATTTTTTCAACCTCCCTGCCAGCAGCAGCATCCAGAGCTGCATGTGAGAGGGGTTTCAAGCAGGCTTCAGGTGCTGCTTTGCAGTGGGCAGGGTGTGGGATGACGAGAAGGGCTCCTCCTTGCTGTTCCTATCATGAATCCTTCTTAATAGGCTATGTGAAGTTCAGCTGTAATTCATCTACTCTATTCCTTGCCCCAGTCTTACAAGTTATGCATCAAATTTGGCTTTGTAGATAGCAGCAATTATTCCATTTACGACACTAGATGAAGCCATGACCTTTGGTTTAAAAGCGAACTGGAAAGGCTATTCCATTTCTTGACAAGCAGCCATGAAAATGATGGCCCTGCGCTTGTGAGACATCAGCAGAAGGAAGGGATTTGATGGTCTGATAGAGCTTCTGATCTGTAATGATCTGAACAGCCCTGGTGTGAGCTTCCCTGGCCATTTGATAGCAGAACCCATCCTATGCTCAGGGCTACCGGTGAACTCACTGCATTGTTTTCATAAGGGGTAGCAGCAAGAGGCAAAAGAGGTAACTTCCATCCTCAGGGACCACCACTCCCCAGCGCAAGACAGAAAGTCCCCTAAGAGAGAAGAGATGGTGCTTGTCCCCTGGGAGTCAGGCTCCAGATCCTGATGGCCCCCATCCAAATCTGTGCTGAGGTGGGAGGCAGCACAGCACGCATCAAATGGACACGTTGTATTAGTTCTTGTCTGCTATCACAACTCTCCTTTTTTATACTTTTTTCAAGTTTGGATTTTTTATTATTTTTTTAACAGTAGTCTGAACTGGCACGTATTTTCCTACAGTTTCATCAACCATACAGAGAGAAGAAAGGGAAGAAGGAGCAGTACCAGTTCCAGACATGTGCGGGCTTAGGTCTCTTTGCAGTAACACCAGGTCCATGCCCTTCTTGCTCATATTATTCACCCAACAAAGGTGAGCAACACGGCACTGGAGGACAAAGGCAGAGTGTATTCTAAATATTCTTGTCAGCAGCAGGCTGCGCTACATAATGACTTTCTGTAGAAACATGGGTGAAATATGTAGCAGAGTGTGATGAAAATGCCTAGAAGTCCAGAAGAGAAATTACATCGCCAGGATGAGAAGAGCCCATAATAAACAACACCCCCTGGAAATAAATAAATAAAATAAATCCACGTGGGCAAGGATCAGGCAAAAAAAGATGAACACTGGTGCTTCTGGAGATGTTGATTTATTCAGATGACAAGAAGAATTATTTTAGATCTTTGAGCAAAAATTGAAATGAGTGGGGTTTTCCCCCAGTGCGAGCAAGGAAGGTTTTAGCAGATTAACCTCTGTTTATGAAGCTGAATTTCACCAATATTGAACTGATAATAAATCTATCTTCTGAGTTTTTCCTTCATTTTATGACTCCTGGCAACAGTTCCTTTCCATTTGTGTATTTCAGAAGGAAAGGATAATGAAACAAGTGTTAGCAGCTGCCAATGGGTCTGCTACACTGATTCTTCCTTTTACTTTTGATTTATTAAAAGGTCCCAGATACAGATTAATTCCTTTTGCTCAATATGTCTTGTCATTTAACCTGTCAACACGCAGCGGCTTGATGGATAGAGAAGGAGGTCTTTGTTCCCTTTCAGGTTTTCCATGTGGAGACCCTGTGTCAGCCCTGGGATCCCCTTCCCCTTCCACCGCACTCTCAGTTTTTCCAAAGTTCCTCCCTGCTGACTTCCTAAATGTGGGTCTGAAGTTCGTACCCACAAGAACACATACAAGAATATTTAACCAATATCTCCATGTAGATTTGGGTAACGCCTTTCGAGCACATGTCAAATTTCATTTTCAGATGAGGTGCTAACTCTGAAGACGGATGATGCCATTTAATTATCACCATTTCTTCATCACTTAAGGAAAAAGGCTGATAGTGCTGGAATCAGAACAGCAAGATATTCCCTGGAGCTTTCCATGGGTAGGCCCTGAGGTACCTGAGGTTAGCTGAGTGGAAGTATAGGAAAGAATGAGAATATCCCTAGATAAGACCACAAGAAAATCAGAAAAGACCTCACTTATTTCAAAGCTTATTGGTATTAACAGATACTAAAGAAGGCCAGAAGCTTATTTTCAAGTTCAGGACAGAAAGGAGGAGAGGGTTTTGGGAGCAGCCATACAGCTCTTCTGGGATAATTCTTGTGGTGCACTCTTCCCAGCTGCCTGCTAATTAGAAGAGAAACATGAACAAGGTAATGACACCTGAGCTAAACAGATCGAGAAATAAGAAGAAACATCAGCAGAGATTCTGAAAATTTTGAAGTGATTAAAAAGACAAGTTCACGATTTTGCAGACACATTTATGAACGAGGCAGAAAAGCACATGCTCCCGTCCACTGGGATGTTCCATCAGTGAGGCACTACTGCATTGCCACACAGGGCAGCTGAAATCCAGGTGAGCGGGCTCGAAGCCAGCTCTTTACATCCCCCTCAGCAAGAAATGCTTGATTTTGCAGTATCCCTAAAGAACTGAAGCCAGCACTTCCTCGGGCTGCTGGCACCCTCAGAAAGAAAGCCGGTCATCCATCAGAACAGCAGTGCCACAGATATGCTTTCCACTGCAACCCTCAAAATCCATTTGTCCTACACGATCTGCAAAGCACCACGTGCATTATGAACACTCTAAGTGAAAAATAACAACAGAGTGCACTAATCTCTGATTAAAATCCTGGTCACATTTATATGTAAATTAAGTGCAGCCCTCGGGCTCGGCAATGCGCCAGCAACGCAAAGGTTGTGCGCTTGTTTCTCTTAAAGGCTTGTTTTCCCTCTTTCCCCAGGAAAATAATGGGGTAATGCTTTCTGCACGGCTCCCGCAAGTGGCACACAGTGAGGGGCTGCATTATGATGGGCAAAGGCAAAAAGGGAAAAAAAAAAAAAGGCAGTGAGAAGCTAGCGGCTATTAAGTGGACAAAAATCAGCAAACTGGGTTTCCTTCTTGCCTCTCCCACTGATTTGCTGCCCATCTTTCAGCAGACCACTTCAAATGGCACGGTCCACTCAAAAATTATCAGAAAGTTATGTATTTACTACAGCCACAAGAAACCCAAGAGGCTCTTAAAACAAAAAGGGATTAGAGAGAAGCATTATTTCTTTCCTAGCCTCTTTTTGCCCCCTGCTTGTTTACCTTACACGTCTGACAGTACTTTGTGTATAGGTCGTGTGATGAATGAACCTGCCACAGCTCTGGAAGAGAGTGTTTACTGGAGCTGTCAGTCCGCGTGTTTACATAGGTGCCCATCGCCATGGATATCTGCTTCGCACATACGTTCCTCCTAAGAGTCACACCATCCTTCATGAATACCCTCAATAGCGCAGACACTGAAAGGAGTTCAATTCTGTTTAGCTTTTTTGGAAGGCAAGATTAAAAGACAACTTGGTGGTCTGTAAGAAGCCGGGCAGGGAAAAGACAGAGGAGAATAACGAGGCTCTTTAATCTCGCTGAGAAAAGCAAATCGAGGTCTGATGGTTGGGAGTTGATGTCAGAAAAAGGAGAGTGCAAACACGCACCGTGGAGGATACCTGGCAGGAGCACCTGAGTGATGGAGACGGGCCAGAATCTCCCACTGTTTGGCGTCTTGGTACTGGGATGAGCCACTGTAACCTGTTCTCCTACACACCCATTTTTATTGGCATAGATACAGAAGTATTCTAGTGTGTGATTTTGCTGAATGTCTTGGTAGCACGTGTTATAGAAGTTGTCAGTGGAAGTCGTCATAATCTCATGACTTCAGTAAATGAATGAGGCACGCTCCTGAGCAGTCAGGAAGAGGACTGACTTGGAAGCACGAGCCACTCCTCCAAAAACTTCTATCCAAAAACTACTTCAGGAAATCCCTTAGTTACTTCTTTTCCAAAATACTGCAGTGATTTTGCACAGGGGCACCCCGCTTAATGCCATCAGCTCTCCTCAGTCATGGGAGATGTATGTAGGAGTACAGCACACTCTTTCCAAACAAAGTCAGCTCCTCGCCAGTGTTAAGTGTGATGTCTGAGTAGCTATAAAAACGTATAAGCTTTAGGAAGGACTGAGAATCATGCACGTACCTTCTGGACCTACAGACTTAGCACCACTGTGTGCAAGGGCCACTTTGGTTTGTGCCACAAGAAGCACTACAAAAAGGCATTTCCAGAGCACTGAGTGTGCATCTCCCTCCTCCAGCTTCAAAACTAAGGGGATTCAGTGCAAAACAGCTACAAAGTAGAAGCTGGTCTCTGCCCAAGTTAAAATGACGGGAACGAGGCAGAGTCAGGAATGAATACTGACAGGAAAATATTCAGGGCTCCGTTTCATCACTCAGTTTCAAAGGAAGAAAGGAAAAATCACTGATTCTGAAATACCACTAATTATTCATGGCCCTCAATCAAAGGCTCTGCCAGTCTCCCGGTAGTAAACACAACACCTTGTTTGTCACCGAGCTGCCACCCAACGGCCCTTGCTTGCGTTTCCTTGTTGGGAGAAAAGAAGTAAGCAAAAAGACGCAGATAAAACCTTTATAATGACTTTTTTTTTCTTTTCAGATTTTCAGTATAAAACACAGAGGCACAGAGGGGAAGAAGGCGTTTACCAAGTTGCTCCAGCCTCCCCAAGATGAAGGCTCCCACAGCCACCTCTCAGTGCTCATACCCCCAGCTGCCACCATGCCCAGAGCCAGGGTCACGCAGAGATCTGTGAGTGCAACCCAAACGTCAGAACTAGTCCAGATTTCTCACGGGGAATAAGTACATGTTTTCTGAAGGATGTTTACCAGAGAGCTAACGTAGGCAGGAAAAGTATAAAAATTATGGAAGCCCTTAATTCATCAAACCAATGAACATAAAACCAACTAAAATAGCATGATTTGTAGACAGGAATTACACTTCCAATAAAGAAAGGAAATTTATGATTTAAAGAAAGCTGACATTACGCATAGTGCATACACTGTTTTATTTAGGTACTTCACATAAAATGGCTCTGATGTGTATAAAAGCCAAGTGTATACCTCTTTTAGAAGATATTTCTTCCATTACCTCCATTAAGGGTAAACTGTAAATATAACCTACAGCACTGAACGGCTTTATAGTAACAAAGATGTGCAGTGGATCTGAGCACCAGTGCCTGACAGACTGGGCCCACTGGAGCCAGTGGGACGGAGGACAAACCACATGTTATATTCACCCTTTTTCAAGTCCTCTCAAGCTTTGAATCACCAGGGCCAAACCTGACTACGGATGGCAGCATCACATCAACCACGAACTCCACCGGAGCGTGAAGGCGGCTGGCCGCTTGTGCCACCCACTGCTCCCAGCAGGCAGCTCTGCAAATCAGGCTCCTTATTCTGGTGATTAAATGCTATCACAGGACCTTCATTTGAGCCCCCCCACTGTGCAAAGTGTGTCCTCCCATTTTTACTTTATTGCATGAATTCTGTAAGCTTTAATACATATTAAAACGCAAACCCAGCTCCTATTGAAGTGAATGGAAATATCCCCATTGACTTAAATGGAGATTAGATCATGCCAAGGAACGAGTCCAAAAGCAATATTAACTTTGTGAGGTTATACATATGTAGAACTTTCTAATATTCTTTTGTCTGGTTCAATTGTAAAACATACATAATAAACCATGTTCGTCAAACAATGCAGGACAGGTAACACTCCTGTCTAGGGCTTAACTTTTAATTTTCTCTTTTTACTGATGTTTTGAATGTACAAATCTGCTGTTACCTCAAAATGCAGTTTCTGCAGTGGATATTACATCTAAGTTCCAAGGGCAGTAAAAGAGAATTAAAAATCCAATCCGCAGCAACGTTATTTCAACTGACACTGAATTAGTCTGCAAATACACCTTTTATCCGGTTATTGCATGCAATTGCATTAATATCACATCCAGTCAGGATCATAACAAGGACATTACCATTACTCTTAGTAAATGTAATATACCTGCATGCAAGAGATAGATAAGTAGATAACATGAAGGTTTACTGCTCTTACTCTCCATGCCACCATACATTTTAGGACAAACTTCACTTCACTTCAAGTGTGACTCTTTCCGAAGGCTGCTGGGGTGTGCACAGCCTTTTGGGTGTACCTCGGGGCTGCAGACAGCTTTCGCTCATAAAACCAAACACAGCCATGCAATGGTTTAGACAAAACACGTTCAGTTGGTCAGAAAAAGAACAGATAGGTACAGGAAAATTCATTAGGTATGGAAACTTCACCTGATCTCTGGGTTTTGGGCCAGTTGAGGTCAGGGATACCCCATGTGACTTGGACACATGGTGTAATTGCATGGCCAGTCTGGCAGGGGTCTTTAAATCAGGTGCAGCCCCATCAGCACGGCTTTTGTGGGCCTGACCCTGACACAGAGCTGGGGACGGTGTTCCACCTGAATACAGACCCTGGCCAGCCCTGCAAAATGTAAATTTAACCTCATTTGCAATGGCTAGGGGGGAACTTCAACTTCTTAAAGGTGATACTCAAGCTTAGGTCTGGCCAGTGCCCTCTCAAATCAATGTATCAATAATAAGAGGGAACATATGCATTTTTTCATATTTTTTGCATATATATGTGCATCTGAGGTGAGTTACAAGGTGAATGTTGTGCCCTGAACTGAGAGTGCAACCCAGCACCGGATCTGGGTTTTCTCATGGGACTGCCAGGAGCTCCCCAGGTCTCACAAGGCAGCACCGAGCCCGTGGCACTGCAGAGCTCCTGGTAAACAGCACCTTTATGGCACTGGAATTAAGGCACATCTCAGGTTAAGTGCCTGACCTTCCACGTTACGTGGCTTTTGAGGTTTGAAGGTAAAGATTTCCTTCGTTACCTTCAAACGGCTTAAACCCAATGTGGCATGTTTTCTTTGCTTGCTGTGTTTGGGGCACGGAGGTGGAAAAAAAGGCTTACAACTTCAAATCAAAATGAGCTATCGTTTAAATATGACATCTTCAAGGTCATTTACACATCAATTTCAGAGCAATTTTCCAAACATATCATCAAGACACTGAACCAGACACCTAGTCAAATAAATTCTCTATCTTCTTCCATTTACGAATTAAATAAAATAAGATGTGCCAACATTTAAACCTGACTAGACTTTATTATACTTTCTATACTTTCCATTACAGCCTTCTATTTATTGAAGAAATATGTATATTCTGCTTGCTTTAATGTTTTTTTTGCTTGGGAAAAAATCATAAAGATAATCTTATATGGATAAACAAAAATACACAGTGGGGCATCTCCAGAAGAACCAAATTGCCTTCGAAAGCACAAACACTATAAACCCCTCTCTAAATTATGAATAATCTCTGCCAAAGCCTCGCACACTCCATCACTGCCGAGCAGCGCACTAAAACCCTGCAGTAAAACCAGGCTGTGAGGATCTGGGAAGCCCCGGCAATGACTGTATGCTACCACGTGCTGCTTCCTACTTGGTGCAATAGGAAAGTGATGGGACTGAGTGTAACGCTGCTCTGACAGATGGGATATGCTGCAAGGCTGGGTGGCTTCAGCCTCCTCCTTCAGCCTTGATGGACAAAGGCTGCTGCTTTTTGGTCACCGAGACACAGCCAAAGGTGATGCCTATTTATGGGATCTGCTTTTTGCTATTTGCTGGACATGTGCAGGCTCAATTTTTCAGCCAGCAGAGCAACCAGAACAAGTGAAAAGTGCAATTTTGTGACTGGGGAAGGTGTCTCCCCAAATTCAGACACCTCAGGCGCTTGTAAATGCTAAAAGGAAGATGCAATGGGGTAACATTTGCTTAAGGTAACTCCAAACGGACAACAGCTGACTGTATAATTTCATTCTATTGATAACGCTTTTTTTTTTTTGCTTTTTTTTTTTTTTTTTAAAGCACTGGTGGCTACTGGGTTTCCAGCTACAGGTGAATTATAAACTTTGAACTCTCTCTGACATTACAGCACATTTGTACACATTTATGCCTCTGTATCTGTTTATCTGTACAGCAAACTGATCTCTGCTTTGTTTCCTGAGCCCTGCTCGGATTATAAAACTTACCTGTGCAGCCCCCCAAAGGAAAGGGAAAGGACCACAGGAAACCCACAGCCAGTATCAGCAGAAATTCTCCCATTGTTAGCACCAACAATGGAAGTTGTTAAACCTCGATAATAACCTGCTTGCGTGGAGGCACTTTTTCACAAAGGGCCTGCCTAATGCCCGGAGTAACCTAGATTTTCTGTACATCCTCTTTAGTAGATTAATAAAGAGATCAAAGTCCGACCCATGTGTCCTCTGCCAGGAGGACTGGGAAACTATTTTAAAAAGAAGGGTTTGCTCCCGGTTATTTTAGAAACGAGATCAGAAGCAGAGCAAAGCCAAAGCAGGAAGAGGAGACAGAGAAAAAAAGGCATGGGATGCTCAAAAGAATCCTGATGAAAGTCCTGGCCTGAACAACAGCAGCAAGGGACTTCTGTGCAGGTTCCTCTTCCTTTACGCAGAACTTTGCACCTTTTGTGTTGCCTAACATAAGAGGGATTGTTTTGGGATCCCTTCTACTAAATCTGTCCCAAGCAACTTCAGGTTTCTTGTACCTCTGGGGAGGGACTGAAAGGCACCGGAGGCAGTTCCATGGCAGAGCCTGGCTGCCGGGGGAGGCTGCCTGGTGCTCTGTGCCTGCCCTGCACCACGATGCCCATGGAGGACACGTGAAGTTGACTCTATCTGGGCTTAAATAAAGCATAAAAGGACATTGACTCCTCTGATGGATCTCAGTGCCAAGCACAGTCAGCCTGGGATGGCTGGCCAGGGTAAACAAGGGACTGTCAGGAATACATCTCCTCGTAAAAGTCTTTCACCTTGGAATTGACATTTTATTATACTGGAAATAGAGTCTTTTTGTTTTTCCTCCTTTGACACTGTTTCTTTCAGCTGCCTGTCAGCCTACAGCAAATGGGTAGCCCTCTGAAAAGAGTAATAACATCAACCCTGAAACACGCCTTTAAGTTTTTCTCTATTCAAAAATAAACCCAGAGGAGTAGTCAAACAGGAGAGAATGAGTACCTCTGGAAGGGGTTTAATAGTCACGCTGTGCTCGAACACAAACGCTGCGGGGAAGAGGCGAGAGTGATGCTCAGTGTAAGCACCAGAGCACCGCTTAACCCCTCTGCCAGGCACAGCAGCATTCCCTCTGTCTGGAGACATCGCACCTGACTCTGGAGTCTGCTTTACAAAGCACGTCAAAAAAAATCGGAGAAGGTATAAAAAGAAGAGCTCCACAAACAGCATGAGAAGCGGGGAGAATGATTTACAGTAAGAGAGTTTAAGACTTCGATCTGCTAAGCTTATTAAAAAGAAGATGGAGAGAAAATTTGATTATAAAATCCATGCAAAGTTCATGGGGAAATATGGGAAACTAAAGGGCTCTTTAATCTAACAAAATAAGGTGGAGCAACATCTAATGATTGGAAACTGAAGCCAGGAAAAATAAAATTAGCAATCAGCTTGATACCCTACTTTATTATTTATTTTTCTAAAGTGGGTGATTAATTCTTGGTATAATTTTTCAATCTCTAGATATCTGCCAATGAGGTCTACAAGCTGTTGGGGGAGAAAGATTTTGTGGAAAATGTATGATATGCTTCTGTCCGAGGGAGACTACTAAATAGAGAGGTAAGAAGGTGAAATATAATAGGCAGTACTGTATTATATCCAACATAAGAGGGATAAAACCAGGTAATCTGGTCCCTTCAGGACTTTAAGCATACTGAATCTGCAAACGCTGCCGTGGTGCACTTACTGAAGGATCCTGGAGAGAGGAGATTCCCTGTATGGTGCTGGGTGGCTCCATTGGATTGCCCAGCTTGATCCCCCAGACCACCATTTGGTTGTTCCAACAGCCTCTGCACTGCTATCCCCATGGAGGGGAAAAACCACATATAGTGAAAAAACAGCCCCTTGCCCACCTCAAAATCCTCACCATCAAAATAGCTATGTCTGTACAAACGTACCATGTCCTACACTGGGAGGTAATTTGAGATTCAAAGCAGAAGTTGCACCAAGCATAGCAAAATGCACGGTTCCCAAGCATGCAGATGTGAGGTGGGCGTCCAACAGCACTGCCCAGGAGGGCACTGAGTTTGACACAGCCCAGCAGCACCAGCACTCACTTCCCCTCTCTTTTTTTAAGGGGTTAAGCCAGAAGCTTACTGATATCTTCTCACCAGATATCTTCTCACCAGGTCATGCAAGAAACCCACGGGCCTGTTCTGGAGATGTGCACAAGCCATTAGAAGCAGCACAGCTGCTGGACATGAACCCTGGTGAGCCTGGAGCAATGTCTGTCATTCTGTCCATGCTGAGCACCGGGCCAGACAGATGTGCAGCAAACAGCCTGGTCCCCTTCTGTGCTTGAGCAGAAACTCTCCGATGACAAGAGGCTCTTACACAGCAAACCTGGCTTTGTAAGAACAATTGTTTGTTCACTCTTGTGTTCCTGAAAATAAATTTTCCGCTGGATAAGGGCTCTCTAGCCAGTATACTTCATAAATATTTTCCATGATGTAGCAGAATATTACTGTTTTGCAAGGCTTTACGCTGTGAAACACAAGTTGGATGCACTGAAACCTGCAGTTTTATTTAGATCCATTTGCAGGGATCTCCCCAGGACTAGAAAATGCAAGTTTTCCTTCTGTATCACAGATTTGTGTATGAGGGCCATGGTAGCAACAGCCAGCATGTCAAAGAAGAGGCATCTTATTTTGAATCAGGATTACTGTATGTACTGTACAAACCACTCAAAACCAAAGCTTTCCATTTTTATTTCAGTACACTTCCAGCTGTACTCTCTCTTCTCTAAAGAGCCTGAGAAGGAGAATCCCCCTCTTATCCTCCATGTCCAGTGGGTGTAGAAATACCTTAAGCTGCTGCTTCTCCTCTGGGCAGGAGTTTGGGTGGCTGCAGCAGAGGAAATGCAGGAGGGTTTCCTGAATGCCAAAATTTAGTTCAGGCCTCTGAAGGAAGTATCACTTGCTAAAGCCAAGAAGATTAGGAGCGTCTCTCACCATTCACTTCAGGAAGGATGTGAGTTCAGTTTCCCTTCTTGAACAGACAAGAGTCCAGAAACACAAGAGTGGTTCTGGTCTCACTCCCAAGCTTACCAATAGGTCTCACACGCCAGACCCCTCTCACTAGTGGGGCATTGCCCTCTGTAAGGAAGTCCCCAAAAGACATCCTTTGCATAAATGCTGCACCTCTGCAGGGAAACCACAGTGGCATCATGGTCTTGCCCACGCTGTCATACCTGTAGTACCCTAAGGAGGCCACAGCCACCTACAGAGGGTTGATAATAAATAAAATAAAATGAAATTTAAAAAATCGAAAGGGTGAAAGAACTAGAATTGATTTCCATGATGGATTTTTTCCAAAACACTTTGAGCAATCTTGTGGCAACTCTGCAGGAAAATGCTGCACACGATCATTAAGGGAGTCAGAACTTTAATTTTCTACCTCATGTGAAGTGTGGCTGAAATGGAGCTGGGGTTATAAGAGCAAACCTAGCACAGACCCTAAACAAGCAGACAGTAAGGGCACTTCTGTTTCACTCTCCATACTCTGCGTGATAATAAATCGAAGGGTCAAAGAGTATATGGGAATATGATGGAGTGTATTAGTGGAAAGTACTATTCTTTTAATCTTCTGGTAGCTTTAGTCTGAAATTTATCATCTTCAAAAATATTCTGAAGGTAGAATACTCTTCTTCAGACAAGAAAACGGAAGGAAGCTGAGATACACAAGGGACTGTGGCAAATCAGAGGATCACGATAAAAGCCTTCAAGCAGACAACCCTACCGTGATCATTGGGAATGGTGCCAGTGACTCAGTGGGTGCTTCCTTTTGGCTCAGAACAGAGAGAATCAAATAAATGTGCTGTGGCTGCATTTCTCCTAAGTACTGTCTTTCATGTCAGACAGAAAACTCAGACCCTTATCTCACCAGAGTCCTCAGAAGTCATGGTACTTTCTGCCAGCTCTCCCTGCCCACTCTTCCAGGAGATGATGCGGCTCCATTCAAGGGGCCGGGAAGCAAAGCAGGCAGTCTGGCATCTGAGGGATACCGAGACATCAGCATCTGCCCAGATGCTCCCTTCCCATTCAGGGCAAGGCTCTGATGGACTCAACAGAAATAAGCACTGTATTTCCCAGCTGATGTATACATACGCACACAGGAACTGCAGCAGCTCAATTTTAGAGTCTCTTACGATGAGGTGGACTGAGCTCCCTGAAGAGGTGGGGAAGTGAACGTCTTGATAAAGCAAATAATGAAATGTTGCAGTACCAATATACATTCTCTAGTCCTTTGAGAGAAACCACAAGCATGAGACATAATAAAAGAAGACACAGAAAATAAGGGCTTTGTTGTGGACACAACCCCTAAGTGCTCATTATGCACTGCAGTGACTTGTGTCTCTTTCTGACACTTAGACATCTTGCTGAGATGTTGTATGTATGTACAGGCAGATATGATATGTGTAAAAATACGTATGCATACACTTGCACATGCATCTATCCTAAATGGAAGAGGGCAAAAGAAAAGTGATTTATTTTCATTCTGTAAATGGCCACATCATAGACACATAGTATGCTTCTCTGCAAGGCTTGCCTTACATCATCAGATGTAGGTTGAGGCACTCATAAGCACTTAACATTTGAATTAGTGTTTGTGAACATTTTAGCTTTTAAAAACACCCTTATATTTTATGCTGTAAATTCTTAAACATTTAGTATTACCGGTGTGGGCTTTGCCTAGGGCTAATCTATAGGCTGCACTTAAGACAGCAAAAATCTGTTTGTCTGTTTATACACTATTTTGAAATGGAGTTCATTTTTTTCTCTCTGATATACATCAATTTGAGCAAATCATGAGAAGGGTGATTCAATTATTTATTTATAATGCAGCTTGGCCAACAGTGGAAGCAATAAAACCATCCAAACAAAAACCAGGAAATTATCCCAGATCCAGGAGCAGGAGCAAGCATGGCTCCCTCTAATTGAGTTTCCTCCGTTCTTATCTCCTATAGATCCCTTAGATTGTTTTCCAATTTTCATTTCCATTTCTTCCATTAAACGCCTCTAACCTATGACCTCCATTTACTGCCACCCATTTATCTTCCGCTTTTAATTGAGATGTAACTTGTCCACTTGTCCAGCACTGAGCACTAAAACCCTGACAGCATGCTTGATAAATACTGGCTTCCTTCAGCAAAGCTTACTTGGGAAAGCGCAATTCAGAACTCGACTTGAACATCACTAAAATGGGGTTTACCTTATAAACATACCGCAGTGAAGACAAATAGAGCAAATAATAATATCCTTGGCTTGATTTGCTTTTTCCAATACAAGACTGGATTAGATTTGTTTTGACCCGGGGACAGCGAGGGGTGGCAGGGCCAGTGGGAAGACAACAGATAAGGCAAGCTTTCAGCAGTCAATCATTTCTTACTTTCAAATAGAATAATTTTAAATGTGGTGGTTTTCAATCAATTTCCTTCCCCCTGAGAATCAGTATACAGGAATTTTGGAAGGATGGCATTGTATAGAAAACAGTTAGGCCTCATACAACATCACTGCAGGAACTCTTGGCAAACATTCGTGAACTCCCACCAGCCAGTTGCCTCTGCACCGTTTAACCGAGGGGCAAGGCCAGCATTAGGAGGGTCAGAAACACAACACAAAACAAAGAGTAAAGCTCCAGCTACTAAGCAGTTGTTTTAATCCTGTGGAGGACTTCTAAACTAAAGCCAGGGAGAGCAGCAAAAGCTTAGCCTCTTAGAGCAGTACAGCAAAATTTATACAGCACTCCAGGCCACTACTAAATTGTAAAATTTAAGAAAACGTACTGTGGTCTGGCATTCAACCACTCAAAATAAATAGATGAATCACTCCCCAATTACTCTAATGGCTTGGTGTTTGCACCAGTGATACCAAGCAAAACATGACTTCGCTGGAGTCCTGAAGGCGAACATCCAGGAGGAACATTTTTCATCCACAACCATCGTACCAGGGCCTGGGCTGGAAAGCACCACGGACAAAACACCTGAATGCGGCACTCTCCTATTTCATGCCACACAGGTGTGACTGAAAATGGTGCTGACGCAGCTCAGACAGTTTCAAATTAAGGTTAAAACTTTGTAGTGACAGACAGAGAGGTGCAGCCCCAAGGTCCTGAGAAGGCTACACGAAGCACACCGGGGTTGCCATGCCTGAAGACTGCCCAGCATGGCAATGGCTGCCAGAGCCCATGCTAGGCCTCTCCCCAGATACAGTGCGGAGGGGAAAAATGGTGTCAAGACAGGTTAGAGAACTTTAGGTAACAGCCAAAAGCATCCAGGGACAAGAAATAAGGGCTGCTCTATCTAATTTTCTGAAAGAAGGTGACAGGCAAACCAGCTCTTCCCCCTGTTGTGCAGTAGTCTCCAAAAGTGGAACCAAGGGATATTATGCTTTGTATGGGTGCCATTTACACTGATAGTGATGGATAATCAGGTGTGTATGTGGCTCCCAGCAGAGCAGAATATTGAACTTTATATTACAGCCATCGATAAGCTGAACACTTCCCTGTGTCTGGCTGCCTGGCTGCCACCATGAATCCCGTATGAGGCCCATGTCATCCATCACCTGCATGCCCAAACTGACTCCCAGAGGCTTCAGTCTGGTTGGTACTGGAGCAAGTTGGTTGGCACTTCTGCTACCTGTCACCCTGACCATGATACTTGATGGCAGCATGGACTTGGCTTTAATCCCAGTTTGCAGTTCCAAGGGGAACTGGTCTCTTGGAGAACCACCACTTGGGCCCCCCTAGTGATGACTCCAGAATGGGACCTGTCAATGAGGTTTATGGACATGGCCTCACCACCAGTACTGTCATAAAGCTTCTGAACCTGCATGCTGATGGAAGAGATCTTTGGAAGACCCAGTGGCATTATTCCTGCTTGTCAGTAATTTTTAAGCAACACATAAGGTCAGGCAAAGGAAGGTCTGATGGCATGGTCTTTGTAAGGGACTTGAAGGCACAAGGACAAGGAAAGCAGAGCCTGAGGGTTAGGAGAGACTGTGGATGGTCATCACAGAGAGCATCACTCTGAGAACTAAACGAGGGGAGGTGGCAATGGCACTGTGAGGACATTGGCATTCTCGTCATGAGCCCGCCTTCATTTGCTCGCCACCAAACAAGCATCTGGTGCCACCTAATTAAAACACGAGTTCCAGGAGGTGACATCCAGCATCATGAATCAAACGAAACATCTGCTAATTCTTACAACAGCAAGACAAAACAAGCCAAAAAATGGCAAAACAAACAAAGATACATAGACATTACTAACTTTGGCACTCACATCCCCACTGAACATAAGAAGCATCTAAAATTCCCACATTATTAACCAGCGCATCTTCAGTTTAACTGATCGACCGTGCAAATTTGCTACAGCACATGTTCAGCGGTTCAACGGGCAAAAATGGATCAAGTTTTCTAAAAGTGGGTGAACGCCTCACCGCACAGCATTGCTCCGCAGAGGGGAAGCCTCCCTCGAGCTCGCACAGTCTGACGGCACAAGCTATTAACTCGGATGATTGAAGGACTGGAGAATGCAGGAATCTCAATACATGCATGGCCTATAATAGAAAAACGCATGGTGTGTTCTCCCCAGCGACACACAGACGCTGTATTTTTCTTTCTGCTATAAATAATTGTTGTTGTTTTTTTTAATAGGTATAGATAATCAGGCATTTACATGGTTTCCAGCAGAGCAGCAATATTAAACTACTACGTTACAGCCATTCATAAACTGAATACATTGCTGGAATTACTTTTTAGTGTCATTATTATCCAACGATCTCTACAATATGTGTTGTTACCACAGCAGTAAAGTGATTAGATTCCGAACGTTGCTGGAAATCTGTAAGTAACACCATGGTAGTGAATCCTTAGAGAAATCAGGCATTTAAGGAGAACTTTCTGGCATCACTTGCACAAATCTTTCACCAGCAACATTTCATTTACTTGGTTTAACCCTGCAAATGAGCCTACAACACAGGTGTGTAATGGCACTTTTTTAAGTGTCTCATTTCAATACATAATCTTGTTAACGCTTTGTTAATTCTTATGGCCTCTCTTCCCACTACTCTTACACAAACCAGTTGCTTGTCTTGCTTTGAAGTTGTCTTTTTTTTTTTTTTTTTTTTTTGCTCTACTGTAAGACCTTACAGGCAGAGGCTGTGTTTAACCTGAATGAACCCTCTGGAATGTAACTTTGCTTCCTTACTCTGGTACTGATTTTTAAGCAGCATTTTGTATAAAAGATGTAATCAGAAACCGAGCAAAAGGAGAAAAGATATTCTACATCTACTCCAGAGATCACTAGGTCAACCTGGCACTAGGGCTGGAGATACATGAGGGCACTTTGGAAGTGCTGCAGAAGGAAAATCCTACAGCAACCTTTAATGACCTATCTATGCTAAGTCAAAGAGAAAAAGAGCTTCTCTCTATTTTTTTTTATCCCCTATGATGGAGAAGAAAATAGGAATTTCAGGAAGGGATAATATGCAAGCTGATTGCAGCAAGTTGCAAATGAACTAGTGGGGGGTATCTGGGAATAGACACTAATTTCCATTCCAACAGGAATGGAAGTTTCCATATTAAAGAATATTATTTCTGAGCAGTCAGCACAGAAGGGGAAACTGGTGCAATAAAACATGAAATTTCTAAACGATCAGGAACAGAAAGAAAGAAGGAAAGTAACTGAGGCTGCAGTCCTGCTAAATACTAAGATGGGGGGATATGGAGAAGATGCAGCTGCCAAGGCAGTCGCTGAACAACACACTTCAGAGATAAGAGGCACCAGCCATTCTTCGAAGAAATCGTGGCTGCCAAGAGCTACAGAGAAAAGAGTGAATTGAAGGGATAGAGAGGTCAGCTGCAGTGAATACAAAAACAAGTCAAGGCCAAGGACAGGCATGACGCTTTGGGATTTGGCCAGGAGGTGATAATTTGTGGGTTTAGTTAACTGCCATCTCAGCGGAGTAGAGAGGGCAAAAACTCGATGAGAAAAGAGAGAGTTGGCAGCAAAAAAACGAAGGCAGCCAAAATACAGAGCAGGAATAAGGAGCTTGGGTAGGAGAGAAAAGGAGAAGGGGCGTCTGGCAGGAGCAGATATGCTTGGAGAATTGTGGGTTTTTCCCAGTCTGGGGACACAAAGGCAGATCTGAAAACTGAAGTGATGCGAAGGGAGAAAACAGGGTTAGGTGAGGTGGCAGGAACAGCATTGGATGAAGGAGGTCACAGGGGATCACAGGCGGAGCTCAAGAGGGAAGTCAAGAGTGGGAAGAATGAGGTTTATCCAGTGCAAGCAAAGGAGAATTTCCACCTCAAGTCGCCACTGACTGCTATTCTTCAGCCAGGGGAAGAGCTGTGCTCTCTCACTGCATCCTGTTCGATCGTCCCTTTGAGGCATCATGCCACATGCCAGCAGTTTGGGAAGACTTTCCAGAATTCCTCAAAGAGCAATAGCATATTTTCCTGTCTTCAGTTTGAAAAATCTGAACTACATTTCTATAGTGTCTATATGAAAACAAGGTACAGTATATCCTTATTTTATCCTAGTATTCCTCCCAGTTTAAACTCTTTCTAGTGACAAGAAGCAAGGAATTTGACTTGCTGTCATCTGCCCTCACTGCACTCACTGACGGAGGAATTCAGTGACAGTTCCATGAAGTCTACCTGCCTGAATTTCCCTTAGGGCAATGGCAATAACCTCTAAGCAAATGCTACATGAAATCATAACCCCTTTTATACCAACACTAAACCTCTCATGCCCTCTGAAGGAATCCAGATCTTACCCTCTGCTTTTAGAAGTCTCCTGTAAGAGAAGTAATAACCAACAGAACATAGCATGTACTGGACATGATATCACTTATGTGTCAAACGGATCACCGTTCTCACTTGATGTATTTATTACTAACTTCAGGATATAATTTCTTACATTTAGAGAATGCAAAAATATGTGCTAACAGTTTACAGGAAAAAAAAAAAAGTGCTATGAATAGACAAGGACAACAGCATTAGAACCACAATGACAACAAAGCTGCACTTATTGACCCCAGCAACAAAGGAAGACTTGGAGGAAAATTCTTTGTAATATTTTATATCCTGAACTAATTAAAGATCTCATTCCCCAAACAGCCAGATAGCAAACATAAGCAGTGCCTCCAGATGAAGAATTCCTATTTTGATGGTTACTGTAATGAGCACACTCCCAAAGGAAACAGCCAATAAAAAGCATCTCCTATCTGGAGGATGCTGAATGAAAGTTGGACTTTTCTTCATTTTACAGCAATTCCTTATTGCATCATATCAGCCTCCACCAAAGGTCTCAGTTCAATTTTTCTGTAATGAATTTGGAGACTCCAAAGAAAGATTCTATCCCATCTTCGCTGGCTAAATTTCTCTCTTTGACTTAGAGCTGACAATGATTACGAGAAAAAACACCATTTTTACATCACTGTATGCAGTTTTAATTAAAGTTTATTAACTTGAGAGAAACTATCTCCTTATCACCACCAGACACTAGAACAAAAATGCCTTTTATTGTGTTATTAAACTGATGTTTTGTGAAGAACCATCTCTACAGCACACGGTAGCTCAATTGCCTAGTGGCAAATTAAACTGATCTTCTCCATCCCCCACTCTTTCTTTTCATGTGTGTTGTGCCTCTGGCAAAAAAGATCACACCAGTACCTTCTGCAAAATTTTACACCTACAGCCTGTGTCTGTGGAATCACATAAAGCTTTCCTTACTGAATTGCAGAAGGAACGAGATCACTTAGGTCAGAACTATGCACCCTGCCCACTTTTATAACACAAAAAAAGCACACACCAGGGACCAAGCTGTGATGCATTATGCCCATTACCACATTCACAAAAGGATCTTTGGAGTGACTATTTGCAAAGTGACAGCTGGGGTTAAGAAAGCCAGAGTGAGAGCACATGAAACCAAGAACAACTTTTAAAAATACTTGTAGAAAAGCAGTCATAGACTCATAGAATATCCCAAACTGGAAGGGACCCACAAGGATCATCAAATCCAACTCCTGGCTCTGCGCAGCACCACCCAAAAATACGATCGTATGCTCAGAGCATTGTCCAAACACTTCTTGAGCTCTGTCAGGCTCAGTGCCATGCCCACTGCCCTGGGGAGCCTGTCCCAGTGCCCAACCACCTTCTGGGTGAAGAACCTTTTCCTAACACCCAGCTTGACCTTCCCCTGTCCCAGCTCCATGCTGGTCCCTTGGTTCCTATCACCTGGCACCAGACAGAAAAACAAAACTTAAAATGCCAATGGATATCACCACAGGGGTTAAGCAATAGGGAATGATTAAGGGAGCTGGAAGGGTGAGTGGTAAACCAGGAGGACTGAATACTCCAAATGGGAATAGAGTTGAACATGGATTGGGAAGATGGTATTCAAGATGATGATCCAAGAGAAGAATTACTAGTGACCTTGCCAAGAGTATCTCCAGAGACAGACACAGAAGAAATTAGGAAAATCACTCAGAGCATACTCAAGGTACTTGAAAGTGCATGCTGGAGATGTTATTACAAATGAAAGTCCTTAATCTGGGATAAGAGTTATGAAGAAGAGGATATCACTTGAGCAGGAATGGATGTGGCTTATATCAAATAAATAGACACAGGGGGGCAATAGGTGAAAGAAGAGAGATGTTGTAGGTTTGACTGCAGAGGAGAGTGGTGGGACTGAAGGCTGCTCAGCCAGGAAATGCAGGATGGGGCATGGCTAAAAATAAGAATAGGAAGGAACAAGCAGTGCTCTCAGCGGTGTAACTTGCAAAATACAATTTACTGCGGGTTTTATTCATAATGTTTTTCTTGTATGGGGAGGAGAGGAATGGGGACCACAGACAGAGATAAATACAACGATCATGTACACAAATCTTTTTTTACTTTACGAGCAAAACTAAAAAGGTTAGCAATAGCATGGGGGTGAGGGGAAGGTTTTTCTCTTTGGTGGAGAGGAGACAGGGGGCTTTCTTCAGCACCGGATCAAGGGCAGAAAGCACACACAAAAAAAGGCTTCCCACGGGGAGAGGCTCACTGGCCTGAAGTGGTTAAAGAGGGAATAGGAAGATTAGAAAAAGCAGAGCAAGGAATCAAATTGCTTCAGTGATAAAGGACATTCAAGGTGACAGAAAATACTCTGCAATAGGTATTTACTGGAGCAGATTGAGTTGAGCGGGATCATTTACGTGGGCTTTGAAAAACAGTACGAACACAGCAAGCAATTACACTGCAATAAATAAACCAGTAGCACACGTGCAAATGAGGAAGCCTAGAAGAGTGCACACGGGAGATACAGCAATCGCCAGGAGACTCGATAATTGCTCCTCGGAGCCTGACTTTAAGGGACTCAGAGGGTGGAACAGAGATGTTGTGTCCATCATGGGCACAATGAAGCAGCTGTGGCTCTGCACAGCCCTTCCCATACTAACCTGCTACATCCAGACACAGAGAAACAAATGCCCAAACTCAGCAAAAAAAGCATGCTTTCAACCCCCTTTCTCACCTCCCTGAAGATGACCTGCAATGCTAGGCACACACTAAGCTAGTTCAGGTTCCCAGTCCCAAAAACCATTCCACCTCAGTTTTAACAGGGTTTTGCAATTTGCCTTATTTAGGTTCCAGCAAATTTTTGAGGCTTCCTTTCCTTCCAAATATTCTTAAAATCATAACCCTTCCTTCTCCTACGTGGCACTTGTGGGACCGTTCACAGCTAACACAGACTCCAGAAGGCCTCTGTCCCCCACGTGGATTCCTCCCTGTGCACGTGCTACCAACCGTGGTAAAACATCAAAGTTTGGAATATAGCTATTTTCACCCATTATTTACAATTACCCGCTCTTAACCTACCAATTCAGCTCCGCAAAAAAACAACACAAAGCTCCTGGCAATCTCCCCACCCGTTTTGGCTGGTAACAGTCCACAACCCACCGATTAATCCCAAGGCCAGGCCTATTCCACTAAGAGCACACCTATTGCCAGGAAAAGTTGAAAGCTGACAATCAGTTCATTCTATCTGCAAAACCTAGGGACAAAACCACAGAAAAATGAGGTAACAAACCACTCCTCTGTATGTCCAGCCCTTGATTGTGTTCAGGAGCTTTCAGTTGAGGGCTGAAGTTGAGGGTGATCTCAGGCACAAGGGAGAGAATGAACTTCAGAAAACTACTGCTTGTACTCCAAACCCATTATTTTTACCCCCTTTCAACAAGGCTGGAATGTAAACCAAAAGTGTCTTTGACTTTGTTGCTTTCCTGCAATTTTCTAAACAAGTTTCGAAACCACATCTATTTTGCTACTTTCCTAAGTCACTTTTTTGTGTACTGGCTCTTCCTTTGGCTGCTCAGTGTCTGGGAGATAAAAGGGACAGCTTTACAACTAGCTGGTAAGAGACCCAAGAGATGGACTCTCCACACACTGGCAGAGCTGGAGATGTGCAGTTGCACTTGAGCTTTTTGCAGCTCTGCAGATGTGCAGAGCTTCGTTTTCACCACCTGCCTCCCAGCAGCATCTCCTGCTAATAAGCTGCAATTTACACTTGAAAAAGCACTTACCCTTACAGCATTTCTGGGGCTCCCATAATTCATCTTGCACTGTGAGGTGTCTCTGAAAATCCCATCGCCTGAATAGCAAAAATGAGTGTTTGACATTAACAGGCCATCTTCCTCCTACTTTCTGCATGTTTATGATGAGGCTGGGGGCGATGCTACCATCTCAGTGGTAGAGCCTATACACAGATCCACTCACCAAGCTCAAGAAAAGCTTTTGTCTTCTTTACTCACAAGCATCATGACTTTGTCAAGCTGCCTGTCTCAACTGAAAACAATCCGGGCATTGATTGGCACTGGGATGGGCTTTAAAGGTGGCAGGGGAAAAGTACTTTCCCACTTGTAAGCTCAGCGAATTTGACAAAGAAGCGTGCTTGGACAGCTACAAGTCTCTTTCTACAAAATCAGTTTTCAGAGTAAAATCACCCAGCAAAGGCTTTTTCCTGACAGTCACAAATAATTCCAGCAGCAAAGTTATAAAGTGTCTAAAAGATGTTTTAACCTGTCTCGAAGAACCTGTATGACATCTTTGGCTGTCATGGGAAGGGCGAGGATTGAAAACATAGTTACTGGCACTAGAAGCTGCTCTTAGAAACTGGAATAACAGGCACACCAAAAAAAAATATACAGAGAATGAACAGAAATTAAAAAAAAAAAAAAATAATAATAACTCCAGCAGCCTCTAAGGATGAGTCCCCAAAACAGATACTACAGGAGCCTCTTTTCTCTGACCCCTGGTGCCATGCTCATTGCCTCCTGGATGGAGAAGTCCCACTAGAGACAAGGTATTCATGTCCCCACCTCAGCCACATGCAGCTGTAGAGACATAAGTGACACTTTATAGAAAAGAGAGAAGAAGAAACCACAGATAAACACTTCACTCCTCTGTCCTGAATACAGCTGGGGAAAGCCATGCCATGGAACGAACTAAAAGCTAGCCATGCAGTCCAAAAAATGGTATTTTCAACCTTTTGATAATCAGCCCCTCAGCTCTGTCAAGCTTCCTGCCTTGTCTTCTTGCCTCTCCAAAGCACGTGTCTGTGCTGACCGCTAACATGCAACAGACATCTAACTACGCAAAGTCCGAAATAGGAAACACAAACATACAAATCACAAGCACACAGACAGCCGGCGTTCAGGCTTATTATCATCATTACTTAATCACATGTTAAACGAGCTAAGAATTAACAGTTAACACATGAAAAAAGTTGGCTTTCCATCAAAAGCAATTATAATTAATTCCTAAGAAACGTATTTCTGGATGCCAAATCAGATGGAGGAATCGACTGGGGGATAGATGCACTCCTTCCATAGCTCCACTCAAAATTCTAATTAAGACCAGAAATACAAAAGTGGTTGTGGTGGAAAGGTTAATAGAAGAGGAGGAAATCTCAAGAGAAACCATGCCAGATATTCAGTCCCTGTTTTTGGCTCTTCTGCACTTTTTTTCCTTAACAGAAATTCCCTAGAGACAAGAACACACGTGTACACGCACACACACTCTACCATGTGGCTATTTTAGAAAAATAAGATGACCACAAAACAATACGCTCTGCCATCCTAAAGGTCTTGTGGAGAAAGTGGCATTGAAATCTTAGTCTCAACTGCAGTCAGAAAAATCAGCTGTGTCAGAAAAGTTTATCTCCTCGAGCTATTGAAACATGGAGAGAAAGGATTTGTAACGCTGACGATACTGAGCGTGCAATCTGCCCCCTAAGCAAGAGCAACGCTGAACAATTAAAGTGTAGGCAACAGGATGATGGCACTTGGTTTGGAAGAGCGAGGAGAGCATTTCAGCTAAAAAGCCCCTTTCTTTTGCACAGATTCTCCTGAAATATTCATAATGTAAAGAGAAGCTGGAGAAAAGAAAGGAGATTTCTAGATGAAACCATCTTCAGGCTGGGAGAAAAGAGAGGCGAGTGCTTCCGGCAATGCTTCATTCTGCAATCTCCAACTGGGGTGCAGAAAAGCAGCTTGAGAGAAGCCTTATGAAAACCTTCAAGACTGGGCTGGGTGTCACCAATTTGCAGTTTATTAAAAAAAAAAAAAAAAAGGAAAACCCAGGACCGGCCACCAGGAGCAGGAACAGCCTGGTTAAAAACAGACTTTTCTGAGGACAACAAAAAGAGGCTTGGGGGAAAGCTATAAAAAAAAAATATTTCAAGAACTTGTCATTTTTCATCTGCTTCTCCCATTCATCAATGCTTAAAAAGACAGGGAGGAAGTGAGGCATTCCAAAAAAAAACTCTTTGCCATCTCCCAAATCCTCGTGCATATGTTGCACAGTGGCAAATTCTCCTGAAGGGAAAATACAACTTTCAGAAAATATGAAACACTGTCCTGTGGGAAGTGATTTCACAAAGGATCACAGAACTGAACTGTTTTTTATACTTCCATGTAAGATATTTTTCTCTGAGAAAGAATTTTCTCTGGCAGATCCCCCCCAGCCGCAGCCACTGAGATGCGCTATGAGCCTCCATCCTGCCTTCAAGCGACCAGACCTCTTGCATTTTACATCAGTTCAGCCAGAAACAAAAACTGTCCGTTAGGGAGGCTTTGTACTAAAATGTTCACCTACAACACCCTTTTCCTTACCATTTCTCTTTCAAAGCCTTCTATCTCAAGGTATTGCCCCCCAAATCCCTAAACTCAGAAAATAATACTGATTACCATTGTTATACCTGGTAGCCATGCACAGTATGAAAGGAGCTGTACAGAAATGAAGCAAGCTGGCTGTAGCTTCAAAATCTGGTAGCAAAAGGCAGAAAGTAAGGCAAATCATTGTGGCTATGCTTTTTTAAAGCTCACTGAAACACCACGTGCCAAGAGGTGCAGATCCCCAGGTGCTATTCTCAGACAGTGAATCACTTCCCAGTCCCAGGAGAATCTGTCTGTTCCTCCTCCATCTCCTCCTTCCCTAAAGGCATGAATGGAACCTGGGGTCACCAAATGACTCAAATTAATGTAGTTAAAAAAAACAACACCTTACTGAATGTGCTTTTTCTGATGACTCAAATGTCGTTCATCTGGAAACAAACACGCACAGAAGTCCCACTGCCTGTGACTTTAATAAATATTTAGGCTGTCTTATCAAGCATGTGCATAAAGGTATCTTTAGGATTATTTTATACTTGCCATCTTATCAGCAGAAATGCTTCCCTTCCTATTATTTATCTTGCATAAAGTGAGCCATCATTTTTTTTAATTATTATTTTTTTAAAGAGTAATTTATTGGAAATTCTCTGTCTGCGTTAAGATTAATTTAAACCCAGTAAAACTGATAAACTGTTGTTATTGGCCTCAATCCACACTACCTTTTAAATCTTTGGTTTTTCATTCCAAGGCTCTGATGAAAGATTCATTCCAAGCACCTAAAGTAATCTCTGCTTTCTACTCCCTCTTCCACACTCCGCTCTCTTCCAGTGTAATCCATTTTATGGTTTCAGTTATAAAAACATAGTTCTGCCTACCTGGCACTTCAGATAACAGAGGTCCCATATAACACAGTCTGCCTTGACCATGTTTAACGCCAATCATGGGCACCTTCTCTCTTATTGATGCTGGTCACCTCATGCTTGGTGTAAAGACAGAGGGTTGAAATATTTCCAAATTCAAGCTGGAAAAACAGAAATCATGCCTCTGCCCCAGGTCTCCATGCTTCAGTAAAACACCGTCTATAAAACATTAGAAATCTATCAGTTTGGGATCAAACCTGGTAAAAACTGACATTCTGAGGAGACAGGACAAATTTTACTCAAATGGAGGTTAGTTCACACTGTATTTCTGCTGTTCTTTTAACTAACTGAGATGCAAAAGGTAAGTGCTGTGTACAACACTTCCTGCCACTGAAAACTATGAATTACAGTGGAGGATTTCTGTAAAACTACTTTTTTAACTACATTCTTTTTTTCTTTTTAAATCAAAAATCTCAGCACTCTGGAAAATATCTGATGCTACAGGAAATAATTACCTGCAAAGAAGCCTGCCAGCTGCCAACGCACACCAATGCACGTGTACCAACACAGTTTCACACTGAGAGCTTTAACTTCATGGGAGCTGGGCATATAGCTGAAGTTCGGCGTACTCAGCTACATAATTTCATGCTAAATAAGCATTAAAGCTAAACTAATATTTAGTGTCTTTGTGATGTAGGACAAAAAATAAAAAAAAGGTCAGAAACATAGAAGCTTCTTCCTAATACAATATTTATACGAATCAGCTTTATTTTTTATGACACCTTGCAAGGCATAAAATGCTTTAGAAGGTTAAATAATAAATGATAGGAAAGAAATGAGAATGTTGTAAGGACTAAAATTTGTATCATCTGATGAAATGTATAATGACATGGGCTCACTGAAGGAGGAAGATACAAAGAAGCTGCCCCAGATAGGGAAACCAGGGGAGGTTCTTCAGTGTGAAAAGTGCTTGCTTTCTCATTTTCACCTTTAATTTCATTTTTTTTTCTAGGATAATACAGTATTCACAGCCCTTCTTAGGGGTAAGAGCTTTGTGAAAGGACAACATTTATTAAGTTACTATCAAATACTTTCCATTCATATTCTCTTGCTTTTTCAGATTGTAGATCAAAATTTAATTTTTCAAGCAAGCCTTGCAGCCTTCGGGTTACTTGCCCCCCATGAGTGCATACCAAAGGGAACGAGGGCACGTGGGCACCTCACAGCCCCCCTGTTCTGGGAGGGGGCAGCTCAGACACTGCTCCCCTCCCGCAGTGACTGCCACCTCTGCTGGAAGCACAGCCTGCTCCAGCCACCCAAAATACCACCTCACAGGCTCTGCTGAGCTGATGGTCATGCTCCAAGAAATATTCCTACCAGATCCAGTGAAATTACATATGATACCACAGCTTCTTACCTATGAGAGTATCACATTTCATGCTGAAGTTTCAGCAAGATGGTTATGGGACTCCTGCAAGGCTGCTGAACACAGTGCTCACAAGGTTATACTGCATAAATAACAAGCATTTTCTTAACTGGGTCTTTCAATTATTTAGAAATACTTGGCAAATGCGCTGCTAACAGCTGTTTTATAACAGATTTCATGGTACTGTACACCTGGTGCTAATGCTTCAGCATGTCTAAATGGTTTTCTAAAGATTACACAATCAAACATCATAAGATAAAATCACGGTAATTGGAGCCCTCATCAAAGAAGAAATTACTGTTACACTTTACAAACCATATCTATTACTTTCCAAAGCTGAGCAAAAGGTAATAATAATACGATAGCCACAGAGCCAGAAGATCTTTCCTGACCTCTCCCCAAGCACAGGGATCCTGCAACAAGCATACACCGTCCTTGTGATAATAGGGAACATAAAAGCTATCTCTGATGCACCTACTCTATTCTAAGCAAAATAAAGATTTCAGCTAAAAGTCTGCAGCAGAAATATCTGAAAAAATTTGAAATATCGTGTCACAGACCCCTTTTTACTTATCTGGTGGCATCTCTAAAGTCAAAATATATTAGTGACCTTTGAGTCATGCCTTAAAAATTGATTTCCTCAGCACTGATATCATGTTGAAAGCCTTTATTCTGATCCCTAAATACTACATAAATAAGTGGATGTTTTTTAGATGCTGCATATCAAATCAGTGCCAGATAACTGTGAGCTTTGCCCAGGTGTTTTCAATAAAATGAGCTGGGTAAAAGTAATGCAATACAGATTTACTGAATCTGATGATGGCTTTAGAGCATTCACCATTAAAACAACACACGGGAATCACACACGTATCTCCAGTTTATAATCTGTATGTGATTTCTTAACTAGGAAGAGAATTTTTAACTATGTTAATTTTCGCATCTATTTAAGTGCTGCAGAATTACGGTGACTGTGATTTGCACAGAAATGGCTCTGCAGATGGCGAGATGAGCAGATATCCGTACCAGGTGAAGTCCCAGGTTTGTCAAAATTAATGCAACACTTTCATCTAACTTCAACAGAGGGTTAGAACACAAACAGATTATGTTAGAGGAGCTCACATTAGGTCGCATCAGATCAAAAATGGGGCTGAATAAAGCAGAAGGATGACTGATGGGCAAAGCCATAGGCACAGAGCAGTGTGGGCAGCTTCTGCATGGGCATTCAGGCACCCTTCTGAGCTGGGAAACCCAGCAGGGTCTAAATGGGAGAGTCGCTACTCTCCTCGGTTAATTCCTATGGAAAATAGTTCAGTATTGGTCAATGAATGAAGCAGCCTCTTCCCTGCTCCCAAGGACCATTTCACAGGATGCATTTTAGCTCACAGAGCAGAGCAGCAACCTCTTTCTCAGTGCAGACCTTTTCTCCACCGCCAAGCTGAAAGACTTGGTTTGTGGTCGGCGTGAATGAACCCAAATGCCCACCTACTTCTCGGAGCAGCTCGACATGACTGAGCAAGTTAAAATAAAAGTTATCCTGATTAACCCCCTTCTGTTGTTTTCCCCTTGGGGAGTCGCACTCCCACTCCAAAAGGCTGGAAATAAACTGTTTTTATTAAATCACATTCAATTACAGCAGTATTTATTAAAACCAATAACTGCAACTGGTAAGAATCCCCCTGTGCTTGTTTCTAGGTATTTAAATTAAGTTAAATGCACAATAAACTTTGCATTGTTTCAATTTACATGACCCCAGAGTCTTTAGACATCCCGTAGGCAAAATTCACAGACTTATAAACTGCTATTAAACATGAACATATGGTGGACTCGGCGTCCTGCACTGTAGCTGCTCTTAAAGGAGTGCTGTGAAGTGCCTTGCTGCCTCTAAATCCATGAAAGCAGCATTGCAGCAGGCCAAAATCCCCCTTCATCCCATGGAAAGGTTTCCAGCAATGTCTCCAGTGAAGCAGTGATGTGCCAGGCGCCAGCTGCTTCATTGGACCTGCATTTTCCACTTCAGATTCAACAATATCCCCTTCACTGGGGCCACTACAGCAACTCATGGACCTCAGAGCCCACCAGGAACATGGCTCTGAGTGAGCTCAGTGACTAGTAGGAGGAAATTTCCTTACTGAAGAATGATCTGAAGCATAGCAGGTGTTTCTCCTCCTCTTAGAGCACCACCTCACCCACTGCTCTTGGGCTGGCACCCAGGCATCCCCACCACCCAAAGGACCCAGCTGCTTCTTGTGTTCAAACACGGATTCCCTGCCTTCACTCACCATCTTCTCGCTGTTGTGTGAGGCACTGCTCTGTAATCCTTTTGCTTGGTTTTTCATCCAGAATAGAAGCAAATCACTGAACTTCTTTGGTTAGTTCTCCTGGAGCATGCCCAGAGAAGGGCTACAAAGCTGGTGAAGGGCCTGGAGCACAAGTCCTGTGAGGAGTGGCTGAGGAACTGGGGGTGTTTGGTCTGGAGAAGAGGAGGCTCAGGGCAGATCTTATTGCTCTCTACAGCTACCTGAAAGGAAGGTGTGGAGAACTGGAGGTCGGCCTCTTCTCACAGGTGATAAGACTAGAGGGAATGGCCTCAAGTTGAGCCAGGGGAGGTTCAGGTTGGAAATGAGGAGACATTACTCCTCACGAAGAGCAGTCAGGCATTGGGATAGGTTGCCCAGTGAGGTGGTGGAGTCACCGTCCCTGTGTTCAAGGAGAGGTTGGATGTGGTGCTTAGAGACATGGTTCAGTGGGTGATATTGGTAATAGGGTGATGGTTGGACCAGATGATCTTGGAGATCTTTTCCAGCCTTAACGATCCTATGATTCTGCTTTCTCCCTTTTGAGCCCCACTGTTGGATTTAGTTCTGTATCACATGCAGGCAAGCATTCAGTTTCATCCCATACCCTTAGTAATTCTGCCCATAACATTTCTGTCAGGTTCAAAGTTTCCTGAGACACTTTTCACATCTTTTTTTTGCACATCCCTCACTGCAGAAGTACTACAGTTTCCTCGTTAAAGACAGCTTTGTGTCCTATACTAAGAGCAAAGCCCAAGTTACACACAATGTAACAACACATCTTCCCTAAACAACAGAAATCTCAGACAGTATTTTCCAAGGACTCTCAAATAGGGTCATTTGTCATTTTGTGAGTTAAAATCAATTGAAAATGGGTTGGTAGCAACCTCCCTCAGCCCCTACTCTAACCATATCTTCATCCCGCAGGCACAACTTAAGAGGAAAACATCATTTGAAAGACCAATTTAATCTGTTCCGGGACTTTAAAAAGAATAAAACCCTATTATTCACTCACCATAATTATACAGATATTACACAACCTCAATACAGAACGGAGTTAGGATTCTTTGGGTGAATTGATTGTGCATTTCCATTCCTTTGTATGTTTGAGTTCTCTTAAGGTTAACCTTACCTCTAGATACACTGCATTTATTAAGTTTGTTTTGGAATAATTGCAATATCCCTGTAATGTGCCTAGCCCTAAATTACTTCCACATACTCTCATCCTTAACTCCATTTTAATAAAACTTTCATTCTGGAATATGTTTTAAATTATCCCCTTGCAGATTACAAAGAAAATTCAAGTTTACTTTGACTCTGTGACTCTTAGGAAACCTTTATTTGAAGTTGATTCACCTTTTAATGTGTCTATTCATGTCTATTTTGCTTTGAGAAGTTCCTATCTCACTTCAAAGGGTAGAGAGTGTCCAAACAAGCTCATTTCTTGCTCCGAAAACCCAGCCTGTACTATTCCTGCTTCTGCCATCTGTTTCCTATATGGTTTTGCTCTTATCCTACTATACAAAGCAAAACTCATTCTACTTCTAGCAGCCGAACTCAACACCACAATACCCGTGTAATACGCTGGTGCAGAAAGACCAACACTATTTATTCAGTCAGCTACGTGATCACCTGTAGTACCTGGGTTCTTCACTATTGGTCTCTGCCAAGTGTTGATTAAGTCTCTTACTGCTTATCTCCCTTCTGTAGGCATTACCTGGTAAAACTCAAAGAATGAAAACAATAATCCTAGTCCATCTCATAAGAATTCTAAAATGGCCATTAGTCATTAATCAGTAGGCCCCTTTCAACAAACTTTATCTGGCAGCCAGACAAATCACCAGTCTGTATCTGTATTAAAAATAGAAGACCACAGGAAAAATCCCCAAAGAAATCTGGTACAAAGCCATAAAACTCATATACTACTTATTAATTTTGACATTCCTTTCCAGCCAAATAGCATCATAACCATGGACTGTGTATAGCAGATGTGGATTATCCATATCCAAAATGGATATGGATAATCCACATAATAATAGTTTTTAAGGTCCACAAGGATCATTAGACCACCTAAACTGACCTCTGGTGTAACACAGGCAACATCATTTCACTCATCTGACCCCTGACTGAACTTCATAACCTGGGCTATGTAGGTTGGAAAGGCTACATAATAATAATAATCCCTTAAGATTTATTTTCCTGGAAATTAGGGATATAGCACATATGCTGTCCCAACAGTTGGTTGTTCACACTTGGGATTGAAATGTGGCACTGACATCCAACTTCAAGTTATTAGGCTGCAAGTTCCCCTTTTGGGGTTCTTTCTCTTCCCCACCTTTCTCTACTGCAGTGAAGACCCCAAGGTACCCAGCGCTGTCTCTAGGTTAAGGCTTTTATCACGTTCACCTGTCATCACTTCATCTGATTTGATAAACTAAGTGGAATATTCTCTACAGTTTTCAGATTTCTACCTGTAAAGTATCTTCTCCAAAACTCCCAATACTATTTCCTTACCAGCTCTTCTGATTCAGGCGAGGGCACAGATATCCTGTCCAAGCTCTCATCTCCAGCACCACGTTAGAAATCACTGATTACTTTTCCCTTATTTCCTCTCACTGTCAGTCAAAGATGAATTATTTCATTACAGCATCACCCAACCCAAAGCTTAAACACTTTGTTCTGAACAATATAAAACTAGCCAAAATACCACTGTAGGTCTAGACAAATAATAAGCAGACCTAAATGGATGTTACAACTTGGGCCAAAAGGACAGCCATCTCCACGCACCCAACGCCATGCTGTGTGCTTCCAGCCTTCATGCCTGTGAGCTTTATTTGCTGGTTTGATTCTTAATCACCAAGCAGCTTGGAAGCCTGCACTATCCAGCAGCTATGAAACGCATGGAAAAGCAATGGAAAAGTGCTGTGCTGCTATCTACAGCACCAGTTGACTTTAAAAAGAATAAAGAGTAACAGATACCCAGCATAGCATCCCGCAGCAATAGGTGCCAGTAGAGAGGGAGCATGAAAAAACAAAGGTAAATTTACACATTGCTTCCTTTTGAGCTGCAATTCTACTCATTGTACAAGCATCTCATTTCATAAAACCTTGATAGTCTATTGCACTTGTTTTCTTATTTTCTGCTACTGAAACTTCTTCCTGTTGCCATCTGCTTCTAAAGGTCCATCTCCCCCATTCCTTGGACAGAGAAATAGTCTACTGCTCTTGAGGGCTTTACTTTTCAGCCAGAAACACAGACAAAAACTATAAAACCTGGCTAGCTCTGAGGCTGAGGTGAGGAAAAACCATCTGTAAGCTTTTAAAAGCACACGCGCGCACACACACGCAGATAAAACAAAGAAACCATTTCAAAGCGGAAGCTGTAATAAGAACGGTTTGTATCAGAGTCAGAAAAACTTATGGCAGGAGGCCTGGAACAACCAACAGAAAGAGGCATCTTCTCTTTTTCTTTTTTTTTTTTTTTTCTTTTTTTTTTCTTTTGACAATTTAGATTCAAATACAGATTTCTCAAACAAAAAAAGAAAAAGAAAAAAAAGAAAAAAAAGAAAAAAAAGAAAAAAAAATGTGGTTAGCAATTGCTGGCTGCTGGGCACGGTCATTAATCCAAAGGACCATGGTGACGTTAGAGGCAGCATTTTCCTCAGGACTTGCTTCACGAGGAGGGGAGGTGTCACTTCTCATTGAGTCTCTGGCTGCCGGAGGGGAAGAAACTCAATGAGCTGGACCCAAAGCAGAATTGCTTTTGGGATGCTGCAGGAAACGTGCATTTTTTAACGTTTTTATTGAATGCAAAACCAAACCAATCAGCAAACGTGGCTATGTGTTATAGATCACATCTGTGAGCTGTCACACTTCGAGTATCAAAAATTGTTGTATTAAAATTGATCATGTCTGGTGAAGTCAGCATGCACATTAGGCAACTATTTTGCTTTTTCCCATTGATAACATGGTGTAACAGAGAAGTGGGGGAGACTACAAGATTCGCCCAGGACATGCATTGTCTCTTGCCTTGTGCCTGGGCTGGCCTCTTGATTTCCCAAAGGTGCCAAATCCAGGAGGCTGCACTGCAAACATCTCCTGCTGCCCACTGAAACAGCTGCTGATGTGAAGAAAGGGTTCTTCCACCTGGTGGAAAAGCTTGTAAGGTATGCTACAAGGAATCTCTGAGGTCAGCGTGAGGCTTTTATTTAGGATTTCTTCCTGGAAAAGTTTTCCAAGCTTGGGGACCACCAAAAAAGACGATTCTGTAAAGAAGACCCATAAACAATGTCATGGGTAATTGCCACTGACTCACTTCACGTGACAGAAATTATTAATATTAACCCAATTATATCTTACAAATTTTATCTTCCGCTCCTTTGCTCTGCCAAGGAAGGCAGATGGCAAGTCAGCCTACAAATAAGACATGAAGGAAAAGAAAAAAAAAAGCCTTCAAGACAAATAAGTGCAAACTGACCTACTTCCAAACAAGAGTTTTAAAGAGTTCTGGGTTTTAATTACAGCTATATTAAAGCAATGTCTCCTCAAAAACTTGTAATAATATTAGGAAGAACTGATCTGAAAGCTCAGCAAGACAACAGACACTGGGATGGCTGGACTGAATCAGCCCGAGCTCCGTTTTGCTGGTGCATGGAGCCAGATGTAGGGGACACACCGAGTACAGGGGCACCTCCCCAGACAGACCTCAGCAGCTTCTGGCAACCTAAAATTAGAGGTTTCCTGAGCCATGGGAATCAACTGTGCCTTTGTAACTAATAGCTCATGAAAGGTTTTTCATCCATGAATTTCTGCAGCCCTTTTTTGAGAATAACTGGATAGCAGAGCAGCCCACAGGTGCTGGGGGAAAATGTCCTCCCACCTGTTTGCTCTCACTTAGCTGCCTGGTTGTCTCACTCGAGGTCCACAGACCTTTCAGCAGGCAGACCCATGAAAAATCGTTCCTTTTCCACCTTTTCTTTTTGCCACTTTGGAGCCTCCACACACCTGGTGTTTCTACCCTCAGCCCCCCCTTGCCATCCAGCTCCTCTCCTCCTGCCCAAAGCCTTCCCATGCACCTGGTCCTCACCATCCCTTCGCCGCAGCTCCCCCGACACCACATCCTCGTGATGGGCATGTTTTTGCATGTCTGTTTTATTTCTGCAGTCTCAGTGTCTTGGCAAAAGGGTAATAGTGATGACTCAGTCTCGCACAGCACACACACAGACGTACGCGCTGCGCACCCGCTACATAAGGGGAATGTGCACTTCCAGTCAATTCCCCGTTAAATGCGTGCGCTCTCAGCCCTGGGACCCTGCTCCTCAGCATTCTGCCAAACTTTAATGATTCAGTACTTAAACTTTGGTAACGGAGCTCTGTCTCACAGCAAATTAATTATCATCACTCTTTCTTTCAGGCCAAAGCAGAAATAGCTACTATTTCTCTGGATCAAACGCTTTGCTTTATAAATTTAGTGAGGAAAATCTCGATTTTCACGGGATGAGCAGAGATGCGTTTGTGTTAGCCTCCTCAGGATGCGCTTGGTGTCTGAGCTGCACGTTCAGGGTGAGATGTCCTTGGGACTGTGGCTGAACTGGGAGGCAGGGGTATTTTTACATGGTATATGAAGTGACAAATGAAAGGGAAAAATTGGGAAGCACTGGACTGGGAAGACAGTGATGGACTAGGACAGGTAGGTGACATGGGAAAAAGGAAGAGTGAAGGCTTGTGACGTCCCCTTTCCCCATGCCTGGGACTGGAAGTGTCACCACTCTGGTGTGCCTGGAAACATCTGCAAAATCCACAGGCAGTCAGCCCCTGCTAGCCCTGCTGGGGCTCACTAAACACATAAGGGAAAAATATAAAAATAGCAATAATAATTTAAAAAATCACCACTAAGAATACTAAGGTTGCAAAGTCAAGCAGTCAAACTTAGAAAATTCCAGAAGTTCCTACCATGCAAAACTTAATTCATCCCTGATTCACACATCTATTTTCTTCAGCAGCTTTTGTCTAGCTTTAGGCACCAGAATGTGCATCTGCTCCTCCACATGGGTCCCACAGCAAGACCCACTGAATCCTACCAAAAACATATATGCTCCCCTGCCACACACGAGCTCAGCTGAAGTTACCAGCACAGTAGTTCCCCCTGTTTATTGTCTTGCACACAAAGACATCCTGGCTCCTATCCCTATACACAGGAAATAACAATGGGAAGGACAATAGAAAAGCCCTACAAACTGCAGTGATTTACATAGTGCCTTTGTGTGAAAAGACACCAGCACCAGCACAGCGTGCTGCTCTATAGGGATGTACAGAGAGGGTGCACACACATGGCTCTGGATAAAGGCTTACCCACAGGATCCATCTGTAGGCAAGGAAAGGAGGCCCAGAAAGCAACTCCCTACACAAGAAAACCATCAGCACCACATCGTTTCTGCCATAGCTTTACAGTTTTGTTCCCCAAATTTGTTGTTCCCAAGTTTGGGGTATTTTCATTTCTCTTTTGAAACTGGGGGAGAGAGAAGGGACCTCTGCTACAACATGCTTCTGTGTACAATGTTAGGAAACCCGTGTGCACTTTAAAAATCATGACAGTGTTATTGGTTTTGCATGAACTTTGTGGGGCAAAGCAAACAGGAGTCTCCCAAGACTTTCAACATTCAAATATAATTCCATTAGTTTTCAATTAGCAGTTTGCCCACGTACATGCAAAATAAATTGATTTAGCACCTTAGTCCTGAGATACCAAAACCTAAATGGAGGGTTTTTTTCTTCCTCTATTGTATCCTGTCTGCAAATATTAGTTACCATAACGGAATATCACGTAAATCAAATAACCGCCTCTCTTTCATAATCACGCTGGCAGCTGCAGTGCCATGTTTCAATGGCTATCCACTGGAACTCATTAAGAAAGCATTATGTATAGTAAATTAAAATGCAGGGTCTCTGATCTGCAGACAAAAGGATGACAAAGCTTATCAAATGTGTGCTGTGGACTTCTCATTAACTCGGGGCTTTAAACGGCATTGTCCTCCCTGAGCAGGTTCCTGCGCTCGAGGATATTTCGCTTTGTAATGAGCAGCCTGTATCTGGCCTCGTGGAAATTGCTCTGAAGAGAAAGCCGTGTTCCTTAATCAAAATAAGAAGAAATTTTGATTGGGATGAGATTGCACTCTGAGTCAGCTCCGAGAAATGTGGCTGCTGAGAGGAGAGCCGGCAATAATTCACTCTCTGCAACCGGAGCTCAGCGGGGACGGGCGGCCTCAGAGGACATCAGGTCGCAGCCCCCGTCACAGGGGAACACGCTGCTGCTGCAGTGCCACCAGGGAAGCTCAGGAGGGCTTCCCCTCCTTTTTCACAGGGGACCAGGAGCAGAATCCATCCCTCTCAGCTTATAATACTGTGGGGTTCATGCACTCGGCTTCCCCTTTCCTGAGCACCTTCAGCATCGTGCTCCCAACGCCCCAGAAGTGCCGCTGCCACCGATGGAGGCATGAGGCTTTTGGAGCAACACGGGGAAGTTTGTCATGTACTGCACAATGTTAGTTCCTTACGCAAATCAAATCCTTGCCTTATAAAATGTCACGGGTTAGTTCCACAAGCTGTGACAGTCTGCTGTTTTTCACTCCAATTTCGTGTTATGGGTGATTGTCTTTTACATTGCGGATGGTGCGCAGAGCATCCACACCTCACAGCACGACAAGCTATTGTAAAAACAACCCGAAATCCCAGCGGCCGACACAAATTTTCACAAGTTCCACGCAGGGATGCACAGAGCATTTCTCAGTGCAGCTGACAGATGCATAATTAGCTTTGCCCATAAGCTTTGCTATAATACTGCTGGACTTGCACCGAACATGACAGCGCAGACAACGCTGGTGTGCTTCAGTACATCTCTGATTTCCCCAATGACAGCTCTCTTTGAAGAACATCATTCATTCACCAGAAAATTAAAAAACACATCAACAAACTGCCCAGACCCAGACAAGTGCTTAATTATCTACAGCCTCTTTAATACAACTGGGGCTATCAACACTTACGCCCCGTGCCTCACCTCTGAAAAGAAGAAGAACCAAATCCACCTCCCAGAGATCATTTATTAAAAACTGCCATCGAAAACTCATCTGGGCTGCGAAATTCACAAGCAGAAAAACGCAGGGAAGGAGTACGTGCTGGGGACTGAAAGGTTAATAGCTCTTCTTTAAACCCCAACTACTGTACGTGCCTTAGACCTTTATAAATGAAGGAGAAAATTTGCTATTTTCAATGCATTTTCCTATCTGTTCTCAATGCATCTGGAGCAATTACTTTTTGGTCCTTTCTGGTGCTCGGCATGCTGACAGGCAGCGCTACAGAAAATAAAGAGCAGCAGCAAAGGAAATAACGTATGGCACAATCATGCGTTAAAACTGCAGAAAAGTTGTATCTGAGCAGACGCCAACACAGAGGTTTCCTGTTAGAGAAAAGCTGCTGTAATGCCAGCAAAACAGCCTCCAGGACTACCAGGCTTTGGCTCTGTCAGCCTTTCCAAACCCAAATTAAGGCACTGCCAAGGTGTGCTCTCCTGCGGTCGCCCCACTTCCATGTGCTAATGCCTCCCTCCTGCAGAACCTGGACCACAGGCTTGTTGCTGGCAAGTTAATTAAAGTGGACACCCACAGCAAAGCAACCACATGACATTTCCCTGTTTTCCACCAGCAGCTTCCTGAGCAGGGCTGATGGTGCTGAGAAGCACAGCCAGGTGTCCTCCTGCGCCACTTTGGCTGCTCTGTGTCTCTGCACATGGACCTTCATCACCCACAGGTGGTGTGTTAGAGGTGGGTTCATTTAAATTCACTCCCATTTCCATACTGTGGCTATCAGGCAAGTATTTGGTCAATGAAAATGTGCTAAGGGGCAGGCACAGCTCTCCCATAGGGGATGCTCATGTTCATGGGCTCTCCCATGGAGGATGCTCAGCAGATGCTCCCTTGCCCCAGCATGGACATCACATGAAGTGGTGGGAGCAGGGACTCTCCTACAGCAAAGCCAAAGCTGGGATTAAAATCTGGAGTCCTCCTGGAGCCAAAGGAAAACTTTGTTGTGTTGCAAGAGACCACATCTGAGCCTGTGAGGGAAAATCACCCCATAGGAAAGGGCTCTGTGGTCAGACCACATCAGCCGTTCAAACCACTGAGGTCCTGTTTCACCTTTCACCACAAAGTCCAGCTCTTCAGTGCCATCCTAAAGGCCCTCACTGTGTGATTTGTCCCTTCCTTCTTCTCCCCCTCTTGGCTGTCTCCTATGTGAGGCTGAGAAGGTTTTTGTATTTATTCACACTATGGGGAGATAACAATGTGGCCAGACAAAGAAAACTAAAATGAGGATTGTAGCCCCCGAGCCTTGCCAAATGAGTGAAGCTTATACAAGCATTGCAGTTTTCTCCACTGCACACAGATGTGACTGAGGATGTGGCGTAGTTAATGCTCTTCTGAAATACTCGTATGACATTATTTATTATTGACTGACAGTGTGGAGGCTACAAGACCCTACAGAAGCAAAGACAGGGAGAAACCTTGTGATGCTCAGCCCCACTCCTGAAATTTGGCACAGGCTTAACACTTCCCATGCCACTTGCTCATTCCTCAACTGAGCCAAGAGATTTGGAAAATACCAGTAATGGAGATAATTTTGATGCCAACAGCACTGAAAAAACAGGAATTCCTGACAGCTTGGGACTTGTAGGTAATAAGGACCATGAATACGGAAGGACACAGAAAAGGCAGGTTTACCAAGAAAGCAGTTTTGATGGGATGAGTAAAAGAAGCGTAATGGGTTGGGAAAAACCTACTGCAGCACCTGGTTAGCTTCTGAGTCCCAACGGGATTTAGCATTTGCAGGGTGCTCCTCGGGAGGAGGAAGAGGAAGAACGGAGCTTGTCCTGCTTGGCCCTTTATTGCTGTTTGAGGCAGTGGCCAGGCCGTGCCATGGGGGGCTCCAAGGGAGTTGCTGCCCTGCTCCTGGCTCTACTCAGCTGCACGGGAGCTCCGGGCAGCTCCCAGGGGAGCACCACAAACTGCAAACATCTGCCAGAAGCAGACACATGCTGCCACCGCTGTGACCTCAGGAAGGTGAAAGAGAAGACAGGGCTTTAGAAATAGGGATGGGAGGAAATCAAGCACATTGTAAAACCCACGTTTTAAGATCTCATGTGGATTTATCAAGAATTTGTGTGTTTTAGGATTTGGCTGAGCGCATTGACTCCCCGGGGATGAAGCATGGGCTTCCTGTGCTGCTCGTTCAAACTCCAGGATGGGGCCATACGGGGTTAATGCCGGGCGAGGGCCCAACCTTCCTGATAGAAAAAATACACAAAACTGTAAAAAACGCAAGTGGTTTTAATCTGCACTGATGTCCTTGTGGAGTTAAGAAGGCCAAAGCAAACCTGCACTGAGCCATGCCACCAGGCAGTGAGGACATCGCCACGGCTGAGGCATTTGATCACTGATGACCCCAGGTTATAGCAAAAGGACTGTAAAAATATTCAGATGTGGGTGTTGGTTTGTTTTTGTAAACATTTCCTTTTTCTTGTGGGTGTCACTAGATGGCAGAGCCCATCACCGGGCTTCCTAATGACACATTCCTACAGCTTTCAATATTTGGATTTCAATTAAGCTGTAAATTCCTGAGGTTTTCAGTGGCGATCTCTGGGGTAATTACAAAATCAATGTCCTTTAAAACAAACAAAGAAAGCGTACAGGTTAATGATATGAGTGATCGATCCACCTTAATACACTGTATGTTTGGGATGATGACATAAATTTAACCTTTGATTTAAAAATTATTCAAAATAGCACGCTCAGAGAAGTCACTTTGGTGTTGAAATGACCCGAAGGGATGAACTTTGCTGATGCTCTCCAGAGCAAAGGCATCTGGAAAGCACAAGCTCCTCATGCTGGGAAGCTTCCCCTTTCCACGGCAGAGTTCCACGGCAGAGTAAAAAAAAAAAAAAAAAAAAAGAGCAGCCTTAATGGTTAACCTGCAGCTTCTTTATGGACTGAAGTTATCACTGGCTGAAGGTGAGGAAGGAAATTCACCAACAAACCGGGAAGCAACTGTCACAAATCCATCGTGCAGAGTTTGCAGAGGCTGCATCTGTCTATCATTTAAATCACCTGGGCTGAAAACAGGCTTTAACACACTGCTGCTTTATTGCCTAAGAACCATTTAAAATATAAATGATGGGGAGTGAACTCATTCAAGAGACTGAACCATGTCCTCAGCACCCGTGGGTGTGCAGGGACCCCCTCCACCAGGGTCGGAGCATCGCAGTGCTCAGCATCTCCTCTGGTTCCAAATTCAGCCTCCAACACAGGACCACGATTGCCAGTCACCACAACTGAAATACTCACATGCAAAGACGCACACGCAGGTGTAGCTTATGTATGTGCAGGAACAGGAGGGAGCAGCTCAGCCATCACTACAGTTTGGAACAAGAGATTGCTCAAAAGAAGCAGAATCCTGCTGTGCTCGTCTCTGGGTTGCTTTGTGTTTGTTTCTATATCCATTTTCCAGTAAAGATCCCATTCATAATGTAATTTACTGCAGGAAGCTATACATTCACTGTTTGTTAAAGCTCTTGGAAAGGAAGACAGAGGCAGTTCTTATAAGAGTTGAGCCAAAAAATTCTGTCTTCTCCCCCCAAAAATTAAAAAAAAAAAAACAAAAAAAAAACAAGATCAGGGTTTACACAGGTTGTTGAAAATTATTCTCCAGGAAATTAAACCTCTGTAATACCTTCATCTTATTAGCCTACTTGCCAATTACTTCCCTCCCTGTGATTACAAAGCACTCAAAAACCGAACCAAGTTGGAAAAGTGACCTGTGCTGCTCTACATGAAAACCCATCATTACCCTGCTCGTGGCAAGGGAAAGCTCTTGTATTTCAAGGACCGTTCTTTCTTTTTTTTTTTTCCCTATAACTGCTGCCTGCTGGGACAGCCAGCCTTGCCAAACCCTCCTCGGTCTGTGGCACGGCGGGTGGCCCAGGGGGACAGCGGGTCATGTCCCTGGGGCTTCAGGATGCTGAGGGCTGCAGGCAGCACACCGCCTGCCCTCTTCTTCATGCTGGGGTCCTTTTCCTTCCCTGATGGATGCATGTCTCATTCCACAGCAAAAGCTGCTGAGGTGGGTCCCAAGGAATCCAATCATCTCCTTAAAAGCTGTTCATTTTAATCTCCCCAGTGTCAGTGAAAGCAGCACCACACTCAAATGCACAGAGTACACACTCAACGACACACCTTCGAAGTCCAATCCTACGCTGCCCCTTAAGGATGCTGAAGCTGTGCCCTTGAGGATATGACCACAATTGGTCAACAGCAGAAATCCATTGTAATATGGGATCAGTGAGAAACTCACTGCCTCTCTCTCTACAAAACTGCTGTACTTGAGTATTTTCTTTAGGAGTATTTACTGTAGAAGTTAATATTTCTTTAGGAGTCCTAAGTGCTTGCTTTGATTTCATTTGTCCCAGAATTTCTTTTGCTGCCTGAAGAGGAGAGACGGCCCTGGCCGCTGAGTGCTCCCAGTTACCTACTGGAGAAAATCTCCTTCTCTTTTTTTTTTTTTTTAATATATTTATTTATTTTATGTTCAGCTCCTTCACAGGGCACATCAGAAAAGCCCACCAGTGGTAATTAGGCATGTAAATTGCCTTAGCTAGCCAAACTGAAACAGCTCTTTGAATATGCATGATGCACATCCACGGGAGCAGTTTTGAAGGACATGAGACCTGCTGACAGTATCTTGATTTTATAAATGCTGTGGCCACTGAAAAAGAAAAAAGAAAGGATAAAAATCCATGTTCCCATTTAACTATGTATGAAAACCAGCCAGAATGCCAAGACGCATTTGCTAGCACACAGAAAGCAAACCTCCTGAGGAAGAAACAGCTCTGTGAAATGATTGAAGATGTTAGTCCTTCCTTCAGCTCTCCAGTCTGCCAGTCTGAATCTCACTGAATCTCAGGGTAGCAGTGACAGCAAACGTGGCTGTGGTAGGGCACGTGTGATAGCATCAGCACAGACCTACCGCTGTGAGGGCACAGGAGAAATGCTGTTCTTTCCTTTTTTTTTTTTTTTTTTTTTTTTTGCTATTCTGCCATGCAAGTTTTCAAAAGGAAGCACTGTAAATGTGTGCTCCGCATTGACGACGTGGGCCCATGCATGGGAGAGGAGTTCTGTGACCTCAGGTGTCCTTCTCTTCTTTTAAATCTGAGCCCCGGAAAAGAAGGAAGCCGTACACACATAGGAAATCTCCCCAACCTGTACCCCGTGTTAACTCCCATGCATTTTCTCAGCCAGCACGTTTCACTCAGTCGCAGGGAACATGACTTGCCATCACCATTTGAACACTTCAGGGAATGATTTTGCCAGAAAAGCTTCCATCAGGCCTCCTGCTCCTCTGCACAACTTCCTACCCCCTGTGCCCCCTCCCTCCCAGATCCTTACAACACATTATTTTATCTCGTTACATCCCAATGGAAAAATAAGTCTTTAAGTAAAAGTAATACATCCACACAGCCCTGGATTTTGTCTATCAGAGCAGTATCCTCAGCAAGTGACACCTCTCAGGGCTCAGATGTGACGGTAACACTATCACAGTGACTGACAGGAACGGGCTCTTCCAGTGCCCATCATGCACAGCCACAAACACAAGCCCCAGAAACAGGCTGAAGCTAAAACTCTGCAAGCTGCCATTAAAGGGATGTCCCAGCTGGCCACTTGGCACAAGCAGATTCTTAACTCTCCCTGGGACAGCTATATCTAAAGGTGTTTTGTTTTTGTGTTTTTTTTTTGGTTTGCTCTGCATGTTTGGTGTCATGTCAGACTTGTGAGGCTCCATGGCTTTACACAGGACAAGACACAGGTGCAGGCATTCAAGACCACAAGCTTGATTTAGAAAACCGAACAACCACCTTGACTATGGCCTCAAATATCACTGTTTTTCTCCTCAGAAAGAGCAGTCAGGCATTGGACGGGTTGCCAGGGCATCACCATCCCTAGGGGTGTTCAAGGAAAGGTTGGACATGGTGCTTAGGGACATGGTTCAGTGGGTGACCTTGGAGGTAGAGGGATGGTTGGACAGGTGATCTTGAAGGGCGTTTCCAACCTTAATGATTCTATGATCCTATGATTTCCGAATCAGCTTGCAATGGCACAGCCTACGGGTTGCACACTGGTAGAGAAATACGTGGTGACTTCAAGGATTTCTTACTGAGCAGCAAGACTTCTTTCCGAGCAGTGTGGAAGGCTGCTGAGAGATGCCAGGGTACATTTCAGTGCCTATTTCAGCCCTTCCACACAAAGAAGCTTCAAAACATCAGCCACACCTCACAGAAAACACCCTACTTGTTGGCAGCTTCAAATCATGTTGAAATCAGCAATAAATACTACCAAAACCAGAAGCTTTGGGAAGCAGAACGTACCTGCAAGGAAGCACAGGGTTTTGGAAGCGAAGTATTATTTTTACAAATATCTGTACAATTCTCTTTGAACTGGAGTATGCGAATGTGTAAAATATGAAACCCTGTACTTAAAAATACGAACAGAAGTATCAGTCCAGAGTTTTCATTTTTAATCTTTTACATGAGAGGGGGTGCTGTTATTCACAGATAGAGAATGTATAAAGCCACATGCATGTAATTATACTATGTTTCATACTGCCTGTCCATTTCCTAAATTATTTTCCCTTGGGACTGGATATTGTACTGTTACTATATTTGTTCTCCTGTTATTTATATTTCTCCAGATTTATTTCAAAAATCCTGCGACAGATTATAAATTTCTGGCTAGGACTGGAATTTTCAGAGAGAAATGTTTTGTTACATTTTGATAGAAGTGTAATTACAAAAATATAAACATGCAATTTACATACAATAGATATTAAAAAAGTCAGCATGTAACCCACTTAAAATAGTTGGCAGGCTATTTATCTGAACTATTTCAATTTAACGCAGATGTGCCCTAACAAATAAAATGTGCTTTAAAACCTGTCGTCATCCCCAGTCAGATATCCAGTTGTCCATGCCCTTAAGTTGATGTATATTTAGCATTAGAAGAAAATGTTGAGGATGGTGACAACAACACTGTTAATCATTCTATTAATCAGTAAAGCTGGGGAGGGACTCTTTGTCATGAGTGCAGTGAAAGGACAAGGGGGAATGGCTTTAAACTAAAAGAGTAGATTTACATTAGGTATAAGGAAGAACGTTTTACTCCAAGGGTGGTGAGGCCCTGTCCCAGGCTGCCCAGAGAAGCTGTGGATGCCCCATCCCTGGAGGTGCTCAAGGCCAGGCTGGATGGGGCTTTGGGCAACCTGGGCTGGTGGGAGGTGTCCCTGCCCATGGCAGGGGGGTGGAATTGGATGGGCTTTAAGGTCCCTTCCAACCCAAACCATTCTGTGATTCTATGATTCTTTATTTATGTAATGTTCATCCCCGTGATATAATCCTGGTGACACAATCACCCAGAAAATATTAGCAAATGCCCCTGATAAAATTTGCAAAACTCAAAAAAAAACCCTCAAGCATCCTCCTGTCCAAGTGAAAAGTGAAGGGACCCTGGTGCATTTACATTGCAGCCCAGGGTCTTTCGTCTATTGTGTCAGCTTTCTGTTATCCCAAAAGCACTGTCATTCACATGCTGATGGCAATTTTTGAGATTTTGGTTTGTTGCATTGAATAGGACCAAAACCCTATGAAATCTAACAGAGTTCAGCTGTACCAGGTGCTTGAACACAATCCCCGTGCTATGAGCATTTGCCTCAGCCACATCAAGTGGTTTGATACAGGTCAGCAGCACATGCATTTCAGGAATTTCAGCTACTGGCATCATCTGCCAAGGGTTGCAGAGATGGGCGGAAGCAGGAAAGGTCATTTTTAGGAGTGAGAAGCATTCTTTTGCATTTATTTGTCCCAATGTTGATATAAAGTCTTGTTAATTGTCAGGTAAAAACACGCCAGACTAAAAAATTATGTTTTCAGCAAATCTAAAGAGTTATCACTAACAAACTTCCACAGCAAAACAGCTTTAATTGCTGTCACAGAGAAATGGAGCTTAAATCCCAGCACATTTGTAGAAAGAGACATTAAGGGCAGAGGAGGTGCTTGGTCACTGCAAGCTTCCATTTGGGTGTTTGCAAAGACCTCAAAGCTTTTTAAAGGCAGAAGTGCCCCACGCAAGGCCAGCGGCAGCTCTGCACAAGCCTCCCAGCTGTGGCTGGGTGTCCCATGCAGCTGCGTCACCAGTGTCACCTGGAGCAGGGCCACCCTCCCCACCACAACCCCAGCTCTGATGCAACCAACCCAGAAGACCAACCCAAAAGGAAGCCGCACCATTTGGGAGCACGGGACACCCCTCGGAGTCACTCCCAAGGCCACCTTCCCAAAATGATGGCTTCAGAGGTGACCAGCTCACTGGGGGTCCCTGCAGCCGGCGGTGATTGAAGGTTGAGGACCAATTCTGCCTGGTGTTGCACACTTTGGAGCAGCGTTTACTGTCTCCGGGTAATGATTTACGGGGTTTGATTACCCATTTTTCATTACGACCGAAAGTGAGATTAAAATGTTTTGGAGGCAACTGCTCATATCAATCTCCCGGGCGCGGGCAGGGAGCGTGGCTGTCACTCCGGCAGCGGTGGCACAGCAGCTGCCAGCGCCGCTCCGAGGGGGGGGATCATTAAAAGCAAATACCTCCTCGTAAGATGGACCGGAGACAGGGAGAATTACAGCCAGCCAAAGAGGGTTTCTGAACGCTGGCCAATGCACACACAAAAGCAGCCAAAATGCACTGACCATCTTCTGCTGCTTTCATCTCGGACCAAAAAAAAAAAGAAAAAGCCTGAAAGCACCAAAACAATACGAAGCATTGTATAGGAATACCACATCTACTTTAAATACCTGTATTTAAATCACCTGTGCCTTTGCACCTAATTGGGAGCAGAAATTAAAACACAGGAAGGATCGATGGTAGCAGCTGGAGCTGCTCCAGTGAGGCAGGGCAAAGAAGCAGAGAAAAGAAGGAGAGAGAGCACTGAAGTCTCTTCTCAAACTTCGAACTGCACGATGATGCCCACTCAGTGCGGGAGAAAATTTTAAAAAATAAACTAACACCAAGCCAAAAGTCAGAATCCCTTTTCAAGGGATTTTGCAAATACCTGAGCAAGTGCAGTTGCTAACAGTAGCTGCGTCCGAGTGCCTGGTCCAGCACGGTACAGTGCAGCTCAGGGGGGTGTTGGGTGTGCTGCACATCAAAACTAAATAAATCATAATTATAGACTGCTTTGCTCTGTTGCAGGGGGAGACAAACATTGCTTTCTCTGCCTGTCTACCCACCCCCATGCCTGACATTACCTTTTTTTTTTTTTTTTCCCTCTGAAAATGAAAAATAAAAACAAAAGCCTTTACTGTAATAATTTACTGCTGGGGTCAAGAACATGCTCCAGGGGTGGTAGTGGCAAAAAGGAACTACAGTGAGAATACAAACAGATACTTTCCTCCTAAACTGCTTTGATGTGCCATTCCTACGAAGACTGGCTTTCTTCCCTTTATAGCTTTGGGCCTGTGAAGACTTTACACTTTTTTTCCTTCTTTTTTTCTCCCAGATATCCTTAATGCAGGACCCCTTCCTGACCTCACAGTAATAACAAACAGGAGATGAAAAAATCCGCGTGCCTTCTTATCAAAGCCATCTGCAGAATTTAAGCTTTCATTTAAAAATAAAAATTAAGCTTCTAGCCTTTAAAGGTCATAGAGATAACCTTCTCTACGTGAACTGATCCACAGCCATACTCTGTTTCTACAGAAGGATAACTCCCGTGTCAGCTTTCCTTCAGGTCCCTGACTGCTCCCCCTCTCCAGGCTCACTATTTGGGGAAAGGAGGTTCGCAGATAACGTTGTCCTGCCTTTCCCAAGTGACAAAGCACCAGCTGCCCTCCACTGATGCTTAAAGCTGATAAGCAGAGGGAAAGTAAGGCTTTTTCTGGAATCTCCACAAGTTCACAGGAGCCAAACATGAACTTCTGTAACAAACAGGCACGTTTGTACCTGAGCTCAGTGCCCAGGAGTCTCATTATAGCTCACCAATAGAAAACACCACTTTTGGGAAGGATTCATCTCGCCAGCCTCCCATGTCTGTGGGCACATCTAGGCGAGGCTCCTCAGGCAAGGCTCCTCAGCCACCGACCTGAGGGTGAACTGCTCTCAGGATGCCTGAGGCTGAAATTAAGGATAGCCTCGGTGCATACAGCCCCTGCTGGAGATGAGGCAGGGAAGTGATTACAGCAAAAATGTGCAACATAGCAGAGAAAATACAGCAAAAATGACTGCCCCAGATGACGGATGAGCCCCGCTGAGGAGATGAAATTTTCCCAAGTCCTCAGTTAATCACAACAGGGAAAAACCTTCCCTGGCTTCAAAGAGCCATCGCTGTGATCTTGACCACAGAGACAAGCCTTGCTGGCCAAATTGGTAGCAGCAAGCATTCGTTCATCATGTTCAGTCTCTTATCTCCAAATGAGGTCCCTCTCTCCCCTGAGAGTGCAGAAGGGAAAAAAAAACAAACCCAACAAATAAAAACAGACATACAGAGAGACCAGGCACATCCCCAGATAATTACATACTGAGAAAGAAAGTGGTCATTCATCCATTCTGACCCTGGCAGACAACAAGTTCTAGAGGAGAAATATGGAACTGATTGTGTTTATCAGCAGCACAGAGAGACACAAGTATTAACAATTTCCTGAAGGCTACGCAGGTAATCTTCATTCTGCTCAAGGGCCATCAAGGGCCAGGATGAGCAGATGGATATATGACTTCCATCTTTCCAGGTCAAGAGCATGAAGTATAACTGCCCACTAATGCCTGTATGCTTTTCTTTTTCAGAAATAACTAATCCATTCGAAAGTCTTCAAGCTGTGGGTTCGTTACCTTCCTTTGTAGATATTCTGATTTTTAATGACTTTTGTTGGTAAGAAACAGATTTCTCACGTCAGCTCTGAGTCATTGCATCTTGTCGTGCTTTCACCAAGAAAACCACAACACCTTCAGCAGCCCTCCTGAGTGTATCCACCTGGAGAGGTGAAGACACCGGCCAGCCTTCTCTTTGATGAAAGCAAATACAACGAGATCCTTGCTTTTGTGTCTTTTTGCAGGGGCTGAAGTTTCCTCTAATCTCTGTTCAGTACATGCATTACCAGCGCTAGAATACAAGAACAGTTTTTTTTGCTTGTACCCACTTTGGAGACAGAATCTCTTCTTGGCTTCTCCTTTTATGCATCAGAGGACTGAATTAACTCTTTTTGCTGCAGCACTGCACTGAGAGATAACCTCCTCACTTTTCAGCTACCTTTATGCCATCTGCAAAGATTTCATCCCACCGTCTAGGTTCCTGCTAGAAATACTGAGCAACATCAGCTCAAGAACTGTTCCCAGAGGCATGTAGTGAGAAACTACTTCCTCGCTGACATCTTCCCTCTACCTTCTACCCTCCCCCTACCAAATACAGTATGACACATGTCATCAAAGTGTTTTTAAACCCACCTAGTACATGCTGTTATGTCTATACAGGCTTAATCAAAAGATCCGGTGTCACCAAGTCCAATGCCTCGGAGAAACACAAGTATACTGCAACAGCACACTTTATATTATCAAGCAGGTCTCTAAATCCTGGACTGGCAGAAACTATCTTTATAGATGTGGTATTTTCATAACGGAGTGTTATCAAGGGAGCTTTTGCTTTACCTAACAAAACGGTGAAGTATGAAAGAAGATGTAGGAAAGAGACTGAAAAAAAAAAAAAACAAACATAGTTCCAAAAAGAAGCATGTATGGAACAACAGATAAAGGGGAATAAAGAAGAAAATGAAGACAAATTCAGACTGAATTCAAACTGAGTATTTTGTTCACAGTAGGAGTAAAAAAAAAAAAAAAAAAACAAAACTGTAAATTGGTCTATTGTTTCCTAGACTAAAACTGTCTGTCTAAGTGATGTGTTCCAGCACAAAGCTGTAAGAATCACTGAGCTACATACCATTTCCATTATTCACAAAGGTTAATAATGGTCTTTTTGGGTCTTAAATTCTTTGACTTTTTCAGACAGAATAAGTCTATGCCTATGTTAACAAGAGTATGAGGTAATTGGAGTGGGTCTGTAAAGCAAAATAACTTGTACTGAGAACCCCAAAGCCATACTGTGCATCAGGGAGATGTGCTCCAGCCTGCACTCGTGGCTGTATGCCCACACTGCTGGAGAGCACCAGGTGCACCTCTCCTTGCTCAGTTTTCAAAGCAGAGGCCAGTCTGGGGATTCTGGGACCATTCCCCAGCCTGAACAAAAAATAGCAGTAAGTGGGGACAACCAGATCAGCTTCCAAAAGACCCTCTTGACCCAAACAGATCCATGCATGTTCCTACAGCCTGGAGAGTTAAAAGGAAGATAGAGGCTGGATGTAAAAGGTGAGCAGATATCACCAGGTGACCTGATGTGAATCAGGGCAAAAAGTTCCTTTAGTTAATGATGACTCTACTAACAAAATGTAAAGCTGTTAGTAACAGGCCAAAGTAGGAGCACACCATTAAGAAACTTATCAGTAACAAAAATACCTAGAGGACTCCACTAGCACCATGTCTCACCACATCAGCCACTGCAGAAATGGTGGGATGCTGCCTCAGAAAGACAGAACAGCTTGGTGAGCTCACTTCAGGCTAGTAAAATGCAGGTACCCGTGTCTGAGTCTGCAGGAATTATGGTTGGTTGTATCATGAGTAACCCCCAGGACGTGCCCAAGTGCTCATTCCTGCAGCTTAGCGCTTCCTTTAACTATTGTGTAGGAGAGGAACATGGTCTCACCACGAAGCCCTCAATGTAGATGAAAACCAAGCATAAGGCACTTGGATGACAGCTCCCACAAAACACTGCAGTATTTCAAAACACTTTTTTCCCCCAGCTTTAGGCCAATTTTTTTAATTTTTTTTTTCCCTTTTTGTTTCTGGTACTCTTTGTCTGAAATTGTCTGAGCTTTGGCCAATATATTTGATTATTTCTATTTTTACCACAAACTAAAAAGGCATCGTCCATGGAGAGGGGCACACCACTCTATTTTTTTTTGGCTTTCAAAGCATCCATTTTCTCCATTAGATCACATCTGTTTGCTTTAGACCTCAGAAATAAATAGCAGATGACATTATGCTGCAGTTACTGTAACGTGTTTGCTTTATCCATTTTTATATTTATTGAAAAAAAAATTCATTGGTGAATGCTTCCCCAAATGCTACCCTTCCCCATTTGTATCTGTGTTATACACATGTATTATACACCCTGGAAATGATGTACCCCTTGTTTCTGGAGACAACCCCACACTGTTCCCAAATGCTGCGATGAAACTTGCACAGTGACCTTTCAGTACTAAGAGGTTTTTCCTTATTGTATTTTTATTTTTTTGATTCAGGATCTTGGTGAGTTTGGCAATGTTCCTTTCAGCCGGGCCTTCTTAAGGGATGGGAAAGAAACAGCCTTGGGTTAGTATAAACCAAGATGTATTTAAACAATTCTCAGAGGGTGCCCATTTGAAAAAAGTAGAAAAGAGCAAAACCCACGAAAAAACAAAAATCAGATTTGTCCTGCCATCAGTGCTGCTGTGCTGCTTTGTGGCATAGCATGCTGTAGAAATCTTCCCTAAAGAAATGTGAAAAAAAAAACAGAAAAAAAAAAAAACAACAACACCACAAACACAAAAACCAAAAAGTCCAGCAGCAAGCATCCTCCTCCAGGACCTTCCCAAAGAAAGCCACCAGGAGCAGAGGTGGAGCTGGTCACATCCAGACACAGCTTTCTAACGCAACAGGTCTGAAGGCTTTCACTCAAAACACTCAAAAGCATAGAAAAAAACAGGGGTCTGACAGACGGGCAAGGCTTTGGGCCACTTTACAGCTGCCAGACACTGGATTTCCTTCAGGTCAGCCAGCTTCGTGCTGCAGGATTGGGTCTGTGCTGCCAAGGACACCACGAAGATGCTGTTGTGCATGGTGTCTTCTCACCATCCCTCCCCACCCAGCACCCTGCTCCTTGTCCCAGGTCCCAGGTCCCCAGTGGGGCTTAGCAAAGAGCAAAATGTGTCCTCTGCATCTCTCCTCATAAAACACAACTGTGAAAGAAGGTGGATGCTCCTCTTCAGTCCCCTCCAGCACAAGAGATGTTGCCTATGTTAAGGGTTAAAAACGAAGTGTACAACAGTGAGAGCCTCCTCGGGGCCCAGGCCAAGCCTGCAAATGCAATTCCTCCAGGAATACAGGCACGGAGCAGGCATGCATATTTAAAAACAAAAGGCAAAATGCTACCAAGCAAAACATTTCCCTGCACGCACACGCTGCTCCATGCGGGGAGGGAGCGAGCCACACAAGACAAAATCTGGCCACCTCACTCAATGCCCTGACTTATATTTAGGAAAGCAGGGAGGCAGCTGGGCCAGATGATCAAAAGAGACATTATTAGAGCATCACTGCTAATGCCTAAAGCAAACATGAGGGGACTGCATCTTAGCAATGCGTGTAGATTGGAGGGAAAATGGCCTTACTACAGAAAAGCGAAGGACACAGAGCGGGTAGCTCCCCACGGAGTTGTACTTCGTGCAGTACGTGTTTGCATGCTGTATGATATGACTAATTTAATCTTATAGCCAATATACAGCATGAGGGCTTTGTGGTGGGGAAAGAAAGAAATGTGAGGGGAGGGAAGGGTTCCACTCATTTTTGTTAGGATGCCTAATGACTTCTGGTGTTAGAGAAACAGAAATAGCTGTATCATCATGAAGCAGAGATTAGATTTAAAATAGATTTAACATATTCCTTGGAATGCAAAAACTATATTCTTACAAAGGTCTGGATTGACACATGTGGAATAAGGCCATTACTTGTCACGATGCCCAAACAAGTGGCACGTTGTGGAGGGAAGACTTATGAGAGCGTTCCTCTCTGAGACAGCTCTTTGCTCTTCAGGAACAGAAACACATTGCTATCTCATCTGGAGCAAGAGTGATTTCCCTCTTTAATATGCATGTGAGAAGGAAAGTAGTTCAGCATTAAAAGTTTGCTTGTTTCTATGTGCAACAAACATCATGCTTCACAAAATAATGGTTTTGGTGGTGGTGTGGTTTTTATGTTTTTTGTTTGTTTGCTTGTTTTTCTTTTTGAAGGAAAACTCTCAAGCTGTCAGCACTCATTTTCTGTTCAGTGATCAGTGACCCACTTAATATCATCCGCTACAGGGCAAAGCACCCTTAGGATGGACTCACTGAACTTGAGCAGGTTTGGTATCAGCGTCTCTGCTGATTCTTTCTCTCTTTGCCCAGAGTGCCCTAGAGCAGGGTAACTGGCAAGCTGTTGCACACTTAGGCTGTGTTTTGGGGATCACGAGTTACAGTTATATGCGCATGGCAGGAGTCCTGATTAACATTTTCTTAAAAAATCTTTACATAGGCATTAAGAAGCTTTTTTGAACTCTTGAGCACGTGCACCCCCCTCCCACCTCGCTGGCAATGCGATGTAGTCCCACTGTGTGACAATGTCAAAACCTTACTCTTAGCAGCCCGCAGGATCCCAGACGAACGAGGCTGTCAAGCCTGTCACTCGTGCCTGGGGATGAAAGAGGATGGCAAGGCAGAGCCGAGCCTAAACAGCTCAATTCTTACAAAAATGTGCATTAATGCTGCACTGCAGTGCTTCGAATCAGCCTCGTGGCTGCTCATGGAGGCTGCTCTCTTCTTCTTTCTGCTAATCCAAGAAATGAGAAAGCATCAGTTTTGAAAACTCATCAGCCCCTACCATCATGAGAAAACTATACCCAGTGCCTCGAGGAGGAAGGTGAGATTTGCAGTGGTATTCCCCAGGGGAGCTGTTTCGGTGTCCCAGCCAATTGACTGCAACGGAAGCGTCATCACACCTCAAGTGTCCTCTTATCCATGGAGGGCTCTCATCTCCCCTGCACCGGAGCAGCTCACAACAGCTAATGTATTTCTTGCCAGCATCACTTCTGCAAGAAAGGCTTTTATCCCTGCTTACAGGCAAGAAATACAAATCTGTGCAAGTACCCGGTATCAAACTCCCTCCAAGATCAAGAGGAGCTTCTTCTGCGCTTGTCAGGATCTTGGACCTACGTGACTTGCTGAAAAACTTCCAGTGTTATCACCTGCAGGGTAAGAAATGGAGCCTGCAGCCATCCTGCAGCCATTTGCCCTCTCCAGGGCTGTCACACAAACAGGAGCCCAAAGGTGACCGGTGGGGTGCTGTCCCCGGGTACCAAGCGCTGCCTACACACCACCCACATCACATAAATCTGCCCCAAATCAGCTCATGGATCCTCTCTACCATACCCAGGGGCTGGGTAAAGGAGAATAACACCAAAGAGCCACAGATTCGTCTCATCAACATAGGCAGGGACGTGTTCGGTCACAGAATTGGTCTACCAATGAGGAGAGCTAGGAACTGCCTTAATTAATTAGAGAATGATGGCTTTGTCCTCCTTCCCCAATGTGGATGTTACAGGACTGTAGACTGGAAAAATATTTCAATGCTGCAGATAAGCACAGCAGTCCAGAGCCCACACAAGCAGTCTGCTTTATTCCCAGCTCAGCCCTGACCAGCCTTGCCAATGCAGCACCTTCACTGACTTAAATAAGAGATTGAAACAGAACATAAAGCTATGGCATCTCTAAGTCCAAACATTGCTACAAAACCTGCCCACTGAGCACTATGAAATATAACCAGCAAAAATGGGTTCCTCAGACTCGATATTTAGGGACAACACCATTTCCTTTACACTGCTCTGATTTTCACAAGCTGAGTATCTGTCCATGTATTCATAGAACATTCACTGCACACGGATGGATGGACTGGAAAGAAGAGAGGGCAGGATGGATGGATGGGTGTTGACAGGACACATCACTACACCTACAAACACCTCATTTGGGTTCTCTTTCCTTCAGTGTCCCAGCTCTAGATAGTGTGAAGAAGGACATCGTAAGGACAGCTCTGCAGAGATCTTTTCTTAATGCAGAACTCTCAACTGTCCGTTCAGCAGGTATCAGTTTTGAGAAAAAAGAAACAACATGATTTTTTGAAGCAAAACCAGAAACATCAGGTAGCAGAGCTAAAATCTCTATCTGGTGTGGGTTGTTTATTCCTACACCTGTTAGGAATAATAATTCCTACATCCATCGTCTGTTTACTTGTCATAACTAAGATAAGATGAAAAAAAATCAAATAAAGACCATGAATAAATACTATATATGGACATAAAAGAGTGCTGTTAAGCTCATTTGAATCATGCTAAATGCAACTTCTTCAAAATTAACCTATATAAATAATGAGAAACCTCTCAAAAATTAAGACAGTGATTTGATATCAAAGACGAAGACCTCAAACTTCTTTATTTGGAGAAGTCCTCCATAAAGAAATAATTCTTCATACTGCATCTCTAGTGCACTGTAAGTTCTTAGGCTTCTACAACACCAAAAAAACATCATGTACACACAGTATGTGGGCAAGGGAAGTATCACCTATCCTGCATGACACCAGGACAGGACACCGATACCTGTCTTGTGACCAGCTCATACAGTTCTCAAAGTATCCCCTTCTGGTGGCCATGGGAGACCTTTCTAACAAGTGCAAACAGAAATATAAAGCACATTACTTTTTATTGTGTAAGTGCAATGATAGGAAGTAGAATGATTGATGGGACCACTACAAAATCAGCTCCAAAAAAATATAGCTGCATGTTTTTTTTTCCCTTCTAAGTGAGCTTCAACAGACCATTCAGCTGCTTTCTCCTTACACCCTATTTTTTTGTTGTTGTTTAAATCCCTTGGGGCAGAGCCAAGAATCTCAATGTGCCACAATAACCACGTTTACTTATTTCCAACTTGTATCTGTAGTATCATATCATATCAGCTCAACCTGGCATCGACATGGTGCTTTTCGCCGATGAGCCTAGTAAGGAATCCAATCTGTTCCTCATTATGTGATGCTTGGGAGATACGGGAGGGTAAAAAATGGAAAGGAGAGAAAGGGGAGATAACCAGGGCAACAGTGGACAGAATGAGAAATTGGTTAAAAAGGGGTAATGACAGACAAAAGTGTGAGGGAAAAACATGTTGCTGGGACGTAGAAAGAGTGAAAAATAAAAATACGGTGGTGAAGCAATGAGGAAATGGGATGGCTGGGAAGGACAAAAGCAACAAGACAGCCTGAGTCAGAGTGAGAAATCCTGTAGAAAACAAACCCTGCAGGAAAGGAGTCCTGTCCCTCCTTCAAGTGTAGGCTTTCTGAATACTTCTTCCCAGAGCTTAATTTGCTGACAGAATTGGAAAGAAAAAAAAAATCAGAAAACAAAAAACTTTCAAGGCAGGTGAAAAGCATCAACCCACTCCCAACAGTCTGTGATTTCCTTTAATTGCAAGAGAATAATCAGGTTCCCCCCAGGGCAAAATGTTAGTGAAAAACCAGAACTAAGCAAGCAAGGGAACACCTGCTTAATGAGTGGATTTGCCTTTCCAGAAAATCTGGTGTATAGGTACATTATGCAGAGCCACAGCAGAGTTTAGGTGTGGGTGTGAGTTTACACAGTCGATTAAGCATAATTTAATTACATTTAAATAATTAATAATGAAGCATGTTTTAATTGCATATAAATTCTATGCTGTACAATGTTGGGCACCTCATAAAGCCTAGCTCGCAAACATGGGGCAGTGCCAAGTCCCTGCATGCCTGTGCTTTGGACATGGTGTGCAATTAGTCCGATGCACGTCATTACTTCGTTTGCACCCTGCCTCTTGCAGGGCACAGAATGGACACAACTCCAAGGATGAGGGAGCCATTCAGCGTCGGTTTTAATCTGCCACATTATATTATGGGCCACAGAAAATAAAAAGGCAGAGGAAACAAGTTGATGAATAACTAATCTGAGCTTAAACTGGCAGTCAGGCAAAAGCATCCACATGATACCGAAAGTGTGGTCTCATCTCAACCTACAGCTGCCTCCCTGGATGTATTTAAGATATATGTGGACAAGGCATGATGGGACAAGGCTTGGGATGGGACTCGGTACGTTGATGGTTGGACTTGATGATCTTAAAGATGTCTTCCAGCCTCAATGATTCTAGCATTTTATGATTCTCCTGAGAGTCTTCTCCAGAGTGCCTCTGCAAGGCTCCCAGCTCAGCACGCAGATTCAAAGACCATTCATTCCTCAGCCACAAGCCTCTCGTTTTTCTTTTTCCTTTTTTTTGATACGATAAGGAAATCCAGATGCTTCATTTCAGTTGCCTGCTGGAGCTCCATATATACTGCTGAGGCTTTATTTAGCTATCAGAAGTATGCAAGTATGGTTCTTGTCCCTACGCTTTCAAGTCTCCCATTTCTAAAACAGCTGCTGACTAGGTTTGCCATATACGGTTTGCATGATGGTGTGATTAATACCACTTTCCCTGGAACTAGCTCAGGTTGGTTTCCACATCTCACAGCCAATTAATCAAGAAACAGAAGAAGCTCTTTTGGGCCTGAGGCTGATCCACATAGGAGATTCTGAGCAGACCACAAGATAAGGGCACTGAGAGATGCCTGAGGCAGCTGCATTGCAGAGGAGTGGTTATTTAACTCCTTTTGGACACCACCAAACTTCCTATGGCATCTATGCCTGGACACAGTGAGGTTCCAGGTCACCTGGATGTGTCAATATCTCAAAACTCACCAAAACCAAAATATAAGGGTTATTTGCTCCAACATGCATGAATAAGCAAGCTGGAAAGCAAGGGAAGGGACATGATGGATACCTTGGGAAGCAGTATGGATAAGCATTTGCTGTTAAATTCACAGTATTTAAGTTCAGAAAACTCCATCAAATCATGCAGAGTGATCTGTACACCACAGGTAAGTATACAATTCCCAGCCACTCCTGTACAGAGCCTGGGAATCTGTTTTTCATTGAAGCATACCTTTGTTCAGCTAAAACAAGAGCCAGCAAGACAGCCAGCCTAATTTGAGTACAGAGAGAAAAATCCAGTGCTTTCAATGATAATTTGTTCCAATGGATTGTGACTCTGTTAAAAATGCAGCTCACTTTCTATGTGAATTTGTCTGTCTCCAGCTTTCAGAAATCAGTTTGTGCTATGCCTTTCTTCACTGGATTGAAGAGCCCTTTAGTGCTAAATGTTTTCTCTCCTTGAAGGTCCTTAATGCTCACAGTAAAGAACTAGCCATTTCAGACAATTTTCCTCTCAAAGCCTGTTATTTTAGAGTAACTGCATACCAAAGTTAAAAATCACAAAGTGTCTAGACTAGTGAATTCACTCTGATAATGTGCTTACCAAGCAGGATTATTGGCTAAAGCTCAACTTAGCTGGTCAACTGTGTAATAATGTCTTGTTTATCTAATACTGTTACCAAAGGCTTTACAAATTGCCTGTATGAAGTCTGCCCATCTCTGAAATCACTGCAAACTGGTGGCTGTTTAACAAACCTGAGCAGCGCTCTGCTCATGGGCGAATGCAGGCCCGCAGCCTGCCCCAAGCAGGAGGCCGCTTGCTGGCACTCCTGCTGACAGTGCTGTCCTGCCTTTCTGGGCTGCTCTTAATTACCACAGAGGCTATTAGATTTAATTGTAACAGCAGCCCAAAACCAAGCTGATGTTTTAACCTCACTTCTACGGTGAGGCGCTGGCACAGGCTGCCCACAGAAGCTGTGGATGCCTCATCCCTGGAGGTGCTCAAGGCCAGGATGAATGAGGCTTTGAGCAACCTGGTCTGGCGGGAGGTGTCCCTGCCCATGGCAGGAGTTGGGATTACATGGTATTTAAGGTCCCTTCCAACCCAAACCATTCTGTGATTCTATACAAGAAAAGACTGGTTTGATTGCCATCCACACTGAATGCTATACGGGCAACAACCGGGTGTGCACACACCAACCCATGCTTGTGGGAGCGGCGGTCAGTACCACCACCTGTAGTTACGGTTGCCCTAAAATCCATTATACAAACACTGTTTTCAGTGGCTCACTTGCTACTTGTCCAACTGTAACCACTTAGCCTGAGATTTTCCAGGCCCGAGCGTCTGCACCACGGTGAGTCCTTTCAAAATTTTTACTGAAGACAGTATAACTACTTCATTACAAGTGCTAATAAAACAGAGCTGTCTGAAAATTTCCACTGTCCTTGTGTTTGGGCTTGAAGTTGGCAAAGGGAGCAGCCTTCATGTCAGAGATCTATTTGCTTTCTTTCCCTGTTTCAATGCTGGCTGTTTTCTCTCCCAAAGTTAGAAGTGTTCCAAGAACTGTCGCTCACAAATGCTGGCTGCTCGTTTCCTAGAAGCTCGGAGCCCATTTTGCAGTGTCCCTGCACTGTTTGGTGTGATCTACCCCATATAAAACAGGTCACCTCACACTACTGTTGGTATGGGCAGCGCCAGGCCTCGCTGCTTGCTCATCCCAGAGCTGAGTTCGGGCACTGTGCACGCTGATGCTCTCAGCGGTCTCCCAAGACAGTGAAAGAAAGAAACATTTTTGGAAGCATGCAGAAGTTTGTATAAAAAACGAAGCCTGCAAGTGTGCAAGAGAATAGGGAGAAGAGATTATGGCAAGGATGCTGAGGAGGAAAAACAGGGAATTAAAAACTACAAAGCAGGTTCAGGAGATTTGAGACTCGCACAGAAACAAGAATGCAGCTTTCTGAACACCAGAGAAAAAAGGTCTGTGACCATGAGCCAAGGTAGGAAAACTGCAATTACACAGAAATGAAAGAATCCCTATTGCAGAGTCAAATGTTGTGGAAAAAAAAAAGGTTAGCTTCCAATGTGCTTCGACACCTGAGATTTTCCGAAACTATTCTGCAACAGAAAGAAACATTTGGGGAGGTTAATCATTCTCTACTCAAGCCCTGCCCTATAAATGTTGATTAAATAAGTGCCTCACTTCGAACAGGGTGGAAACAAGCACTTGACAGTCAGTTCAAACCCAGGCACCACCCAGGGAGGGGACTGCATAAGGCGGCAACCCATAGCAGCCCTGATGACATGATCCTTTCAATTCAAAGCCATGTACAACGCAGGGCATGGGGCAGGCAGGGTACCACCAGCAGCCCTTAACCCAGCACGATGGCACCCTGAGAGCTTACCTTCCCCACCCTGGTAATCCTCTTGTGGCAGACCTGCCCGCAAAGGACAGGCAAACAGGCAGCTTGTTCTCCCAAAGACAGGCAATTTGGCTTTTTTATGACTGCAACAACTTCCATTTTTGTTAAACAATGAATATGTATTATTGTTTTGAAGTTTACCTGATCAAACCCATCAGCAGGTTGTGTTTGCTTTTTGCTACAACACATTGTTTTCTAACAGGAAGGCAGAATTATCTGGTAGGAAACACAGCTAATGTAGCACAAGCAAGTTATTAAATGGAGTCCAACTGGGCGCATGATGAGCAATCCCAAAAACACAATTCAAGGGGTGAAACACCACCATGCAACTGAGCATAATAACCTGTTTGCAAGGCTTAGAGACTGTGCGACAGAAATAATTTTAAATCAATTGAGTTACTGTTTCTTGGCAATTTGATAGAAAGGAGAAACAGTGTAATTGGCAATCAAGTACTCCTTTGGGAGCTTCCAAACAGCCAGCTGGATTTGTAAATGCATGGTAATCTGCCGGGACCAAATCCTGCAGCTGCTTAGACAGTGGTGTAAATTGCACACTGGGTGTAAATTACTCCGAACATGGATGTAAGCAGCAAAGCACTACCATTGGTATGTCAGAGAAATGCTGCTTTTGTCCCGAACTGTAAACACAAACCTGCTTTCACTCCTCTGCCAAGGCAGGGAGTGCACTGAATGCAATCAAGCACAGATCTACTTACCCTTTGCTTGCTAAGCTGCAGCCAAATATAGCTCAGGGACGAAGACACAGTCTGCATGATTAATTAGCTGCCTCCTTTATCTAACTTTCCTTCAACCTTTATATGCTTAATAATATCTATTTATTAAATCAATGAGCTTACATTTAAAACCAAGTCCATCAGTTTATTTCAAGTCACTGTATAGACGGGATTTCATTGCAGGAGCAAATAGTGTGGGCAAACTTCAGCACTAAGCTGGAAAAAGTGTCTGGAAGGAGTGAGAGGGATACAGATTCTCAGCTCAGCTCAAAAGGACGTGCATTGCTATGGTGCTTTAAGGATTGTTACAGGGTTTACTTTGAAAAGAATCCCATTTAATTTGTGCTAATAACCTGTTTGCATTCCTGGAAATAATCTCCTTCTAGTATTGATTGTCTTTATTTGATAAACGCAAAATTTAGCTAATGTCCCTTGCCATGAAGGAAAATGAACTGGCAGTGACCTTTCTTGCTTACCAGTCAGACTGTTGGGATGAAAAAAATCACAGATAAATTTTCTCCAAAGAGAAAGGCACTTCTTGCCCATGACAGCATCTCAAAACCATCCAACCAGCCACTTCAGGTACCCGACTGAGGAGGACGGCACTGCAGAGCCCCTCTCTGTCCCTTACAGCCCAGACAACCAGCCAAAATTATGCATTTAATTCTAAATGATTAAAGTTAGGTAAGATGAAGCCACCCCATGTGGTCTCTACAGGATGCTGATTCACAGCAAATCACCAGCACGTCTCTGACAGGAGGGCAGACCTTCCACAGAGCATCTCCAAAGAGCTTCCCTTTAGTGGATTCCTAACAAAAAACCCTCTTTTACATAAAATTAATGAAGGTTTCTGCTGTTTCTCTGTATCCATACATCTCTTCTAACTTCTCTGAAAAGGTGAGAGGGTTCTAAATCCTAGTCCCACAGCAGCTCAGCTGTTTCTTGAGAGGTGTTTGAAGTCACTCATAAAACCAGACCCTCCAGCTGCAGGGGCAGGCATCCTGCAAATAAATCCTCCAAGGTTGCTGTGGGATGCCCAGTGGCTCAGCCAGGCCAGCACCTTCTGAATGCCCTCCGGTAGTTTGATATTCCACTTAACGCTGTATTTCAGGGGGGTTACAAGCCAAAATGGGGTCAAATATGAGAAGTTTAGGGAACGTGCCCAGCTGACAACTAAGGCAGGACTGGTCGTTTATAAGCAACACAAACAGTGGGGAGGAATAAATTCTTCCCAGGCGAAGAATAAATATAAAAAATAACCTACTCCATACACTTTTATACCAGTAAAGAACACAGGCTCCAGGAAACTGAATTTTCTATGCTCCCGTAAAATGCCACTCTCCATGTTAAACAAGGCAAACAAATTGTACAAATGCAACATAATTCCAGGAAAGCAAAACAAAACAAAGCAAGTTTCACATCCCCTAAGGAAGCAAAATCACGTAGTCTATGGCAGTTCCAAAGATTCAGACTGAAATTAGCTGCCTCCAGGTGTAGCAATTCATCAGCGTGGAAACCGAAGATAACTTCTGTTATTCTTGAGCCATTTGAGAAAGATTACTTCACTCTGCATCTGGCCTGAGCCTGTTATCTGAACGTCTCTCAAGAAAAGTGCTCTAACGTCCACAAGAAGTGAGTGTTTTAGAACCAGAACAGACTAAACAGTAGAAAATACAACGGGAAGTAAAATACAGCACTTTTCCCCCAGAGATGGCTCCATTACAGTTTTCAGTAGTGCAAAGGACCACAGAATTACTTCCTTTCTCCTGGTTATGATTAAATGCTAATTCAGAAAAATGTACCATAAAAAAAAAAAAAAAGGAACTTTAAGAGTTGAGGAAAGAGTCTGATGGTCTTAAAGCCAAGACCAAATCCCACCACAATCGATACAAGCTGCCGCCGTCCATTGTTTACTTTTTTTTTTTTTTCCCCTACATTTGTACCTTTTTCTTAGTTTATTTGCTGGCAAGCCTCCAAATTTTCCCATCTGAGCCCACAGCTTGCTGGAAGACCTCCAGCCCCTCTTGCTTTGCATCACCTTTCCCATGGTGGAAAACCCAGGTAAGCAAATCTCCCTTGGCCAGCCAGGAGCAGGTCTGTGGGAGCAACCCCTCAGGCCCCCTGCTTTCTTGCAGAGGGGATCTAGATGTGGGTGCCCAGGTGCTACTGACGATGTTCAACCAGGCATATCGTAGGGATGCAAACAGCAAGCAGACATAGAGGTGGATGTCCTGGCCTTTGCCAAGTGGAGTGTAAACCAGCAGTCATGGATATGGGATGAAAAGTAGGGGAATTATTCTGTGTTTTTTGTTTTTTTTTCCACTTATAACAAGGATGAATATTGTGCTGAAGACTACTGTAACATCCCTCTGGAAAGCGAAGCTCAAGCATGGGTCTATCGCACAGAAACACCAAACCCATCAGTCCCCTGAGATAAAGAACAAGAAAAGAGCTCCCTGGAAGACCTTGGAGAAGAAGAAGGGAGCGGGATAAGACAGTTTATTTTTGGCTATGACTAATACAGCATTCAGAATAAATGTTTCACACAAGACTTGAAAGAGGAAAAAAAAAGAAAGAGCCATTTGTCTCTATTAACAACCATAAATACAGTACTTCAGCCTTCTCTTTGACTAATGCTGTGATTAAAAGGTATATAAAAAGAGCTGGGATTTCACATTTGAACCTGAACAGCAGGGATAGAAATCGTCTTATTTTAGCTGTTTAAAGATTAGGAAGTCTATTGTAAGGTAATCATTTTAGTTCCCATTATAATTCCTGAAGAAACAGACCCCCTACGTGTGCCTCCAAAACAACTTTTTGACTTACAACATTAAAATGCTATGAATACTGTTGCTGCTAACCTAAGAGACGACATCGGGAAACATTTGAAGACTCTCCTGTCAGTACCGTGCCTATTTGCTAACCAGATAATATATGACATTTACTGACAGGAACTTTTATGAGTTGGATAGGACTAGTTTGGAATTTTTCTCCAAAAACAGTTTTGTGGTGGAAATATCTTCTTTCTCCCCTCCCTTCCTTCTTGCCTTCTTTACTTAACTAAAACTGAAATTAATTCAATTAATTTAGAATTTATAAGCTAAAAAAAAAAAAAAAAAAAGAAATTTTCTATTTTGAAAGTTTCAGAATTCAGAAAAAATCAGTTTCTCTATTCAGTGCAAAAATTCAGCTTAAAATGCAAGGTTACCATGCAACACAAAAATAAAAAGTCTTGAATTGAAATAGTTCACTTAAACCTCTCCTGAATTTTCTAGACTCTTAGTTTGTGAACATGTTCAGTTCTGGCTTTTTGGATCAATTAAAGAAGGAAAAGCCTTCAAAATACCAAAGCTAACCCTTGATGAAATCAGTTCCTACCTAGAACATACTTCTGTGGCTCCTAGCCACTAAAAGTTTGGGGCAAGATTAATCATAGCCAACTGATATTCTTGTTAGTTACTTGGCTTTCAGCTTCTAGAAACTTCAGTAGAAGGATAAAATAATAATAAAAAAAAATATCAGTGCTCCCTCCTTGTCTAATAGGATGAACCTGAGCAATCTCTGCAGTCAGTCTTTCATTCCACAATGCCAAATGGACTGTGAAATTGTTTACCTTAATGGACAGTGCTGGTTTCTTTTAGAAATAGAATGAAATTTATTGGGTAATCTAAACCAAGATCACTGAATTTGATTCATTTTTAGTGAAACTGCTTCTGTTGTTTTTTTGTTCTTTTTGGTTCACATGGCCAACAATTCACTAGGGAAGGGGAATTTTTAGCAGTCACGTCTGTACCTTTGTTAGGCACAGGGAGCAGTGGTGCAAACTTTTTTTTTTTTTCGTTGTCACCAAACCCTTGGCTTTTTCACTGAGACATACCACTACAGGCAACACAACCTGCTAAACAAAATATAGGACACTCTCTTTGGATTTTAATCTTTGATGCAAGAATTACCATTTTCTAGTGACCACAATGTTGTGTACTTGAAATTTCAAATACAATAATAAAAACCCAAAAGAAACTAAACATATGATAAAAAAGAAAAACAGCAAAATCAGTGTTTTCATTTAAACAGGTTTAGACTCAAAATATGTTTAGTGCACTGGCCTACTTCAGGGATTAGATCATCAGGCCCCTTTAAAAGGAATAAATGGAAGAATCTCCTTTTTTAAAAAAGACTGCATCTGGACATCATTGCTCTAACCCAGAGTCTACAAACCACAATTAGGGTTATGGCAGTGATAAATGGGGTTACAGGCCATCCAAAATTCAATCTCATTTGATGTTCATGTTAGTATTAAAGTAACATAAGACCATAACAGAAAATAATTCAGAAACTACTGGACAAAACTCTGAAGGACAAGATCCAATATCCCTTCTGAAATTAACATCAATGATGATAAATCTTCTTGGTCTTAAAAATCTCTTTTAGCATACAAGATAGCTTCAAATCACTTCCTGCGAGTTATCAAGCTGATATCAGATGGCAACATTATCAGCCCAGGGCTATAAATGAAAAAGTCTGCTTCCACAAACAATGCCATAAGCCCTCATACATTTCTTCAAATTTCTCTTTGGAAAACGCTGCCAGAAGCAATCATGCAACACACGACAAGTACACAGCACGCGAGGAGAAATCCTCCTCCGTAAACCCAGGCGCTTCCCTCGAACTTCTGAAGCAGACAGTTGCAGCATTTGGGTTCTTCTTTATTTTATTTTATTTTTTGAGGGAACATAAGAGGAAAAGAAACTTAAGATTACCGAAACTGCTATAAATACCAGATGGAGAAAATAAGGCGAGTTGTAAAAGATACAGGGTAGAGACAGAAAACAGGAATAACTCCAGGATAAATGATTCCCTGATTCTCCACCCGCCCTGACTGTCCTGCACCATGGAAATATGGACACCCAGGAACCTCACAGTGTGAAAAATAATGAAAATAGAGAGCAGTTGATTTTCAGCATAATGTAAATGCCACAAACAATACTCTCTAACTTCTGAATAAACAAATTCAAATCCAAGGAAAATTAGACAGAAAGCATTAATGCTCCCTACTATTTATTCACATATAATTTATACAACCAATTTATAGCAACCAATTTATAGAACATATCTGAGACGTTCTACAAGGTTTGCTTTTAAATCTGTCTTCCTTTCAAATTAAAAGAAAATAACATATTTCAACTTCAAATGCATTTAAATTAGGGTCTTAACCTGAAATCCACTGCAGAAAAAAAAATCCAAGCCCTTATCTTGAAATCTAATGGAATAAAAGCTCCTCATTGCAGCTTACAAAATTCAGACATGATTCTAGGTGAAAGACAAGGAGAGAAAAGATTCCCTTTCTCCCTCCCAAGAGACAAAACCATAGAACAAATCTTTTTTTCAGTGAAAACACTGGAGTTTCTACAAAAGACAGTAAAATAACCTGGATAAAATCACCACCGTCCTCTACACTGAAATTATCATTTCTATAATCTAAGAAGCACAAACTTTTTGTCACACATTGCCAAGACTAACAACAAAACGAAGAGCCAGCATGCACCAAAGATCATGGCATTCAAACCAGACAGTGGCAGAAGTGAGAGCAGAATGGGAAAGTCTACTGGACCTAAACATGGAGCTGGTGGGAGAGAGTTGCTCCTTGGCCTGATAATTCAGGGTCCCTAAGTCTTACCACATATGTCCCTAAGGTTATTTCTAGATGATATTTCTGGATGGTTTTCCTGTTGCTCCCACCATGTTGTCAACACATCGGCCCTCTAGCCATGCTTCTCGTCCTGCCTCCATCTTGGGGCCCAGCTGGTTCCTCTCCATGGACACACCAGGTTTTCCCTGGCTGATGTGACTTAGGCACAACACAATAAACGAAGGTTAAGACTTCAGATCACAGTGCCTAAAACCACAAATTGAAAGGTTCCTCGGCCCAGCTTCCTTATGAGAGAACAAAAACCAGTGACATTTTCTGAAATCCCGGAAGTCAGTTTGAATTTGATATAAGGTTATCATTTCTCTCCATCTACCATTACATGTCTAAAAGTTCAGTGTCTAGTCCAATCTGGTTTGATAGACTCGCTTTGCAGCCAGTGGAAAGAGACAGCCATTTCCAGAGAGCAAATTACCCGCAGCACCTCAGCAGGACCCATTACAGACAAAGCCCAAATGATGAGATGAGACACAACTCATGGTTTCTAGATGACCGAAGTCAAGTGTGTGCCACATCACCTGACTGGCAAGACACAGTGCCATGAAGTGTACCAAATACACAACACCAACTAGGATGCCAATAAACCTCTTGAATTACTCTTCCTCCCAGAGCCAGAATGAGTTTTGGTCCTTCCCACTCTTGCTTTACTCAACAGAGAGATGTTATTACAAGGTGTCAGAAGCTTATGAAGGATAAATATAAAGTGTGCTGATACTTACCCTCATATCATTGTGAAGTATTCTAGTAAATATGACAAATGTTTCAGAGTAACTTCTAATGAAAATAATCCAGCTGCTGATTAACATATGATGATTAACAATGAAAACTCTCATCACAAGCACCACAAACCACCTTTTCAGTTCAACATCATCTTTACAACCATTTCTGCTTTCACCTTGCAATAATTACAATTCACAACAATCATTAAACTTAGTTTATGTACTTAACATAGGGAAACCGCTAATCTGAGAGTCACAGAATGGTTGAGGTTGGAAGTGACCTCTGGCACAGATTGCCCAGGACCATGTCCAGGCACTTTTTGAAGGTCTCCAATGAGAAGACCTTTCTGGGCAACCCGTGCCAGTGCTCTGTCATCTGCAGAGCACAGAAGTGCTTCATGGTGTTCAGAGGAAACCTCCTGTGTTCCACTTTGTGTTCCACTGTGTTCCACTGCTTCTTGTCCTGGCAGTGGGCACCACTGACAAGAGTCTGGCTCCATCCTCCTTGCACCTTCCCTTCATGTATAGACGTGGATGATTTCCCCCTGAGCTTCCTCTTTCCAGGCTGAAAGTACAACTGAGAGTCCCAGCACGTGCTCCAGTCACTTTGGTGGCCCTATGCTGGACTCTCCCCAGTATGTCCAGGTCCCTCTTATACTGGGGGGTCCAGAACTGGACACAGCACTTCAGGTGAGACCTCACCAATGCTGAACAAAGGGAAGGGATCATCTCTTTGGACCTGCTGGTGATATTCTGCCTAATGCAGCCAAGAATACCATTAACCTTCTTGGCTGCAAGGGCATGTTGCTGATTCATGTTCAAATCGGTGTCCACCAGAACCCCCAGGTCCTTCTCTGCAGAGCTGCTTCCCAGCTGGGTGGCCCCCAGAATGTCCCAGTGCCTGGGGCTGTTCCTCCCCAGGTGCATGATCTGCATTTCTCCTTGTTGAACTGCATGATAAACTGGAAGTCCTGACACTTGGAGTTCCTCTCATGTCATAAACTGAGTGCACACATGTAATTTTATGAACAAGTTTTATTAACTAGGCCTAAATAGTCATGCTGCAGCACGGACATGAGAATTACTATAAATTAATTTCAGAATTATTTTACTTGTTTGAAAGTTTGCCCTATTTTTTCATTAAACCTTCTGTCCCACGTACTTGCCTTCAACTCAGTCTCTTCCTGTATTTCAGCCTAAATTAATACCATCTTCAAGAACTGCATCAGTGAACAAAAATGTTTTAAAAAAAAATCTTTTCCATGAGAGACCACAGCATTTTTATGATGCACACTGGAAATGGGTCTGAAAGTGCTGGGGGGGTATGGAAGAAACCCAAGTCCCTGCAGAGCCTGCTCCAGGCTGGGTCTGGAGCCCACCGCAGGTGAACAGTGGGCAACATGTGCTCACAAAATGAACAAAATGGGCTCAGGAAGCAAAAGGCAGCCTGAGAAGTTGCCAGACAAGAAGGAAATGCTGTGAGGGTCTGAGAAGGCTCAAGTTGGACTTTCCACTCAACCAGAAGCACTTACGGCGATGCCAATGGGACCTGCCAAGGGGATGTTAAGGCAGGAGCTGGCTGCCGAAGACTGTGCGCTGGCATGGAGACCACTTGAAATACAGAGACAAGGTGCCACAGCTCACACAGCTGAAGCACTGCCATTAATTTTTGAGATAAACAGGCAGAGATAAGGAGAAGATAGAACTGCATGGAGGAGGCCCTGGCAAGCTGAGAGCCCGCAGTGCTGAATCAACACGGAGGTACCATGCTGGCATCTGAGACAGTCTGTCCTGTAAAAAGAAGACGTGGATGGAGCTCTCTTTAAACTGAAAGAGAGCTACAGTCATAGATTGTGGTAGTCGTGGCGGATTTACTGTAGTCAGATCAAAGCTTTACTTTAACAAAGCTTTCAGTGTGGTTTCCCCTGTTGCCTGTAACCCACTGGATGGGCAGACTACAAGACGGATGAGTAACCGGGTGGACTGATGGGCCCAAATAGGGCCCTAGTTTAGGAGGAGCAATGGATATTGCAGAAGGCTGGGATGCTCTCCAGAAGCATCACAATAAGATGGAATGATATGAAAATGGTTGACGTGAACCTCCCAAAATTTCAAAAAAAGCCTGTGCCAAGTCATGCATTAGGATGTACTAAGCAGAGACGTGGTGGGAGCAGAGTGGCAGAAAAAGTCATGGTAACCCTGGTGGACAACAAACTGAGCATAAACCAGCACTGTGCCCATGCAGTGACGATAGCTAATGAGATACTGGGCTGCTCTGGGTAAGCCAGAAGAGTGAGGGAAGTGAGGCCACATCTGAATAGCATGTCCAGTTTTAGACCCCTCAATGCAAGGAGTTTAGGACAAGCTTTTGTGCACCCAGTGAGACTTCTGGGGAGCAAAGCATATGATGTAAAATAAGAAGCTAATGACCTGGGTTTCTGTAGCTTGGAAAGGAAAGGTTAAGTGTAGCAGCGGGGACTCTCATTGCAGTCTTCCCCCACCTAAAGAGGGACTGTGGAAAAGAGAGAGAACAGAGAGGCAACAGTCACAAGTTGCAGAAGAAGAAATTCCTCTTAGATGTAAGTGAAAGCTCACAGCCGTAAGAGTGTTCAAGCACTAAACCAATTCTGACAAGGCCTAGAGCAAGAGTATGGGATTGGAGGACCTTCTAGTCTCAAAGTTTCTGCAACTTTATGATATTCTTTGATATATAGATTGATATATTTTCTGAAAAATCAGACCTTAAAATTGCTGTATATGTTCTGTCTTGAACTTGTTGGGCCTCTGCTGCCATCTGCAATGTGATAGTAACAGCAACATTAAGGATGGAATCCAGCTCCAGATTCACATTCCTAGATGTAGGTATCCACACGTGAGCCAGACACCTACATTCCCCTCATACTCAGTGAATGTCTAATACTTAAATCAGTTCCCTCCACACTGGCATTTAGTGCCATTTAAGGTTCCCGAGCATATCTGAGACATCCTCAAGGGACTGACAGATATGACAGAAATTGTGCACGGACCAGTGCTCCTCCACAGTTAGAGCAGGAGACCAGGTAGGCTGTACTGGGGCTTGTTAAATGAACTTCTCAGGGCAGTTCAAGTGGGTTCAGCTGATCAAATGCAGGTTCATACTCAGGAACTCCTGATGCCAAGCCTACAGGGCTACACCTACAAGTCTGAACCTGGGGCTGAATCCTAACCACAATTTCCACAACAAATTAGGATTCTGATGAAAAGAAGTTGAGACACAGTGAGGAGTGAAGGGCACCAAAGGAAGGTATAATGTAATTTATCCTCAAGAATGTTAGAAAAAGGTAAACTGAGCCCCAATAAATGAAAAGGAAGAAAAACAAACAAACAAACAAAAAAATGAACACAACAATAAAAACATGAAGTAATGAGCAATCTCCAAGAAACTGTGCTTTGAATGAGCAAGATCATGCAAAAAATACCAGCACTACTACTAACAATGATCTTACAATTATCGAGTGTTTGATAATGCAAACCCAGAGAGAACAAATCAGATTTGCATAGACACTTCCCCAACTCCCAAGTTTTTTGACTTTGCCACCTTGATCATACTCTTTTTTGTGCACTTTCAGTGTGTGATATTCCAGGCACAGTCACAAGTACACGAATACTAAAGGGTGAAGTTTTCAAAGACACTCAGTGTTGGATTAACATTTCTCTCCCTGAAGACCAGGGTAATTTCTTTATGCTTCTGACATCTTCTTCCCCCTCCTCCCCTTCCCAGCCTGAGATTTATAATGCAATTTCATACAGCCTTACTTTTTCTTCTTGAAATCATTCCTGCAGCTTTATGAATTACATCCATAACACCACATTCCGAATACCTATTTTAAGGAGTTTCTTTTGTCCTAATAGTTCATACAGAAAAGCGTCCGAAGCTGGCAAAACTCCAATAAAATCCACATTCAGTTATTCCATTAAGGAAAAAAATGAGTACTTTTGCATATGCACTACCCTACAATATAAACTAGCACATAGCTGTGAAATACTGTCATTATTTTACAGCGCTGATCTAATTTTCTACTGAATGCCCTAAAATGAAGGGTTTCTTCAGAGTACAAAATGCAAGGACTGGAACTTAAAAATGATAATTTGGTGGCACTTAAGTCTTTTTTATTATTATTATTATTTTATCTCCTATCATTTTAAATAACACCAACTGACAACGGCTGTACATGCTGAATGAGTCCAGATGCATTTGCTGACTGTAAAGAATCACAGAGATGTAATGCGGCAAGAGACTGGTATTGTGCTCATTAGATCACTAAGCAGCGGCGCTTATAAACAGAATATTTAACTAGACTCTACAAAGATATTCAAATGTAGCTGCCAGAATGTACTTTGAAATTTTCCACCTAATACAAAAATGCAAGAGATGAGAAATTATCTCCCTTTAAAGTAAAAAGTTCAAGGTGAATGCTACCTGATTAACTCACTTTGTTATTAATTAAATTCAATAAAAGTCCCAAATATGGCATGCCATCCTTTATTAGCATTTCTGCAGAAATAAGAACCATGCTTATCAGTCAGCCAACAAAATTTAGCTGGAATTCATAAAATATCAAAGAATAATCCCATAGCAGAGGAAAGAGTTAAGCTCAAAATATGACACTGAGGGGAAAAAAAGAAGTATCTCCTAGAGAGGTATATTAAGAACTGAAAAAAAGTATTGCTATGCAATTTGCATGTATTTATTTATACATATGTAAGATGTATATTTATATTATATACTCTTACATACCCTATATGCAATTCATAATACAGAAAGAGTAACTTCTTTGAAAGCGGTAAGATATTTTAAGGGGAAAAATGTTAATCTAAGACTGAGAAGACGTGAGAGAAACAGTTCCTTCCTCTCCTCCCCCTCTCAGCTGGACTTGGTTCTTGATTCAGTCATGCGGTTCTTACCTCTTAACGATACAATGCAAAGTTTCATTTATCTGTGATAAGAATTTGCCAAGAAATAGCCCAGAAAATATTTGTCTATGAGCTCACTCTGGTTTCAGCATTCATGTTATCCACCTACCACACCTTTTCAATAGGGAAGACAGATACGACTGGGCAGGGAAACCGGGCAGTACTGCCCCATTTATTCTGCACATTATTGCTGAGTGCTCTGATTAGCCCTGGGAACTTCATAGCTCTGCTGCTGTGCCAAATTTTTGGGGTATAAGTAGGAAACTGCAGTCTTCACAGACATCTTTCAAAAACACAGAAATGAGCATTATAAATGTACGTATTCCATATAAATCTGTATTTCCATATAAATGGAAAATTAAATTAGTTGAACTTACTTTTTTTTTTTTTTTTTTTTTTTTTTTGAAGCTCAAAATACTTATTCCTCAGGAAGATATGTTTCCTGTAAAAGGAACTTTCTGTGGTACAACCTGTACTAGCACCAGGACAGAGAAGGATCTCCCCAGATATTTGTGGAGATGGGATAAGACTCCCTTCGTAATTTAGCAAGAATTAATGCCCACTTAATATAAAAGCATTGCCAAATCTGTGACTTAACAGAAAGCTATAACGGGTATTAATTGATGTCATCTGTACACAAGGAAGAATCCATTTGTGACACAAGTGTCATGAAAATCAGCATAATTACACACTTTATCGTTAGGGTGATTTTTCCATTAAATTAAGAGTTCAGAGTGTGACTACAGCTTCATCATTTGATTACCTTTATCTCACGGTGTACATTTCCTTCCAGCTAAATCTGGAGATCAATGCTCGGCATTAAATACACGTGCAAACTATGATACACATAAAGGACATTAAAACCAAAAATATGCCATTGTTCCAGTTTTGGAATTGGTTGTTAACCAGAAGGCACAAGAAGCTACCAAATAACACAATGATGCTGAAATATAAGAAATAGGAAGCTCCACCACAGAGAATGGTGCCCTCAGAGGACCAAGAAGACCATGAGGAGAAACAGTAAGAAACTCCACCCAGTCCCTCCTCGAGGAATGAGACAGTGGTTGACTCCAAAATATATGAGAAACCTCCAAAAATGTGAGATTTGATTCAAAACATAAACTTGCCCCAAGCTAAACAGTTATGAAAAATGTTCCCAGTAAATTTATCCCTGAGACAAATCCATCATTGCCATACAGCAAGAAACAGATTGTATTCAGGAGACAGAGAACTGCATTCTCTCATGGCGCAAGTAATTTGGGAGGCACCATGGTATTTATTTAGGGAATGACTAATTAGGTGTGAAGCCAAGGGGAAAAAAGAAAAGGCCGGGGGGAGCTCTAATGTGCTAAAAATATAATTATTAAAAAAATGCATGAACTACAGCTAAAAACATGCTCTTTGGGAGAGCCTAGGGACACGTCAGGTTTAAGCTTCAGCTCTCTGAACTAGTGACGCGTGAAAGGGTTTATTTGTCACCACGCCAGACACCTGGACGTCACTGAGGTAATGACGAGGCTAAGGAAGGGGGACCTGAGTGGCAAAAAGGAAATCCCCATTAATTATAGAACAGAATAGGTCCAGTACGTGCTGTGGGAAGGAGGGACAGGTATCTGGGCATGAAGGCACCCCAAGGCAGCCGCTGAGAAGAAGGAAGGAGGAGGCTTCCTGCGATGGGGAAGGCAGGAGCACTCTGCACTCTGCTTGAACACCCAGAATTATTTACACATAAATCCATCATGGGTTTCTACCCCCTGCCCAAACAAAGTCACACATCCCTCTGCTAGTAAAATCCTGCTTGGTGAATGGAAGAAGTCCCCACACTCGGGACATTTAAAATGTGGGTCTGAGGAAATAATGCAAGGGGTCAGCAAATGCGTAACATGACCTGCAGGGTCAAGGTGATTTCAACCACTGATTTTTACGATTTTATCAAGTGCTCAAAAAAATTTGGGACTGAACTATTTCTATTTTTTAAAAAAATGACATTCAGCAGGCTTCTATACACCCACGCATGCACTTATCCAATGTATTAGTCATGTACCACTACCAAAACAGAATAAAAATATATTTTAACAAATCTTGCAGGAAGTCAAAACATTAATTCCTTTGCAGACATGTTAGTCCAAAACCCTCTTTCATTCAGCTTAGGTTGTCAGAATTTCTTGTGGACATCTATGTCATAGATCTGCCAAACCTATAATTCACTTTTTGACATTAAGTAATAAATACACAATGCAGACACACATTTGTCCTTTTCAAAATTCAGCTGAAATCCATTTCCTTAGATAAGAGCATGCCCTGTACAAGTCACCTTCCAAAATTCAGCAGATCTCTCTACTGAGGCATTCACTCCCATCTTCAGGTCTTACCAAGTACTTGGACAACAGGAGTGATGCACATCCATGCATTTGACCTAAAAAAAGCGATTTATTCCTGCTGCACATGTCACTGGCACCTGCAAATGCCAGCCCTGAAGAAGAGTCCTGTTGCAGAGCTCGCTGTAGAGGCAGAAACAGAGAACACCAGTATCCATAATGAAAATTTTCATAAAGAAAATGCTCAGAAGCCTGCTCCCTAGCCCAGGAAATGCTTTATTTCAGCATCTTTAACCTTAGATGATGTCTATTCCCCTGGAGGGTGGTGGGTTAAGCTAATAATGAACTCTGCACTTTGCAAACAGTTACACTCAAATTGTCTCCTTAAATTTACTTCTAAGAAGTGAAGCTGGTGTTGAGACAAGAGTTCACATGTAAGTAAACACCTGGCTCTCCGCTGCTTAAAAACATCAGTGTTGCCATTTCAGGGCTAATGTAGGTAGAAAGGGGGGATCTGCACTCCGTAACACCAACAAAAGCTCACAGATAGCAGCCCTGTGCTCAGGGCTTCCGTTTCGTAGTCAAATGGAGGTCACTGCAGTCGATGCTTTTCAGGGGAAATGATTAGGATGGGGAAGGATGTAGGGAGGATTTGCAAGAGATGAAAACAAATGACACTGGCCTTGTAATAAAAATTCGGAGTGCAGCAGGGAGGGGAAGATGTATCATCATTAGCTCATTTTCCGGTTGTGAACTACTGAGGGCTCACCGCCATGAATCTTTCCATGCCGCATGCACATTTGTAAGAAAGCAGCGATCTCTAGCACACATCCCTAAGATCAGACTCAGTGGTCACACAAGTAATGTGCACCCAGATTGGAAAAATAAATAAATAAACAAAGTTTTCTAGCTTCCCAGCACACTTCTGACTCCATGGACACTCTGTGGTGCAGGAACCAGGACCAACATCTAGGAAAAATGAGCTGTGCTGTTGGGGGAACCCCACCACTTACCCATCCCAGCCACTGCTGTGCCAAATGGGGACTAAGCTCACTGAAACACTGAACCTTACCAAGTTCAAACACCAAATCTGATCCAGGAATGTGCAAAATTAGGCGCGAAGGAAAGCAGGAGGGCATTGGCATTCTTGTGGATTACCACCACCCGTACAAAAACACAGCTGGATTTTCAAACCTAGCAAAAATATTCAGGAAATCTGACTTTTGGTGGCACTGGTGCTCCTTTGTTGCATGGAGAACAGCAGTGGCACAATAAGGCTGAGATTGCTAAAAGAAAGATGAGACTCTGGGTTCGTGCAAGGCGAGACCCTTTCAGGGGAAGCCACCACTCCATCTGCCACTCCTGCAAAGAAAAGCCAGCAGTTATTAGGAGAAGCAAGAAAGAGATCAATGGAAGAGACAATTCAAGGGTCTGGCAGCAATTCAACAGGAAGATTTATTGGTCTTGTTTTGTGAGTAAAGGCAGAGGATGTCCTCATCTCTCAGCACTGGCCCCTATGTACAAGTAAAGACTTAAGGATCACACAAAGGGAAGAGGAGAAACAAACAGCAGCTGTGAAGACAGGAGGAGATGGTGTGGGAAAGAGAAATCATCCTCAGTGAGGACATATTCTTGTCAGGGGATGTAAATTGAAGGCTGGCCTTTACTTCTGCCCCATGCCCGCTCACTTCCTTAGCCAGAACGAAGTTGGTGCTGGGGAACTGAGGAGAAGGTGGGCTCAGCAGCATGGGGCAGTCCTGGGACCAGCTCACTGGATTTGAACATTGGCAGTAGTGGTCTGGATCTACAAAGGAATTAAAAAGCCTAAACTACAGTGAAGCAAGGCTCTTAAATATTCAGTGATCACAAGCTGATTGCAGGCCAACCTTTCTTCCCACCTTCTCCCTGGGCCTCAGCCTTCCATCTACACAACAGGACAACTTTGCCTTCATTTGGAGACTGAAACATTAAATTTATAAAAGGCTGAGTTCAGAAAAGGCTAAAGCTAATCCCATTCTAAGACACTCAGAGAAGAGATTTAAATCCCACTGGCTTCATTGGGTTAGCAGCACTTAGCTGTATCGGCCCCAAGCTGGCGGCAGGGACAATAAGCAAACCTGTGACAGATAGGCAGGTGGAGGGGACACGTACCAGCATATGCATGAATTCGCTACAGAAGGCTTTGGAAGGCAACAAGAGCATTAAAAAATGGGAGAAAGCTTTCTAGTTAATTGAAGATTAAGAAGAAGTAGAAATGGAAAGTGTAACACAGCTGAAGGTATGAGAGGTTCACAGCAGAAGGAAGGAGATTACTTAATATTCTTACACAATAAAATTAATTCCTTTTAATCTTTTTATACACATTGTAAACAAGATCTCTCTATCCCATGAAAATTACCTTCTAAAGACTGGGTAAATACATTAACTAATCCTAAAATCCCAGAAATCCCAGTTTAATTTTTTCTTTTTTTGAAGAAAACAAAAGCCAAGCAGGGAAGAGCTCTGTAAACAGTTTTGACCTTCAGAGAGCCTGACACTCCGCTTATTTATTCCAAAAATGAAATGCTGCTAAGGGAAGAAAAAAAAAAAAAGGTCATTTAAATGGAAATGGCTACACCTCATTTGCAGTAAGCAAGAGAATGAACCCTAAACATTTGCAATATTACAGAAAACCCACAGAGCAGATAACTGGTACCAGCAGCAAGAAGTGAGGTGGAAGATAAAACTCTTCCTTCTATTTTGGGGAAAACGCTTTTAAAACCAGCCTAAAACAATCCAACAAGACATGGCAAAGGAAATAATTTTGACAGCGGCTCCGAGTTTACTACAGGCAATAACTTAATTGCTACTATTCATGTTTCTGTCCGCAAAATATCGTAATTCCTGTTGCTACAAAGCAGACCCACACTTGTGCCCTGGGTAAAGCAGCAGCACCCCGTGCCAGCTGGCTGCAGACCCGGAGGGTGCTCGTATGCACATTTTGTGGGTGCTGTGTGCACATTTCAGGGGTGCTGATGCAAATTTGGGGTGGACCCGGCCACCCTCAGGGCCCAGCAGTGTCACAGCTTGAGCCCTCTGACTGGGGACGCACAGCACAGCCCGACCCCATGCTGCTCCCAACCACGGCCACAACACAGCCCTCTGAATTGTCTCATTTTACTTTCATGGAGTGTTTCTTCAGAGCGGAATATCCCAATGAATAATAGAAATACATTACACTCTTTCTTTGTAAATGTAATCAAGCATTTGAAGGGAGAGTTAAAACATGGCCATGCAGTGTAGTAATCTAAAGCTGCTCAGCCACACTGTGCGTAGGAAAGTAGAAAGGGAAATTAATAGCCACTAAGAAGTTTTATAGTTTTGCTTCCCACTGTCTGCAGTGGGGAAAATGAAAATCAAGACAGCAAAATGTGAGATTTAAAAATACGGGCAATATCATAGTGCAAAAAAAAATACTTAGGATAATACAAAGGACATAGTGTATGTTTCACTTTGGTCTAAACATGCAAATAGTCTGTGAAACAAGCAGGAATTTTACTTATAGCCTGAATAATTCCTATTCCACCCTAACAACAAAATCAGAGTCCCATCACGTTAAGCGATACACAAATCTAAATTAACACCATAATATAAATGCTCATTCCTCTTGGAGTTCCTTCATGAGAGCAGAGCTATCAGTCCACTACTTACTGTCCAGCTCCCATTCAAGAGAGAAGCCATCTAAATAAATAGCTAGACGTGAAAATGTTGATGTGTCCCAGGACGAGCAGCTCCGCAGGCAAATTACAGGGAGGTTACAGGATGCAGACGTTGCTGATGATGAGAAACATGGTCTGGAGGTTTTCGAATTGAAGTTTCAGGACAATAAAACTCAGATTCAGCAGCTGCTGCTGTGGTATAACAACTGGCAAGACGGTCCTTTTTTTTTTCTATTTTTTCTTCTGTGATACTGTACATTTTGCTGCCATGACAACTGAATATTTTTTGCCCATCTGTATGGTGACAGAGTAGATATATACATCTGTTCATGAATCTTGTTTTTAAAAGACAGATAATATTTTCCCAACTTTTGTATGTTTTTAAACCTCTCTTCGGAATGAAGCAGAATATTGCAGCTTCTCAAAAACAGTGGTCCATAAATCACACTGCCCAGGCAGTGCATTGCCCAGGAGACACTCCAGCATCACTCATCGCCACCACAAATGAAAAAGTCGAACAGAGGCTGGTGACAAGGACCAGGAAACATTACCCTGAGCACACATCCCCTACCCTTGCTGCCTTTGCTTATCACCATTAGCAATATAACTACTGGCTGATTAGAAACACAAAGCCATTTTCACAGAAAAAAAAACCACACAATATATGAATGATTAGGGACAGGGAAAGGTATTTTACTGCTGTGTAGTTTAATAATTCTTTACAATATTTGTAAGGCCTTCCATCCCAAGGCTTCCACATCTCTAGAACGCATAATTCAATAAATAAATTAACTTCAGTGACATCGAGCGACTCAACCAAGGCTGTAGCATCAATAATCTTTGTGTTTGCCTTGTCCCTAGGCACTTATATTAAATCAAAACTCCTTTTTCGCACTACCAAGCCATGGCCCTACAGCCAGGCCAGGTTGTGACACTGGGACATGAGATTATTTCCAACCATATAAGCAACAAGTCCAACTTAGTGAAAAACTGGGGGGGAAGGGGGGGGGGGGGGGAAATAATTCTGGAGTTAAAAGCACTGCTACCTGGAAATAACAGAGTTTTGATGCATAATACCTTGAAATTTAGATTGACCAGGAAAAGAAAACCTGAAATGAAACAAAAAGCAAAACAAAACAAAAATCCAACAAAGCAAACAAACAAATAAAAATTCCAACAAAAACAGAGAAGGGCAAGCATCGCACGTAAGAAAGGAGTAAGAAAGGAGTAGTCTGCAGATCTGACCACAGAGCTCAGACTCGACATCTCTGCACTGGTCCCCACTCCCCATGTGACAGAAGTTGACACCTTTATCAAAACAGAGCCCCCTCCAAAAGGGCACAGCAGAGCATATTCCGTAAAAGAACTTCTACAGTGGTTCTATGTGGTCTTTTAATGCCACATAACACAGAAAAAGTTTTGGCAATTTCCTGAAACTACGTTAGACTTGTCACTTCAGCACATTTTCAAGCCAAACCATCCCGTGCTGCAGGCACCACTAATCTGCTCCCCTTTCTTCTGCATGCTGCCCTCACATCGCCTGGCCCGAAGCCCAGCCACGGGACTGAGCTGCTCAGATGAATTCCTGTCACCTCTCTGGTGAGCCTTAAGCTGTATTTAAAACAAGGACACCGCGGCAGGGTTCTTTATTGACACGGCAATTACTAGAAGAAAGCAACACCTAAGGTTAGCTGGTAGCTGCTGAAACTATTTATTAATGTAAATCAAGAGAGAAACGGAGCTCCGGGCGTGCATCACCCTCACCTACAGCCATCCCGCTGTGCTCCGCTCACGCTGCACACTTCAGAGCACAGCACAGGGCAGAGGCAGCACTTTTGGGGGCTTGGTTTCCATCCCATGGGATCTGGAAATGCATTTGGGGTGGTGGCGAGCAGCCACACAAGCCTCCATGTCCCTCCACAGTCTGGGACAGAACCCACCACAAAACCTCCCCTTCTGATTCGTAGTGGAGCCTGATCACACCCCATAATTAATTTACCATACCCCAAGTCCTCATTAATTAATTTACCCTATCACAGAAAGTGCTGTCTGCCCCGTAACACCCAAGCAGCAACAGAAGCACAGTCAATGAACATCAGCAAGGGTTTGTTTGTCTCACTTGATACTGAAATTAATTTTCCATTTTGTTTTTGCCGTGCATTGCATCGAGCCATGTTTCAGGGTATCATTCACCCCCAGAAGGCTGAAAGGAAAGATTGGGCAGCCTGGCTGTGGCTGTTGGGTACGCCCAGTGCAGTCAATGCAACATTTTTACAGTTAATTATTTGGAATAAATGTACTCGCTTAAATAGGTCACCGAGACGCTACAGTTTTCCTTGGAGATTAGAATGGAAAAGACATGAATCCTGAAGGGGGTTGTGCTCTAACACCCTCCAACTTCAAATACCAAGCGACTGCATTTACGCACGGCCGCTGCAATGCATTTTGATATGTGTTTCCATCAAAATCATTCATAGCATTTTAAAGCCATTAATCATGCGAGCATCACAACCGGCACAAAAATGCCTTTGACAATGTGATGATCATTAGGCTTATTGTACAGACAGGTAAAGCGAGGCATGAAAAGGTTAGTCACGCTGCCAGAGGGATTTTGTATCTCTGTAACATACAGTAAGCAGCTTTACCCATCCGATAGCTGTTCTTGCTTGTGATACCAGCTCAAGGCTCAGGGGCCCACGTCATGAACACCACTTAGCAAACAACCATCGTATTCAGCTTAAAACACTAATCTCCATTTTAGCACACATCCTTCTTGCTCTGTCACAGCTGCTCCTTCCACGCCAAAGCCTGGACAAGGCAGCAGCTGATACGTTTGATGAGGGAACTGACCCTCTCACTTTTCTCTCCAAAAGATGAGGTCTTCCCTGATTGCTTTCTCGAAGGGGCCCAGCAAGTGGCTCACGAAACAGCAGAGCCCTGCAGGGAGGTGGCAGGAAGCAGAAGCCGGGATCGTGCCTTTATCATGGTCAGAACAGATGCGTGCCAGGTTGAAGGGAGCTGGGAATCACAGCCTTATTTTATTGCAAAGACGGGATTCTGCAACAGTGATTCAAGTTAATCCAGAACAAGCTGCTTGCTCTGTCTGGATGTGGCCTTCGGGGACCACACTGGGGAAGACAGCATCTTCCTGGAACCAGCTGACCCGAGGAAAGGGATCACAGCTCCTCTGGCAGAAGTTCCCAATCCCTCCAGGGACTTTCCAGGACAGCCTAAACCCTCTTGACAAGGTGGACTGGATTATAACTGGCAGTGCAAAGCAGCACGGCTCCCCTTGCTCTGACCACACGGTTAATTCTGACCACGTTCAATGTCTAGACAGAGCTTCTAACCAGTATCAGAGGAGTTTTAATTTGTGGGTATGGACAAAGAGAAACAGATTTTCTGAGAATTAGATGGATTTTATCTTTGCCAGTGACAGATTAATGTTCATTATGAAAGACTAAGCAATTAAAGGAAATCCCCATGAAATAGCTGAAACATATGCAAAAAGTTTCCAACACTGGTGTGTTTACATGAAGGCAACAAAAACCCTTCTGTGCTCTTAACAATATAACAGTACAGCACTTGGCATTTCAGGAGTGACTACAGCCTGCGACCTCCACCAGTAGAAGGCTTTTTTACTTCCAGCATCAACAAATTAAAACTTCATAATTTGCAATTCAGATCTTGCCTTCCATGTTCAGAGGGAAGCAGCAATGATTTTGACAATAAATAGAGGGGGAACAAACTCCAGAATCAGCAGTCCTAAATTCATTAGGTCACATTTATTAAACAGATTTTGCCATTTACCCCTTGGACAGCACAGCTAAATGCCAGTCCTCTTCCTTCCTCTCCAAATGTCACCGTGGGCGCACGCTTCCTTTCTGATTATTTTCCCTTTCTCTAGAAGGATGCTGTGCACCTCAGAAGCTGCTTGCTGCCCACACTGAGCCACACACTGCTGAAATGAAGATATCTTGTTAAAGACAGAGCCACACCAGGATGCAAAGGAGCCGCACGCTCATAAAAAGCACCTGATCTCATTAGCAAATGGCTGGTGTAACTGCTCATCACAGAGATGAGGACACATCATCAATTTGCTCTGCGTGTAGGTACCGAAGGCGCAGAACATGCTTCTCCGTCCCTGGTGCTGCAGGAAGAGAAATAACACATTAAAAGTTTGTGAGGCTTCTAATGGAATCCCTATCGGTATTTCGTGTGGGATGAATTTGCCGTCCAGCAGCTCTACAAAGGGTTTCCTTGACAGGGAAGATGAGGTGGGCGTCTCTGAAGAGCAGTGATGAGCTGACCGCCGCTGGGAAAGGTTAAAACGAGAGACATGGCCATTGCTCCAGGAAGGAGCCCACAGACACTCGCTGCACTGAGTGCCTGCCAGAAGCATCAGCCCCAAAGCCCAGCTGAGGTCTCACCCAGAGCCCCTGAGGCTGCCAGCTGCTCTGAGAGCCTGGGGGGCTCCTGCCGTCCCCTGACCAGGGCTAGCTGCTGGTGCTTGTGGCTACCAGTGCTCTCCCCCAGTGCAAAATATAGGCTTATAGTCCCAGAGGAAGCTGCGTTAATCACTGACTTGGACTGCGATCTGTTATCACCTAAGAGTTACTGCCTAATGATAATTAGGCAAGGTTAACATAAAAAACCCTCAGATAGCCAATGAGAAGTAGCACAGCACAACACGGTTCTTCCTTACACAGCATCTCAAGAAGAAATAATACCAGATGATCTGGAAAGTCTCTTCCAACCTTAATGATTCTATGATGCTAACAAAATCTGGTCCTCTTAAAACCTGCTCCAAGATCCTGTGTAGCAGAAGATGGGTGGTCTTGTATAGAGAGATATGCTGCAGTCAGAAGAATCCATCCCACTGTATGCTCTGGCCAAGTATAGCTTCGTAACGAAGATGTTGAACACCTGAAGTTCCAGTTGTTTTTAATGAATTTCTACATTGTCCCGCTTCCCCCCCAAAAAATCAAACTATTAACTTATCTACACCTCTCACACCCTATCACTAAAATGGGAAACTACACAAACATCACACATCAAAGAGCTTCCTTCATTAAAATGTGAAAAATAATTTGTGTACTTTAGATGAAAGGTATTTGGGGACTGTGAAGTATCCTGGCAAATTTAATTAAATCCCATAGTTATTCATAAAAAATAAAGCTTTTTGGGAAAAAAAAAAAAGTTATTAAAATTTTAACTGATTCACAGTTAGGATTTTTTTTTTTTCATTTTGCAAAATGTCACCTTATAAAGTGAGCCAGTGGTGAGAAGCAAAACTATTTTTAATGAGCTGTGTGTGAAGTTACATTTCCAGGACATGAATCTTCAGTAAAACTTCCAAATGAAATAGGAGGAAAAATCCCCAAATAAACAGGCATACCATTCATTATGGGCTGCAATGATCTACAAGTCAGAAACAAATCTGCTAATGTACATTTCGATAAAACTGAAAAACCAAACGCTTCAATAGCAAAAAAAAAAAAAAGGACCAACCTAGCCCTCACATTGTGGAAACAGATGGCTATTTAAAACCACATACATTCAGATTACTCTCAGGCCAAGGTAAACACTTCTTAATAATTAGTCCTCACATTACTTAGAGCAGTTAGGTTGAAACTTGTTCCTTACAGTCTCTAGGATGATTATCCAGCAGCGTTGGCCACATGGCACACAGGGCACAGGCGCCCACGTTTCGTTCTGGACAGAGTTTGTGTTTCTTCCTCTAACACAGAAAAAAACTCCTGTTAGTTCACCCTTGTGTCTCCCCACCCCACTGAGCCCAGCACCCAGATCCTTTTGGGTAAGTGACCCCTGCAGGGTCCTGGCTACAAATCCCTGTCCCTTGTATTGCTTGTTGCAACCTCCTCGTCAGCATCAGTGGTGCTGGGCCCCCACTCCTGCCATCTCAGCACAGTGAGCACGAGGAGTCCCATCCTTTGTGCTCGTTATCTTCTGCAGGGGAAGCTCAGGTTGGTAACTCAAAACTGGTATTTTTGCTGGAATAATCAGCCACCCAGCTCAGTCCAGATGCAAATCTCTGAAGCTCTGTAGCCTGGAGCTGCATTCATCTTAAGTCTGTCACTTCAGGGAACTGTCAATCATACCCGTAAAATGAGAACATTTTGCTCAACTATCAGTGAAAATACCATCAAAGTAACCAAAAAGCATCTTCCAAGAGAAGAAACTCCAGGGCACCTCTCTTGTGAGGAGGGTTTCTGGTCATCACCTCTAAACAGGAGGGAACAGCTGCAAAGCTGAGGCATAGCTGGCTGTGACAAAGTTCGGCTGCTACCTTCAGATCACGGCACAGACACTCAGGAGCAAACACCACCTGCAGTTGAACGGGGAGGGTTAGATGAGCTCTGCAGCCTGTGTCTGTCCCCCAGTCATGTAGACAGGGGATAGGCTGGAGGCTCCCACAGCCCTCTGTGCCCCCATGCTCATTTTCCTTCCACTCTTCAGAGTGGAATGGTGAAGGGAGCACAGGGGGAACTGTACTGGGTTTACATGGCAAGGTTTGGTAGCAGGGGGGCTGCAGAGGTGGCTTCTGTGAGCAGCGCCCAGCAGCTGCCCCATGTCAGATCAGAGTCAGCTCCAGACAGCTCCAAAAGGCACCCGCTGCTGGCCAGAGCTGAGCCATGAGCGATGCTGGGTGGGCCTCTGGGAGAGCAGATTGAAGGAAGGGGAAATCTGCTGTGCTACAGCAGCTGGGAGAGAGGGGTGAGAGCTGAGAGAGCAGCAGCCCTGCAGCCCCCAAGGGGAGTGCAGCAGGAGGGCAGGAGGTGCTCCAGGCACAAGGCAGCACAAGTTCCCCTGCAGCCCCTGGAGAGGCCCCTGGTGGAGCAGGCTGTACCCCTGCAGCCCATGGGTCCCACATGGAGCAGATCTCCAATAGTTTCTCACTGCTCTAGCTTGTTACTAATAGGTAATAAATTTCGTTAATGTCCCTATGCTGAGTTTGCTTTGCCCATGATGTTAACTATTGAGTGATGCCCCTGCCCTTATCTCAACCCTCTAGCCCTTTTCATCATATTTTTTCCCCTTTTGAGGACACGAAGGGGAGTGAGAGCGTGGTTGTGGTGGAGTTCAGCTGACCAGATGGGTAAAACCACCACATTAACCCAACACAGCCCTGCATCTGCACACACTTCCTACTCCCACAGTTCAGCACAGAAGGGCTTGTTAAAGCCAAGAGCACCCACCAAGGACAGGCCCAGTCTGACTCCCTCAGCTTTCACCACCTCATCAGGACTCACCTCACCTTAGCTGAGCTACATGTTCGTGTCCAACCTAAGTTAGATATTTAAGCAGGTGAGCAAAGGCCAGTGAGATGAGCACCACCTCATGTTATGTGGCTGACTTCACCTCCATGTCACCTACACACATGCCTGGAAGACCAGGAGCTGCAACCTGCAGACCATGCAGCTGCCACCCCGTGCTGCTGCCCTGTTCTCTGCAAAACACTGGGGGCATGGAGCCTGCAGGAGTGTCCTGAAAGCAGACACAGAAAAAGATGTGACAATCTGCTAACTGCATGTGAACATGCCTGGCAGTTTTTATTAGGTGTGGATAAAATGATCGGGTCAATGCCAATGGACAAGTCAAGTTTGAGAAACACAAAAATGCATGGGCTCAAACGCCTAATGCAAACCAACTGCAGTGAAAACTCCCCACCCACATGCACAGAGTTTGGCTTTCCCTCAGTTATTTCTTACTGGCAACACTTCAATGCTAATAAGACACCATAAGTGTATAAAATGTAATAAAGATGTTTACATTAAACAGCAGACTACAGATTAAAAGAATCTGTTCCATGAGCTATAGAAGCTCATCTCTGAACATCTATTTTCAGGTAAGCCTGTATGTACAAACAGAAAAATATCTGATAGTAGGAGTTGGCTTTTGTTTTTGTTTTTCTTTTTACCTTGCTGACAAAGACCTAACAAGTTCCAAGACTTGAGTGATGAAATTAGCCAAGCTCAGCCTTGAAGTATGACACAATTTTTAAGCAGTGAGAGCAATGAAAAATTTGGAAGAGCTTTCCAACAAAGTGCCCAATTCACCATCACTTATGGTCCTTGAACAGAGAACAGCTTTGTACATAGCATGCTTTAAGCCAGCTTCCAAGTTAAATCCTGGAGCCTGCTCATATAGTGAAGTGGGGTGAGAGATATATGGACTTGTATTTTTAATTTCTCCAGTGTTACCACCTGTCTGTGCTCCAAACTAGTCCCAAAAATTCCTGACCAACTCTGTCCAGTTTTATTGCTCCCTAAAAAGTCACATAACTCGCTGCAAGGGTCAGGTTGGAGGATACATCCTCAGTATTACTGGCCACTAGAGAATCCTCTTTCTTGGACTTGTTTCAGGAAAGGATCAGGCAGTGCAGCAAAGTGGTTCCATGTAATCTTACACACTGCTGCAACATCCATCTTCCTTCTCCTCTGCACATCCCAGGAGGACAGGACTGCTTGCATTGCCCTCAACATGCTCATCAACTTGCAGTTTTGCATTAACAACATCACTTCCCATGCCTACAGGCTTCCGCTGGTGCCTTGGAAGTGATAAAATGGATTTTTCCCATCAGGTGTTCAGCTGAACTGCTCAATTACCACAAATCGCTCATAAGGGAAGGCAGATCATGGTCTGAGGTGATCCCAGGATAAAGCTGGTGCTCAGACATTCAGACTGAATGGCAAATGCTGGAAGTAAATTTTCCCTCAGTCCAACTGGGGCTATTGAGTGGCTTGGTCCCATGGCTGACTCTTGGGTATGAGCTTGGTGCAGGAGCACCTGGGTGTGATTTAATGGACTGTGATGCACAGGATAATGCAGGAGGCACTTCTGGACTAAAATGCTAGGGGACAGAATAACAGAACACAGCAATGTAAAATAGTCTTGAAAACAAATCTCAGGAATGATAAAGGTGACAGCTAGGAGGAAATACAAACAGTATATTTCTTTATTAAATAAATTAAGAGATTGAAAAGAAATGTCCTATCATCAGGAGCCTCCTGAATAACAAAGGAGGTTCTCTATACATTTTCCAAAGAAGGGACAACACGCAAATAACAGCTAACTATAAAAATTGTACATCATGAGCTGTTTTATGCAATACAAAGCCAAGAGAGTTGAACAGCTTGAATGGAACAATTCTGCATGGCTGGCCTCACTTAGGAAACTTTCAAAATATGTCAGAATGATATTAAGGACTCTTTAAAGTAAATATTTTTGTAAGCTGATGCATTGTTTTAGGGTTCGTGTTATTAAATAAAATCTTAAACAAATTCATTCCAGTGAAACCAAGACAGGCCTTGTTTCTTTACTAATTTACAGCTACGAATTATAAATACACGGACACGGAATTTATCAAAAAAACTTGTTTCTCCACCGCAACTAATTTTAAAGAAAAAGAAAAATGCGAACAATTACTTTCCCAAAATTGGAAATCATAAATGAAGGAAAGATTGCCCTATTAAAAGCTGCCAGAGATAACACAGAGTAATGATAACACGTTACGGCAGACTCCAAAATAGCTGTTCCCAGGAATGCTTTATTCATGCCTGACACAGATAGAGGGTGACAGATCAGAGTTTGGCCAGAGCTGAGCTGCGTGATCCATCTGGCATGCTCCTCCCCGGAGGGGACCGCTCAGGAGAGCCGTCGTGGCCAGGCTGAGCGCCAGCAGCTTGGTCCTGGGTGACTCCTGAGAGCATCCTCCTCTCCCGAGGCAGCACCCACCAACACCACTGGCACTGCTCTGGTGTCTGGCCTGAGGTTACTCTGAAAACTTTGTTTTTGGAAGCCTAGGCTACTTAAACGGCTCAGAACTACTTGCTCTGGGCAATGAAATTTTCCTACTCTCACCAAGAAAATGAATGATGTCTGTAACACTCACACCTCAAAACTCTGCAGTGAATTCAAGTCTATGGTGAGTCTTCACAGATTTATCCACTAGCTCTTACATACTTTCATAAAATTAAACAAGCAGGGGGAAGAAAAAAAAATAGCACATTTCACAAAGCATTTTCATTTTTACTTGATGTTGTTTCAAGGAAGCGCTAGTAATGGTCTCACATAAATGTTTATCAGACCACTCAAATTGTAATAAATGAAAGTATCCTTCAACTTGCATACACAATAACCAAAAACTATTTTAGAAGACAGCAACAAGATGCAAGGAATCTGAAGCAATAAATTTATTCCCTTCTGCCAGACAGTTTTAACGGTGCAAGCAGGTCTGTTTTATTATAAACTGTATCTTCTGGTGTTTCTTGTTTCCATTATTAGTCATTTGAAGCCATTATTAGGGTTTTCCAACACCAACTGGCTTCTTTTTCGACTCCCAGCAACAGTCTGTCAGGAATTTCAATCACTCCTGAGGCACCTTAAAAGGTCTCAAAACAGAACATCAGACCGCTGTACTTGGCACCGTAAATCAATCCATGGACTTTGTAATAATTTGAAATCCACCTCCACTTAACATGGTCTTTAAGATTTCAGTGCTGTGAAAGACAGGCTTGGCTTATTCATTTGAATTGTTCAGGGCTGAAAACACCTAAAGATAACAAGTTATCAGGGTCATCTCCAGCTTGTGTTCTTATTAGAGGGGCTCTGCAGGGGTGGAAATCTGTGCCAACTAATGCCAAAATTTAAACTCTCAACAAAAATCAAGGGACTCAAACTCCAGAATAACCTCAGAAAAGGAGGCTAGTAGGTTTTGAAAGTGTTAAGTCCATGCTTCTGGGCTTTGCAAGAACATCAAAGATCCCATAAGCATTTCGCTAACAGCACTATTGTGTCTCCATATTCTATTTCAGTGCAACTTAAGGTGTTTTGATGCTTTTGTGAGAAGCTGCAAAAGACTGACTGCTTCAGCTTTCCCACCTATGCAGTGGGGTTAGTCATTCTTTGCATCCTGAGGCACCATCACACCAACTCCTGTCAAGCCTGCAGAAGTGTCTGCAGCAGCAGATGCCGAGTGTGTCTAGTCTCTGCTCCTCCAGAACTCGGTTCATTCCCCTTCTATTAGCAGTACATCCACGGATAAAGTTGGGGTAAATATAGAAACATTTCTAGTGCCAGGCTGTTACATCAACTGCTCAAAGAGTAGAAACACATGCCAGACTGAAAAGTGGAGCTGGAGTCAAAAACACTGCTGTTTAGTGAAACCACAAATCATGAAAAAATGTGAAAGAAGACGTCAGCATTTAGGCTAGAACTGATCTCATCTTAGTCAACCTTTTGAGAAGTCAGGAGATCTCACTAGCTGTCGAAGTTCCCGTTGCAGCCAGCACAGCAGTACAGCTGGATGGCAATTAGTCACCCAAGGTAGGTGGTATCATGCATGTACAGCCATGTGCGCTTGCTGGAGTTACCACAAGCTCCTGAGACAGCAAAAATACACCACTTTTGCTGTGGTATCAGCACTGCAACCGTGTATACACCAGAGCAGAGAAAATCCAGGATTTTAAGAAGTGAGTAAGGGACTTCTGACAGAGACCACTTCCAAAAGCCTAGTTGTATCTGTTGGAGCTCTTGCTAGGATGAAAACTCAGAGCATGCTGCCATCCCCCAAAAAACTGCTTGTTTTACATTCCAACACTCTAGAAATAAAGAAGGTTTTTACACAACTCTTTTCTAAAGAACTGCAATTAGCAGACTGGTGAGGAGCATGGAGAAATACACCAGGTGAGGAGGGGTACTAGAGATGAAGAAATGTCTCCATCTTCTCCATAGCCCAAAAGCTGCATAAGGGGAAGCTTACCACCCATTTCAGCAAGTGAGATCAAAGCATCGGAGTTTAATGTCTTTCTGTAGATGGAAAAGAGGGTGGGATGCTCCTGTCCAGTGCGTTTTCAGAGCATGACTAATCTAATTTATTTTTTACTACAGTGTAATATGAATAATTTCTCCATCAACTGTATTTCTCTGTCAATTATAAGGAAATCCTGCAGTGACTACCTCTGACTGTGCATGAGCACATTTCATCATGTAGATTACATCTCAGGAGTCCAGAGAAAGGGAGAGATGTAAAGAAAAGTGGTTCTGAATGGAAGACAGAAGGAAAAAGAGAATCCATAAATGGCAAAATCACATTACATCTCTCAGTGCGGGGTTCTTAAATGGCAAGCTTGTGACATTTATACCATCAGTCAATAAACAGACCAATGAAGAAAGAAAATCAATAAGTTTGAACTGCGCACATAGGCTGGTGACAAACTGAATGTCCATTGAGGCAGGCATCAACAAATAGAGTTCTCAATTTAAAAAAATAACCACTTTTTTCCTTCTAGAAAAGTCTTAAACCAGTTGTTTGTTTGTCCGTTAATGGTTGTTTGGTTCTTTGTTTGTTTGTTTTTTTAGGGGGTGTTGTTTTTATGCCAAGAAACATGAGTTGTGTTGTAAACCCAAGAAACATCTAGTGTGATGGCTAAGGTGCTAGTGTGAAAGTAGGGATGGAGCTGGAGGAGGTCTGAAACTACTGCCTTCTACAGCAGGAGAGTTTCTATTGATTTAGAGATTTGCACTGGCTTCATCTCCTGGTAAGAGAAGTTAAAGTAAATCCAGAAAAACAAAGTAAGAAGTAATTCAAGAGGCTGTGGGACCAAATATATGTAAAATTCAACTTCAACAAATACTTCTAGCTGGCAAGTGCTCATTATGCTTCTGGTTACTACCATCTGTGAACTAGAGTACCTGACAGTGAATGCTGCCATGCAACATCAATCCTCAACAGTGGTCCTCCATGACACAAAACAAAGGGGCACACTGCAGGAAGGCAATCCTCAGCCCAACCCTACGACTCATCTCATATCAAAAATGGCAACAGCATCAAGATTTGCACATACACCCTCTGCAGAGAGATCCACCTTGGCCAATATGGAGAGACTCCAAGCCAGCAGACCACAGACCACTGCTCAGACCTGAATGCAGAGGACCTGTTGTGTCAGCTGCACCAGCAGCCAGGTCAAGCTCTGGAGAATTAGATGCACCTACATGCATCTGTATGTACCTGTAAAGGAATGAGAACAAAGCCACTATGCCAAGAAGCACATGGCAGCAGGGCACAGTGGGCATCCACTATGCAGGTCCTCCTTCTATGCAGATATCCTCTATGCAGATACCTCCTTGGGTATCTCCATACCCTCTTCCCCTCCTCAGTACAGACGTGCCCCAAGGAGCACAGGCACAGCTCACTCAGCACACGGGGTGACACCATCACGATGGAATATTGCGAAAGAACAAAAATAATGCACCCGAGCAGAAATATGCTGAAAGCACAGACTTGCTTGGAGTCCAGCCTGCTCACATCAGGATGAATTTGGCCCAGTTTATATCCTAATGATTATAATGGATACTGCAGTCTTCTTTTCATTAAGGCACCAGCCAAAAATATTGATTTGTTGTACTTCACGCTCCTGCTTACCTTCACAAATTTCGTGAGAGACGGCGTATAAGCCAATAGAGTCGGTCAGTTTAAAAGTGACAAATTAACTGCACTGAAAGTAAATAAACAGCTATCTCTTTGTAAATTAATTCAATATGCGACTTGAGCTCTTTTCTACAGCTAGATAGCTGATTCATCATTCAGCAGTGTTTAAGTTGCCACCAGTTCAATAGCAGACTATTAATGTTTTGTCCTATTTGACACAGCAGGTCAAATTTGGCACTCAAGTTACAACAGCACAACAACAGCGGGGTAATTCCTGAACCCTCAAATCCTGCTCTCCATGCATCCCTGGCCCAGTTGTGCACCCAAGCATTCTTCAAGTTGGTTTCAAGATGACTTAAGGTGTATCAAACAGCTGGGGAAAACATACAAAAAGAATCTAAATATATCTTGAAGTACTGGATTATGAAATATCTTCTGGAATAGCTTTGTGAGACAGCACAGGCAACAGGGTTGGCTCTTCAAAATACTCTTGAAAGAGCAAAAGACAAAGATATGCAACTTTTAAAGCTCTGTTTTATTGTGGTGTGTTTTTTTCTTTTACTAACTTAGTTTCTTTCTAGAATTGAAATCAAGTACATTTAATGTGTAATATCAGCTATGACTCACACTCATCTCAGAACATGATCCATGTTTTACTGAAGAGGGGCCCTAACTCGGTGCGAGCTATCACCCTTAATAGTCTAGACACACGGCAATAACTTAGGTTAATTTATTAATGAACAACACACATACTAATTTATCCTCCTGGAAGCTGGTTCCCTAACAATTCCTTTCAGTTCACCAAATGTTGAATCCCAAGATTTTCAGAAAAAGGCTGAAGCATTTAGACCAAACTCCCATTACTTCAAAATGAACCCTTTTATCTGAAGTCCATGCTACTCAATAAAGTAGGCTAACATTTTTAAATGCCGGAGCTTAAAATTGAAAATCATGTTCAACCGCCTAAATAATGTTGCCCAAGTTCATTCAACTGCTATTAACACTGTAGGATATGTGAGTTCTTAACATTTCTAGAAATTTGAGTAGGTGCCCTCTTGACTTCTGACACTCAAGTTTAATGTTTCTGGACACAAGGTTTTGACTGTCATCTGTGCACAGCTGCAGCACAGAGACTACAACACAAATAGAATAAAAATATTTTCAACTGCTTATGTTCAGACGAGATCCACAGCATTTGTAATGTCGTCTGTTTTTCATAATGTTCAGTTTAGAAAGTTGACATTTGATTAAACAGTTTGAATTTGCCAAAACATACATTTTAATCTTATGCTTTAATACCACATTCTCAATTAAAAGCTTCAGAAAAAAAGACATACAAAGTCTGCTTAAACCACAGTAAGCCCACAGACCCAACATATTTAATATAATTTTTAAACTGTTGACTAATATTTTCTAATTTCTTCACTTCTTCTAGTACCACAGCTGCACCATTACTCCCAACAGCTATCAGACATATAAACAGCCAGCTCGTTAGCTGTGTTTAACTAGATAGCCTTTTATACTTGGTGTTTTCCACATTTTCCAATAGAGTGTGGTAAAAGTGAAGATTAACATCTTCAAAATCTTCCCTCTGTTAATACTACTGCCACCAAGGAAAAGTCAGCACAGGCTGAGTGCATCTTTCCCTGTATTTGTACCCTTCACAAGCACGCCTACGCTGATGAAGACAGCATGCTACAAGAAAGCATATTATACAGAATGGCACATCATTCCAGACTGCTGACTCCCATGAAAAATTACTCCCAGCAACAAGGACAAGACCAAAAATAAGTTTTAGGATGAAATAATTCATATTTCCTGCCCCTCACTTCCTTCCATTGGGTTTAAAACTGCATTCAAGGCCATGAGTGTTATGACTCTGTGGAGGTGACCTGAGTAATTTACAACGATCAACAGATAATACAGTGACTGCAAGAGAGTCATTACGCACCTATCACTGCTTCTTAAATGGAGTCATCACATAGCAGATGAAAAGCCATGTGCATTATTTCACACTCATGGAGTAATGAATGCAACCAGGTAATTAAATCATGTCATCACTGTGCCTGGAAAATCCTTATTTGTAATTTTATCTTGCCTGTTATGAAGAATCGAACTTCTTGTAATGGGCAGAAAATAATTATGCCTACGTTTCTCTTTTGCAAGAACCTCCATGAAAGGCAAAGGAAATTAGAAATGAAACTCACCTGTTTCTTCATCTATGCTGAATCTCCCCAGCCCACTGCCGTCCCTGATGGAATACTGGATCTCTCCATCCCTTCCAGAGTCCTCGTCTCGAGCAACAACTTGCAAAACACTTGTACCAATACGCGAGTTTTCCTTTACAGATCCAATGACAGCAAAGTCAGGAAAATAGGGGGTATAGAGATTTTCGTTAACATCCACTACTTCAACTTCCACAAAAGAAACGGAAGAGAGAGAAACCGGGCGCCCCTTGTCCTTTGCACGCACTGTCAGGTTGTAGAACTGCTGCTTCTCGTAATCGAGCTCTTTGCTCAAGCGGATAGCACCGCTTGCTTTGTCTATCTCGAATCGCCCATTGTAATCGTTCACCAGAGAGTAACGGACTTGACCTCCCAAGCCGAGATCTGGATCATGAGTTTCCAACCAAGCTATGACAGTGCCAACTGGCAGGTCCTCAAGGACCTTCACATTGTAGCTGGATGGTATAAAGGCTGGAGAACAATCATTGACATCGTCTAAGAAAACCTTCAGAGGCACAACAGAAAACTGCTGATGGCCACTGTCTGCTTTGTCCCTAGCCTCAATCTTTAGTGTGTAGTTTGCTTTTGTTTCCCGGTCTAGCTGATCGGCCACGTACACCACTCCCGTGGAACTGTTGATGGCAAATTGCTGGGTGTCCGTAAGCACCGAGTAAGCCACCTCCCCATTGGATCCTAGGTCTTTATCTCTGGCTTCTACTTGGATAATCTCTGTACCAAGACTTGTACTTTCTAAAATGTTAACTGAGTAACTGTCCTGTAAAAAAACAGGCTTGTTATCGTTTGCATCCTCTACAGTGACAGTCAATAGTCTCCATGCAGATTTCTGTGGATTACCTAAATCATAAATTGTAATATTAAGGAGATAGAGCTCTGTTTTTTCACGGTCCAAGGGCATAAGAACTTTAAGTACCCCTGTTTCCATGTCAATGTTGAAACAACTATCTCCGTTACCATCAGAAATTGTATAGACTACTTTTCCATTAAAGCCTGAGTCTGCATCATAGGCTTTTATCCTTAGGATGGTGGCACCAACTGGCAGATCCTCTGAAACCATCACATCAGTAGGGAAGGTTTTGTCAAAATGCGGTGCCTGTCTGTTCACTGAATAAAAATCGAGAAAACCATCTTCCAAATTCAGCTTCACATTTGCTTTTGCCTTTTTGAGCAATTTTTCTGCTAGCTTCTGAGCAACTCTAGTCTCTCTACAGCTAAAGGTCTTTGAAGACACTTTCCCATGAACTACCGAAATATTAACAAACATAGCATCAGCAAAGTTCTCTCCATCAGTGGCTGTTATCTTAAGGCCAAAATTGCTGTTCTTTATGCCAGAATTAATTAGAGATTTTTTAAGTTGCAGGACACCAGAGTCAGGATTTAAATAAAAAATTCCAAGCTCATTTCCAGAGATTATTTTGTACTTTACAAGCTCTAACTCATCTATGTCTATAGCAGAAACAGCAGTAATGTGACCACCAACGGGAAAGTCAGATGAAATCACTCCCTGACATGCCACTTTTTCAAAGAGGGGCTTGTTATCGTTGACGTTGCCAATGTATATGGTGACATTCACCTCGCTTTCATGGCGGTAAGGAGAACCCCAGTCAGAAGCCCTCACAATGAACCTGTAGCTTTCTGGTGAGGACTCAAAATCCAGTTCTTCAGATGTGCTGATGATACCTGTAAACTGGTTTATTATAAATGGTAGCGAGTTCAGACTGGCAATGCTGTATGTTATGTATCCATTTTCTCCCCTGTCTTTATCGACTGCTGAAACTGCCAAAATGCTATAGCCCACAGGGACACTTTCATTGACAAACGAGCTGTACGAAGGCTGCTGGAACTCCGGAGTGTGATCGTTGGCATCTTCTATCCTGACAGTAACCTGTGTTTTTAAATCACCACCTTTGTTTGTATATACTTCTAATTCGTAGAGGTCCTTCTCTATGATTTTCAAAGGACGAGCAGTAGTAATAAGGCCTGTGTTGGGATTGATCTTAAAATAATCAGCATCCTCACTAGGAGATAATCTATATTCCACACCCAGTGGCTCAGGTGTAAGCTTAATTACTGCAACCACCACACCTGGAGGTGAAAATTCATTGATCGAAACATCGTAAGTTTCTTTTTCAAACTTTATGGGTATACTTTCTTTTTTGGGACTAGCAATGTGGACCAATTTGACTGCAGAAAATTTCTGAGGAGATCCTTTGTCCTTTGCTTGGAGAGTTAGGTTATAACCATATGGGAAACTGTCCCAGTCAATAGGCTTTCTTTCCTTTATTTTGTACTCATTCATCCATTTACCTTCTTTAGTCAGAAAGAACTGTTCCAGAGGATCTCCTGCCACAATTGAAACAGATTCAATTTCTCCATTGGCTCCTTCATCTAGGTCGTCAATGTTAACAACTGCATAGGTAGGCTCCTTGTCTGATGGGAAGGGAATATGCGTTACTACATTTATCGTTGGAGCATGTTCATTTATACGTTCAATGTGAACATAAAGCTTGGCCGTACTGCTAACACCGTTGTTTCCATAAAGCTTCATCCCACGGTCCACAGCCAGAATCTCAAGGTCATATCTGTTTTTCTCATCATAGTTTAGCCGGCCACTTAAGGAGATAACACCACTCGTAGGATGTACTGAGAACAGATCAACTTTGTTTTTGAAATAATAATAAAATTCACCGTTGGACCCAATATCCGCATCTGTTGCGGTCACCTGTGCAATGCTAGTCCTTAAAGGAGTGCTTTCCGCTATTGTGACAGAGTATGTGGTTGGTGAAAACAAAGGTCTTAAGTCATTCATGTCCAAGACCTGGATATTCACTTTTGTCCATGCTTCCAAGTCCTCTCCTCTGACAGACCCTTTCACTATCAATAAATAGTTGTCCTGGATTTCTCTGTTTAATATAGCAGAATTCCCACCTTTAGTCCTTATTCTTAGGAAACAAAAGTCAGCAATGATGACTTCCTCTGCTTTAAAAAAGCCCTCATCGTCGCCAGATACTATCCTGTATTTGATATCCCAAGAAAGGTCAGCCAAGGTAATGCCCATTCTCGTTTGACTGTTGACATAGGTCCTGGCTGCCGAATTTTCGTACACGGTAGCATTGTAAGTGGAATGTGTGAAGTGAAAGCCAAGTGGTGCGGTTCCATGAACTACCTGGCAAAGGGAGGCCAGGAGCTTGACAATCAGAAGGGCAAGGCAAGACGGAGGTGGCCGTGTGCCTGACCAGCAGCCCATATTCACCTCCATCACATCTTTCTTTCACCCTGTGACAGAGAGAGAAAAAGTGAGATAGTTAATCAAGAGATAAAAACGGTACTGGAAAAAAGCATTATTTCAAAATTACTTACTAAATTTGTACCTGAAAATAAAATATACAAAATAACTAGTTACTACATATTTAATAAAACAGAAAGGGAGAACACTACACACAAAAAAGCAACAGTTTTGCATTCTTTTTTTACATGTGATAACATATATACATAACCACACATATATACATACATATACACACATGTTCATACTTTTTTTAATATAAAAAACCGCTATGGGACCCAACCACATCTGTATGTACATGTGCACAATACAAAATAATAATCACAGTAAAAAAAAATAAAACACATTTGGGTAAAAAATATATGGATAATTCACACTGAAATTGTTATTTTTATTTAACAGTAGTTGCAACTAAGTCTAAACTTGTTCATTTTTAGAGCATATTGGAAGACTCCTTTTTAGTCCCAGCCTTTGGGGATGAGACAGGATTTTCATTATCTATGTAACATTGTGATAGTCAAATTCCCGATAGTTATCAGGTTTAATATGGACAGTTAAGAAAGATCAGATGGTTAGTGAAATTTGAGCCACCAAGAAAATGCAGTACATAAAAATCACCAGCCAACCATTACTGCATTTACAGGTGCCAACAGTAAAATCAAAATAAAAGTAGAATTATGGCTATTTAAATGCAATCACATACACATACCCAGATAGTGAGAACAGACAAAATACAATGAAGAAAATAAAACTACTTGATAAAGTTCTCATATAAAGAGTCAGGTTAGTAAATGTCACAGCTAAGATCAGACTTAACTCTGCCCTTTTATACGTACTACAATGCATCTGTAATTATGATCACTGCTATCCATCAAATACATGTGGTAACACACAGTAAATAAGGACACAGATGAGCATTTTTGAACACTGATGAACACTGAACACATTCCGTAAATGCCCCATTATTTATTTATATCACTCCCATCTCAACCTAAGAAGGGTAAAGACCTTCTCCAGTCTGCTGCCTGTCCTGCTGTGGAACAGCCATCCTGGCTAGCAAGAGCATGAAGACATTCTTAATTGGATAGAGTCAAATCCACCTTGCACCAAATTTCACTCCGGCAGCTCCAAGCAGAATTTGGCTACAAATAAAGCACGTGGCTCCATCACCAGCAGTCTTAATCCACAGGTGGTTCCATTTCAGCCACCTCAAAGCAGCAAGAGCCCTTCCAGCAAGAGCCCTTCGTTGATTGCAAAAGGCTCATTGTGAGTACTGAAATGCAATTAGTTAGCAGCCATTTGAGGAAGATATGGAGATCCTCCATACAGTCCCATTGTGCATTAGTCCCACTGCCTCACTTCATATATCTGAATTTCCAGGTTAAACGGAGACAGGGTTAGCGGAGACACTGGCTCGAGACTGCTGGAGGGTGCTGCAGCAGCTGTGCACCAGGCTGCTGCTGATTGCTTTCCACAGAAGGAAAGGAGCCCGAGGAAACTAGTCAGATGCTTAAAGTGAGGCAGTGTGAAAAAGCTTCTTTGTTACAAAGTACGTTCACCACTACTCATGAAAATCTTAGAAATCAATTGTAAAAGGCAATTATTAAAAGACCCACCGCACACATACATTGTTCTCATTGTCATTTAAAAGCTGCTTGAAAATGCAGTTTTCTTCAAGCTAGAATATAGAGTGGATAGGAAAAGTTGTCGATAATGACAGGAGTTAATTTGAATTTCCAACATGATTTCAGCATCCCCTAGGAGGTTTATAAATTGCAGGCAAGTTTTGGAATATGAATTCGTGTTAGTTATCACTTCCAATATAACTGAATGACTACTGCATTTTTAAGTACTAATGACAATCAATTTATTGCACTGATGTTATAATGTTCACACAAAACACTTAACTTCCTGATCCCACAGTCTATATCCCATTGCTTAACACGTTAATCAGTTTGATCAGTTCTCCCAAGTGTTTGTCAAGGCACCCATCTTTCAATACACTTATTTTCACATACAGCCCCCCCCCCGTTTCTGATTTATTTTCCATTACACCAACAAAAAAGGGAACTGTCCATATTGAAGATAAAAATCTAATTGGACTTGCATTTCCAACTAACAGGCAAATCCCCACAGAAGTACTTGTGGCACTTCCTTTTCTGAATATCACACATCATATAAATAACATGTTAACCCCTGTAGTTTATACAGAGAAGATGTACAAACATAGACTTCTCCAGCATGCTTTGTGTACAAGTTCCCCATGCTCTTCCCATGCCCAGGGTGATCCCCAGAACACCTAAGATGAAATTCTTCAACTAGGAAAGACTTTTTAATGTTGTTGCCATTGCACTCTGCTAAAAGATCAGAGCAGCGGCGCCTTATTTTTCAGCACACTAAACATTCATCAACTTAATCCACCCGTGTGAAAATATCAGAGTCCCCTATTTTCATGGAGCTTTATGTGAATCACTTTGAGCACTGCCATGAAAACTGCTGCTTCAGCCTAGCGTGGGAGAAGATGCTCTCAAGTAGAAAATACAAGCAATATACCGTATGCTGCTGAGGAACAGCCAGCCAAGGAAAATGAGAAATCCTAATGGGAAAGTCCCAACTCATGACAAAATAAAGGGCTGTGTCTCTTCTGTGAAGTGGCACTATTAAAATCCTCAACAGGCAAGTCGCTGTGCTACCACCACATTTTACCAAAGAACACATCAGCATCCTCTCTCCATACTGCAGTACCAGCTTTCCAGGTCCTCTGTAATCAGAAATCAGCTATCCTGAGAAATCTCTTGCTGCAAGCAAAACGCTACAAGCAAAACAAAATAAACTGTACCTTCAGGTTAGCCATACACAAGGTTACAGACTCCACAGTAGCAGACAGGCACCACTATATATGTAGTTACAAAGCTACGTGATCAGGGGAAGCTAGCGAAAAAGTTGTGCATATCCCAGGTAATACGACAATGTCATGCTCCCACTCCGTTTATTTATTTATTTTTAGAGAAAGCCAGGGCTGAGACCTAATCTTGAATACACAGCTGCAAATCCAGTTACGTCAATGGTCTATGAGGTTTGTGGTTCAGAGCTGAAACACTCGGTTTCCACCTACAAACAATGCATGACACACACATGCATACATGCGTATGTATACATAGCATGTGTGTTTGTGAATGCATTTTAGTTCTGTATACATATGTAGACACAAACACACAGTTTGTATATTTTTAAGTATAATTTCAGGGTTGGCACTGGAAAAAGTGGGCCTTCCCATCAGGCAGCACTTTCAGAGTTTGATTTCACTTCAGATGTGGTATGTAGTGCTGTAACAAGCTCCTCACTGAAGTTATTCATCTATCCATATATTTATATGGCCATCATCATTATATTATTGGAAAGTCCCAACAGACGAGCTATTAAACTGCCACTTGGACTACCCAAGAATGTTTTATTCATTTACTGAATTCCTTTCTTCTGGGATATTTGTTTTTAAGAGCTCATAATACATACATACTTAATGCACAGGAAATGTAATGCGATAGGTTACAGAAACAAAGTACAAAGCGACCCACCGTAAATTAAGAGGCATTTCTTTAAAGGCACTTCTTGTCAAAAAAATGTTATGGTTTCGAGTGAAGAGAAAGATTGTAATTACTCGTGGCTGATTTTGAAACGTTTGGGCAGGAGCTACTCCAAAAAGGAAAATAAATCCCCTGATACTGCACAACATAGTCTGAAGAAGCGGAATAGCTCTTTAGCAAGAATAGAGGCTAAAACACAAAACCTTCTAAGTACCCAAAGAGGCAACAAGATGACACAGAGAAGGAGTCCAGCATCCTTCCACTTTAGCTCACATTATATCCTCTGGTCTTGAAGTGAAAAGAAAGAAATGGAGAAATATAACGGCCATTGATTTTTAACTCTCTTAAAAATAAAATTGAACTCTATGATTTAGTTCTCATATTTAGTTCTCCACTCATCCACTTGTCCTCTGTTCTTTGAACAAGAATTATCTATGTAATCCAAACCTTGTAGAGTTTTGTACCTGTAGGGACCTGTAGGTGGCTGGTGCTCCATAGAGGAGCTGTGAGAGGTATGAGTGTTTTTTCATCTCGGCTCTGGCAATCTGCAGCCTGGGCTGTATCCAAACAGACTGGGAACAACGACTCCAGTCCCAGGGACTGCCAGGATTCCCACACACCGAATCTGTGGGTCTGATTCAGTGTGCAGACACAAAACAAGTGCTATGTGATCCTCTGTTTGATTTCCTCTCCCAAGGCTAATTCTCCTCATCCCAAAGATCTCTATACCATAAAATACATGAAAACGAAAACAATATATATATACTCTTGGGTAAACTCTAAAATTATTAAACAAGTGCCAAAAGGACTTTTAGAGTACATAAGGAAAACAGCAGGTAAACTTCTTCAGCAGGCAGAAGGAATAAGCTTTTAACAAGACACTACAGGGAAAAGAAAAATTTCCTCTCTCATCCTTCAAGCTCAAGTACACCCAATGAGATAAGAGTATTTTCAGCTGACCATTGCATAAATGATCTTAGTGAATGTGAGTATATAATACAAATATTTAAGAATTTCTACAGGTCCTTTGAAAGGGAAGAGAGAAGAACCCAATCTGCCCTTCACCTCCCATCTTCAGCAGAAGGACCCAATACAGCTCTTATCTAAAGGATCCTCCATGCTTCAGTATGCTACGAGGAGAAAAAACATATTTTAAATTCAGATGACAAATTTATGAGAATCAAGGTGATTATGAGCCTTTGTGCACAGGGGTAAAAAAGGTCAGGAAACAGGGTTTGCTCTCATTTAAAGGTTTTTACCATGATTTTTATGTTTCCAGAACAACCTGTGAAAGTCAGGCTGCTTCCTCAGAAAGGACAGGAGTGGTGACCTCTAGGTATGGAATAATACTACAATTCAGAAATACTACTCTATTCTCAGGAAAGGAGTCACAATTCTCATTCAAATGGAAGCTATTAAAGTTCTATTAAATAAGCAGCTTTACAGCAAAAAGGTGTATAGATGAAAACATAAAGGACTTTTTTTTAGAAGGCAGGAAAACATTAGCTTCACATACACATGACAAATAAACAGTATGTATTCAAGCGATGAAACGGCAGCAGGAACAACAGCAGATTTTGTTGTAAGTGACCTCAATCTTGCAAGTAACTCCTTCCTATCACTCAAATAATGTCAACATCGGCAGTAGTCTATCTCTTCTTAGGGTCTAATCATCAGAACAGCAAACCTACAATATCGCCATGCGGCTCCATCCACCTGAACGGAGCCTCTTATTCTCAGTGCTATTTTCTATCAACAACAGCAATCTGCCCCTACAAAAACTTCTGCGTGACCGGGTCAAGTATACCTGCAAAAAGGTTAAAAAGCACTCTTGACTCTTTTTCAGTTGTTTCCTATTTAAGTTCCACATCAAGCTGCAACATTGATAGGAAAAAATGTTTTTCACAATGCTGTCAATGTCAAGACACAGAGGGGGGACCCGTGTACGTCGCTGCCCTCTCCTGGAAGGAACCTCCTCCATAGTGCAAAACTATGGAAAACTTCAGAACTCATGGAAATTAGTATTAAAGGCATGTGGAAGATGGTGATCTAGGAGTTGGACGGATGTCTGTCTACCAACCTTAGGCACAGACTAGAGACAGCGGTGGATTTTATCCTGTCCCCTCAACATGCAGGCAGTATCATTAGCACGGGGTCAAATGAGAATAGGGGGAAAAAACATTAATAATGGCATGTTATTTTAAAAAACAAACAAACAAACAAAAAAAAACACACTTTAAAATGGCACATTCTCTACTCAGATATCTTTCCTGAACTGCACCCAGATGTACCCCACAATAACTTACCCAGCTAGGAAAGGCTTAAAATTTACTGGCCAGGAAAAGAAATTAGAATATACAATAAGAATATAGAGTTTGTGCCATATGGAAATGAATTAAAAATGCATGTTCAACTCTAGGCAGGAGGGAAAAAAAATGCCTGACTGACATTGACGGTAGATTTATGCCAGGGGATATATATTCACGGGGCTACCTGCTCCCTGATGAATACAAAGATATGATTTTCCATATAGATGATTACATCATGATGTGTTTATCCCAAAAGAGAAGATGAAGACAAACCAACCATTTCTGCAGAACAACCCCTTGCAGGAGACAGCGCTATAAATCCTAACCTTCCTTGTAGCTGCAAATCCTCCCGCTGCCTGCATCTATTTCACAGGAGAGAAAGGCCGCTCAGCATGCAGCGAGTGTAATTCCAGGCCGACCCTAGGAAGTGAAGATTTAGCCACCCAGCCGTATGTTGTGAATAACTGGGGTTTGCTAGCAGGTGCTGGGGATTTTTCCATACGACACCAATTCTGGACAAGGATCAGTTCATCAGCAGATGCAGATGATAGTTGTGAGCAGGAGCTGGGCATCGTTTGTCTTCCTGGGGAACTGCTGCAAAGGGTCTTTGGGACTCTCCCTTCCCCCTCGAGGATGAAAAACAGCTTGGGGAAAGAGTAGGGGGGGGAGAGGGGAGGAATAATTTGCCGCCATGTGAGATTTGTCAAAAGGGAATTCCAGGGAGCAACCTTACAAGGGATTTGAGCTTGTCCCTTGGTGGTCTGTCCCGCTGGAAACAAAGCCTGATGGCCAGTTTTTATGCTTTATCTCCAATCCCCCCTGGCTCCTGCTTCTTAATCACTGTAAAATGGGGAAGCTCTGGGGCAGTTTCAAAACGAGCAAGCTATTTCCACTGGGGCTACATGCTCCCTCATGAAACACACTCAGAGATGCTATTACTTGCTTATTTGGCTTCTCTCTCTCTTTTTTTTTTTTTTCCTTTATCTTATAAACCTACTCTGACCCCATTCAGGGAGCCCTGGTTTGAAAACCCCTTCTAGACACAACATCACAAAAAAAAAAATCTAGGCCTGGTTAGTGCCACTTGTGCCACTGCTGGTCCTTCCCATCTCTCTTTGGGACCCCAAATCAGTGCCCTGGGACCCCAAATCTGCACCCTGGTCAGGTGCCTGGCACAGGCAGACAGAATACCAACCTGCCACACTGCAGCACCCAGCTGCATCAGCTGGGACTCCAGAGGGATTTACATTGGGCAACATAACTGGGCTGTTTGAAAAAAAAAAAAATTGCCCTTACTATACTGCAAATAATATAGGCAATCAAGACCAGGCGAACTTTTGTAAAAGACCCTGGAGTAAGCTGATCTCTAATTTCTATGCCTGGTGAAAGGCAGCAATGGAAGGAGCTCCAACCCAACGAGATCTGTGACACAGCACCGAAGCAAATGTACTGGCCCTCCTGATGAAAAAGCATCTCCCACCTTTCTCACACAAAGCCCTGTGAACAGAGTCACTTCCATGGCAGCTTCCCTTCAGACCCACGACTCCTAGGCGCTGCCGGCCACTGCAACCAGTCTGCTCTGTGCTCAGGATCCTGCACATACTCCTCCTGACAGTTTGCACTATCTTGTATAAACTATTTGGCTATAGTTTATAGTACGAAAGAAGTCTATCAGATTTACAACTACTGTTTCCAGGGCCATAATAGGTATATAGGTGTAAGGACTGGAGTAAGCTGTTACTCTCAGAGGGAAAAAAATACTATATATCTCCCTCGGCCGCTCTGTGTGTTGAGGCCAGGCAGCTCAAATGGTCCAGACTATTATATACAGGCAAGAGGCGGCTGCTAGGAAAAGAGATGAATATACAAAAGTTCTTCCCAGTTGACAGCCCCATATTAAAAAAAAAAAAAAAAGAGACTAAGAGAAAAGATTACAACATGGCAAGTCAGAGTAATGGCAGTCCAGTGAGGATTTCACAACAAAAAGGACTGTGGAATAGGGGGGGTGGAACCAGATGATCTCCAAGGTCCCTTCCAACCCAAACCATTCTATAATTCTATGAATACAGCATTTCACCCCACACCAGAGCCCCGCTGCAGGTTTGTCCCCAAATGACTTGCTGAATTAGAGAGAGGTGGTCTCAGCAGGACTGCTCCCTGCGGTGGCAGTCAGTGCTGTGAGGGCAGGTATGGATGGAGGCCATGGGAACAAGCAGGGGCAGCCAGGAGAGGGATGCACAGAGACAGCGTGGGACCCAGTGTCCTAAGCCAGCAGAGTGCCATTTATCATGTACAGTAAGAGAAACGGAGACAGAGGCATGTTCTTGCCTGTGGCACAACCAAACTCATTCTCCAGAAGTTTACCCTGGGTTGCTGATCCTCTAGTTTCTACCATAAAATGATAGTTTTCAATCCATACAGGAGAAGCACTCAAAGTGAACTGAGAAAATGGCACTGCCTGAGCAATCCAGGGAGAAGTCTGCAAAGAAAACGTATTTTGGATGTATCCAAGTGAAGCTTAGGAAATAATAATAATTAAACACAAAACTATTTGAGAGAGAGTTAAATCTTACCATGCTGAAGGGGAGAAAAAGAAAATAAAGTTTTTTTCTTTCTTGAGGCTAGAAACTGGATTGTTGCTTTTGCAAGGCTGTTTTTCTTCAAGATGGCAGTGTCACATGGCAAAAAAGACAGATCATACTTGAAGCACAGGGAGCAAATATTTTGATTGAGATTCTCAACAAGTTTGAGATTTGAGAACGAAACCTAGATTTAGCAGCGCTGATTTTCCTTTTGATAGGGCAGGAATCTGCAGGGCGCTGGCACCTGCTGCTTCACAGCAGACGTAGCACAGAGCTGCCTCCAATCCTGAGCAACCCACTTAAGATGTCTACAACCAGCTCTCAATGCCTACAAGGGTCTGACTTCCAGGCAATGCTGAGCAACCATCTTCTGAAACACAGCTCCCAAAAAAATACCTCCCGCTGGCCCTCTCATAAATTAGCCTCTGACAATTTGGACCAAGCCTGAGCCATCAGATGTCTGTGTAAAACAGAGAGAAATAATCACCAATAAATACAGCCACTGGTTTCTAAATCTTCCTGTGCAAAACATCAGAAAGGCTGCATTTTTTTATTTTTTTTCTAACAGGCAGCATTTAAAGAAAGGGCCAATGCCATAACTTTTTAAAATTACATCCAGTTCAGGCCATGGAAATTGGTTAACCTGGCTAAGTAAGAAGCCAAGCAATCTCTCAGATAAGCAGAATGCACACTGCAGACATTGCACTGGAAATAGAAAAGCTGATGGAGTTAGACTTAAACTGAACAAAGCTACTACAGAAACCTACACACTTCCTTTCCAAGCTATGTGTTAAGGCCAAAGCACGGCAAGGAGCAAAGCTTTCCATCAGAGATGGTCTTGGAACGTTACCTGTGTTAGAAGTACCTAAATCCACGACAGGCGCTGATTGCAATTATTTTCACCAGGACATTATAACACTACTTCTGATGCACAAAGCAGTGCTGATGGCACTAGGCAGACTTGCATGAACACCACAGGAAAACTTATGATAGCATCTCCACCAGGTATCTGCACCGTGGCCATTAGCACAGCACTGAAAGGCTGCACGCTGAAATTTCCACCACATCCAAACAATTTACCCATACTGAAACCACACACACTCCTGCCCCAACCCCACAGTGGTCAGCTCCTGCATAGATATTTGAGATGAAAACCACTTTTTAGCTTACCAAACACAAGCACAACCCACTCTGGCTTCAGCTTTCCAGCTCGGCCCGTTCAGTTGCCGCAGCTGGGAGTCCCTCGAGGGCTGCTGCGTGCCTGGGGAGCTGAAGGTCCAGCATCGCAGGCACAGCCCAAAAAAAAGCTCCAAAGAGCAGAGATCCCTATTTAAAGCTGAACCATTCGCTTTTGTTTATTTATAGCAAACCCATTAATTGCCAATCGTGTATTTGTTTGTTGGAAAACTAACACTCCAAAATAAACACCAAGTTGAAAGACCGTTCCCAGAACACTGAACGATATCAAGAACAGTGCTAAAAATGTAAATCAGAAACATCAAAACACATCATGATCTCAACTGAAGGAACAAACAATCCATTATTTCTGTGCCAGAAAAGAGGTTACCCATAAGCCGCCAGCTAGCTGCACAGTTATCTACAGTCCAGCAGTTATTTATGTCCTGGAGAATGACAGACACCACTGTACAGTATGTTGAAAATATCTTCGTGGCAATCAGCATATGCCAGATTAAATGAGGTATCTCTTAGCGCAGAGTCTCGATAATCACCTTGGAAAAGTGCCTTTAAAATGTTTGGCATTAGAGGCAGAACCTCAGAAAAAGTACCACAGCATTTATTCATGTGTCAAAATCACACACAAAAAAAAAGAGAAGAAAAAAGAAAAAGTAGATGTATTTGTTTTAGCCCTCTTCACTAACAGAGCTCCATGCTCCCCTTGGAAGAAGGCTGAAATTCCCTCTAAAATCAAGGAGTGCTGCATGGAAAACCAGTGAAAGCAGCCTTACAGAGCTATGGTCTGTCCCTTCCACCCCTTGAAAGGTGTTTAAAACAGGTCAAGTGCCCCAGCTGCCTGGGAAGCCCTTCAAGCAGCCGCACAGGGAAGCAGTAACTGCTCCAAAGCCAACTGCTCTTTACCTCCTAAAATCCTTACAGATTTAGGACTTTCCTAAAGCTCCCACATCCACCGGCTGTCAGCAAAGCCTTGTTTCCAAAGTTCCTGCATCCACTCTGAAAATGCTGCCCTTCCCTTGAGCTTCCCGATCTTCACACACATCTGAAATCTAGGTAAGCGCATACATTCATCCCGTTGCCAGATGAGGAATCAGGCACAAATGGACCAAGCCCCTTGCTCCAGCCACACGGGAGAGCCCCCAGGCACTCCCACTGCCAGCTCTCGCTGCCTGCCTGCACTGCCCTCTGTACCTGCACGAGTTAAGGCAGGAAGGTTTCCCTACGAAGCAATGCTCACCAGCATCACATGGCTGAATTTCCAAAATCTGGGGTCAAGCACTGATTTTTCTCACCGTGTTGCAGTGGGTACCAATGAAAACCTGTCATTTATTCACAGTTCGGGAGCTTGGGTTTGGTCTGCAAAGTGAAACCTAGATCTTGAAAAGGTAACTGGAGACACCTATCACAAAAAGTATAGTGTTAATAATAACAACGAGAACAACACTGTTGTGAGTCCATTATGTTGTTGAAGATGGTAGCCCCTGGCAAGAGGAGGGTCGCCTCTTCATGCCTCACCCTTCTCCATTTGGTCTCCTAGAGTCAGGATCACCTGCAAGCCAAGGTCAAGCTGCAAAGCCTAAACTCTCAACTTCTGGACAGAAAGTCCATGCATGCCACATGCACACCAAGCACTGGTTAAGCACCAAAACGCACAAGACAGGGCCAGGCCTGGTTGCTCTGGCCACGCTTTCACCCTGTCTCCCCTTTAACCCCAGTTTGCTGCTTGCCTGCTTGGTCTAGATTTCTCCCCTCCTGCTGGGTGCACACGTGGCAGTGGTGCCACGCCAACTCACCACACACCCCGCAGATAAATCTTCCTGATGGGAGCCTCCCCTTCCTTTCCACGCTTTGACAAGCACCAAACTCGTTAGCAAGGTGGACACCTCACAGCAAACGAGGCAGAACATCCATGCCAGTGCTTGCCAAGACAAACAGGGCAGGTCACTCCTCCGAACCCCAAGCCACATGTTGCTGTTCTCCCACTGCTCGTTCTTCTGACAAGAGATGGGGAAAGTTGCTCACCTGAAAGCCCCTGAAATTAAAGGACTCCAGCCTCAGTTAGAGCTGTGAGCTCACGTCCACTGAGGCTCGTTGCTGCTGAATTTAAAACTCCAACTAAACATGAAGTCTCACATATCAAGGCACTGCTTGCGTGCCGTTCTTCTTCCTCAGACTCTGCTGTGCGCTGATGGGAAGCCAGCTGCCATTTCAATATCTGATGCCTGGAAATCTCCAGAAAGGTAAAAAAAAAAAGAAAAGAAAAAGCTTTGCCAGACAGCTTCAGGTCACAAATCAAAGTAATCAGGAATAATTTAGCCTGAGATGAGGCTGCTCTATCTGTTTCCTCTATACTTTCAAGATGAAAGTAAAGAACAAAAATGTAAGAGTTATAAAATTGCAATGTATCCCCTTACTAAAGCAAATCTAGCAATATTACAAATCCATACAGCAAGGAAAAAAAATAAAATGCATGTCACACTTGTGAAACTAACTATAGAGAATAAGGAGAAAACGTCTGTGGGTATAATATATTTCTAGAACACTTTTATAAGAGAAGGCTCTCAATAGCTTTTGGCATATGAAAGCCACTGTAAGGACTGCAATAAAACTGAGTATACTGTAAAAGAGCCATCTCGCATTCATCCCTAGAATTTATGTTCAAATGCTCCCGTACTAAATTCTGCTTTCTGTGGCTTTGGGAAAAAATGATTTTATTTTATTAAATGAACTATAATACACATTGTTTCTCCGAAGAAAAAGTATCGGTAGGAACATAAACCAAGGAGTGCTTTTCACACTAAAAATAACTGGTTGAAACTTTCAAGCTGCTTTCAGCACGTGAGCACACTCAGCACTAGCAGGGGGTTACGCACACACGTACAGCCTGGTTCTTGTGCCCGGCTGCCCTCACAGCCTGTGTAACTCACAGCCTGTGACAGCTGCGGTCCCTTGAGAGTTTAAATCCTTGCTGCTGAGTCCAGAGGATATTCTAAGGCCCAGCATGATCTCAAGAACACTAAAGGATTTCTTTTTTTTACATGTAAGAAGTACAGCTCCTGAACAGACATTCCTTGAGTGCATGCAAACACATCCTTTCCAGCAAGCGGAACAAGCGGAGGGGCTGCAGGACATAGAGGTGACAGGCACAGAGCTGCTCGCTCACGAACAGCATCAGGGATGTGCCATGCTGCATAGGCAATCCCTGTAACAGCCTGGGTCCCACAGCCTGATGCCTGCCGACTCCTTTGCAGGCACAACTGACCCCGAGACCCGTCACATTTCGGCACCCAGAGCCACGGTCACTTCATGCCACAGCTCGGCGACTGCAGCAGGATGAGCCAGCGTGGGCACCAAAGCAGCTGTTCCATGCTTAGTCCTTTTTTCCTTTTTTTTTTTTTGCGTGGATTTGTTCACACTGTGGATTGAGCTCCCCCCAAAAAAATACACCCGCAATCAAAAGGAAAGGGGACAGCAATGGGTCCTGGAGCAGGCAGGATGGATTCTTTCCATGTTCATGGCAGCCCAAGCTGTTTGTCAAACAACAGAGTTGAGGCAACCAAGATGGTGTGCAAAGCAGAAAGTACCTTCAGGAAACACACTGAACACTATCAAAACACCAAAGTCTCAAACAGACACGTGAAGTATTTAAATGCTTTCACACCCATAACAAATTTTGTTTACTGCCCAGCATTTAAACAGCTTTTTCTTTGCTATTGTAAGGTTGTTCCCAAACAGTGTGAATTTGATGCTACAGTGAATAGTAGCACTTCAACTCCTATTTACAACCCATTCAGCAACATAATGCCACAAATAACATGCAGGATTTCCACACTTTATGAAATAAAACCTGTTTTTGGCTCAAAGGAAGTTGTGCAAACTAGCTGACGAAATCACGTCCTTTTGTTTCTCCTCTTTAACATAAAAAAAAAAAACAAAGAAAAAGGAGAACCCTTATCCAAGTAATAGGAAAAACTTCAATAAAACCATTACAGCCACCCAGCCTTGTTAATGCCATGCGAAGTAATGACATGCAAATGTCATGCGTGTAATGACATGCAAAATGCTCAGTATCCAGGGAAACGGCGTCCTAATGAAGTTGGAGCCTACTGTATAAACGCACCTTCTAAATCACCACCAAGAATGTCGATTCCTTAGGGGCTGGCCACTTTATTAGTGTGACACCCTGATAGTTTCGTCATGCTACAGCTTCAAAACAAAAAGCTAACAAGCTACTTTTGCATAAAGAGCCCTTTTGTCTGCAGCACAGGGACAGCCCCTTTTTAGCATCTTGCTAGATACAGAGCTGCCGCATGAAGTAGCACATGGCCGGCTTCTCTAAGCCCATATTCACCTTCATGAGAGTTTTTCAGAAATCTGTAATGATGGGCACTAATTAAACTGCATAACCATCAACAAATGAAGCAGAGGTGCTGTTTGCTACCTCTTCTCAGCGAACTGAAATTTTCAGTAGGAGAAATTCCAAAACCTTCCACTTTTCTCAGGATCCCAGTGGTCTGAAATCCATTTCATTGGCACCAAGTTCGTTCATAAACTGACTTACAATCACATTAGTAAAATTAAATTGAGAACAAACAGTTGTGCTTTGACATTTACTTACTCACAGGGATGTTTTCTAGGAAAACAGGCAGGTCTAAGGTAAAGTAAGCCAACGCAGAATTCACTCCTGCTCTTCAGTGCATTTAGCATTTAGCCCACTATACAAAATCCACATTTTTTTCAGCAACCATTCATTTATTCTCCTGATTTCTGCAGCAGCTGATTTCACCCAACAAACCACTGAATATAAAGCAGTACCAGTCAGGTTCACTACCTCGTCACTTCGTGTCTGAACTCTGGTATTCCTCCCTTCCAGTAAACGTCACAGCTTAACAGGAGCACATGCCTTAACATTACTGCTTCTTCCATCAGATGCCCCTGTCATCTTCACCATGACCTTTTCGTCCTGGCAGAACTGAATTCCCTTTGGCTCATTCTTTTCCACAACTGTAACACCCGTTATGAAAGTACACAACCTGAGCTACGACAAGGGTTTCCAGCGTGGCGTCTGGACAAGGGAGCCAAGTGGTAAATAACCCAACTTTCAGCTGCTACCCAAAGGCACCCACAGTTCACACAACTCCATATGCTCTATGTGATGCTGTCAAGCATGAAGTTATATGGTATAAAAGGCTCCATCGTCTTCATGCTGCTGCTTCTTTGGTGCCCTGTCCCTTCGATTTTCAGAAGCTGAACTCCTTTCCTGTTGCAATCCTCAATGCCTCTGTACTCAGATCCTAAGGCAACTTGTCTACCTCTCCCCTTCCACCCACACTGCTCTGGGGGGTCTCCTATCGTTTCAGAAATGCTTACATCTCCAGTGAAGTCTGTCACCTTTCTCACACCACCCTCATCTCCCACCACCACAAACAGCTTCACCTCCTGAAACACCTGGCGGCTTTCCTGGTGCTTCCTCCTCTCAAGCTCTGAAACTCACTTTCACAGACTACACGAACTGATCCTGTCCGATTAACCTTTTTAGCTGGTTCCTCTGCCTGAGACATCTTCTTAAAAGGCTGTAGAAATTAGGGCCATAGCTTTCTCTCACTACTCCTTTTTTCTCCCTCTCTGTCAATATATCCCACTTGTACAGCATGCCCTAATGGTAATTTCTGCATTGTATCTGTGTATCTGGAAATCTGGCTTGTAGTACCATAATTATCTGATGCTTTCCTACATCTCCCTCTAGATTGCTTTCATTAAACCCTCTCTATAATTTTATAAACAGGTTTCCAGACTAGCTCAAAATGTTATTTTCTCTAAAGGCATCCTCTTGTGCTCACTGGAAGCAATTAAGCAAGTGAACTTTCTCATTCCCACTCCATTTTACTGTACCAGCTCCAGCACTGCTTCTTCTAATGCCTAAGACCAAGAGTGACCACAGCAGCAATCTTGAGAAGATCAATCCTCTCTCAAAGGTCACATCAGAGCTGAAATTCCTAGAAGCACTACACCAATGAAGTTAAAACCCAGCAACAGTCAACTGTCAGCACTCTAGTGGGAGCTGATGCACATCAGCCAGGCACTTTTTTTTTTTTTTTTTAAATGCAAAATGATGCTTAAAAATTAAAATCCCAATGAAAGCCACTAAATTCAGAAAGTTTAAGCATGGTGCGAGAAGTGGACATTTCAATAACCTTCCAAAACACCACTGCTTATGCAGGTTCATGAAGAACTTTAAGCTTTAAGGTTAGGAGATCTGAACTCATTTCATCTCTAAAAGGCAGCTGCTGGGTGCAAAACCATAAATACTGACTACATGAAGCCTGTCTCCAAAAGGCTGTCCCACCCAGCAACACCATTTCCAGAGGTACAAGGCACCTATAGTTCCTCTTTGTTCAATGGGAACACTGCCCTGTCACCTGGTCATTGCCAGGAGAAAGTTGAGCTCTGCACCACTCTCTGTCTTAGCTTGCTTACTTGTGGTTCACACTTATCTGCCCGCTGTGAGTGTTGTGAGGTTTTAATTAGTTTTGGTCTGCAGAACACACCAAGATCCCCCGGAAAAGCCCTACATGCACTCACAGTATGATGACTGCAAGATAATTTTCTTGGCACCCCTGGAGTAACCAGCACGAGCAGCCAGAGGACAACTCCACAGACAAGATACTCTAAGCACTGATCTGCCTGCAATCCCAGTCTGTAGCCAGAAGATCAAAACTTTCAGGGGCAGCATTTTCGTGCAACACATGCTTAAACTGATGTGGGACTTAACAGAGGTTTTCCAGTACAGCACTGTCGAAAACATTCTCATCAGCATCTTTCAACAAAAATAAAGAAGGCCAGAAAAAAAAGCTCCCCTTAAAGTGGCAATAATAGGAAAACAATAGAAATCGACAACACTAACAAAAGCAGCATATGGGTTTTTTAAAAATCCCAAACACGCCTAAAGTTGCTCAGACTTCTGTATTCATTAATTGCTCAGGACACAGATTTATTTATTTATGGCTCAGAAAAGAATTCCCAGCTCGGAGGCTTTCCAAAGAACAGCCCTCCCCAGTTCTGCATGGCCACCTCAGCCAACTCACCCTGCCGTTTCTCATTCTGATGCTAATGCAGTTCAAACAACCCAGCCCTGCATTTTTTATGTATGCAATAAGCCTATCTTTAGGTCACTTAGTTGTGTCAGTTTAAATCACAACATTCCCATAGAGAAAAAATCTGATCATTTTATTTACTTTCGGGGAAAGGGAAGGGAAAAGAAAAAAAGAAAGTTCACTATAAAATGCCTTTTTGTTTCTGGTGCCTAATTCAAGTCTCACTGAGATCTGCATGAATTAGCAGCAGTTGAACCCATGAGAAACAACACATTCTAATTAAGACTTGCACAGCTACCTTCAGCCAGTGTACCCTGACAATATCTGACCAGGCACAGGCATATCATATTAGATATTTCCATATATTGTTAGGTTTTATCCAGAGATTGCTGGAATAAAGGCTGAGATCCCATTGATCTCTATGGGCTTCAGTTCTCTCTCTTTTGTAAAATAAGCCTGGATTCTACCGCTCCAGCTTTCACAGGCATCCACACAGGGATATTCTCAGGGCTTCTCACAAGAGGAAGAAAACATGAAGTTGAAGCCATCCATGAAAGGTACTGGATTTTTTCCAGATGTGTAGCTGTTTTTAATTAATTTGGAAACATCTGAAGTATTTGTTCATTAAATATGCTTTGCATTTCACACATACACATAAGAGAGTAAAGAAACCTAAAACTGAAGCCAAAATCATAATGTCTTATTAAAAAGACTCTTGACATCACTTTTAGGAAAATGAGGCTTACGTGCAGACCACAGGTAGAGCAATGCTGTAACATGGCACATGGTACTGAAGGTATGTGGTTCCTGCACTTCCCTGTCCCAGCAAACCTCACCTTGACCTGGAGGAGCCACTGACCAGGAGCTCTCCAACCATCCTTCAGCCCCACAGCTCCAGGTGCAGGATGCTTCCCAGTGTGCCCACCACCACCACCCAAGGCAGTGCTTGCTCATGATACCTATCCACTAGAAAAGGATGAAACAACTTACAGCAACTCAATGTGCCAAATCATTACCTGGCAAAAATGTGGGGTATGATCATAGGGAAGAAGATTCAAACAGCCCGGAAGGGCAGGAGAGACATTCAACAATTTTGAGATTTTGAGCCACCCACCACTAACTCCAGTTAAAGCACTCTTTGAACGTGCTGTGGACACCTATAGCTGCAAGAAGCAAATAGAAAAACTTACAGCCTCCTGTTTTTGTCAAGTTCTCAGCAAAAAGGTGCCTATACCCATAACTTGGTAGTTAGAGAGCTCCAGCCCAACACCCAAGGCAGGGACCACTGCCACCCAAATTGAATTGGGAGCAAGGAGGTTGGGTGCTGCAACGCCTCAGCAGCTTCCAGTGCTGAAAACCACGGAGCTTCCAGCACAGACAAAGCATAGACACGTTTCTTCTATATCTAAAAGTGCAACTGGATGCTCTTTACCCCATAAGCGTGGCAGTCCTTGAGGATGAGGAGCTGCATCAGCCCCTGCTGTGCCCCGCGCTGCCACCACTGGGCTGCTCCCGGCATCCAGAGCATCCAAGTTAGCTCGGATGTTTCCACCTTACGCTGCAAACTGCTGTGTAGACATCATCATACGGAGCGCTCGGTGGTGACACACATTACCATAACGCAGCTCTTGTCTCCCCTCTAGTGGCTGACCCACCACAACCGCTCACAGGTCTTCTGCTGCCGCTGCCAGCAGCACCCAGGGCCGGAGCGTGTCCCCCAGCATGGTCACCCTGAGCTGCGCGGTGGTGGTGGTGGATGCTCAGCCCTGGCTCAGTGCCATGGTCAGGCCGGGATGGTGTGGCACTGCGAGAAGGCACGGGGAAGAAATGAGCACATCTGGCAGAACCACGGCTCTTCAATGCCTTGGGTGCCCAAGACTTCGTGTTGTGAGGTGAGCACAGTCACCACTTAGCACGAAGAGGCACACCTAAGTTCATAACAAAATGGTTTATTTCTCAGAGACCTGAAAGAACCAGGTATTTGGTGACTAAGAAACACTCAAACTTTTCCTGTCCAGAGACTACGTTATGTGTCTGACAACCATGGTTTTGCCACCAAGGTTCAAAATCAATCCTAGCGATCACCAGACAAGTCAATGTCTCAATGATCTTTAATCAATTTTACCAAGCACTACACGGCATGTGATGCTCTCCCCATTCTAACAACGGCATACAAACATTAGGGGAAAAAAAAAGAAAAAAAGAAAAAAAAAAACTTCACATTTCTTCACAAGTCATCTTTAAAAAAAAATATATCAAATTTCTTTCCTTTGGTTGCCAGTGCTAAAATATGCTAACAGCATTAAGGCAAGGGACGACTTGCAGAGCTCACAATCTGTATTCAGCATAATTAGCAGATGCCAATTTAACTTATTACTGCTTCTTCCTTTCTATATTATAAAAAGGATGTCAATGAAAACCTGTTATCTAAATGACTGTTTTCTCAGTGCTGATATAAAGCAACAATCATGGGAAAATACAGTCACAGAGCATGTGTTGGGAAATATCTGATTCTGAAATGACATTATAAACAGCTACATTATAAACAGCTACTGTAAAGAAAAAAATTAATGCCTTCAGACAGGACTTTCCCCTCTTCCTTCACACTTTAGATTTTCAGACTGTTTTTAAACAAAACTAATTACATATTTGGTGGCATTCCTAGTTAGTCAAATAAGCAAGACAACATTCAAGGTAAGGCAGAATTAGTAAAGGAGGTTGCTCAACTGTCTCAGCCACTGATTACTATAAAGCATGAGAAACAAATACCCTTAAGATGCATTTTCCAGTCAGAGAACTAACAGTAAGTAAGACAGAACAGAAATACCTAAGAAAGAAACCAAAGCAAGTCTTAAAAATAAGCCTCCTCCAAAATGGCAAATAATGCACTGTGTCATAGCTAAGGGGACAGTTACCGAGTGCACTTCTGCTGTCTGCAAAGCTAAAACACATTTCATAAAACAAAGCCCTCTTGAACTAAGAGGGAGGCTGTTGAAAGATGCATACAGCACACACACACATGCAAAAAAAGCAAAGCAGCCCAACATTATGGATTAAGTAGGTTTCTAACCCAGAAACGATATAAAGATCCAGTTCAGGCATCACTTGCTGCTACTTCTGGTTGGCAAAGATGCCCTCCCACTAACATTTCTGCATATTGCAACGCAGTGCAAAAAAATATTTTAATAAACTCTCTTCTGACTATCAGGGCTGAGTTGAAAAGCCTTGTAAGGCTATGCTTCTCTGCAGCTTTATTCAATTTCAGCTGTAACTTCATTTGTTACGCTGAACAGAAAGTGTAAACTTCACCCTTCACAAGAGCTAAGGAAAAAAAAAAAAAAAACACATTTCATACTCTCCCGTAAGTAGTATGTGTAAAGCACGGACCAGAACCGCTGCACACATACCCCCAATTAAATTGGTCTCTCTGGAAACTAATAACTTTCCACAGTATGCACTGTAATCCAAGTAATAATTTTAAACAGGCATAAGCTGCAGCGTGCTGAACTAAGGCATTCTTACCTTGCAGAGAGTGCTTTTGAAGATGTTTAGTTACAGTAAAAGAGGAGAATGTGCACGCCGCCAGGCATTCCCCATGTACAAGGGTGCATGCCTTGCCCCACACATGCGCACGCACACACCAGCCCTGCCTGTGCTTCCTAGGTGAAGAAAGAGGAGCAGGAAAGATAAGCAGCGGTGATAATGCCCCAGATTTATGTCTCAATCAGGGGCGACTCAGGCAAGAAGAACCATTTGAGATGAAAAAGGAAAAAATATATATCTATACTTTTCTTCCTCTGGATGTAAAGAGCTTTGCCTGGATGATCTGTTAACACCTTAACACAAAAATCTCCATAACCCACCTCCCTCACCAGCCTATTAGTTGCACATGTCAAACGACTGCACAAACAATGCACAAAGACTTTAGCAATAAAAGAAAAAAAGAAAAAAAAGAAGAATCCCTTACCTTTTAGTCAGAATAAGTGACAGATAACAGGCACGAGAAACTCAGTTGGCACAGTTGCTGTACATATTTCTCTGCGGACTTCCCTTTAGTGGTCCCAAAAGCACTGAACATAAAAAAACTCCAGCCTGCCTGCTTCATTCTTCAGCAACAGAGATACATGCTGTCACGGTAACAAGCAAAAGCAAAAAGAACTACAGATCTTAGGTTTTTAAAGCCTTTGTGTTTATGGGGAAGAAAAAAGAAGGAGCAAGGGAAAGAAGGAACAGAGCAAACACTTTTTCTAAGAGAAATCTGGTCTTGGCTGCACAACTAACCACAGCACAGGATCATTCAGTTTGAATTTCCCTGTTTCCAAGCTCCTTGGGAAAAAAAAAAAATCAGTCTTTAGGAAGGAAAAAAAATCAAATGCATGGATTGGGGGAAGGGAGAGGAGGAGGAGGAGGAGGGTACTGCTCCTATGTGACATACATATGGAATGAGCATTAGAACAATGCTGACAGGACAGCTAAGCAACTGCACTCTGGGGCAGCAGTTTTCAAAGCAGAGCTTTTGCAGCTTTGCAGAAAGGAGAAGAAAACAATAAAAAAAAAAAAAAAAAGACTCCGCAAAGGGGGAAGAAAAAAAAAAAAGAAAAGGGAAGAAAAATAACAGAAAAAGAAAGGAGCTGTTAATTCAAGAGGAGCTGCCGGACTTTAGAAAAAAAAATAATAATAATGAAATGAGTTGCCTAATTTTTGAAAGGGGGGTGGGTGGGAAACGCCGCGACTGCTTTCCAGCGACGCGAGCAGAAGCCTTGGTGTCTGGTGCGCTTCGATTTTATGCGGCGCGCAGCGGGTCCCCTCCTCCTCGCCTGCCTCCCTCCGCCCTCCCAGCCTTGGAAGCTCTGGGTCCCAGGGGGCTGGAATTCCAGTGGACCCAATTAACACTGTACTTCGCCGGCTCCTTGGTATGATCGATATTAAATAAGCTGAGTTTTAGCAGCGCTGGAAAATAAAGCAGCCATGTAATTTGTGGCTGATGGAGGCTGCGTTTCTTTTTTTTTTTTTTTTTTCTCTCTCCCTGTTTCCCTACTCCCCCGGTCTCAAAAGGATCCAACACGGGAAAAAAAAAAAATAGAAAAGCATGTGCCAGCGCCAGTGACACAAGCTGCATCAGATATTTGTTAGAAACTTGATAGAAGCAGAACATCGGCTGCTCATTTCACTAGCTTCGCCAGGACTTTATTAAAGTGGATTTACAAATCAATGGAAGGAATCCAAAGGTTCACAAACGGGCTCTTTCATCAGGTCCGCCGCCTGGCGTACAGGAAGTTTGCTGAAGGGGTCTGGGGGCTGTTTCGCCAGCACGCTTGTTTCAAATGGACTCCCAACAACATGACTTGTTTGGTTTGGTGAAAGAAATGCAGTAAGAGGTTCGCTGCTCTAAGGGAATGCAGCCTAGTGTGTTTACTGCTTCATTCCCACAGCACGTGCTGCAAGGCGCCCTACAAATTGGGAATTATTTTAATTTGAAGGGGGAAGTGGTTGGGAGGCAGTAACCTTCTTTGCTCCTGTTTTCCCTGATCTATCAATCACAGATTGCCACGTAAAAACAATCTACTACAGGCTCTCTCTATAGAGGAAATGCAATTACTAGCATTAACTCTTGCCGTCACAAATTAATACAATACAGTCCACAGCCAACTGCCTGCAAGCCATTAATCAAAGAATAAATGGGTGGTTTGCTTAAATCCAACCTGTCTGAAATTCTCAGGTTAAGAATGCCCCTTCCCCTTTCCAGATTTCTGCTTGTCTGGAAAAGTCAGCGGTGAGAGAAGGCAAAGAAAAACATTTTTATTTGCTGGGTCCAGGACAAATGCAAGCTAACAACATCCAGCAGTGAACCTGCTTACAAATACAGGGTTTCAGTACCAGCAGTCACTTTTGCTTTTTTGTTTCTGGGGCGGCCATAACCTTCAAACCAAACCTAATAAATAGCACTGAGCAAGATCCTTGACTGAACAGCTGGGTTGACCAGTTACTTGAATCCATTTTGTTAAATTAATGCGAGATTGCGTTTCTGTATGAATAAGATCAATTAAAAATACTCATAAAACCATGCTACTAAAGGCAGTGAAGAGTTAAATTAATTAACTGAAAAAGCCTCCAATTAAATAATGCTAAGGTTACAATTCTAGCTGAGGAAGGAAAAATAAAATTAAAAAAACAAAAGAAAACAAGAGCAGGATGAAATCCTGTTAGTCAGTGACTGCAAGTAGTAGCTCCAAACGCCACCGTGTTTGTCACAAATTCTTTATGATGCTTAGTCAGATCTTTTACATTTTGACAAACATGGATTATGCAGATATTCTGAGCAGTCGTCAACCATCCCATCAGGTATCACAAGCCAAAGGCTTTTTTTTTTTTTTTTTTTACATGGGAAGACCCAAAAGAGCACCAGCAAATTGCTTATGCAGAGAAAGTCCATGTTTCTTGAGCTACCATCACTCCAGGCTCCTGCACACTTGATGAAGATGCTGTTCTTTACATTTATTGACTTCACACATTTAATCTAGCTGACATGGTGGTTTTTTTGGTGCAGGAAGGGTCAAGAAGGAAATATCCCTAAGTAACGCAGCACTGAGCAGGGAAATGCTGGGTCAGAATTTGAATGAGGGCAGAACACAGAAACGTCTGCAGGACGTCAACGAAAATGCTGCAGAACCTCCTGCTCCAGAGCTGTTATTGACCCAGTGCTGCCGCACATCAAACACAGCCCAGAGGACGGAGTTGAAATGCAAATCAAAGATCACTGGTAACATCAACCTGACCGTCCAGAGTCAAAAATTACATTTGCCCTTCAGTCCCCTATCCTAAATTAGGAGGCAACGTGAATTGGTTGAGCAACCCCAAAAGTGGCCTCAACCTTGTATATTATGCTTCTCTTCGCAAGGGACCAAAGCACTTTGCAAGTGTTCTGCATCACCTCTCGATGTGAGAGCATACACAACCCACCTGCTAGAGGAGAAGTGCCCTCCTTCCACGAGAGCCTGAGCTGCACAAAGTCACACTGCAGCTGGGATAGCAGAGGGGCTCCCGGAAAGCCTTGCAAATAAGGGACATGCTCCCAAGGGGCACCTGGCTATGTCTCTCTTCTCCACGAGCTGCTGGGATACTTCAAGCCCCATCTGACAATAGGCAGGGAAAGCTCACCCCAGCAATCAAATTATTTTCACAGAAAAACACTGTAATAAGAACATAATCCACTGAATACATCCAGGCTGAAGAGGTCCAGTGGGTAGCTGCATTTTGGGAAAGGTTGATGTTTACAACTGCACAGGGGATCGTAAGTGCTCTTAGAACCTATAAAGGATCCATCAGTCGATCTGTCATCTCAACACTCCTAGGCAGTAGGAAAGTCTTTATTATCCCCATTTTAGAGATGATGATTTGAACACTGAAAGCCTAAACTGCCTCCCCAAGGAGATGCAAGAAGTGCTGGAGAATAGCAGGGAACTGATTCCAGGCTTTTCAAGTCCCTTAACTGCGAAGACAGTTCTGGTTTCAAACACAAGCAACTAAATTTGACATATTTTGAAAGTCAAGCTATTTGTTCCTTAAAAAAAATATCAGCATCATCCCAGTCTACCTTTAAATATGAGCCAAAGCACAATCTACAGTGTTTAAGGAGCTCCAGCACTCTTCAAAAAAAATAAGCACGTGTCTGTGCTGACAGGTTTTATTCCAAATAAAAAAAAAAACATAATCCACTTTGTAGAAAAAAAAAAAAGTCAAATATAATTCCCTGATTAGAATTACAGTCCCAGTTTCATAGAACATTTCAAGCCAGTGGGGAATTGCACAGGATACTCTGCGGGTGTGGAGAAAAATGGACAGAAAACATTTCTGAAAATAACCCAATGCACTGCGATCAGCCCATGTTATTGGTTAACCTCTGGGCAAAGGAAGCAATTGTGAGCGCTGCTGCAGAGGTCCTGGTTCCCAACAGCCAGCAGAGAAACCAGTGCTGGTGCCACTGGTATTGCTGGAGGCTGCAGGAGGAGGCTGGAAGCTTCTCCGAGCAGAGGTGGCCTCCAGTGACACCAGACTGATAAACCACAGGACAGCGTGCTCTTACCTTAATGTGATTTGGAGGAGGAACATGACTTTCATGTGAATAAAAGCAAATTCTGAGAAAAAACACAATGCTACAGAAGCCGTAATGGGTACCTAGCAGAAGTCTGAGCTGGAGAGAGCTAACAAAGGGAAAGCGCTGCTACCAAAAGAGAGAGAAGTCGGTATTTACTACTTGAGGGCAGGAACTAATGACTGCTAATGGGGCAGCACCCAGAGGAAAAGCTATAAAGATTTTTCTTTTTTTCTCCTTCAAAAACTGTATTAAGCGTCAGCATTTGTAACACTCTTTGGAGAAGTACAACCTAGCCAGGTGCTCCTCAAGAACCTCTGAGAGAAACTGCAAACATGGGAGATTAGCTACGTAAGGATACACGGTGTAAAACAATTTGTAACAGCTAATCCACTTTATTACAAGCATCGTCAACTCTGTTCATTATCTAAACCTTCCGATTTAACCGTTCCTGTTCTCGAAGACTACAGCCCTTGGCATATTTAAAGTTGCTTACATTTTCTTTTTAATATACTCATTTGGATTATTAAAAGGCAAATTGATTGATAGGCTTCTCTCTTTCCCTTTAACATCAGGTTTCATATAGCACAATAAATACTAGAAATTAAAAAAAAAAAAAAAAAGTAAAACATTTAACTTAATAAGCCCTGTCTTCATAACACTGATACTTAGAAACACTGGTGAATACATGGCAATGTGGTCTTTGCTCAAGAATGCGAAAAACTCTCTGTGGATATTTTAAATATTTACCGAATGAAGGGGATGTGTATCAGGTTGCAGAGCTTTGGATTGCACACGGTTTCAAGAGATGACAATTCATGTCAATCTACATCAGTTGGCTTGTAGGTTTGTTTTGTTCTTTTTAATTTCTAATTACATTTTTATAAACCGAATGAACACAAAAAGACAGAAACAAAAAATAAAATAAAGGAAAAACTACTATTGAAGGCACTTAACATCAGAAAAGGTTAATCGGATAACTAGGATTTACAACTACACAATAAACCACAGCGAAGTTCAGCTGAGTGATGCTCTGCACTACTACGTGGTGAGCACCGAGGACAAAAGGCCAATTTCCCATTTGAAATTTGGGTTTTAGGAACTTGCAGCCACCAGGCTGTAGGGCCAAGTTTTTACCCTCCTGTCACAGAGGGATGCCCAGTGCACCCAAATGGAGCCACAGCTCCTGTTTCAACTACCCCACACCTGAGCTCCCCGGTGTGTGCCCACACAGCCCTGCGAAACACGAGTGGGTCACAAAACCCTCAGCCAAAATGATCAGTCGTGAGCCAGATGAACTGGGAGTGAGGAAACCTTGTTCCAGCCCTTGTGCTGCCTGGAACTGCTCCAAAGGCAAGATCTACAGAGTGAACAGGACCTCACATTGCTACGGTGCACAGGCCAGCCGGATGCATGCGGTGCCTGTCAGGTCCCTCCCTCCACCAGCACAAGTTTTCTTCACAAATATTTTCTCAGGTCTTGAGATCCAAAAACGAAGCTCGCAGGTCTGCCTGCAGGCACTCTTGGTTCATCAGCTGGGCTCTTCAGTTTTCCATAAATTCAGGGCCCCATGCTCCAAAAGCATGGGCAGACATTTCTCTACAACTCTGGAAGATCCTGAAAGCCTGCTGAGGAAATAACTCAGCGCTGAGAGCAGGGCTTGGCATCTCCTGCAGCCCACAGGAGACCCAAGCTTGGCATCCAGTGTGTCAAAATGCACCAGCATTGCTTAAAGTTTCCTTTCAATCTCAGCACCTCCTCCACCTCCATACAAATGATTTTTGAACTTTTTAGGGTGCGTTCTTTTCACCGCTGAGTACAAAGGCTCTTGTTTCAGCTCACCAAATTATCTTGCTGCATGTCATTTTCATGTATTTTAACTCCTGAGTGCATGGGTACAAAGCAGACCCTCCCAAGAAAAGTACCATGAAATAAGACCAAAAACCAGGTCAAAAAGCAACTGGTTATTTCTCGCCTTTCCCACCTGAGATGCTCGTTCCCTCCTAGCAAGGTGTTGGCGCTGTACCTGAGATCTGACTACAGCACAGATGAGCAAAACCTAAGCAAACTGCAACCTAGGCTGAACAGCGCTGCTGTTCCCATCAGTGAAGCTACAAATACCAGCACAGACCACATGAAACTAATCAGGACACAATGGGCTCTGACCACTGACCACATCATGATAAAGCACCTGTTACTGTGACTTCATGGCCACCACCACCCAGGAAAGCATGATTACTGCTAGCTGGAGCACTTGGTCTAGAAATACCTGTAATTTACCAGGGAGCAAGGAGCTCTTTCCAGACTGAAAGGAAAGAAAAACTGTTGGAAGAAATTCATACCTGTTAGCTGCAAGCCCCTAGCTCCGCAGGAGGTGCAGGACGACTCCTGGAGCAGCCGCCTGGCCCTGGGGTGACACCACGTCCCACAGCATGCTCAGGGTTATGGGACCTGCCACCCCCCCCAACCCTGCTCACAAAGGCAAAACATTTGCATGGAGCACTGAAGGAGGACAGCTCTTGGCAAACAGCTTTTTCTACACCACAAGTCCAGTCTCCCTTCCCTGTCCTGACAGCGTTACTGAACTTTGATTCCTCCCCTAGCAGGGTGATGTTGGGATGAAGCTGCCTCAAAGGCAGAGAGAGACTGGTATCCTAACACACAACCATAAAAACCCCTTGGTTGGTCAGGGCAAATCAGCACCTCCCTGCTGGAAAACCACCAACATGGGCCTAGATACCGGGGAAGGGAAAAATAAGTACGAAGAAAAGCATTACAAGTACCTAAGTAAATTGCTATGTAGTGGTCTGTGATTCCACAAGGAAAAAATAAATAAATAAATAAAACGTATTATAATGATATGGCTCCATTGCTAATTTTGGTTACTGATCCGTCAGGCCTTTCTATAGGATGCTGGCATACAATGTGGAATGTATTTTAAGTGTCACTTTGCTTGAATATATACCTCCAACACATGCTAATAACAGTTTAAATGCAAAACCCTGCCACGTCACAGCTGCTCACATCTATTACTTCTGAAGACAGAAAGTAACTGCTAAGCATCATTCTTCAGAAATGGAGAGAGAATGTGGGAAAAGAGATGGATGGATTTGGCAAGAGATTGCAAATGCCTAGGATTTCTGTCTCCTGCTCACTGCAAGCTTGCATACTTTATTCCTTCTCCAGTTTTATTTTAGCACCAACTTTTCTGAGCGTCTTTTGCAAGCCAGCTCAGCCCAGCATGAAGTGCGTTGGCACATTCCACCACCGCAACCCCGTCACTGTGGTCAAGCAGTCAAAATCCTCATCGAGTCGCATTTTCGGAATAGACGTTAACGCCAGAGCAGCTGAAAGCACTCCCTGTTACACGTGGACAACTCCGGTGCAGCTTGTGGGAGGTCTTCGGGCACACCGGGAGGTGAAGACTGCCCGTGCTACCGAGCTCACCTCCCCATTTCACAGGCATCTCTGAAGGTCTCTGGTCAAGCTGTAGCTCAAATATATCAGCTGCAGGTTGAGTAGGTAAAATGATAAATCTCTTCTGAAGCCTTGTTTTCCACTGTTTTGGTAGTACTTCTCTCACTGAAGCTCTTTTTTCTCAGAGAAATACTTCGTCGTCTATGATTTGCCTATACAGGGCACAATTACCCCTTACAGAGAAAGGGTGAGGAATAAACAGACACCTTTACAGACTGCACCTTTCTAACAGGTTTCCAGCATAGCCAGACTGATGGACCCTTTGCTAGGAGAGAGCAGATTAACGTAATTGCCTTATAGTTTCAACGTTTTTTGTCATCTTCAGAGCAGATGTTCTCCGAGTTCTGCCCTATTTGCTAAATGCTGTCAAGTGACAATCCCCATCCATTTTGGGGAGGACTCCTGAAGCGAACTGCATGGATGTTTAAAGAGACTTGTGCTTAGGACTACTCCTTCAAAGGCTGTGAGGCTGGTTGCCATGGTTGCTGGAGGCTAAACCTGGCAGGGCTGATGTCTTTATCAAAGCCAAGCTGCAGGAACAAGCCCTGAAGGCTGGGGATGCTCCACAAAAAGCACCATCAGGGCTAGAGGTCCTGGCAACGGGAGCTGGAAGGGAGGAGGAGATAAAATGCAGCACCTGGTTAGAAAAAGGCAACTGGGATGGTCTGATCTTGGTGCAGGGGTAGGAGGAAGGAACTGCCCAGTACACAGGAAAGATAATAAAGAAACAGGCATTCCCCTCCAAATTAATGTTGGTGGAGATGATTCCGAGTTTGGCCCAGTAACAGGCAGGCAACAGCTACCCGTCAGCTTGGGAGCAGGTAGTACTGGTGAGCAGGGGCTCCAAATCCCACGGGCAGGGAGGACGGGAGCTCAGTGGGTACAGAGTACTTCTCGAGACAGCTCTGAGCCAACAGCCTGGAGGATCACCATGCCACTGGCTTACTATCTCCATCAAAGGTCTACGACCAAAGGTTAGGAGAATCCATTGTCCTTCAACAATTCCACATTATTCTTACAAGAGATGAAAAGCTATGGATTAATGCATTTCCCTAGCACTTCTTCACCTCCGTAAACACACACAAGGAAGAGAAAAGAAGAGCAGAAGGGGAATAAATTTGTTGCACTCTTTGCATCTTGGAAAATACGGTTACTGTTGTCCTAAGCCATTTTGAACCATCCTTCCTCAGACATCCTGCAAGACATCTCTGATGGACAGAGCAAGGAGCAGCTCCATTGCCACCGTGCATGGTGTGGCTCGACAGTGCTAGCACTCAATGGCCTCTGCTCCAAAACTCAGGTTTGGATTGTAACAGCAGTGCTGTAAAAACAAGACTTTACAGCTCCTTAGCACTGCTCCTGCTCTTTTATCCAGAGCAAAAACTTCAGGGCAAAAGGCATCCAGGTCATTCCCTGCACTGAGCCAGCTCACGTCCCATCTGGTGACCCAGTGAAAACGTGGCAAAAGGAAGAACTGCTGCCCACAATATCCAGCACTACGTAAAAACACAGGCAAAAAAATACAGGGATGGGACAGTACACAGCACACCCTGCGAGGTTCTTGTTATGGTAAATGATGGGGATGACAGATCAGGGTTCACCATATACAAAGCACGGGATTCAGTTACTGAACTACGCGAGTAATTGGGTTTATGGATGTTCCTGGAAGAGGCAGCAGGGAAGCCATCCTCTCAGGGCAGCTAAGTGCTTGACTTCTGTGTATTTTTATGTGTTTGTCAAACACTTAGATACTACATGCACTTAGAATCCTTTAAATAAATAAAATGCATCGGGATAGTTCAGCGCAAAAGGCGCTGTACCAGTGCATGTTAACCACTTCCAATGGAAATTACAACAGTGTATAGGCATAGTAAGTGCAGCCAAAGGGAAGCCTAATAAAAATAGGGTAGCAGGGAGAAAGAGGAGGAAATTTAAGACTGACAGCATTGCTGCCTGAAAGAAATCAGGACAGTAGATCTGAGAATAGCTCAGATCATAAGATAGAGAGGGAGGAAAAGCACCTCCTGTTTTACCACGATTGGGCCAGCTTACATTTCATTACAGGCAATCCAGGATAGGCAATTGTGTAATCAAGAGCCAGACGGCTTTACTCATTTATAATTAATTCAGAGTACTTTGAAAGTGAGCTCAGAAAATAGCCAAGTGCTTCCCTTTAAGGGAATCTCTCATAATGCTTCTGCAGGGCACTGCAAGCAAAGCAGTTGTTCAGCTGAAGACAAAAGGGTTTCTCCTGCCATAAATGAATAAAATGTTACCACAGGCAGTGAAGCAGAGAACATGGCCCATCCTGAAGGAAGGCTTTAATCCAAACACTGGAGTTTTACAGTGAGAAACACCATTCCGGACAGTTTTACACCGTTTTAAGGGTTGAGAAAAATCTCAGTGCATTATGGACCAAGGTGGAGACAACTCAGTCTTCTATTTATTGTACATGGCAAGCATGATTTTTGGCTCCAGAAACACAACCTGCGCTCCCATATACCCACCACACTCGCCAGGAGCGTAGGTGTTAAAAGCCTTTATGGTTGCATTGGCCCCCGTATGTTCCCCACCCTCCCCAGCCACCCCGCTGCGAACCGCCTCGACAGCAGAGCCCCGCGTCCCAGCGCTCCTCGTTTGTTCGGATCCTCAGGTATTCATTAGCTGTCCTGTGCCCACACAAATAATTCAGAAAGTTAAATGCCGCCTTCCGTTTTGCGTGGTTACTAATTTATCTACACTTAGCTTTTCATCTGTAATTCACATTGACATTAATGGAGAGACAAATATGTGTGTAACAGAACAGAGGCAGACCAAAATAAATGAGAAAAAATGTGGTCACCAGAAACCAATTATACATTCAAAACTGCATAGTGGAAACCACTGGAGTGTTGAAATCAAGTGAGGAGGAAAATGTACCAAAAACACACTTGGACTGGGGGAAGGAGGGAGTGCAGGGACATAGTTGCTAGTACATACAATCAGTCTCAGCCTCATGGAAAAGAATATAAATATTTAGACATGAACAGACCTCTTAAAATACAGTTGCAGAGCCTGCTGGCACGTGGACAAACATACAATAAGCCCACCAATGTGGAGACACAAATCAGGTAAATCAGACATGAAATTGGCAGACAACATGTGCAAGATGCGTTCTGTAAAGGCAAAATGTGTTCACCACCAAATACGAAGATGAATTTTCCAAGACAATCTGAAGCTGAACTGTAAAAGAAATAAACATTAAATATTTAAAGCTGTTCACCTAAATGCTATCACTTGGAGCACATGGTGGCTTTTCCTTCCACCAGCATTCTTCTGGCTGCAACAAAAACCCAAGTCTTTAAAGAGAAACACTTTAGCAGTCTTGCTACTTTGCAAGCTGAACATCTGCCCAGATGGCCCTGAAAGAGTTAAGAGCTTCAGAGCTCAGATATTCTCCTTCCCATGTCTCAGGATAAGTACTAGAAGATTTATGTGCAATGAATTTCCAATTACAGATCTCCACCAGCTGGGCTGTCAATCAGCCTGCCTATCCAGCGCATGTCTTCACCTCCCCATGTTCTCGTTGCTCATAGAGGCTCCTTCTCCCCCCAGGAGCACACACAAAAGCATGCAATTCCCACATTCCTGCCAACTGAAGCAGGTTAAATGGTGCTTTGGACTTCCCTTGCTCCTCCAGTTCAAGACAAACATTATTTTTTCACCACAGCATCCAGGAGAACTATTCCAGCGATAAATCTGAGACACCAAAACCTATTTTAAAAGCAGAATGACATTTCCTCCAAGGCTTTTCCCATTAGCAGCCACTGGAAAGGAATGCAGGGTATGAGGGAAATCTGGGAGGGAAGCCCTAGGATCAGGACATGAAATCTTCCTACACTGGTACCCAAGGCCCATATACAAGGTTAAAAGAGGAAAAAAAAATCCACTGCTCTAGCTTTCATTATGTTAAGTTTTTCATTATTATTTTGCCCAGGTAAATAAGTGTGAAGTTGTCAGAGAAGTAGATATGGTAGCTTTAAGATCTCCAATGTGCTCCTCAGATTCATCTGAAAGAGGCATTATCTCCCATTAATTACTAACTTACTTCCTGCATCTCACCTAGTTCTTAGCTCAGCATACAGAAAGTGTTCATGAAAATGGGTGTCCTGCTCAGGGTCACCATCCACCCCATTTTAATGGATTATCCTTTATCTCTTTAATACTCCAACTTGCTCGTAGCACCACCGCACGTCCTTTACTTCATTTCGCAGCCACACGACTAAGGGAAATGCTGAATCAATAAACCTTTGCAGAGCAACACTAAGCAATATAACCAGTGATTAAATCTTGTTTTCAATGTAGAATTCTACTTGAAGAAACATAATTTAAAAAAGCTAACCACAAAGCTCTGAAAAAAATATTTTCTTCCCCTGTTTGCTAAGATCTCACTAAGCCATACCCCTGAAATGAAAAAACCACAGACATGGCATCATCCCTGAGACTTTGCCTGTTACAACACGATTTTACCCCAGGCTGTTGTTTTTGCACCTGCATCTCACTTCCTAACCTGGGTTACAGAGAAGATGATTCTTGAAAGGTTAATTAGCAGCTATGTAAACAGAAAATCCTTGCTATGCATCGGAGTGAACGTGTTTCACCGCAAGGGTTGAGCACCGTGCAAAGGGCAGGGCTTTGAGACGTGGTACCAAGCCAGGTCCTCCACCAGGACCCGTAAGTTTTTTTTTTTTTTGCCTGCAGAGGCCTTACCAGAGCTCTCTGGAAATTTTCATCCAGGCTCGACTGCCTATAAATAGCGAAGTGCAGCCCCCGGGGGCTGTGTGGCTCTGTGCTGTGGTTGCTCCGAGTTGCTAAGGAGATGGCAGAGCGACGGCGTGCAAACCGCGTGGGGGAACCCAGAGGAGAGCGGCACCACTCCGGGGCTGGGCCCAGAGCCAGGCAGGTATCCTCTGGATCAGAAGCCTCCCTTGGAAAAAAATAAAATAAATGGATGGAGACTCTCTTTGGCTTATGGAAACACTGGAAAACAAGCCTGAGAGAGGCCAGGCGTGGGGAACATCAGGACAGGCATTGCCATCGACAGACTCCTGAATGATTATTACAAACCACCAGCTGTCCGGGTTCTTGCAGCATCCCTGCTTCCTCAGTCCAGACCTGGGTTCTTTATCTCAGAGGAAAGTAATTATACTACACAGCACCTTCACAAAGCAAAAGGAATTTTTGAATTCTTTCAAGTTACTTCTATGTAGGCTTTACAAACATGACTGATATGCAAAACATCAAGCTTTGAACTGCAGCACTGGAACAAACTACCTAAAGGAGCTGAGACTACAAGATGACCCCTGATACTCACTCTTTTTCTCATCTGAACATGCACCCAAAACACTTATTTTGGGCTAGATGATGCCTGAATGGAGATGGAGTCTGCTCAAGACACGGGAGGCAAATAAGGGTCATCCTGAGTTAAGGTTAGATGTAGATGTGACTGTCCATCTCAGCTGGTCGAATTGCATCCCTAAATAGAGGATGACTCCCAGTAGCTGTGATGGTAGCAAACTTCAGCCAGGCGGAGTGCACACCCTGAGGAGAGGAGGTTTTACATTTCCAGAATGAATGGAGATATGATTTTACAGGGATATATAAGGCTTACTTAAAGTTTATGCAGGAGCAACTTTGCAATTGCTCCTGGTGGACTGGAAAACAGCCTGGAGATAAAGATATCTATAAAGAAAAAAAAATTCTGGAGTAGTTTCTAAGAACAAAGCCCACAGGGAAACAGTAACAACAAAAAGGTGTAGGAATTCCTCAAAGAAACACAAATACAAAAGAGCCAAGGTAGCTCCTACGAACACTGCAGAAATATTTTGTTTTGTTATCCACAGTTCCTCATGCAGATTACTTGGTTGTGATAGAAAATTAAATGCTTTTGTTTTCCAAGACTCATCTGCAGCTAAAATGATACATCTTAGCAGAACAAAGGCAGTCTCTCTTGCCAACATTGTATTAGCTCATCTCTCACAGAAAAACAAAGACTTAGCAGAAAAAGGTATATTTTTCTCCGTGGCCACTGATGCTCCAAGCCACGGAAGTATCAAAGCGCATCTGACAGCCGCTCATTATTACACAGCTGAAAGAGAAAACTCTACTTTTTTCTTTTCCCCAAGACAGCAATGAAACCACATTAGGAATATTTGAAACGAAAAGCACGCAGAACAACCGAGTGATTTGAACTTACTGTCTTCCATCTTTTACAGATGAGAACGCTAACAGTAACTCACTAGCAACAAATCGACAGAGGAAGAAAGAACAGACGATTGCAGCTTATTTCTCAGCAAACGTATTCCGTAACACAGAGAAGTGTACGATAGATCTGCCACCATCTGATCTCGACTGTTGTAAAACCAGTCATTCTTGCTTCATCTGCCAAAAGAGCTCAGAATTACTGGGGATATTTTTGGCAACCTTACGGACACAGAAGCGCTGAGGCGTACTCCCAGAGGACAGCTGAAAGTTTCTTAACAATTTCCATCTATTAGATGCCACTTTTGCACATTACTTGAGGACTGTCCAGTGCGATTTTAAGTTAATTAAAGATGATGAAGATGGGGAAAGATGCCTCAGGTCTTATTGCTGCTGCTGCATTTCATTTCTACCCACAGATTTTTTTTTTACGACAGTCTTAAAAAAAAATCAGAAATCTGATCTTGTATCCACTGAAGTTTATGACATAATACATCCACTGAAGAACAGCTTACAACAAAGAGCTGATAAAATATTCTTTGGTCACAAATAGAAAGCTTAACTGGGAAAAAAAATACACAAAAACGCACCCTCTCACATATTAAGCAGAAATAAAAGTGGTAAGAGTCCTCATTCAATGCTATACACTACTTCGTAAAGTCCTAACCTCTCATTTTGATTTCTGCAAATAAAACTTTTTAACCATATTTTAACTATTTTTACAGGAAATTACAAGCATGATTGAACCGATGTAATTTGACAAGAGGAAATACAAATTATTCCTGTAAGAATTATTATTATGGTCACGAAGCAATGGGCATGAACCGAAATACAGGAAATTCTTTTTAAACATAAAAAAACCTTTTCCACCATGAGGGTGGTCTGGCACTGGAAAGGTTTGACCAGATGGGCTGGGTAGTCTCCCTCCTTGGAGATATTCAAAGCCTGACCAGACACGGCCCTCAGCAACCTGCTCGTGTTGACCCTGCTCCAAGCAGGGGCTTGGACAAGGAGAGCTCCAGCGCTGCCCTCCCACTTCATCCCCTCTGGCTTTCCTGGAGTATTAAGCACAAAGATTCCAACGTAGTGGTTGTGGCAAGGCTGAAACTCATGTAATGTATTGAAACATATTAAAACTGATAATCAAGTATCACAGAAATCTGAAATGATTGTATTGCATGTTTGTTAGCAAAAGCAAAAGTAAACTAGAAGAGTACATCCAAAAGAAAAATACCATTTCTTTTTACATACTTCTATCTCTAACAAAGTGGTGTGTCAGGAAATCCTCTTTTTTCATCAAAGGAACAGATCTGGAACATGGATTCTGGATTTCTGTCTCCACATTGTTATCGTCTTGATGGCTATGGCTCCTTTTCTTGTCAATCTGTATGTTCTTATGTCCTTTAATTAACTGTCACACTTCCTATATTTCCCGAAATATTCCCTCCATGTCTCAAACTTCAGGAACTACTCATTTAAAGTTACTAAAAAACAGTAACACAGTGAAGCAAATAAATGACGCAGCCCTTCAAAAGCGTGGCAGAGCTAGCCAGGGAAGCCTCTTCAGCTTCCAGCTGAGTCTGAAAATGCCTCTCATCAGTCTGAGACACTCAGTCCAGCACTGACTGTGCAATTCTACAGCTCTTACTTAGCCATCACTGCTAATGAAGAAGGGAGTTGGAACTAAGCAGTGTTAGCAGCTTTGCCATCAATGTCACCCATTCAGCTCAGATTCATAAGTGTCTTGGACAGGTCTGAGAGGTACAGGAGGAAGTGGGGAAGCTCAGCCTCAGCTGTGAGTACAGGGCTGAAGCACAGACAGGCAACCAGAATGTGAAAAACTCCAAACTATGCTGAACAGCAACAGCTGAACAAGCAATATCTGGGCACACACAAATCTGGAAGATAAGAGCACGCACAGCAAGCACAATGGTGCAAGTCACCGGAGTGCAATGCTAGAGAAGGCAAGTATTTGAGGGCCAACAAATTAAATTCATAATCCCCTGAATTCAGCTATTTCGACAATGCCAAACAAAGAAACCTTTCATGCAACATGTAGTTTTCCTTTAATACACAGATGTTAAAAATAGTTTTAAAAAAGTGAGGGAAAATGTAAAAATGAATCAAATTAAAATATATTCCAGATAATAATGTCTCCATATACATTGTATGAACTCTTTCAACACCCTCCACATGGGTGTACTCTGCACATTTCTCAGCCAGCCTACTAGGAGAGGGGGAAAACGTGGCCAGAGTCAGTACGATTTTCAGGTTTGCAGTGTCTAAACTGCTGATTAGTAAAGGGTTTATTTCTCTTTGTGAAGCAAACCACTTCACTGGGTTAAAACAGAATAAAATTTCAGTAAGCATGAGGATTCATACAGGAGTGTTTACTAAATGCTCTGCACCCCTGGACTCTTCTTGCACATGCACAGCCATCTCTCCCCAGAGGCTCAAGTCCTCTATGCTTTGGCACTTCCCTGCCAAAGCATACGGGGAAAAATGTGCTCAGCAAATACCATATTGCTGCAAATGGGCTTGCGCAACTTTCACAGGCTTGCTGCTGAGACTGCAAAGAGTTAAACACCACAAGGCATTGCTCTGATCTCACACATCAGTGAAAGACCAGCAGCAACTCTACCCAAAGCAATGCCGCAAAATAAACATGAAGTTGAATCAGACCCATAAGTTCTTAAAAAGAGCCAGATATAGATATGGATTTCCCAAGGTGAACTCCTTTTGTACCGATGCAATCTCTAAACCTATTATCATTTAACCTTCTTCAGGATTTAGGGTTAATTTCCAACTAATAACTGCCATTCAGATCAGCCATGTAAAGCAAATTGACAGAGCTCCCACGTACTGAAAAGGGATGGGAGCATCCACTTGCAACACTTTGCCAAACCTCTGCAGAGCTGAAAAATAAAATTACTGTCTGCACAGTGGGCTCAACTCCAGTTACTCTCTTAGTGATAACATCAAATGATCCATTTGCCACCTGAAGCTGATGCAGGCTAAGAAACTAAACGATGAGACCCTAAAGGCACATTTTTCCCTATTTGGGGTGACAGCGCCTCTATTCAAGATACAGATAAAATTCTTAAAATTTCTCGCAGCATTATCACTGTCCATCTGAGTCCCCACAGAATTAAAGTTTTAAAATCCAACTCAGTTTCTCCGTCTGGAGCTTTTTGCCACCGTGACCAGCTGTTAAAGCTTAGGCGTATCATCAGGAATTCAGTGACACAGCAAAGGTTTGAATGCACACATACATTTCTGACTCCCAGCCAGCAGAAAGCAGACCAAAAAATTATGCCCATGACTAACAAGTCCCATCATGCCCCCTAAGCCTCTTCAGTATAAACTGATTTGAGAATGTAACACTGGTCATAAACATTACATTCTCAAAGGGAACTTTTTTTTTACGAGAAGAAGTGTTTGTTTTTTTTTTTCTTTTTGAGTTTAAAAAATTGTATATCAACATAGTCGTATGTGGCAGAGAGACAGCCACTTGCAAAATGGCTCAGTCCTCTTCTGAACCTTGTAAATGCAACTGGTTTGGCTTCTGCATTACTGTAAGGGCAGAGAGAAGTCAGAACTGGATCACAAGTGTGAGCTGCTGCACGTTTTTCTCTCCAAAATAGCTGCCACCTGGGGGCATGAAGCCAGGCTGCCTCCACGCTCCACAGCTGTGGTGAAGCTGTGGAGAAAACTGATCAGGGAAGAAAAATGAACAAAAATTAGTATCAAGCACAAAGCAAAGATTATTTTTTTCCTGAACGTTAAGCGTTACTTTAAACCACTACCAAGAGAAGGAAAGGGAAGGAGTGGGATGTGTTAGCCCTGCCACACGCCAGGGCAGAGCCGAGGCGGGGGCATGGCGGCGGGTCCTGGTCTCGGCCTGTGGCCGTGCCACCACACACGGGGACACCTGATAGGAGCTGACAGGACTTCCTTGCAGAAATGGGCTGGGCCCAGACGCTGCCCCACAAATGACAAATAAAATCGGGTTCTGAATGTGAAAAGTGGGTCACGGCAGCAGAGAGGAGGACGAGCCCAGCACAGCGGCAGCGTGCAGCAAAAGATGGAGGAGCGACCGGTGGGACCCCGAGGCCTTCATTAGTGGTATTATTATGCAAATTTGGCAGCGCCCGTCAGCCTGTCAGTCCTGCAGCGGGGAGCTGCCCTAGGTGAATCTCATTAAATGCCCCTTGCCCCGCCTGTGCTTATTAGTTCTCCTGTCACCCCGCCGAGGATGTGCTCCTCCTCACCCGGCCCTGCTGAGCTGCTCATCCTGGCCCAGCCTCTACACCCCCCATTCCCCCATCCCTCACAGGTGATCTTCTCCTTCCAAGAGCTCCATCTTCAGTGCCACATCCTCAGAGTGGCATAGAGTGGGGCATTTTGGGACAGGGGACACATGGACAGCTGGCTTGTCCCCCACCACCCCTGCCCTGCACTTGCTTTCTCACAAAGCCAAAGGATGGGGCCACACTGAGAAGACTGGAAGCTTTTTTAAACATTAACCGTTTTCCCCAAAAAAAGTTTAAGTCCCTGCATGCCTGGGGATCCCAGGGAAAGGGCACATGTCCACCTCCATGCTGGGACCTGTGCCTGAAGGACACAGGCACTGAAAGCACGCAGTGCCATATGCAACATCCTCAGCTGGACCCTGCACTCTCCCAGCCCTCCCCTTAGTTATCGTTACCATTACTGCACAAAAAATCTGGACTTTTTAAACAGTGCTTAAATGATTCTCTCCCCCAAAGAATTAAATTACCATTTATAGCCTATTCTTCATATTAAAAATTTATCAATTTATTCATCACTTCTAGGACTGAGACCTTTCATTTGTTTTACAATGAAGAAACCTTTGATCCGCAATTCTCCAAGGCTACCATTTTTTATTCTTTAGTTCTTCTCATTAAAAATAAAATGCCTCTATTCTCCAAAACGCCTTGATGGCACACTCAGAATGCCCACTGTAACAATGAGAAACTTATTTTAGCCTTACCTTGTGATAGGCACTTCAGAAGTTTAAAAGGCTTCTTTCTTTTCCTTTTTTTTTTTTTTAAATCACAACAGTGCTCTACTACAAAAAAAAAAAAAAGGAAAAAAAAAAAGAAAAAAAAAAAGGAGGTTTTACATCCAAGAACCACCAGGCTGGAAGACTGCAACCAGACAGTATTTAGAAAGTGAGCCAGAAGAATGCCTTTCTCCCAAGTACAAACAGCAAAAATAATGTTTTGCAGAATTTCACCCCCTGGCATGCTGAATTGGGCTAACCTGAGGTGAGTTTGCTCTGCAACACCTCCCAAGCACCACCCCAGCCCTTCCAGGCTGCCTCCAAGGAGCAGCTCCTCAGTCAAGCGTGAGCCAGCCCAGGCTTCAGGGCTCATAGGCACAGCTTGCTGAAGAACATTTGGAAACCACGTTTCAGCAATTCTGCCCCCCCCCACCGCAAGTTTATCCTGTTCTCAACAGCTGGACACACAAAGATCCCTCTCAGCAAAACAACCGTTAGCGCTTGGGTGTGACTATGACCACAGAAAGCAGATCTGCCCGTCCCAAGCTGCCAAACGTGCATTTTGCATCAGCTGCCTTGGGCTGCTCATACAGACAGCAAGACAAAATGTCAAAGTGGATTTGCTGGATTGTAATCCCAGTACATTTCACATCTCACCTCTCTGAGGACCACACACATTCACATTTCTTTATCACGTAAGATTTATATCCCCTTAACCATCAATAAAAAGAGCTGATGACCATTTGCCCAGCCTCAGGTTGCATGGCACAGCCTGGCCACATCCCCCTATACTTTGGCCCCGTATGAAGAACAGGACATCACTACTATCTGTCGTATGCCTTTTGGATCAAAAGTTTGAAGCACGTGTCTTGGATCAGAAGTTTGAAGCAACGTGAGAGCTGTGTCAGGCCCACTCATCAGAGAGGCTCCTTCATGCCCTGGAGAAGGCTGCAGGAGGGTGCGACGTCAGCAGTAGAAATTCAGCCTTTATGTCGTTGTCCCATTGCCAATGGGGAACAGCCCGTGGGCCAAACCTGTGCCAAGCAGCAGGATAACACATGTACAAGCTTGTTCTCCTCACTTAGGAGTTGAGATGCAGCACAAAGGGCCACAATTTGATGCTGACCCAGTGTAAAGCTGGCATGCGAGACGCCAAGTGATTCCCCAGCACAAGAGTATCTCGTGAACCCGTGCAGGTCTGCCAAGCACAACTCCGCATTACACAGACGCTTGCAGGGGAAGATCTTTTCTGATCTTTCAATACACCTAGCTGACAATTTTCCTTCAAATTCATTTTTCAAGGAAAAATTTGATTTTTATCCGAAATACACATTTCCCCACATTTGCTCTCTACTGAAACTCTGATGGCTGTCAGGGAGAACAGTGCTTGAGGAGCAGGATGTGCTGTTTGCAGTTTGATTTTTAACACCGAAACATTTTCTATATACCAGAATGCTATTTTCTGCACACCTGTCACAGAAAGCTGAAGAACGAAGCTAAAGCTGAACTCTGGACAGAGACCAGACCCTGTTACAGGCCTGAGTTCAGCTCAAACGCAATGCAGAATCAAGCCCTCAGTCATTTCCTGAGAGGTGAAGAGGAAAAAAAAAGTAAAATCTAAACCATCCAATTCCCAGCACTTATATTCAGCAACACCAAAGCAGAATGACCAGCTAACTTGGTAGAGAAAGAATAATATACTCCCCTACCAAAGCAAGAGCATATCAGAGGATCAAAAACCACTTAGTGTCCAAGCCGCTGTTTAGTGCAAAGTAAACCCTCCAGCTGCTATAAGGAGCGGAAAGGCAACTTTTGCCAGCAGACACATTTGTGTAGAAGCCCAAGCTGTAACCACAGGACACCACCAAAAGTACCTGTGGTCCCTCCTTGTTCCCGACACTCAGCAGTTACCTGTGTTAGGGGAAAGCAGAGAACAGACAGAGCCAGCAGAAAGCACAGAAATCCAGAAAACCGCTCCGTAAAATAGCACGTGGCAAAGCGTAGCTAATTACGCTTTTGTCACCAAATACAAGATGGACCAAAAATATTACTGTCTTGTAAGTCACTCGCATATGCCAGAATATTTCCACTCTGCATAAATGGATTCCTTTCAAATATTGTGAAAATGAATTCATCCCGCAGAAACACAACAGGCCTAACTGCATGTCACCAGATGTCACCCGGGCTATGATACAGCCACTTGAGTATGCTCTTCACCAGCATCGCATAGGAGCCGCGAATGTCTGATGAGCCCCAGGAACGCGGGCTTGCCAAGCGCTTGTCAATCTCCAGCGTGTGTTATTCCTCTCCAGTAATCTCACGCCGGCATCTTGTTCCTGTGTACATAAAAGCTTGCTCAGCGTGTTCAAATTGCTGTAATTCTGACAGCCTAATCATTTGGCGAAATGCTGCCATATTAACAGATAACAGCTTGCCCTCTCTGCAAACAGGAGGCTCCTACTCTGCATCACTTGTTCCAGGGACAGGATGGACGAGGGGGTTTCACCTCCTGCTCCTGTTGGCATGATAATATTAATGATATTTAAATGCCCACTACCCCCCATAGCAGTGCTCAAATACATCGTGGGGGTTATTTTACTTAAGCAAAACAAAGCACACGCACAGAAAAAGAGGCACAGTTCCCATTTTTATTCCCATTTTCCTGAGCGCTTCACAGAGACAGAAGAGAACTTTATGTGACAAAGGAAATGTGTGGGCTGAGAAGGCAAACTGTATTCATCCCACCCAGTCTTAGTCCAAATAACCATAATATTATTGAATTAGTGCTCTGCTTAAAATGAGTGGAGATCAGCAGCTCACCAAGTGTGGTTTGTAGTTAACCTTTGCTCTGTGAGTCACAGGAATGACTGACAGAGGTCAGGCCAAAGGTTTCCCTAGCCCAATATCCTGCTCGATACTGGCCTGCAACAGATGCGTATGGAGGAGGAAAAGCTGGCAAAATACACTGCAATAACTCTATGCCACAATCTAGCGATCTGCAGCTCCCACATTTCAGCAACCAGAGGGGATTTCTCTCTTTTTAAGAGCGTTTGATGGATTTCTTTTCCGGGAATTCGTACAGATGCTGTCTGTTGGCATGAAAGCTTCTGGCATCAACAAGGTCCAGGGGCAGCAAATTGCACAGATTCACTACATATCTCCATCAGGTCACTTTAAGCCTCATGCCTCAGACTTGAAACAGCTGGAAGCCCAGTCATGTGAAAGACCAACTAATCCTTCCCTTTCCAGCTAAGCAGGTTTTCCTTAGTGGCAATAGTTATTTTAGATCCCATTACTGCACAGATAAAGTTAAGGTTACTCTTTTTTGCACTACTTTAGGTCTACCCTGCAGATAACGCCACATCTTGGTCAAAAATGCAGCAAAGTATTAAGGCAAATTATATATTTAAGTACAAGGCATATTTTTATGGATTAAATACATACACTTTTTGAAAGAGGCAGGAAATTATTAGTGCCTTTCTCCCTTCCACAGCACATGACTGGGCAGGAATGACTCCCATCACAGAAGCCTTGCAGCAGGTCCTCCTAGTATAATTGCAAGGAAAGTGCTTCACGGTTTAGGCCAGTGGTTCCCAAATGGCCTCTTCTAAAGCATGAACAACCTACACCCAATAGTGCACATTTCCACAGAAATTCCTCCACCCATTCTTCCATTAAATAGGGGATCAAGCTATTACTAACCCTGTCCTCTTGTTTCTTTTTACGTTTTCTCCACAACTCTCGCTCACAATATTGTCAAGTCGTAGGCCTCTCTAAGAGACCAGTAAAGGGAATACCTTCACTGTATCAACAATACATTGATCAATGTGCAAGCTGGTTTGTACAGGAAATAAACAACCTCCATCCTGATCAAAGGTCCTGAACATGTTGCTTGACAGACTATAAGGAAGTGTTTTAAACACTGCAGGGCACTATGTTTGCATTTAATCTTTTCTTTTTTATTACTTTCTTTTTTAAAACATTTTTCCCCAACCTGTCAGTGTTTGCTTTCCATGATTTGTTTATGCTATGTAAGCTGTAGGTTATTTCTGTAAGAGACCCTAATTTCCTCCTCTGCTGGGACTATGGCGATAGCCCCAAGGAAGTTTACACTGAAAGAGAAGAGCATGACAGGCAGTGAATTAAGTGGTTCAGAAAGAGATTCAATTAGCTTTCTTGGTGGAGGAAAATGAAGATAAAAAAAAAAAAAAAAGAGATTCTTGGCTGTTCCACTCTCCTGTTTCAACTTCTGCAAGTGGACACCAACAGACAGTCAAAGAAAATAAAAATCAAAATAAAAATTCAATAGAAAGGGTGATTTATCAACACAAGAAAAAAAAATAAAATTTCTTTTTTTTTTTTTCTTGCAGGTATCGCATAAGACAGAAAATGCCCCTTTAACCCCTCCCACTGAGAAGCCCAGCACCAGCTTCAGCAATGGATCTGCAGGAGCTGACTGCCAACACTCATCCATGGACACAACCTTCACGAATGCGCAGCATCTCTCCTGCCTCTCCTTTGCACCCTGTGGTGAGGACCACTGCCAGGCTCAGAGAGGAAGCAATCCTGAACAGATATGATCTACGTAATAATAATAATAATAATAATAAACAGCAGGAAAACAGCCAGTTACCTGCAAATGAAGTTACACACGTGTTGTCACCACCAGACCAGCCATGTGGCTGGAGCAGCCCTGGGCTGACTGATAGAGGCTGCAAAACTCCTGTGCCCGGGCACCACCTTGTGTTCCTGCTTCAAGGTCTGACCTGCAGCCAGGAAGGGTCTTCCACCCCTCAGGGTCTTCCTTTAGGAAGGATCGAGTTCTCCTGACAGTCTTTCGTCTTCTTCCCGTCCTGCCAAAAACATCTATAAGTTCCAGGTTTTTCCTTGGCAGCCCTCTCAAGAGAGAAAAGTGTAAGGGAGGAGCTTTCCACCCTTCCCACACACCCTTTTTTTTTTTTTTGGTTGCCGATTCACCGTCTGGCTGAATTCAATTCATTTGTTTCTACTGGATGTTTGCTTTTCGAGCTGCTGTAAAATTAGATGGCAGGAAGCCTAGAGCTGCTGTGTAGGCATCTTCCTTACCATCTCCTAAGCCGCAAAGCACAGAAATGGTGCATTCGTTCCAGTGAAGAAAGCCTGGCTAACATTCCCACAAGCCTTAAAAATGCTTTGAAACCCAGTGTTGTAAGCTCCCAGGACTGACTGAGACTCGTGTCCTCCTGGAGAAATCCCAACCTAACAAAACAATAACGCCAGCACTGAGAAGGAGCCAGACCCTGAGAGGTGTTGGAGCTCTAAGTTTTGAAAATGCCAGATATTTCTCAATCTGATGCCTAAACTACTAAGCTGTTCCATCAGGCACTAGTGGAGTATTTATTATTTTTAATACATGCTGCCTGCAGGCGGAAGCAAACAAAGTAAAAGAGAACGACAAGTGCCCCTTCAAAGGGACTGCCAGCTGAAACAAGAAAGCTGCATGTATAGTTTAGACTTTGTACTTTCAAATGCATATGCACCCACAAAGAGAGACAAAGCATTACAATCATGCTATTCCTGACTCCAACCATTTCTTTGCATTTAAAAATACACAGAATGCCACGAACATTCATTATTCTTTAATGGCACACTTTGGCCAAGAGAACCAAATGCAAGAAAATGAAAGACCTGGTTTGCTATTGAAAATTGAAGGCTTCTCATTAAAAGTTTTAAAAAAGAAAAGTGTAATAGTCAGGAGAAAGTGTCTACTTTTAACTCCCTTCTCTTGTTCCTCCCCAACTGTGCTCTCAGCCATGAAGATTAAGAATGTATTAAGAAAGAATGCTGAGGGAAACTTAAATAAAGGTGCCTTTTTCTTAAGAGCAGATTGCAAAAACTGTAAGAGAAGCTTAATCTGATTAAAATAATAATGACATTTTCCAAACCAGAAACTTGGTATTTAATAAGGAAGTCTACATGCAAAACAATAATTTTCACATTTTTGTGAACAGAAGACTGTTTTATGATATACTAAAAAAGGCTGTGATCAGCTGTCCTTGGGATTTACAAGATGCTAATAACAGATCTCCTGTAAGTTGTTTACCACTCCAGAAATACATTTAGAGAAATGCCAGCATGGTGGATGAGTGATGCTACCCTAAAGAGGTTTCAAAGTACCCTTGAGTCAATGCACAACCTTTTCAGTCTTCCTTGGTAATGTCTTATCTGAAATAGGACAGGCATAACAGTTAGATTGTGTTTGTAACTGCCAAGGACATGACACATGGCACATGCAGTTCATGAAAGCTAATCCATGGAGAGACAGTAAATTACTCCCTCGTCAATCTGTTTTGTGCACCACAGAGTTTTGCACAACTGAAGCTGGCAGCGTGCAGCACAAATCTCCCAGGACAGACCTCAAACAGCTCAGCAAATGCCAAAGCTGGACCTTGTAGCATCCCAAGGACTCTGCAACAGGCAGCAGCTTTCAGCCTCCACTCCATTTCTACTGGCATACGTAACCTCTAATTTAGGAAAAAAAGGCTACAGGATGGCACACCCTCACTGAGTGAGTGCCAACACCTGCTTTACAATAGTCCTTTTAAATTCCAGGATCTCTTCCAGCCAGTTTCGTCTAGCTTCCATTTCGTTTTATTTCTACAGCCTACAGCCTCTTCACTCACATACCTTTTAAGTCATTATTTCCCAAAGTGAAAGATAATGCACCATTATTATCCTATATCTTAAGAAAACGGGATACAATACTAGATCGATATCCCAGCCTACTATTAAATGGCTGCACAGCCAGCCACAAATCTTCCTGTCCTTATCATTCAAATACTGAAATACCTAAGGTTCTTCTGTCCCGCAAAAAGCTCTTAAACATTTAATATCTTTTCTACTTAACAGCTTTATTTCTTCTTAAAGTTAGTGGCGCATATTCTAATGATGCATTTCCTCTATTACTTCTCCATCTGCAATTTATGCATTTGTATGAATTTAACTCCGGTGAACAATAAATTCAGAGACAGAAGAAAGAGACAGCAAGCAGTCATCATACAAAATTCTTCAAACCCATCTGCTTTAGTTTTGGTACAAGAGCAATCAAACTTCTAGTGCTCAGCAGGGAACTATCCTCTGTTCCAGCTGACATACCACAAAGTCTCTGATGACAAGGCCAGCAAGAATAAAATTGGCATCTCTCTTGTAGGAAAGGGACCTTGAACCTTTGTCTGCTCCACACATCTCATGTGGGCCAGAACTGCCATCTCATGCTAGCAACCTTGATCCAATACTCTCCTGAGTCAGGCTTGAAGTGGCCGCCAAGGACTAAGCTATCCTATGCAGATGGTCTCATGAAATCAGAAATGGCTTGTGGAAGCACGTGAGTCATGGTCTTCCTTTTACATATGGCTTACTTGGAGAAATGCGGCTCCTTAGGAGAGGAAAGGAATGGAGGGAATTTCCTATCATTGTGGTACTACAATAGTGTCATTAAAAACAATGGTCACAAGGTATGATTCCTTACCAGTCTTAAAAGTCAAGAAGCACCTAATCTGTCCCTTGATTAAAAAAAAAAAAAAATCCTCTAGAGAAACTACTTTTTTTTTTTTTTTTTTTAAATAAAAACACTATTATTTTTTTTTAATGAAAACACTTCTGGCTTCCAAGCACATTTTGGCTTGATCTGAAGAGTTCTTCCAGTCCTGATCTTTTCCTTTTTTTTTTTTTTTTTTTTTTCTCCTTTTTGTACAGCTTTTCACAAAACCATAGAAACACAGTGGGAGACAAACAAAGAATGATTTAAAGTGATAATTCCAGATCTCAGGTTATGGACCTTCCTAACATATGGTCCCAGCAAAATACCGTCTTACCATGTCCCCAGAAAACCATCCCAGTTCGCCTATGGCAAACACAGGACAACTACTCCTTAAACGTTTATAGCCAAAAAAGTTTATAGTCCTCCATGGGGGAGCAGCTGGGAGCACCACAGCTGGGGACCCAGACCCAAAATGTCCATATCAGCACCCACAGCTCTGCAGTGCTTCCAGGGGTGTCAAGAGGAAGAAAGAGCTCCAGCCATGCAGGGAATATTGTTAATAAACAGGAATTGCTCAGATGGCTCTGCTCAGCCTGCAGGAGGCTGTGTGGAGCCTACCGTCAAGGTCAGACAGTGTGTAGGGAGGAGAAAAGGAGGATTGTCCACCCCTGGAGGGTGGCTGTCCTTCACCCAGAGGACACCCTGCACCACCACCAGGTTTGTCCCCCCTTCACCAGGTCTCGGCCTACATGGAGCCTTCCACCAATTTCCCAGTTCCAGGCAGGATAGCAAAACTTTGTCTCGTTCCTCAGAGAAACATCATTATTTTGTATTAATTTGTTGCAGCCTGTGTCCCCCAGGAGAGCAGGGTGGGTGACAGGTCTCCTCAGGCAGTGGGCCTGGCTGGCTGCGCACCACCACTGTGGCTGCTGCCTGCCCTGGCCATGCACTCTCCTCACAGATTTTGGGGACACAGGAGGGGCAAAGAAAGGGACCTCACAGGACACAGTTCCCAGCACCAGGTATCAGCCCTGCTCCCCAGAAGGTGGGGTTTCTCTTTGACTAAGTGTCACCTATACTAAAGTACTGTGCCAACACCTAACTGCAGCTGAAAACACCAGAGGAAAAATTCTGCAATACCATAACCTGAAAATATCCAGGTTTCCTCACCCAGGAGTGTCCCTGTGGACATCACAGGGCAGTGAGGAGGTCTGGAGCCTCCTGCCCTCTCACCAGGCCAGGCCCCACCAGCAACACAGCTCAAGGACGGCTCTGTCCCAGACAGAAAACCTCCAATTTGGTTTCAATTAAGAGAAACTATTTTGAAGACAACTCAGTCCCAGTTCCAGGCACTGCAATTTCCAGCTCCCCGTTTTAGAAAGCTCCTTTCCAAATACCGCCGGTCCTTGGCCGCTGTACAAGCTGCACTCTTTTTAGGTTGTGGACGTTAATCAAACTGCTCTTTATTTTTAGATTTTCTTCATATGACTTTACGCCACAAACTCTATTAACGTTATGTCTTGGAACATCAAAGTTAATCACAGATCAATCAAACTGACAGAAAACGTTCCTCCTGCTTTGGGAAAACTGAACTCAGCTAGCTTTTTACTAGGAGAATCGGAGAGAAAATAATAATAATAATAATAAATCTAAAAAATACCCCACGCACTATAAATCAATGGATCAGACATCCTGACTGTGAATGAAATTTCTCCAAGGAGGTGGGGAGGAAGCAGAGCAGCAGTTTTTCCCTGGAAGTGCCTCTGTGCACAGGTTTCCCTCAAGCAGGATTAAAGGAAACCGAAAATAAAAAATGAAATAACTTCAAATCCCATCTTGCTGTTTACTGCACTGAAGCCTGCTCTTGAAAATAGCCCCAGTCCTTCTCTGCAAAACCAAAAAGAAGTCACAGGTCAGCACTGTGTCCTGTACAAGAGGCTGCATTTTACCCAAATTTCCTCACTGGCACTCAGAAGTACTGCTGAACCTTCTGCAGTGGTTTTTGTTGGCACCTGGAGGCACAGGTAAACCACAAATCAGGAAAATACACCACTGCATATATGACAAGTGATAGAACGGAAAAAAAAAAAAAAAAAAGCAACCGTGTAAGTGCAAATTAAAGATTAAAGGTACTGTCAGCTAGTACCACAATTTGTGATTGGAAAATTCTGACCTGCTACTATTACTAGTGATACTTTTTAGATTATGTAAAAGAAGGCTGTTAAACACTTATTTTTTTTTCCCAGGTCGCTTACCCTGAGCACAAAAACAGAGCCAGTGACTCTCCCAAGTTCCCTGCAACAGTATATATGATGCCACAGGCATCTGGAGTGAGACCTGAGGCTTTGCAGCACTCTCAGCTTCTATGGATATCAGCAGATGTAGCATCAGAGGTATACAGTGAGGTGTGAGCAACTACAGACCGTCTGCTCAGAACAAGCAGAACAAAGTTAGACCAGGAGCAATGAATGAGACATCTCCCTCCCACACCCCTTCAAACTGAAAAAAAAAAAAAAAAAAAAAAAAAAGATGATAAGACAATGCTCACTTAATATTACAACGCACCTTGATTTCTTTACATCCAGTGAGAATACTTCTGCTTTCTTTGCACTCATCCATTTAAGCCACCAACCAGGCCTGTGTTCTGCTACCACTTAAACAAACAAACAGCCCCCCACATAAAACAACTGATGAGGGAAAATGTAAAAGACATTATCTCAAGCCCTTGCAAAATTAATGCCGGCTAAAATTCAACACAGAAAAGGATACAAACATTTGGCTACGCAAACCTTCCTCTGTTCGAATTCCATGCACCAGAACGTAATTGTGTTAGTCTTAAGACTGCAAAAATTTAAATGGCAACTTTGTGAAAAAGCTGCAAACTCTGGGAAAATTCTGTCAGCTGCAAAAGCAAGGTGACATTCTCCAACACTTCTCCAGCTTCATGTTTAAAATGAAAGGGATCATTCTCTAATTTCTCAGCATGAACAACTTGATTAGGAAAACTGCAGCTGAGAAAAACACCTTCCTATTCAGAAGGTGTTACAACTTATCTTTGAGTTATCCTCCAACCCGGGGAAATGACCCGAAGAGCACCAAGCAGGAAGCTGTACATTCACATCAGAAGCTCCTGGCAAAACTCCAGGCGTTCAAGAGCTTCCCCTTGCACTTCATGGACCATCCTCGACAGGTTAAAGGCAGGAACCTGCACACAAACCACTGTCATACCACTGAGCAATGCCAAACACCTGGATCCCAGGCATCACACCTGACTTCAGTTCATATTTTCCACAAGGAAAACTAACTGTTGGTAAATATGGAACTTTTACCATATCTACAGATGGAAGGGAGAGGATTGAAGAAAAAAAAAATGGAAAGAAAATTAAATCTAACTGAAGCTGGGCTTATGATTTAAAGACTAGAGGAAGCAAGTTTAATCTGCGAATGTTTTTTGCCCTGTTACCAGTCAAGAATTACTGGTTCTGCCATGTCAAAGCACACAGGGCTTTTGTTATACTTTTCTGAAGTGTTATATTTACACGTTGTGGCTATATTTTTTCTGGCTGCTGCTCAGATGCTTAAGGAATGATAAGGATTCTTTACCGCATTAAAGGGGTTTAAAATGCAATGCACAGCCAAGCAATTTGGGAAGCAATCGCTATGTTTCTAAAGTGAACTTTAATCTAGAAATGCTCATAAAAATCATATTATGGCATACGGAAACAATAATGTTAATTAAATAATTTGCATTTACATAGCAATCGGTCCCAAGGGCCAAGCATATAGTAGCACAATTCACATGAAGTACACCGTGTGCTCAGCAGCAATAGATCTTAAAGGTTTGACCTGAAGAAACCCAAGTGCAAGCAACATCTCTTGTATTTTTCATCTCCTGTCCTCGTGTCCGAAGGCAGCCACCAGTTTTTGGCTACTTCAGATTATTAAACTGGACTTTCATTCTTGGTAATTAGCTGTGTGAGAAGCATCCACAGTTAGTTTATTTTATATTTTATTATATACCCAAATGACAACAGGTCTCTGTGTAGCAAGGAGATGCTCCAACCCAGCACAAGCACCTTGCTCAACTCTCTGTGCCAGGCCCTCTTCAGGTGTGTGCAGGGTTGCTCCTCCCAAGGCAACATAAGCACCCCAGGACTGTCCATCCTTGAGCCTCTTTTCACTTGTTCAACTTAAGCAGAGATAACTGTGGAGATATTTAACACCCACAAGCCAGCTCTAATTCAATATTCTTGGTCAGACAGGATTTGTACATGACAGAAATAGAACTAACCGCATTACAAGAGGAATGAACTCTTTCCAAGATACTGCCCATTTTAAGAGCAGTGCCAAGCTCCTTATATTTATGTAGGTCTCTTAACGATTTTGTAAAGAATTAGTAGTGGCAAGAACCAGAAACACTAAAAGCACACTATTGTTTTTAAATGAGGACACTGTCAAGATAAATATATATATATACACACATATACATAAAATGTAGACAACCTCATCTTCATTTGTGTTTTTTTGTTAGATTTTCTGCCCCATTTATTAGCTCTGTTGGGAAAGCAGCACTAGCTAATTTCAGTATTTGTTCTCAGCCAATTTGACTTTTTGGCTTCCTTCCTATGCCCTAACAGAGTTGCTCTGTTTCCAAAGAAGGGAAAACAACCATTGCATTACTGGAGATCGGATAGTCTTCCCAAATCTGCTCAGGCTCTGTGGGAGAAAAGCATCCCGCCAGCAGCAGGCACTGCCACCTGCAATGCCACCTCCAGCAGGGACGAGAGCAGGCGATGCTATGGGACAGCTTGCTGAAGAGCTAGAGCTGCTGGAAGAGGGAAATACCCCAAACACTGGATGGAGAAAAGGCAAGTTGTAAGCAAACCTGAGACATGGTGCTCAGCAGGGACAACAGCCAGGCGTTGAGAAATATCTACACAGAATGGTGATTACCTTCAAACACCTGTCCCAGTCTGCCCCTAGGATCTGGGTTTGGAACTGCTCATTTAAGGTCTTTTGCTTCAAGTCGAAGCACTTAAGGTTTTGGAAGCTGAAGCCTGACTTAAAAAGAAAGCGATGTGCAAGACTAGAAGACCTCTTGGTAAGTCAGAAGGACTGAGAAGCAGAAGTACCAATGTACCTTGTCAAGAAGGACTTCAGTTCTTGGAGATGATTTTGCATGATGGGATGGCAATGCTTGTTCCAACAGAGGCTGGAGCCCTGAGGCTTTGCTTGGGGAACATCTCCAGCCCTTGCCTTCTTCTGGCCACTACACAAAGTGCACACCACACACACAAAGGGGCAAAATGAACCCCCTACAGACTTTCCTCTTAAATGGCGCACTTAATGTTGCATGAAAGACTGAAAGACTTCAACTAGTTCCACACAGGTGCAGCTTCAATCTAAGCACCCAGTTCAACCCCATTAAATCCAAAGGATGTTTTAACCAATGCAGGTCTTCGTAAGCCTGGAGATCCCAATCCTTTTGTACAACACCCGTTTATCAGACCTATATTGCTTCTTTGTTTCTGGCAAAAAAAAAAAAAAAAGCCCTCAAAACCCAAAAACAAAATACAGGATAAAGAACTAATAAAAGGTAGGCCTAATCAAAGTCCCAGCAGTTTCAAAGGGATTTGCATATGGCCCAGTGCTGCCAGAGTTCTTTTCACATCTGTGGGGCATTAAAGGAAATAACCAAATTTTGAAATTAAAGTTGGGTGTCCCTTGTGGCAGTGCAGAGGAACTAAGCCTTTTTCCTTGCCCCTTCATTTTCTTTTCATCTTCAATTTTGTTTGCCACTGCTAACTTAATATACAGGAGTTAATTTCTTTCCTGACTTGAGGTATCACTAGGGGAATATTGTGTGTTACTGTGGCGGCTGGAAGTCATTACATCTATATAAAAATTAACCTGTGGCAGTACTCTAATCTTCTTTTTTTTTTAATTTTTTTCTTTTTTTTTTTATTTATTTATACAAAAGCACCTGCCTTATTAATACCGCAGTTGAAGCAATTGCTAATGCAAATAACTGAAACCTTAACTACATTAAATATGCAAATACAAATCTCTAAGCATTTCCCTCAATCAGTATAAAAAAGATCTTGGTCCTTGAGATGCAGAAATACAAGGTATCCTAAAGCAATGCAGCGTGCACCAAGCACAGATTGGTTTTCCATCCCACCCACCTTCACGATAAACCTTTTGTACAAAATCAGCCCTCCTATTTAAGCCAACCTCACAAGCAAAAAGGGATACTAGTATTTATATTTCAGAAACAGGTATGAGACTAAGCCCTTAAGGAAACATGTTAAATGGACTGAAAAAGAGGAAATGATAGACAGAAAACAATTGAAGTTGTTGAACACATAATATAGTGCTTATACAAATTCAGACATTCAAACCATTAATCCTTAAAGTCTTCGTTTCTGAAATAAACTCTTCCATGCTGAAATACACACCAGGTCTAAACTTGGGGGGGAAGCCAGCACGCCCCCAGAGCTTGCTAATCGGGCTGTTTTTATGTATAACACTTCTGGAAGAAGTGTTCTGCGTATGCCTATCCCATTTTCCTACATGTTTAGCGCACACAAGCAGCAGGGAAAATTAGCCTGTGCTGAGCTCCGTGCTGCCATCACTAGATTGCAGCTGGAACCCGACGCATCATTCAAGGCAAGATGAGGTGTCCATACACTGCAGTGGATTATCAGGACTACTATAGCCATACCTACAAGAGAGCACCAAATAAAGGAACAAAACTTTCAGGCTTATGCTCATCCCAGAACTGTGTAAAAATCTATCCAGCCACTGTCCATTCAAAACTGTCTCATCCATTCTAGGGACACAAAAAGCACACTTTTTAAGATTCAACACCCACAAGAGGCCTTATCAAGAAGCCTGGCAAGAAGTGATGATGTGCATTTACACCTCCCCCGACACCAAAAAATATACATGATGCCAGAGCATGGACAGCATAAAGGTAACAGAAGAAACCCTTGAAATGCTGAAAACAGAACAAGTTCTGTATGTTATCAAGTGATGCCATCCCCAAGGACTACAGCAAAATTCTCAATCTATGGCAGACTGCAGTTGCCCAAAAAAAAGTATGTTCGAACAAGTGCCAAGAAACCAAAGAGCTTTTAATCAGAGAGAGAGAAATCTCACTTAAAATTAACTCCTCTGAAGCCTAGTCCTGAGAAAGTCTCCCACCCTTGCCAGTGGAAAGAAGCCAGAACCTTAGCAAGGCAATGTGCCCCATCCCAAAAGAGGTGCCTCAAAAGATGGGAGGAGCCACTGCTGGGTACCAACCTTCTCTCTCCACATGCAGCGTGTCTGGCTCCCTCCTAGCTCACAACTTGTGATGCTCAGCATGAGGAACCCAGCCTGGTGGACATCCCACTTGCTCCAGCAGCACTGTGTGATGGCAACGCTCTCCGCAGGGCTTGTATTGACTCAGGGTAGAAAAATGAAGCCTTGGGGGACAGCTAAATGTTGTCCAAAAAATGGACATAATTAAAAGCATAGCTGTGCAAAAATGTGAGGTAAGCAAAGGTGGGCAATTACAGTGTTTCTGACGGCTTCTGTGTATTTTGCTACCCTGAGATTAAAGGGCATGTCACTCCACTGCCAGCACTCGGAGAGAGGGACATGTATTTACCAAGGCACTTACACACAGCCTGCTACAGCTGGGAATGTAACGCACTACCAGTCACCACCTTGCTTTACCCTCTGACAACCTGAGAAGTTACCTGACACTCAGAAACAGCAACATTTGGCAGCCCAGTGCTCCCTTCTCCTGCAGCCCTTCTTCACCGCTCACCACCACGCTCGTACTCTTGGAAAATCCTCTGCCCAGGGAACACAACCCTGCCCTTCGACCACGATATGAATAACTCAACATCTAATGGTGCCCTGGCACAAATCTAATTGCAACCCAAAGGGCAACACTAGACCTGGAGGGAGACAGGAGACAGCACGTCCAGACAGCAGGGCTGGAGGCAGCTCTTCATCAGGAGCCAAGCAGAGCTGCTTCTGATGCCCCTGCAGAGGGACCAGGGGTTTTGGCCAGGACTATGAGCCGTGCTTCAGACCTGGTCCCTTTCCCCCTGGTTTGGCCTTTGGCTAAAAGGGACATAGCAGCAGCCCGCCATCACAAACCATACACCAAGTCCCAGCGTGTTGTCTGCAATGTATCCTTGCTGTTCTCCTCTAACGCAATAGCCTTGTTATTGTTATCATCTGTAAATGAAAACTATCAAGCGGCAGTTCGATACTATAGATTTTTTTATTATTATTTCACAGGACCAAGGTTTTACATACTCCATTTCAGCCAAAGCTCTGACTCATCCCCTGTCCCAAGTCTTTGTGCTGCAGCGGATGAGAAACCAAACACTGCAGCACCTAAGCACCTTGAGGCTAGAGCCTGAACTTGAACCTGGCTGCTTTCTTCTCCTAAAGCTGTTTCCAAAGCAGCTTAACAAATGGGAACTTTTTAATGTATTTAATTTTTGCATCCTTCTCAACCCTACCTCCCTTCAAAAATACGATCCTGTACAAAAACCTCTCGGGATCCCATCTTTTGATTTATTGGAATAATATTGTAGTGCAAAAGTACAGTGTCAGAGTTTGGGGATATGAAAAATGATACAACTTCTGTTCCACTGACTCTCCCTTTCCTGTAATAAACTACTACTGCACTACCCAAGGATAATAAGACAATTTTTCTCCTGCTACTCTAACTGTTTAGCATCCACCCACAAGAACTGAACTAGATACCTCTTTTTGCTACTGTTGTTTGACATCTTTCACACTGCCACAAAATCTGATGAATTTCAAAGCATTTTAATGAGATTTAGGTTTCATCAGTCGAGGTGCTATGAGCACAGATTTGATCATCACTAAAACCATTTTTTTTTTATAAGATAGAGTCCAGTCACTGTATTCATTATAGTCAAACCACATCAGCAAGCTTGCTACTAGTTGGCCCCAGCAAAGAGGTGAAAATGAAGTGAAGCAAGGACCACCAAAAATAGGTGAGGAGACAGCTCTGCCTTATGACCTGGCAATACTAGGTTTTCTTAGGGATGGTGTTTAACCAAGAAACAGTTTATTAACTCAAAACTCTAATTTCAGAGAAATTCAATGTCCTTGGAAGTACGCTGCAACCTGTAGTTCTTTATCACTGCAGAATAGGAGGACATCAGATTTCACGTAACCTATCTAACATACTCAACCAGTAAATGTACTCTAGATTGTAGCATCTATTTTATGAAATCCTACTTCGACAGCCTACCTATGATAAAATTTCCATCTTTTCCCCTCCCAAGCTACATATTTCTAATACTGGTGTTCAAAAATACGATATCTTGCTCAGTATTTAGAAAACAGGAACCCCTGTTAAGATGAAAAATCTCCAAAACTAGCATCTTTCTGTCACATTCCCTGCTGCACACACTGGACTTGCAGGCTGCTTGTCTGGTAACAACCAGTTCTTGTGTGTCCACACACCTAGGGTCCTGGTCTGGCTTTGGTTGGGAACAAGAGTTTTTCGGAATTCCACACAGTGACCTCTGGGCTGTGGAGACAGCGGTCAGTGCAGCCAGAGCCCCCAGCTTAGGGCTTCCTGGCCCATGCCCTGCATGTGAGACCCTCTGCTGCTTTTCCTGGATGCCAGAGAAAGCAAACCAAAGCAATTCCTGTGCCGTGAGCAAAGGGGCACTGTGCTGCCTGCAGGTGCAGCGTGTTTGGTGCTGCTGCCCAAAGGCCAGGGATACTCGGCTCTGTTCCCCTGGAGGCATGCGATGCTTTTGTCACGTTGGCACTGAAGTTTTGCAGAGGAACCAACTGGAAAGCAGCGATGGCCCAAAAATTAGAGACCTCACAGTCTACCTTTAATACCACAGACCCTATCAACACAAAATTACTGCTGGCTTTGACAAGTCATGTGTAAAATGCATGCTGCTGGTGGGAACAGAAAGCACTGAGCGCAGGGCAGAGATCTTGGGCGATCGTCATCCAAGGGGTTTATGCTCTTCCCTTTTGTTGGGTGATTTCAGCTCCAAACATCACTTCTGTGGGGAAAGGTCATTGCCAAGCGGTAGCTAAGCAACAGCCAAAGGGCTGTGGCAGTCAGGAAAAGCCACGGCATTTTGTTTTGTCTAAGTTAACTTTTAAAAAAGTGACGGGCAGTCCCCAGAACAGCCAGTGAAGCCCCCCACAGGAAGCCACTTAAGGTGATTTCTTTCTGTTTCTCAAGTAGTTTGCATATCTGAGCCAAACGAAGCTAGGAACTAATCCGGAAAAATACTGTATAAACACAGAAGAGCTACTTGAATTTCCCCTGGTCATGTTTTACATTACAGCAGCAACTCCTGCTTGCAAAAGACAATGCTGGGAGGCCGGGGCTGCTGCTGGGAGGACAGCTCACTGTGTGCTCCACTCCATGCTGCTCTGCAGCCCCCATCTTACCCGGACAGGGCAGTGGAAAATGCAGTCTGTCTGCATCTCACACTGATCTGGAGATGCTCAGCAGCACCAGACCCAAGCCCTTCTGCCTCCCAGAGGTCAGGCTGGCTGGAGATCATCCACCCTGCTCACCTTGTGGTGCACGAACACAGACCTCAGTCACAGCTGCTCATTGAGGGAATCCAAGGGTTCCCCAATATTCCTCTGATCATCTGGGTAAGAGCTGGGTGAACCCAGGCTTTGAGAGGCTTCGGACATGCAGAAGCCTCAAGGTGTACAATGACTGCAGGCAACTTTCTTAATCATTTTCATTCTTTTTTCCTCCCTTTCAGTGAATACCTCAAACTTTATGCTACAGGGTTGGGTTCCCACTTTGTTTGCTTTTATCCCAGCCCTTAGATTGCTGGCTACAACAGCTTTAAGAGGAGAAAACATAGGTCTATGTCCACCTCAGTGCAAAACACTGCTGAAACACAGGTGCTGCTCTGCTGTCAGTGCCTCTAGGGCCAGAAGGCCTTAAATCTGTGTCCTGCAGTGCTTTCTGCAATTCAAACTACACACTGAGCACACACTTGAGCAGAAAATACTACTACTACTACTACTAATAATAATAATAATTAAGCACTCTTGCACTTCATCTGTGCTTTGACTCACCTACCTGAGGCATTTACTCTTGGGCACAGGACAGTCTTCACAGTCTACATAATGCCTGCTGTCCAGTCACACCAGAAAACTCAGGTCCTTATAAAAATATTAATGATAAGAGCAGGGAAGTCAACAAAACCCTCCAGCATCTCATTCCCAGCCAGCTCCCATAAGGAAAGGGATGAGCAGTGCATCCAGGCTGGTTAGAGCCTTGGCGCTTTCAGCTCTCAGCACAGCCCTACCAACACAAACAAACGTAAGCAGGGCAACCTCTTTTCATCCATCTGTCCTCCTCCCTTTTCACAGACTACGGTGCCATTGTGGAGCCGCCACTGAATTTCAGCTTCCTAACGATGATGAGAGGAACTGCGAGCGGCCACACGCTGTGCGACTAATGGTGCAGCCCACCCCACGCCCTCAGCATTGCTGTGTTCCCCTCCGTCCCATCCAGAGCTGCCTTTACAACTATCCCTGAAGTTTCTTCCACATCCCCTCTGCCTTTGAAGACCTTTCCACCGCTGCTTCCCTGCTGCCTGGCATGGAGATGAATGCATGGTTAATGCCACAGCCAGGCAAAGCACCGCGGCCCAGCTGCAGCCACTGGTTTGTGCTGCTGGCAGCAGTAACCCTAGAGCCAGACATAAGCTCAGATATAAATAACTATTTGAGCAATTTAATTTAAATAGGAAAGGCTGGTGCTTGAAATGACAGAACAGCCTTGAAATGGATTGATGGGTGCATAAGTGTGGATTTGGAAGCCTACTTTTAAGCACCTGAGCTTGATAAAGTTGGCTGGGAGACCACATAGGGGCCCCAATATCAGCTGTGCAGCATCTGCAGCTCATCTGCAGGCAGCCAAGCTTCCTGCAGGCATGAACCCGCTCTGCACCTGGAGGCTGGTCCTGCAGGGCATGTCTGCCCAGGGGCAACCCTGCCTGCTGTCCCCATGGTGCCTCCAAGCAGAACACCTCCAGGCAGTTATCACGCAGTGCTACCCCATCACAGCATCCTCCTGTCGCCTCCGAAGGGGCTGAGCTCAGCCCATTTGCACAGACGCGTCTCTGCTGCAACCAGGGCTGGCAGCTCACACGTAGCAAAAAGCCTCAGGTTTGTCTGGGCAGGTTCAAGCTTTGGCACAGGCTCACAGAGACCTGACCATTTCCAATCCTAACTCCTGTTCATCTGTGGGATGGATGAGCTGGCTGGGCAGCCTTTCCTGAGGGCTGATGACAGCATCTCCCCTTTACTACCATTTCTCACTCATCCTTGCAGCCCTAGGGAAACCTTTAAGTCTGTAACAGTAGAAAAGAAAAAATCCTAACTTTAACTGTCATCTTTAAATGGGGGCCTATTACGCTAACTGTAAGGCAAGCCTCATCCAGCGCCTCTGTATAATATTAAATGAAAGGCTAATAAGGACAGAAGCCATCCCAGTGTTACAAGAACAGATTGACCTCCAGCTGATTTTCTTCCTCATCTTATGAGAAGAGAAGAAGAAACAGTCCTAACCCTTACAACCCCCACCAAACATTGCATCTAAATCCTGGTCCAGATGCACGGAAGCATCTTTTAATGTTTTGTAGTTTGATACCTACTGGGACTAGCAGAGCTCCCTGGAGCACTCCTGCTTTTTTTTTCTGCAAAGGAGCTTGTTGTGCAATACCACACTGGTATTGCACAGTCCCCTTCCTAAAAAACACTATGCTATTAACCTAATTAGCTGATTAATCTTTTCAGCTCCACTTAGCATTAAATAACCACCTGGCTGCAGAATGCTTTCTCCTGAAACAAAGTGCACCCCAAGTGTTTATCTAGCACTTTAGCGCAAGGGATACCACCAGCAGTCCAAATGGTTGTCAAGACAGAAAGCAAAAAATACTGCTGAGCACACCAGGGACAAGCAGGTAGTGAGAAATACATCACAACAGAAAAACACGAAATGCAGCCCTTAATAAATACCCCCTCCTTAGGATGAGACAATTACCGTTTTCTAATTACAAAATAACTTTAAAGGAACATATTGAAAATCCACAGCTAAGATTGATTCACGGAAGTGTCTCACAGAATTTCAGGCCAAGAGCACACTGCTTGACTCATCGGTTCAGTTCTGTACAGGTCATGGATTTCCCCCAATAACTGCTGGATACAGCTTACCATTTCTAACTGAGCCTCAGCAACTCTTCCAGGGAAACACCAATTGTGAAGGCGGGCGACAGCCACGCATCATGCTTCTGGGTGAGTTCATCCCAACAAGCAATTGCCCCCACTGTGAAAAGAAAAACTCAAGCGTTGTCTCTTTTCTTTCAGTTCTGCTTTCTATAACACTAGGGCTCATAACACCTCCACCTGATAGACTGATGCACCACCTCATCTTGGTAATCTTCTCCATATGCAGGTACAGACTATTAACAAATCCCTTTTTCATTATTGCTTTCACTACCCTTCCATCTGCTGGTGGGCTGCAGGGCCTTTTTGGCTTCTCAGAAAAACAACGCCTACTTTCCAGCTTGCAAAATTACAGGGTTTGGTCATCAGGTGAAATTTCCTTAAGCTCCCAGTTTTCATTCACATTGCCTCCTCCAAAGCTTTTGTTTTGAAATCACTTGCTCATAAAGGGTGTAAATGACATGAGATGCCAAGACCCTCCTCCCATTTTCCAGACGAATGGAACATGCGCAGTGATCCAAAAAATACAGAGCAATACACAAACAAGTGAGCAATGCCTGTTACTCATCTCTAATAAAGGCTGGTTTCTTGTGTATCTTAAGGGAAGTGAAACCTCTGTTACCTTCATCGAACAATTTGCCTGAATCAATATGTAGGGAAAAGTCCTGCTGCAGTGTTTTAAAACTTACTGTTGAGTTGTAAAAAATAAATAAAATAAAAAAATAAAAAAAATAAACCACCAAAAAGAGATTAAAGAGAGAGAGAAAGAGAGAGAGAGAGAAACCATTCAGGTCCACTTTGCAAACTTCATTAAGAAATGACAACTCAAGGTAATTACTGCAGGTAGTACGCTGCCAGTGCAGCAGCACTTCCTTCTGTTCTCCACTCCTGGGCAATGCTGCAATGTAATCCAAACAGCTCTCGTAACTTTAAAACAACCTCACTTTCCACTGTTAAAGGGCTCTTAATAAAAAACTCAGTATTTCAGACAGGAAAGCTCATCTTGTATTCCCTTTCACTTCAACCAAGCATCAAGGAACAAGATGAAGTGGACGTTAAGTACCCTGTCTCCACGACAGACATCACACAACACCCAGAGCACTCGCACGCCTCTCCCCATGCACTGCGAATACAACATCATCAATTACCAACATTATATTTAGCTTATGTGACTAGCTTAGCTACACACATAGGCCAGTAATGAGAACTTGAGAGCAGAATTTCCCCCGTCACTCATATAGGGAGGGAAAAAAAATCAAATTAATTTTATTATTGTAAGTAAAAGTAACGCATGCCAGAACAGAAAAAAAGGGGAAAAAAAAGTGATATTCAAGCAAAGATCTGCCTCTCCATTGCCAGCACTTCAAGCAAAACAAAGAAATATACAAAAAAATCACATTCTCTGTCTTGTCTGCCACTTTTGTTGTTGTTGTTAAGTTTCAGCAAAATCCCTTCAGGCACATCAGAGCGCTGCAAGGGCATAATTAAACCCTCAACGACCCTGAAGGATATTGCCTTTCACAACAGGAACGTGAAAGAAAGTCCTATTCTTCTCTAAGGACCAGATCTGCTAAGTGTAACACTTATCAGACCCTGACTTAAGCCTTCATCATGTATGTGTAAGTAACAGTGATAAATACTAAACGTATGAGATGTAACTGAAACCTTCATATCCCTGCAACACTGGGGTACCAGTGATCCCAAAAGGATCACCAAGCTATGCTAGCATATGCAAGCATACACCTCTCCCATATTCCCTGCAGAAACTTCCCTAGGTTGGCAGGAGTTCTCTCTCCCCTATAAGAGAGAATGCCCTACATGTCTCCAAACCAGTGAACAGCTCAAGGACAAAATCACATTCTCAGTTCAATATTGGTCTTTGTACTTCACACACAGCTAGACAAGAACACAGTGCAATGAAAGAGCAGCTATGTGATGAGTCGGGCTTAAAGGGTTACGGTAAATGGGGTTACATCAGGATGGCAGCCAGTCACTAGTGGGTTCCCCAGGGCTCCATTTAGGGACAGTTCTCTTCAGTGTTTTCATAAACGGTATGGACGCAGGACTCTTGTACTAAGTCTTTTTTGTCAATAATAAATTGGTAGGAGCTGTCAACTCCCTAGAGGGTAGAGAGGCCTTGCAGAGAGATCTTGACAAATTAGAGGGCTGGGAAATCACCAATGATACGAAGTTTAACAACTGCCAAGTGCTGGATTCTGCATATGGAACAGTGTGATGATGGATATACCTACGAACTGGCGTATGCTTCGTTGGGCTAAAAACTGTCTGGATAGCCGGGCCCAAAGAGTTGTGAATGGAGTCAAATCCAGTTGGAGGCTGGTCACTAGTGAAGTTCCCCAGGGCTCAGTACTGGGGCCAGTCCACTTTAATATCTCTATCGATGATCTGGATGAGGGGATCGAGTGCACCCTCAGTAAGTTTGCAGATGACACCAAGCTAGGTGCGTGGGTCGATCTGCTCGAGGGTAGGAAGGCTCTGCAGGAGGATCTGGATAGGCTGCACCAATGGGCTGAGGTCAACTGCATGAAGTTCAACAAGGCCAAGTGCCGGGTCTTTCACCTGGGGTGCAATAACCCCAAGCAGAGCTACAGGCTGGGAGATGAGTGGTTGGAAAGCTGACTGGCGGAGAAGGACCTGGGAGTATTGGTGGATAGTTAGTTGGCTGAATATGAGCCAGAAGTGTGCTCAGGTGGCCAAGAAGGCCAACGGCATCCTGGCTTGTATAAGAAGCAGTGTGACCAGCAGGGCTAGGGAGGTGATCATCCCCCTGTACTCGGCTCTGGTGAGGCCGCACCTCGAGTACTGTGTTCAGTTTTGGGCCCCTCTCTACAAGAAGGACATTGAGGTGCTCAAGAGAGTCCAGAGAAGGGCAATGAAGCTGGTGAGGGGGCGGGAGAACAAGTCTTATGAGAAGTGGCTGAGGGAGCTGAGATTGTTCAGCCTGGAGAAAAGGAGGCTCAGGGGTGACCTTATCGCTCTTTATAAGTACATTAAAGGAGGCTGTAGCGAGGTGGGGGTTGGTCTATTCTCCCACGTGCCTGGTGACAGGACGAGGGGGAATGGGCTAAAGTTGCTCCAGGGGTGTTTTAGGTTGGATATTAGGAAGAACTTCTTTACTGAGAGGGTTGTGAGGCATTGGAACAGGCCATCCAGGGAAGTGGTGGAGTCACCATCCCTGAAGGTTTTTAAAAGACATTTATATGTTGAACTTAGCTATATGGTTTAGTGGAGGACTTGTTAGTGTTAGGTCAGAGGTTGGACTCGATGATCTTGAGGTCTCTTCCAACCTAGACAATTCTGTGATTCTGTATGAGAGGCTGGAGAGCAGCCCCACAGAAAGGGATCTGGGGGTTTGGGTTGACAATAAGTTGAAGATGAGTCAGCAGTGTGCCCTGGCAGCTAGAAGGGCCAACCATACGCTGGGGTGCATCAGGTACAGCATTGCTGGTGAAGGGAAGGATTATCCTGCTTTGCTCTGCACTGGTGTGGCCTCACCTCGAGTACTGGGTACAGTTTTGGGTGCCACAGTATAAAAAGGACATAAAACTATTAGAGAGTGTCTAAAGGAGGACTATAAAGATGATGAAGGCTCTAGAGGGCAAGACATATGAGGAGCATCTGAGTTCCCTGGGTTTGTTCAGCCCAGAGCAGAGCAGGCTGAGAGGAGGCCTCATGGCGGCCTGCAGCTCCCTCACGAGGGGAGCAGAGGGGCAGGTGCTGAGCTCTGCTCTCTGGGGACAGCGACAGGACCCAAGGGAATGGCATGGAGCTAGGACAGGGGAGGGTCAGGCCGGGGGTTAGGGAAAGGTTCTGCACCCAGATGGTGGTCAGGCACTGGGACAGGCTCCTCAGGGAAATGGTCACAGCATTGAGCCTGACAGAATTCAAGATGCATTTGGACAATGCTCTGAGCATATGATCTGATTTTTGGGTGGTCTTATGTGGAGCCAGGAGTTGGACTCGATGATCCTCGTCAGTCCCTTCCAGCTTGGGATATGTTATGATTCTATGCAGTGATTTACAGACTCAACCCAGAGACTTTTCCCTGACTTCTTCTCTCCTTTCCATATTTGTAATCAGCTGTGGTAGACAGTTTCACATCACCCTCACAGCGCCTTCCTGAAGCCTGAAGAACCTACCAGGCACCTGCTGCATCCAGCCAAAAATCCACCCTCCTGAGCACTAGAAATGAAAAAGTACAAAAACAAAGCCAGCCTACCATGCCTGTTTCCATAGGGTGATTTATGAACTCATAAAACTTGAGAAGTGAATCAACAGGTAATGAAGTAAAACAGCATCAATGACAGGCTGCTGGCTGTCACTGACATGTCTGTGCTGAAAAGATTCAGTTCACTTACTGAGAAGAGCTCTCGCCCCCTGACAAATGCTGGTTGATGAACAATGCAAACATGCAGTCTGGTGCCCAAGCTTTAAACTTTTTAATCACCTCTTTGATTTTTTCAGTTTTAATTGAATTCCTGAATTACCATCTGTCTGAGCATTAGTAAATTCCATCATGATTTATCGAGGCTCTAGTTTCAACCAACATATTTAGTATCTACTCCTGTTTTGTTACCATTACTAGCACCAAAATCCTTGTTGCCTACATGCTTATTGTCAGATTTGTTTAGTCAATGTGGTGGATATAATGAGGCACAACGCACTTCAGGGTCATCTTAATGTTAGAGAAAGCCTCTGCTTCACATAATCACTGCAGAATGCAGGCATATCTGCAATAGGACTTCAATGAGGGAAGATATAAAGGCTGAAACTCAACATATCCCCAGCTTCCATTTATACCATCAACACAATCATCTGGTCATTTCTCCTCTTCTTTGACAGCTGTAATATCTGCAATTAAAATCCAAATCAGTGGGGGCTATTTTAAGAACAAAGAAGGTATTTCAGCTCAGTGGAGCACTGTGAGATTGGGTGGGATATGCTACAATCAGCATTGCAGCTCATTAAAGCAGCTTTGCCGAGGACTGTTCATTCGGAAAGCATTCTACAACCATATGTACACAACACAGGAATCGCTCAGCACCAGTGTTTGCTAAAATCCAGCCAGCTCAAGACTGGAAGCACTGCCCCTTCACAAAGAAAGAACAGGACACAACAGCCCAGTGCAGACAGATGAACATCAACTGAAGTCAAGGAGAATTTGAGGGAGGCAGTGTGATTTCTAGGTGGGGACTGGGGATGGTAGCACCCTCCCCTCTCACACAAAGCATCACAGGAACATTGCTTTAGCAACCAGTCCCAGTCAGGAATTTGGTCTATGTTTCATCCAAGAGGTACCAGAATCACTGAAGCTCCAAATTCCTCCTCCAAAGCTGAACACAGCACACCAAATCCCTGTTGATAATTGAACCCACCATAAGAAGGACACCTGCTATAGTGTCCTTCCTCAGGCAGGTGGCCTTGCCTGAGTAGTGGGTTGGAGCAGGTGAGCTCCAGAGGTCCCTTCCAACCTTAACCATTCTGTGAATAAAAACAGGAGAGGTTAAGATCACAATTTTAAAAAATATTTAAGAACCATATTTCAACCGGACTCTGGTAGCTTAATCTTCAGTATTTCAAACCCTAAAGGCACATGTGCACTGCAGAAAGAACCCCAAACCCAGCAGCTGGATATGCATAGTGTGGGGCAGATGTGGAACAGACATGTCTCTTCCTCACCTCTGAGCAAATCCTTGGACCATCTCCTAGGTAAGGCAAGGAGGGATTCAGCACAGGGGATGCTGCTCACCTTCACTTGAACAGAGACGTGCAGCCACACTGCACACACACCAAAGCACGTTGTAAATTCAGCCATTTCTGACAGCACGCCAGTACACGTCAGGACTTAGATATGCACACGAGCTGTCCAATAAAACTGGTATAAAAAACTACAATATCTTTTGTCTGTAAAGATAATTACCAAATGTGGAAAAAAAGAAAGTCTAGATCTCAAGAAACATAATCTTGCTTGGAAATGTTTTAATGCAGTACTTGGAAGCACAAACATTCATGTTCAAGCGGGGAGAAACATGTAGATCCTCCGAGCTGCAGGACTTTGGTGCAGCTCAGAAAAACACAATAATAAAAATAATTAGGTTTTGCTTCTCTCATGTTGGGTATCCAGGACAAGTACTGAATCTAAATCACTACTTCTATTTATTTCCCTGTTCCACCTGTTCAGAAAAATCTGTTCATGTAGAGCCAGATGCAAACTGCCTGTCTGTAATGGGCTTACATGGCAAGAGTTTGGTAGTGGGGGGCAGCAGGGGTGGCCTCTGTGAGCAGAGCCCAGCAGCTGCCCCATGTCAGATCAGAGTCAGCTCCAGACAGCTCCAAAAGGGACCCGCTGCTGGCCAGAGCTGAGCCATGAGTGATGCTGGGTGGGCCTCTGGGAGAGAAGACTGAATGAAGGGGAAAAAAAAAACAATCCTTCTGTGCTGCAGTAGCTGGGAGAGAGGGGTGAGAGCTGAGAGAGAAGCAGCCCTGCAGCCCCCAAGGGGAGTGCAGCAGGAGGACAGGAGGTGCTCCAGGCACAAGGCAGCACAAGTTCCCCTGCGGCCCTTGGAGAGGCCCCTGGTGGAGCAGGCTGTCCCCTTGCAGCCCATGGGTACCACATGGAGAAGATCTCCACGCTGCAGCCCCCCCATGGGTGGAGGAGCCCCCGGTGGAGCAGGTGGATGTGGCCTGGAGGAGGCTGCGGCCCATGGAGAGCCCCCACACGAGCAGGCCCCGGGCCGGAGCTGCAGCCCGTGGAGAGGAGCCCACGCAGGAGCAGGGGGCATGGGGGGAGCTGCTGCCCACCCGTGGGGGACCCATGCTGGAGCAGTTTGCTCCTGGGGGATGGACCCCATGGGACGGAGCCGTGTGGGAGCAGTTCCTGAAGAGCTGCAGTTGTGGGCAGCCGCCGCAGGCTCAGTTCAGGAAGGCCGGCATCCCGTGGGAGGGACCCCATGGGGAGCAGGGGCAGAGAGGGACTGTGACAGAGCACGGAGACAAGCATCAGGGACTGACCGCAGCCCCCATTCCCTGTTCCCCTGTGCCTCTCAGGGGAAGGAGGTGGAAGAGGGTGGATGGGGGGAAGGTGGTTTTAGGTTGCTTTTAGTTTCTTACTGTTCTAGTCTGTTAGCAATAGGCAACAAATTTCATTAATTTCCCTGTGCTGAGTCCATCTTGCCCATGGTGATAACTGTTGAGTGATCTCCCTGTCCTTACCTCAACCCAGGCTTTTTTTTTTTTTTTCCATATTTTCTCCCCTTGTCTTTTTGAGGGGGTGAGCAAGAGGGTGGTGTGGCAGAGCTTCGTGGCCCATCAGTGTGAAATCACTGCACTGTCACATTGCCTGATTAAGACTGGGAAAAAACTTGGGAGCTTGGATTCTTTTCTCTCATTTAATGCAGTAGTTTCACTTATTTTTCCAGCTTCCCTTTGCTAAGATTTATTTTAACAATATCCAGTTATTAAATGTACCAGATAGCATGAGACTAGAGATAAGTTTCCAATACACGACAGCAAAACAAATTAAAATAATGGAAGATGTCAACATACACCTAACTCCTCCCGTGTAATGCCAACCCCCTGTCCTGAGGCTATGGAACTCTACTGAATGGTTAGATACATGCACACCCCAACAGATTTATCACTGTGAACTTATTTTAACACATTGCTACCTTCCAAATCACCTTTATTGCAGTTTCTCCAAAAAATAAAAATATTGCTACTTCCTGAAGAATGGATGTATTAAATTAGAATCAATGGATCAGTATCAAATAAATTTCTGTTATGCCAAGAAAGAAAAAAAAAATGTAAAATGCTACTCTACACTAAGATATAGACTGCTTTTCCTTCTTCACATAGCAAGTTATCAGCTGATTAACCGATACACACATTTCAGGTGCCCAAGCACAGGGGCACAGTGACACGAGAGACCCATACTCTCCTGTACCAATGATGATGTGGCAACTTAAAGTTCCCAACACGGCTGTAGATATCTGTGTTTAGGCAACCCAGTTCCAGCCTTCATGCCTATTTAAGCAATGCAACACTCAGTGAGCGTTGCACCAGTTGGCTTTGGGCCTTAGTCATTTGCGTGCTCTCCAAAAAGAGCCCATGAACACTGCCAGGACAATGGGAACCAGTCAGAAGCTTTTAAAAAGGAGTTGAGATGGAAGAAGAATACAGACTGCATCCAGCCTTTCTCACAGAGACAGACAGCTGATCAGATCATTCCTTAACCCAAAGGAAAATAAAATACTCATGAATTTTCATACTGCATAAAGTCATTACAAAGAGCAAGGTTGAGAGGACGTGGTCTCTGCCAGCGTGGGTGTACTGTTTGGGTTGCTGCATTTGGCACCATCTACTGCAGCCATCAGTTGTCTTCTAGGAAGAGATTAAAAACTGAAGCACGGAGGACAGGCTTTCACTAAATTAGCTCGCAACTTCTCTTTTGCTTGCAGATCACATCAGTTCAGCACAGAGCAAAGAGGGCCAGAAACGCACCAACCCGGGATGTGGACAGTCTGAGGTCAGGCCCCTGCACCACTTGATTCAAAGCAACCAGGATGACAAAATGTGCTGGAGTCAGAGACGGTCCATTAAATGCAGTTCCCTGAGAATCCTGATTTTATGGAGAGGCAGGGGAACAGAGGGTGTGCAGCCTGGTACAGTCACAGCAGATTTCATTCTCTGCAAGTTACTGAAAGCACAACTGCATTTCTGCAGTCAGCTCTCCCCTTCCCAACAGAGTTAGCACAGATAAGAGCACCTGGGACTAACTCAGCGGTGCCAAGTTGCCACAGTCACATTGCCCATATGTCTATATAAACCTGTTTGGCTTCCTTTGCTTTAAAAGTCCCTGAGTGAGTAATCACAAGGACTTTTTCATTGCTGGGTCAAGCACTTCTCTGATTCTCTGCCAGCAAATCAGGAAATTCATCCATCCCTTAAGTTACCTTGGGAAAAACGCAAGAAAGCTCTGGATTGCATATCAGTTCTCAGCTGGATCTTGCCTGAGCCCTCACTGAGAAGAGGGAGGGATACTAGCTCGAGCAAAGGCAGAACATGGACTCTCAGCCATCATCAGCACAGCCAGCTTGAAAACATCACCACATGCAAGCACAGGTTTTCTGCCTGGGCACAGGAGGAGACCCAGGATTATAAGCAAGTCGGAGGCAGCACGGACTCTGCAGCGCAGCATGTTCCCAGCAAGCTGGTCCAACCCTGCTGCATTTCAGTCATGGAGAAGCAGCTCAGGTCTGGTCAGCACAAGCAGCAACGCTGCGCACCTCAGCTACATCCTGAGCTCACATCTGAGGACTCCACCTTGAAGCCGGAAACTCTAGTTCCAGTCCCCATCTGTGCACCAGCAATAGCTTCATCACAGCAGCCCTCATCTACAGGAGAATAATAAATCAGTACAGGCAAAGTACCAGCAACACTCACTGTCAGAAAGCCACCACCAAGAGAGACCACCACAGTCAGCCTGAATGCTGTCTGTTCAAGGGCAGCTCCTCAAGTAAAATATCAAAAATCTTGTTTAAAGAATGAAAATTAGCAATTTTCTCTCTCTTTTTTTTTTTTTTTTCCCCTCCGTAAGATGTCCATAGCGAATATCAGGTCAATCTCAGCTGATGTTCTGCCTCAACCTGCTTTCTCACCTCTGGTGATATTCTTTTAGGTGGTAAGATCCTGCTTGAAAGCAAGGAATTAGGGTCACAGTGCCAGTGAATAATCCTTTGGCAACAGACCAAGCACCATAGCAGACAATGCATAATGTGAAATAAAGACTTTTTTTTTTATTACGTTTTCTCTGATTTAAAAATCTTAATAACTTCATGGGCAAAGTGATTTGCCTCTATAGCCTGTGAGTGGCATCCCTTTACACAGGAACTTTATGCAACCTTGTTGTACTGCTCCATTACCCTGTCTCCTGGCAGGAACAATAATAATAATAACAACAACAACTACAACTATCAGCAAAGTCATACAGAGAGTATATTCAAGATGCAAAGGAGGAAATAAAAACGTACCACACCACAACTTTGGGGTTCATGCTCCTCCAAAAATGACCTTCTGTCAACCCAACAGCGGAGACAACCATGCTGCTCTCTACATTTCAACAGACCCACAAACTTTTGTTTTAACTACATTTCAGCCATGACGTAGAGAAGTTTGGATGGATCTGGGACCTTTTGGTGCCTCACACAAGCAGGAGCAAGCATTTGCTAAGCATTTAAAAACAACACACTACTGAAATATTCATTCATCTTTGGCAAAGACAAAATCCAATGCCTCCCTATCTGCCATAGTCTGCCCTGCTGCCCTCAGATTCTCATACAGAAAATAAACGGTTAACTCTCTTGCATGCATTCCTGACAAGCATTTTGAACCACATTTTGCTACTGCATGCAACAGCCAACCTCTCCTCATCTCATTAAGGCTGTGCTGATGTGCGACACTGTCACAAAACACAATCGCACTCCTAAGTCTTGTTTTATTTTCATTCAATGCTATGCCAACCTCAAATTTAGGAAGGGCACAACGTTTTCTCCAGCATAAACACAAGTGAAAAATAACTTAAAAACAGACTACAAACCCAAAATGTTATTGCACTTTTCCTCTCTCAAGTCTAGCACTGTACAGTAAAAAAAAGTCTGGAACATTTCCACAATGAAAATATGTAAATTAATTACCCTCTTATGTTGATTGATGCAAGTTATTTTGGTTGAGAACAATGCAAGTCACCCGCAGTTTACAAAACAATATGTCAATAAAATGAGCTAGACCTGCTGAAGAAAATATTTGTTGTAGCCTACAGCTATTTTTGCACATGCATAACCTTGAATTACAGTTTTTAGAAAAAAAACATACCACTTCCATGTTCTGATTAGCAACTAGTAAGTTGAGACTTGCTTTTCCTCAAGTACTAAGGAATCTATTAACGTACCAGACAAAAATACACCAAAGAAGGTTAGGGAGCATATTATCATCCTTCATAATCCCAGCAAATGAGAAGTGACAAAACTTAAAAGTTTACAGAAGAAAAAAAAAAAGGGGGGGGTTTTATCACGAAAATAAAAATGCTTCACAGCGTCAAGTGTTACTCTCTCAGCATGTTTTCCTCCCCCACCCTCCCTCATGACCCAGGCAGATTTGCATTAAGAAAAAAAAAATATTCACCTGTACAAACAAAACATCACTACAAATAAAGCCTCCGCTGGCATCAAACCTTTAAAACACTTCACAGCATCTTCTAGAAGAGCCATCAATGATTGCTGCTCTGGCCTAAAATGTTACTCACATACAACTCTTCACCATGGCCAAAAAACAGGATACAAGGCAAACCAGGGAGGGCAACAGGTTATAACGAGTCATAGAGAAGCAGCTCAGGCTTGGGCAGTACAAACTGGGGAAGTTTTGTACCAGCACCTTTGAGGTGCTGGTACAAAAGGGATTCAAGGGTTGTAGACAATCAGACAGTGGTGGATCAAGTCCCTTCACGCTATTTTAGGTGTAATAACTCTCTAATTGTCCATAGGATGCCAATAGCGAGGACCTGCAGGTATGTCACCTCTCAAGTGGTGGGTAGGACATGCTGGATTTTCACACTTGAGGCACACAGCTCAGGGCACGCAGGTCTTGAACCAGCTACTCAAGGATCCCACAAAAATTATGGGGCTTGCTTGTTTGCTCTTTTTCAGACTTGGGCAAACTAAAATGAGTCATAAGTACCAAAAAGCTTCAAATATGCAAATATGCACCGCAAAGAATCAAAACATTTACCCAACACCTGCTTGCTGGAGGATCCAACTCCATCAACAAAATTCTTGGGTAACTCCCGTCTGAGCACCCAGCTTCTTGTCACCATCTCGGCTTCTGGGAATGAAGGTTCTGGGATTTCTGTCAGAAAACTGTCTCCAAGGCCTATCTATTTCTTGTGTTAACTTTCAAGAGCGAGATGGGAGAAAACTGTGAAGTTTCACATTCCTCTCCAATCCAAGTTGCTGGAGAAAGCTCACTTTCTCACCTCCTCCCCTCTTTCTGAGCTTTTCCTGAGAAAAGGAAATCTGTACACACTCCTCCAGACTTTCAGCATCCCATGTTACAACCTCTCTAGAGGATAACTCTGGCATCATTCCATGCTGCTCATACTCCCCAAAAGGCCAGCAGCCACGATGGGGAGCAGGGGGACAACTGCCAGCCCCCCAGCCACAAAGCTCCCAGCATCAGCTGCAGAACAGACCGCGGGTCTTGCTAACTTCACTCTGCAGCTGCTAGGAAAAGTATTTCAGCTGCTGATCTGCATTACATTAAGTTGTTTCCCTAGAAACATAAGTGACATTGCAAATTCAGGTTTCAAAAATGAAATAAAATAAAATGAAATTACATTTTGCAAAAAATTTAGCACCTTCCTTTATACCTTTCTCCCTCTTCTTAAGTTCCTAAAAGGCTTAAAACCCAATAAATGCATAGAAATACAAGAAAAAGCCTTCCAATTACAGACAGGCAGCAATTTCCAAGCACTAATAATAATACCTGCATCTTTTTGGACATCATATTTAAACCTAGCAAACTAAAGCACTTTTTGCAGTGGCATTTTATTATTCAGGTCCAATTAACAGCAGATGTAAAGCTGAAATGAGATAAACACCACTTTATGCTAGCAGTCTTATTGAGTCTGTGACATTACCAAAGATCAAAAGAAGCATCTTAAGCAAGCTATTCTCACTGCAAAATAAATAAATACATTTTAATGAGAAGGAAAATATCCTGTGTGTCAAGACTTTGCAACCCATAAGTGGAACAAGTCTATCAGCCTGTAAAGGAAAGGACACCTTAAAAACATGAGATTACTTACAAACTTGCAAGAATAGCTTCTTAGACACAGGAAAAAAAATGTAAACTAATACATATTCTATTTCAGCAGGATACTTATTTTTCTACTCACCTCCTCGTAGACAAATATTACTTCTGTATAGGTGTATTACCCCTCTGTATTTCTATTTCCAGAAAGTAATATAAAAAAAAATATTAAGCCAGGTCTGACTCAGAAACATGAAAAAAGGGTTCCAAAAGTCACTCCCTTCCTCTGAAATTAGACTGCATCTGTATTTACGTGCCACAATGTCAGAATGAGGGTGCTAAATCAGAATATCCAACATTTTTAAAAGGCGCATGTGATGTGATGTTTTTGCCATGGCTTTTTATATGATAGGGAAAGTGAAAACTGCCAATCTCTTAAAAAAATACTTGAAAAGTTAACTCCAAAAATCACTAAGTAAGACCACCACCTCATGAGGTACGCCTTTACTGTCCAAAAGCCAAAACAAAACAAAACAAAACAACAACAACAAAAAACTATCTTTCAGAGTTCTTTCTGCACAGTGACTTGCTGAAGCCACAGAAGGCAAAACCAGGCAACGACCACAGAAAAGAAAGGCAGATCTCTGTCTAGCTGCAACCTGGACACAGATTAGAAATGCCAACACTACACTAGATTAAGATCCCCACCAAACCATCTGACACCATCATTCTTTACCCATTGAGCTGATGAGGATTCCTCCTGAAGTGCAACACTGGTCTGGAGCTGTGCTGTAAACCTAAGGATATCATGGTCTCCAGTTCTTCTTGCTTTATGTCATGAATGTGCAAAGATGCACTGCAATTCTCCTTTCAATTTTAGCCTAATATTTTACTATAAAGTTGAAATTTATCTCAGACGTTTTCATCCCATAATAGATATTCGATTAGGATGATTTTTCTGTTGTATTTGTGCGCTACTACCTAAAGACAGTGTTTTTGCACAAACATACTTTCATGCTTACAACAGGAAAAAAAAAAAACAAACAAAGAAAAGAAAGAGAGAGACTGACCCAGGAGTACCCAGCCTGAAGAAGCTAATGCTGTGTGAGAGAAGTGATGTTTCCTGCTGGATGCCCTACCTCAGGTTGAATACACAGCATTGATGAAAAAAGGGGGAGAAGAAAAAGGAAAAGGCACATCCTTTTTATTGTGAATTCATTACAACAGCAAACAGAGAGATAGGAAAATATGACACTCCAAAACATCACGTATTTTTTGACAGTTGTGCAGTGAGGTAGATCAAAAAAACCCTATAGCACAGGCTGTAGAAACAAGATCCCATGGCAGATGGATTGCCATTCCCCTCCAGAGGCAAATAAGCCACATACACTCCTCTAATCATTTCTCTAATTTACAACTTGGATTAATTTATCCTACCACTTCTATGGATTCAATCAGCAACTTAATGAACACTGAATTTGTCTTTTAGCCCCAGTCTTTTGGTGGCCTGACTTTCATTACTGCTGCAACTGATTCCACCACACAACTGTATTAAATGAAGAAATTATTTCTTCTCTGAAACTACCCGCTCCAAAATACAATCTTGTAATGCACCAAAAAATTATTTTACTACGTCATATCCTTTTAGCACTGCATTACTAGTTTTACATATTCTAGAAGACTCTAGAAATTGTTTGCTTAACTTCCTTAGCCCAGAAAACAACAGGTGACTCAGTTAATTTATTTACATTTCTTGTAATTTAGCATTTGAGCCCATGGAGACATTACTTTGTTGTCATCTCCACTCACATTCTGCCTTGTTAGTGTCTAGAGAAATCAATGCCATGCAGCACTTCATTTTTATAACTTCATCTTCTTTCAGCATAGATCTTCATAAATGTGAAAATTGAACAGGTACATAGCTTGCTGTCTCTCTAGGCCTTAAGTGTATTTATAAATAAATAAAGAGAGAAAAAAGAGATGAGGATACTTGTTAATTCAGTGCATGCACATACTTATTTTTTATTAATGTGTCCCATTTGAGTTTATGAAAGTTTTTTACATTGCAGAACAACTGGGCAGACAACCCACTCTTCTTTGTTATTTCTTTTCCATTTTGTCCCCTAAAGAATGAAAAAAATATATATACTGAAAGAGTCAGAAAATGGGAGAAGTGCAATCAGGTTTTCGTTTTTTTTTTTTTTTTGGAAGGCTCCAGGATGACCTTCCAGTACCTAAAGGAAGCCTACCTGGTCTGATGGGAAGTGTCCCTCCCCATGGCTGGGGGTTGCAATTCGATAGTCTTTCTAGTCCCTTACAACCCCAAACATTCTATGATTCTGTTGTTCTATGAAACAATTTTAAAAATGAGTGGTTCCAAAGCACTTTCCAAACAATGCATAACTCTGGTTTTCTCATCACTTCCCAAGGTGCTGCAGCTACGTGCCAGCACTCAGCCACAGCCATCCTGCCGACCAGCACCAGTGCTTGTCCTACCCAGTGCTGTCCTTCCAGTGGCATCCTGTCCCCTCCCAACAGCAGCTCAGTTGTCACCATAGTTCCCACCGTTTCAAGTTTTTTTGGATTGAAACTTCACTATTTTAATCCCTCACTTAATGAACGGATTTCTACATAAAGATGGGTTATTAATATTTTCTCCCTAAAAAAAAAGGACTGTTAGTATTGATTATTTTTTATATTGACATTCCCATATTCTAAACTGTGAATTATCTTCCTTTTTGATTACCCTAAGATGTTTCCAGAAAAGCTTCATTATACACTTAGCCCCCCCAGCAACTCTTCCTGCACTACCCTACGTGATCCTCAGCCATACCATGATGACCACTGACTCTTTTCAAGCACTTTAAAAACCCAAGAGCCAGAACTTCACTCATAACCACGTAACCAAATAATGAGGTTTCCTGTGCAAAATGGAAGCACGAGAACGCTCCCATTCTGCCCTGCCAAACTCCAGTCCCTCATTCAGCAATCTCCTCATTATGTACAAAATAATTGGACTCCTATCCTTGCGTTCATAGGAGAAAGGGGATGGGTGCTGTCACTCGCCCAGCACACAAATGGCTTCTACAAGCTTCAAAGCAGGGCACCCCAATTCCAACCCCGTGACCACAGCCCTGCACAGGGGGGTCCCGCCACACACACAGCAGCACCCTTGCCATGTACAGGACACACACAGAGAAACCACCTCACGCCAAGGTCAGCAATCACATGTGCTTCCCGGAATAACGTTGTATGGCCTCAATTAATTCGCCCTAGCCCCTCCATCCATAAAACCCAAAGACAACGGGCTTGGCTCGCTCTGCGTGGGAATGCAGGGCTGACACCAGCTCTAGCTCTGTTTTCAAAATCAGAATGTAAGATGCTTTCTGCAGTTTTGACTATGTATCCAGTATTCTTTGCCTTACACGAGTAACTCCTGATTAAATCACTGCCTCTGCTTTAGCATCTTTCTTCCAGCCTCACTGTGTGAGAATCACAAGTCTGTCTAAGGTCTCTCTCAGCTCACTGACCTACTTACTACTACAAAGACAGACATTAATAGACTTTTCTTTCTCTTTTAATTTCTGCTAATTCTTCCTTTCTAACTACTGCTTTCCAACTACAGTCTCTCTGGAAGTTAAGTGTGCTTAGCTTTGTCAAGATCTTTGGTCCAAAACCTACTTTCACAAAATGCAACGCCTACATGCTCTCAATAGCAGACATCTTCAGCAAGGCGCATTAGCAGCTGCTAACCACCCTGGGTCTTCAATTTAAAAGAAAGCTACTAATGACAGTCTCTCTTTTTTTCCTACAAAGGCCTTTCTTTACTATTCTTTAACCAATATCCTTTTCTAACAGCCAACAGTACAGAGGCACTGCCAGAGAACACTGAACACACCCAAGATGAAAAGTGTGGAATTTGTCTCATACACTTTCAGCCAGCTAAATGTTATATAGTCAATGTAGGTTAGTCAACACCACCGTCACTATAGTCAAGAGTGGACTGAATCACCTACTGCTGGTGCCCTCCCAGACATCTGGGAAGGAAGGAATCCCACTTGAAGGTGCTTATCATCAGCCCTAGATGATAGCAGCCTTAACTGCTAGGCTGAGGCAACCCTTCGCAGATAGGGTTCAGTTATCTTAAATTCTGCTGATGTCCTCAGTTCATCGACTGAGTTGTTTTCAGATGATTTTGGTCCTCTATGGACAAACCCTGAGGCTCACAGATGTGACTCCAGACTACCTTAAAGTCTAGAGCAAGATTCTACTTTCTCTGTAGTATTACCATTCAATTAATTTTAATTTTTATTCTGTTGTTAAGTGTTCTTTACAGGAAAGGGAAGAGTAGGAGGGAATTCTCAAGTTAAATCAACATGCACATCACGCTAACCAGCATGATCTTCACTTTGCTACCATGATGGGGCTGGGCCAAGATTACACAAAGCACAGCCGAGGACATGGATGAGACATGCCCTGCTGGAGTGACTCAGGACTTACAAGGCAATAAACTGGGATTTCTTCTTTCCATCTTCCCGCAACTATTTCCTTTTCCCTTGTATATTCCTTGCTATACACATACATACATACTCTGCACAACGTAAAGTCCAAACAGTGCGAAACAAATAAAAATGAGCAGAGGAAAGGTTGAAATCACAAAGCTTTGGTTTTCAGAGAAACGGCAGCTAATTCTCAATTCCAGAAGAACTGGATCAGCAGAAAAAAAATGGTGGCAGCAGATGTGGTGGGCATCGGGGGTCTCCTCCAGGCCACATCCACCTGCTCCTGCGTGGGCTCCTCTCCACGGGCTGCAGCTCCAGCCCGGGGCCTGCTCCTGCGGGGGCTCTCCATGGGCCGCAGCCTCCTCCAGGCCACATCCACCTGCTCCACCGGGGGCTCCTCCACCCATGGGGGGGCTGCAGCGTGGAGATCTGCTCCATGTGGGACCCATGGGCTGCAGGGGGACAGCCTGCTCCACCAGGGGCCTCTCCAAGGGCCGCAGGGGAACTTGTGCTGCCTTGTGCCTGGAGCACCTCCTGCCCTCCTGCTGCACTCCCCTTGGGGGCTGCAGGGCTGCTTCTCTCTCAGCTCTCACCCCTCTCTCCCAGCTGCTGTAGCACTGTTGTGGTTTTTTGTTTGTTTGTTTGCTTTGTTGTAGCTTTTTGTTTTGTTTTTGTTTTAAACAACATGTGAACCTGATACAGCAAAAGAACAGGGAGCCAAAATCTCTTACACCCACCTGTGCTCTTCTGACCTTAAGCAAAACCAGCAAGCATGTTAATTATTGGTTTAAATGGAATGAAGCGGTGTATCAAGCAACATATTGTGAAAGGGTGATGAGGTTTATACTCCACACAAAAGAAGTGTAACAGGCTGCAGTACCAACAAGCTCACCCCAGAGTTTGTCACCTCCTAAGTCCACCAGCTCTGTACTGACACATTAAGTAGAAAACTCCCACCCAAAAGAAGCCAACCACACAACTACCTTGAGGCACCTTCTTCCCCCCACGAAGAATTACTGAGCCTGTAGCTCAACAAAAGTTTGAAGACAGCAGGGCTTGCTCAACCACTTGCTCAACTACTATTGCCTGTGTGACCATGAAGCAAATCAATTAAACTGCCTCTGCCTTGACTCCTTTACTTCTAAAATGAGAGTGAATAAGGATTCAGTCTTTCCTCATGAAGCTTTTTGAGATTTACCAGTGAAATAAATTACATGTTTGTGGGTTGAAGCTGTATTCCCAGTAACTAAGTGCAACTGAGCTTCCTGAAGGGGCTGGCTGTGAAGCCCTGCAAGCCAATACCAGACAGCGGCAGTTCAGGGCAGTTTAGCAGCATTTTATCTCATTATCAGTCATTCCTATCAGACTGCTCCATAAAACCCCTCCTTCTAAAGAAGGCATCTTCCTAAACACACACATGTTGAATACCAAGATACATGAAATGTTTTGGAGGACTCATTAGAGAAAGTTATCACTGGAAGAAATCAGAATCTCATGTGTTTACAGTACCTCTTGAGGTCTAATGCAAGTCTGTCCATTTAAGAAAAGCAAGCTGGTTTGTTACTTATCTCCTCCTAAAAGACACAGCTTTGGGAATTACTGCTGAGGGTAAGACAAGCCCACCAGACCAGCACCTGCATTGAAAACTTGTCCCTAAAAGCATTCGCAAAGTTGCACATGCCAAGACCCGAGGGTGACAGGCGGTAACATCTCCCTACACGTGAATTTGGGAAATCTTCCAAAACTTGTAAGGGTTTCAGGGTTTCCACTTCTCCCTTTAGTTTCTTGTTTCAGTGGTCCACACTGGGAAGAATGCCTGGCACGCAGACAAGGATGGTGAAATGATTTCCTTGGGGGGAACTCTTGGTCTGCAGACTTATTTCTTCATTCCTTAACTACTACATGGATATCTCTGGCTGGATTTGAGAGTCTGTGTATTAGAGAAATAGTCTAACCTTTATAATGTTAACAATACAGACAGCAATGAAGTCAGCTCCATTCAAGGTCCAAGCTAAATGCAGAAAGAGTTGCTGCTTCTGGAAATGGTGGCAAAACCCTCACTTTTATTCCTTCTGTCTGCACAGAGACCAATGTCAAAGTCAATCTATGAATGGCCATGAAAAAGATGCTGAGCCTTAGACAGAATCGGTAGAGGAAAGCCAGCCAGAAGAAGTCTTTTCTTTAAAATTAACTAGTCCACTAAGCCCACAGGCTAGTGCATTTTTAGCCTAATTCTTTGGTTTTGTTTGGCTTATGATAAAATAATGTTAATTAAAATGAAAGGCTCTGAATAATAATCAGGAGGAAGAGATGAGTACAGTCTGTGGTATTTCTGAACCTAGATCTCCACAAACGAATTCCTCGCACCTACACCTGAGGCTGACCTGCTGGAAGAAGCTGTTGAAGTACCTATACTTGCAAGGCAGAGCATGCCACACTCTGAGATGGCTGGTTTTAAAATGCTGCTCTGTAAAGTGCAGCAGCTCAGCCATCACTTTGCAGAGAACTCTGCTCTCACCTCAACAGAAGAGATGAGCCTCAGCCTTATGCTCACAGCATCACCCAGAGAGAAGGATGGAAACAGCAAGCCAACCAGCCAAATCTCCCTCATGAAACATGTCCAAAGTGAATCCATCTTTGTCATTTTCACAGGATCTCAGCCCTATGACTTCCTAACAGGCATCTGAAAGAGAGATGCTCTCAAAGACTTGATTTTTTTCTCTGGATGTGAAACCTTCCACTGATTTTATTAAGGCATATTTGATCAAATGCCATGCCACAGGCAGGCAGCTCTGGCTCTACAAGGTTGTTTTGATAGACCTACTGCTGAATATTACTGCAGATAAAGCTACCCTAAAATCCAGCCCTGAGCTGTCATTCCTGTTACACTCAGAGCTGTATAACCAAGCAAGGCCTTAAATTACAGCCCAGGCTTACATTTTTAAATATTTGTTATAGTTACCCCTGGATACTTTGCTGTGAAACTTGATCAACGTGTTGATATATGCAGAGATTAAGTCATCTAGCCTCTACTGGCAGAGAAATGAACACTCACAAGAAGAAGTTACTATTCCTTTTGTCCAAAATCCAAAGAATTCTTAATCTCAGCTTCACTGTGGTGGATTGAAAGAGACTCCACGAATGCCAAGAACTACTTAGCTGAAAGGACAGTACAAACCGGGACTTCTGCTGACCTCCAGCAACAAATACAGTTATGCAGTCAGTACAATAAAGAGAGCCCACGCATAAAATGAACCCTGAAGGTGGCCAGTCCTATTATGGATAACTTTACAATCACGTAAGAGCAGCATTATTTGAACTCTTTAAGGATACACCATAGTAACAGACAAAATCTTCAATGCACACACGCGCTGCAAAAGAACTCCCACTCCACACAGGATAATGATCTACATAATTTCTGCTTAATGATTCCTATTAAAGTCAGTGTGTATCTCTGTACAGTCCCTGAAGGGCATCTGTAAGAATGGCCGTGAGCACAGCATGCTCTGTGGCCACAACAAGCTCCATGCCCAGCCCTTCTGCACACAGCTGCTGTTAGAGCCCCCAGCTGCCCAGGAACAACAGCACCAACCAGGTCTACTTGGGTTCACAAGCTCCTGACTCAGTACAGGGCTGACCTCTGGCTACAGGAGAGCAATGTTGGTCCTGACAGCAATATCTGAGCAACTCTCATGATATGGGGCTGACGTACCCAACGGGGCTACCTAAAAGAGTAGCGATGCTCCTAAAACTCTAGCAACACAGAAATCAGGCAACAAATGACTTTTGACGTAAAAAGCTCTTTGACACTGCTAAATGGACTGAGAATATCTCACCATGGGAGAAGAGCATATGGTAGCTCAAAAGCAACAGAAGTGAAACAGCTAAATTATATGCACAAGAGGTGATCATTCTCCCCTCTTGCAAATGACCTTCTTGATGCAGATGTGATCCATGCCAGTAGGGCAGCCTAACACCTTGGGTGTACACTGAAAGCTGACTGTGAGATGGATCCGTTATGTCTGCAGGGGTGATGGAATGCTAAATTCGTTTTATGAATGCTCTGGCTAAAAAATACACAACAGAAATTATGAAGCCAACAGAAAATATCTCAAAAGAGTTACTGCAAGAAGTGACGTGATTTTCTGCAATAAACATGCTCCTTTAGCCTTTGTCTGCCTATCACAATGACTACTTATTCAAAGCTTCTGAGAGTAGATATTAAAATTCCCTTTATTATTATTATTATCCTCTTCATTTCTGCAGGTGAAACAACAAACCAGTAATGTAAGGAAAAAGACATGCAGAAAGTTACCAACACTTTTATAAGAGTCAGAAATTCAAATCTTGTTTGCTGTCAGCAAGGTCATTTTACATTGTTGTCTCCCCACATCTGTGTGCAGACACACTTCCTGCTTGCACATACAGTTAGCTGATGAACTAAATATGAAAGCACACTCTAGGCTTGCCCATCTAAGAACACCAAACAAAAACATTAACTATGACATTTTAGCTATGCTGAAAATTTCAAGTAGTTATGAGAGCTTAAAAAAATTAAACATTTAAAGTAAAATATAACAGGGCTAAAACTCCTTCATCTTTCTCCCCCTCCCTATTCCCCAAACAGGTACGTAGCATAGCCCAGGATCCCAAAACTTCCACATTCCTTTCCTCAGTAACCACCATCAGAAGCCAGCACCCTCCCACCATTTCTTTGCACATCCTTTGCTCCTCAAAGTTTGTTAATCCATTCCCAGAGTAGTACCCTCTATCCATTCCTTATTCATCTTGAGATCCTCTCTCGTCCCTTTCACTTTCTCCCTAGTCTCCCCATACGTACACCCTACACATGAAAATATCGGTAGTGGGGACAACTGATACTTGTTGATGTTTCAGAATCATTTTAGCTGTCACCAAAAAGCTCCAAACAGTGGAAAACAGCTCTGGGAAGGATGTCCCAGGATGCAGATTCTGGGAACAGCTAAGGAATAAGAGAGAAAAGGAAAAGGGCTTGCCAAGGCATGCCCATAGCAAGCTCAGAGGACCAGGACTGGGGTCCCAGTGTAAATCCAGCTAAACCAACAGTGTAAATTCACCCAAAGCAAAGCCACTGCAAAAAGACCCACCACTTGTTGGAGGTAGCCATCTTGCCAAGCCCCTTCAGCAGGATACACTCCTCACCATTTATTCCAGACCTCACGGTACGGCTGCAAATGCAGAATATTTGCTTATGCTCCTACCTGTATCACAACGCTCTTTAGTAATGCAATAAACCACACCAAAAGAGCCTTGTGGGCACCTTTAAATATTCCCTGCACAAACCACGCTGGGCAAAGAGCCTCCCAGGCAGACACTTGCTGCACAAGGCAGAGCGAAGCAGGCCAGCAGCCCACTGCACAGCAGCACAGTGAGCAGGCAGAGCACCATCCAATGCCCCAGAGGTGATCCAAAGCTCACAGATCATTTGTTGAGAGCTGCGTCCACATGCAGCAGGTCAAAAGCAGGATTTTAAAACTGGACTGCTTCATGAAAACTCACAGGAATGATGCTAGTGTTCAGTAACACACACACACACACAAAAAAAAATCAAGGTCCCTCAGAAAAGGACAGTGGGGTTCTGTACTGGCTGTAGATGAGAGGAGAAACTGAAATGCTAGAAGCACTACCAAATCTGCCTGTCAGATGCAAACAAAAAAGAGGAAAGCCCTCTCTCTGCATTCAGAAGAACAACTAAACCTTGCCGAAATTCCCCATGCTGCCCAACCTTGGGGCTCCTGCATGCTGCCCAGCACGCTGCCCCTCGCCTCCGCACCATCCCTCCGGCTGCTCAGCGTCTGATCACATCGAAGTCTTTTGGCTACCGAGAAGTAGCAGCTGCTTTTTCACTCTGTTTGTATCCTGGCCCTGAATGAAAACCTCCAGCTTAAGATAATAACAGTAATAATAATTATTATTGTTGTTCCGCCCAATCCTCTAGCTTCTTTGCCAGGGGAACATTTCCTTCTGGGTGGCATACAGTTTTTTTCTAGCCCCGGACCACTACAATAATATGGACACCCACCACCAAGGGCAAGGCAAGAACAGAAAATGGTATTTTTTCCAAAGGGCAGGAGCAAAGGAAAAGGCTGGGCTTTTCCAAAAGAAACCAGCAATTAGGGTCTGTTGAAGATCCTAACTGTGAACAGCAGTGCTTGAATTTTGGCTAAAAAAAAAAAAAATCACAGCACGCCTTTGGAAAAAAAAAAAAAAACAGTCCATGTAAAACCTCAGCTCTGGATTTATTGACTGCCTGTGTATCCATCATATGCATCGCACTGCAGTGAAAATCCATAAAGATAGGTCATCCCAATGAAACACCAGCTGGCAACTCCACCTTGCATGTGATCACACCACAAAGATGCAGCCATGCAAGCCGTCACTTAACTCACCTGACCGCAGCATGAGCTGCTGTTACTTAATCATCACTTAGAGGATTCAAATGAAAGAATTTCAAACACCACATTTAAAAAAAAAAAAATAACACCCCAGACATGTAAATGTCAAAATTATTAACTAATTATTTAAATATGAAGAGTCAACAAACAATTTCAGCCTGTGGCAGAACAGAGAGACATCCTCTTAAGACTCTTGGATGCCGTGATTTGTTTAAGCAATATGGGACATAATCACGTTTAATATTAAAAAGATACCAACGCAACATGTCTGATAGCAAAACTGACATTTATACTGTCATTATATGCACTTGTCACTACATTTAATCTGCATTATCATGTGAAGTGCTCAGATGGCTTGAAGGCAAAAGTGTAATGTATGTTCAATGTTATTTAGGAATATTAATAAGCTCCTTTATTTTAAAATGTGAAACATTAATAGTTGTTCTGAAGAGGGCTCACTTTTAAACTTTAACAACACTCAAGTGGCTGCAATTTTTATCAGATTGTTTGGAGTTTGATTTAGTTCAAGTCCTGAAGCCACAATTAAACTTGCAGCTACCTTCTCTCACTAGGCTTCCTCCAACAGCTGGAATAAGCTTTGAAGTCTGCAAAGACACAGGAGAAATGTTATTTACAGCTGGTTTGCACAGTACAAGCAGAGACAAGTTGTGTTGTGCGTTTCCAGGGCTGGTGACAGACCATTTCTCACCAGCTCTACAGGAAGTCACTGAAACTATTTTCCCCTCCCCAGATGCTCTATAGGCTAAGAAGCTGGAAATGCTGCAAGGCTGGATTCAAAGAAGTGCCCAGAATAACCCGAAAACAGATCTCATTACAGTCAGCATTAAACCCTACCACTATCTCCACCGGAGATGGACGTAGCCCAACTCACAAGCATAAATTCAGGCTTTCAAGCACAAATCCCAAGCACAAATACATGTTTGGAGGAGAATGGATTGAGAACAGCTCCGAGGAGAAGGACCTGGGAAATGAGAGGCTCAACATGAGCCAACAATATGCGACTGCAGCCCAGAAAGCCAACCATATCCCAGGCTGCATCAAAAGCAGTGCGGCCAGCAGGGTGAGAGAGGGCATTGTTCCCCTCTGCTCTGCTCTGGTGAGACCCCACCTGGAGCCCTGCATTCAGTTCCGAGGCCCCCAGCACAAGAAGGACATGGACCTCTTAGAGTGAGTCCAGAGGAGGGCAACACAGGAGATCAAGGGGCTGGAGCACCTCTCCTGTGAAGACAGGCTGATGGAGTTGGGGTTGTTCAGCCCGGAGAAGAGAAGGCTGCAGGGAGACCTTACAGTGGCCTGCCAGTACCTATACAGGCCTACAGAAAAGCTGGGGAGGGACTCTTTGTCAGGGGGTGCAGTGACAGGACAAGGGGGAATGGCTTTAAACTAAAAGAGTGTAGGTTTAGATTAGATATGAGGCAGGAATTCTTCACTCAGAGGGTGGTGAGGCCCTGGCACAGGCTGCCCAGAGAAGCTGTGGATGCCCCATCCCTGGGGGTGCTCAAGGCCAGGCTGGATGAGGCTTTGGGCAACCTGGTCTGGGGAGTGGAGCTGGGTGGGCTTTAAGGTCCCTTCCAACTCAAACCATTCTGTGGTTCTATGATTCTGACTGCTGAAAGCCACCCACCTGGAGAGCCCAAGAATTCAGTGGGATGCTAAACCTATTTAAAAGTAAATGAAAACAGTAATAATAACAAGAAAAACACAGATGCATTTTTAAGAGAGAAATCCACTCAGTCATCCAGGAGGGGAGGAGGACTTCAGCCCAGAGAAGCCACCCCACATGCTGTCACCTCTCTCCAAGCAGCTCACCAAACAAGGAACAATATCATGGTCTCTGCACAAGCACATAATGACCAAGGCAACGTTCTCTGATGTCAAAGGAAGTTACACTCATGGACTGAAAGCTATACAATTAGTAGAAACGTCATCCAGGAGAAAGAAATAAAATATCGTGTTCTCCCAGGCTAAGCCACTGGTGTTTTCTGTTTGTGTTAACTTGCTGTAAGTGCCTGCAGGGTCTGTACTTTGATTAACTGGGGATGACTGGCAGTACAGGCACAGACACGTTTAGGTAGAATTATTATAGTATCCAAGCTCATACACCAAGAAGGGCAGAAAAATCAACAACAGCTCAATAAAACAACAGTGAATTTTCCAACACAAAATGCTACACCACTCCACACCAAGGTCTGCTCTTGGTGCAAGAGAAGAGAGTGAACTCAGGAGCTTTTGAGATCAATCTTAGCATTGCTACGAATCCCACAGAACACCACTTCACCCAAAATGACTATTCATTTGCCTGGTTTTGTATGAAGTTAATCAGAAAACAAGCTAAGACCACTGTCTCTCAAACCACCACGTGATACATACTCTGCCCAGCACGCAGCCAAGACCTGCCTCCAGCTCCCAGGTCAGCCCTCCACACCAAACACTAAATGAACGCTGTCCCTAGGGTTTAGACAACACAGCGAGCGAAGAACATTAATGGTTATGATCAACTCTTTGAACAACTTGAACCACGCTTATAAAAATGGCAAAGGGTGGAAGTCCATGCAGACCCCGGAGCTGGGGTGTGGGCAGCGGCCCAGCAGGGCTGTTCTGCGGCCTGTTCACAGCGCTGCCATCTTCTGCATCCTGACAGTCCCAGCAGTGCCCAAACCCAGCTGCCACCAACACACTCACCCAGATGTAGCACCACTGGTATGATTTTAGGGTCTGATTTGATGCCTGGTACAGTATCTACTATTACCTATACCTGCACAAAATGAGGCCTATACGCTTATCTAAATGAAGTGAGAATTGGGATTGGTTTAGTGCGGATGCATAAATTCTCATAGAAAACAAGCTAAGAGACACTAACAAGCTATAATTTATAACTGTTTAAGATATCCTCGTTATGCACATCTCTTACACTAAGGACAAAGATGCACATAGGAGACAAACTACTCAACTGTCACATCTGTTTATATTGTCTTTTGTCATCATACATGACGAAAACGTCTAAAAGTCTTGGGTGAGTGCATGGTAAAAAAAAATGCTTAGCCTCCCAAAACTGCCTGCCCTGGAATTACAGACACCAAAATGTTCCCACCATAAACTATTTTTTTTCAAAATAAATAACAGACAGATCCAAATACCCTAGTCCCTGTCAATATTTTTGTTGCATACTAACAAATCCTCTTGTATGACACCTGAAATGCATTCCTGTTGAGAAGAGTAGTTTTATTGCATGGCCACGACCTGGAACAACTTTCAGCCAGCACTGATTAAATGCAAATTCTGATATGCTGCACCACACACCTTCCACACAGAAAAAAAAAAAATTGTATCAAACACTTCCCATTTGTCTCTGTCATTTAATATAAAACATTTATCTGGATGCTGGATATATGAAGTGTCTCTGAGAATAGCTCTCCAGATCACATGCACAGAAAAAAACTCACTCAATGTGCATTGGCTAAGTGCAAATGAATTAATGAATGTACCATTGCTGTGGATATTATAGTCTATCACTAAACTGATAATTTGCAAATGAGAAGCTGAGAAGCTGCAGCCACTGCTCTCTCCAGTGCAGTCCCAGAAAGCTTGCAGGTGTAGAGTGCCTGATCCTTCAATGCTCAGGGACAGGCTCAGGACATGATCAATGACACAGCCAACACCTGCCCATGTTTACTTCCACTCTTATTTGCCCTGATTTCTTCCCAAGAATGCCTTGCTTGTGAAAGGCACAGCATGACATCTAAGCGACTTGCACCCTCCCTGCACTGACAGACAGTCTGGAAGGCAGCAGAAAAGCAAAAGCTCCCCTAGAGCACACTCCAGGATTAACAATAAGGGAGGACTACTTCTGGATGGAAGCTTTGGCCCATTGTCATCTATGGCAAAATTCCCAATAAAGTCAACGTAGCCAGGATTTCACCTCTCCTGCAACGATCTTGTCTCCCTGCCCGTTCTGCCCTGGGACTTCCAGCCAGCACAGTAAGGGTGGTATCCATGCCAGCAGCTTTTGTGTTGTGGGCTGCAGACAGAAGTCGTGAAACCCTTCACATAAGCAATCAAAGGCTCATCAGGCAGGGAGAACTTTTAGGCATTCCCAAACCATGAGGGATTCCAACCTGCATCCAGAAGTAGGATGTTTCGCATTGGCACACCATGCTAAAACAAACCTTCCCCTAACCAACTTTCTGTCCTTCAGAAAAACCTGACTGTAAATACAAGCAATATGAGTGCAGCTGGCATGTGTCAGAAGACATTTGAGAATTCGGCACAGAAATACATCTGTAGTGGAACAGCAGCTATGAACTCCTAACAAGCAATGGCTGAGCACCCTAACTCCCTCATAATTGCTCCCTTCGTTGTATTTGACAGAAACCATCAACCACAGTACATCAGGTCACAGCAGCACAACTTCATGGTGGGTGACCACATAACCTGATGTCCTTATGTCAGAAACAGAGCAAAACAGCACGCAGGGAAATGGGGTAGTCAGACCTTATCTCTGCACAGACGATAACCACACAGAAACATAACATACATTTAAGGAAGCATCCCATGTACCACCAACACACAGGTACAGGGCATGGTCATTAAGAAGCCACCGGATACTACATCTTGTTAAGAATCAAGCTTAAAAAGAAAAAAAAAGAAAAAAGAAAAAAGAAAAAAAAAAGAGCAAAACTGAAGAAGTAAAGAAAAAGACACTATGGTTTGCTGCATCAAGGCAAGTACAGCCAACCTGCTGATTTTCTACAACTCTAGCACCACCAAAGGATCAGGCAGAGGGATATCCCCAGTTTCCAGCCCTGCAGTATGCTTGCTCCTACCTGGCTCTCTCAACAAGACTCCAGTGCTTTTTGGGTGCAAAAATCACGGCTGTAAGCTCTTTCTCAGCAGCACTCTCCAACGGCAGGCTGGCTCTGTAGGGATCTTTCCTTTTCTCCTTGCTTCTGTCACCAAGTCCTTTCCAAGCAACAGAAGTAACTTTTTGTTCAAGTGCAGGATAAGCACTCCGTATGTCAGCAGGAATTAAAAAAGGCAGATGAGACCTGCCCAGGCTGTTTTGCCATGTTCTGCTTTCGCAGCTAGAGCCTCTGCACAACTGCTCCAGACCAGGAACAAGCCCTCAATGAGCAGAAACAGTCCGGGCAGTGGCTAGGAAACAGTGCAGCACTTCTCCACATTTCTCATAGCTCACCCTTTCTTGCTTCCTTTGCTGAGAACTCGAAACAGCTTTCATACAGCAAAGCATCTGCTAAATGAGAGAGAAGTTAAAACGCCTATGCCTGTGGAGAAGACTTTTTTTTTCTCTTTTTCTTTCTGCTGGACAGAGATTGGTTAAGGATTCACAAAACCCCAATCAAATGGAGCACCTCTCTAAGCCTGTCTGACAGTGCTGCAAAGGCAAAGCAAACGAGTAAGAAGGAGAGCATTCATTTCCACGAGTCTCTTCCTTTTAACCAGCCTTGATGCTTTAGTGCCTCTGCCGGGATGCCAGCACTGACTTCCCTTTATGTCCCATTTACTTGCATTTATTTTAATTGGATCTGGGACTAAGGACACTCGGCAACCCTTAATCCTCCCAACAACAAAGCAAGGGCATGAAGCCACCACGAACAATAACAAAAAGAAAAAAAGAAAAAAAAAAAAAAAAGAGGGAAAAAGACACCCACTGATGCGTTTCTCGGGGCAGCGCGGCTCTCTCTTCCTCCTGCAAATAATCCAGCTGGGTTCAAAAAGTGGGCAAGGAGAGGCTGGATTATTTCCTTTAATAGCACAAGTTGGAGCTGGGAGAGCCACGTTTAACCCATCCCCGGCCGGTGCAGGGGTCCTCCAAGTGCTTGCAAACGGGAAGGGCAAGACGAGCCCTTCCTTTTGGACGCATGTGGGGAAGAACTAGGGAGAGAGGGAGCAAAATGCGACCAGCAGGTCCTCTGCTAACATCCCTCCCTCTCTCCCCGGCCCAAGCAGCTGCAGCCGGTCCCCAGGCTCGGCCAAGAGCAACTGCAGCTGAAGAGCAGCGACAGGCACACACACACACACCCCGTTACCCTCACCCTGAGCATAAACAGAGAAAAAGAGGGGGAAAATTCAAAAAAAAAAAAAAGCAATGCGGAAGGATTAATGCTATTACAAATTCTATAGGAATATGCGCTGGTCTTGCCTGCACGGGAGCTAAAACCCGGTGCAAAGCAAGGAGCGAGCCGGGGAGCGGCCGCTGCACCTTGCAGGGCAAAGCGGGCGAGCGCCCCAAAAGAAGGGGCTGCAGCTGGGGGGGGAGCCCCCCAGGAGCCGCAGCCGCATGGGGCCAGCGTTAGGGCCGGGGCTGCAGGGGGAGCGAAGTTTTCCCCGAGAGGCAGCCCCCGTGCCCTGCCGAGCCCGTAAGGTGGAAAGTTTCACCGCGGACCCCCCCCCCGCCACCCCCAGCTTTGCACCCACCCTTCCCTTCTGGCACATCCCCACCGGGTACGCACCGGGCTGCTCAGCTCCGGGGGCTGCCCCGCCGTCCCCCCCGGCGGGTATCCATGCGGGCAGCGGCGGCGGAGCCGGGGCGAGCAGGGAGCGGAGCGGAGCGGAGCACAGCGCAGCCTGCCGGGAGCCCAGCCCGCACCCGCCTCCCGGCCCGCGGGGAGGGACCGCGCCCACCCCCGCCCGCCCACCCTACAAACCCCCAAGGCCCTGCTCCCCCCCCTCCCGGAGGGGCTGCACCCCAAAAGTGTGTGGGTCGTGTCCCCCCCCCCCCCCAGGGGTTGGGGTCGCCCCCTGCCCGTGCTGAGGGGGGCATCGCTCCTGTGTCCCCGCACCGAGAGAGGGCTCTGTGGTGGTCCCTCCCCCGGCTAGGGTAAGGGGGTCCCGGGGAGCAATGCCCGAGCTATGGGCATGGCCACAACTTGCCTGGGGGCTCTTCGCCCGACACCAGGCTGGGGCACGATCCTGCTGGAGGTACACCTGCCCCCAGAGCCCCTCGCTGTGGGTTCAGTGGCCAGGGAATCAAGCGAGTGCTGCCTGTGCCCTTGAAGTGATGTCCAAGTTCCAGTTTTGCCTCTTTTCGCAGGACGTTGTGCTAAGGAGCCTGTTCCATCACCAGTCTGTTTCCTCTCCTAGCAGAGGAGCCCAGGCCCCTGCTCCACCAGGGACCTCATCCAAAAGAGAAAGGCAGATACCACTTTTACATCCTTTTTCTTTTTAAACGCCGGCCAGCTTCAGCTCTCCCCTCCTCTGCGAGAGCTTTGAAGTGCTGCTAATTGTGTTTGTTTTCTGGTCTGCTGCTCCTTCGCTTTGTCCATGCCTCCCACTTGGCTGCAGGTCACAACCGCGAAACCGGTGTCCAGGTACGAAGTTCCCCGTGAGGACCAGCACTGCAGAGCCCTTCGCTGATCCCTGAGCACACTCGCATGCCCCGGTCAACCTGGGCTGTAATTCCGTGTGAAGGTGAAAAAACAAACGAGCAAACCAAACCAACCAGCCCCTCCACGCTAATCACAGGGAGCGGGTTAATAATCTCAGAGGAGGAAGGCACGGTCTGCACTGTGAAAAACGAGAAGGAGAAAAAATAAATAAATGGAAAACACATTTGTACAATTTGGTAGCTGGAATTAAAAGCCCCAATGTTCCGCAATGGAAGTGTGTGACAAATACTGGTCTTGTCTAACACGTACAATGGATTTAATAATTTTATACCCTCCACATGGTTGCATTGAATGTGGAAGGTGATCCTGTGCAAATCACCTTTTCTAGCAGGTTCTTACCAATTACATTTAAAAACTATCTAGAAGTCACCAGAAAAGCTCAGAGCCTTGTCGTGTCAGTCGCTAAATAAACACGGCAAGGGGATGTCCTACTCCGAAAAGCTCATAATCTGCATTGGCGAGACAAATTTAGAGTGGGAGGAAAATGTATTATACTGCAGATGGTGCTGAGAAAGAAACCGATTTGCCCAAGGTCATGCAGGAAGTCTGTGGCAGAGCCAAGATCTAAACACAACTCTCCTGAAAACCAGTCTAAAAATAGTGCTTGGTAATTGCACATGGGCTCCAGAAAACACAGATTACACAGATAATCATCTTTGGACCAGTATTTTGGAGGTGCCAGGCACTATTTCATTATAATTTTCAACTGCATTGATAACTGAACAGTCACTTCCTAAATTTAAACCACATTATTTGGAAGCCCCCAGAGCACAAATTCAAATTGTGGGACAACAGGCGCTAGTGGATAGCATCATGGCTGATGCAGATGCTTTCCTAGGGTGCCTGCTTCCACTGCCCCATTTCTAGGGGAAGGAGTGGGTGCCCAGATCTGTATCCAGCTTTGGAAGGACAAACCTTGCTCATCAAAGTGTTTTCTTGGGGCTCCAAGGGGCCGTGCTGTCTGTACCCACACTCCGCCTGGCAGCAGGAACCTGTATTTGATCCCACGTTCAACTACCTCCTGCTTAGCCCCTTTAAAATATTCCCTGGAGTACATCTGTCATCTGCTCTAAAGGAAAACCTGTCTCAGGCTGCACAAGGTGCCTTCCTGGGGTCCTCCTCCTGTCCTGACTGCCTCTTACTGGTTTTCTTACCCAATACTGATTTTTTTTTCTTGCAATGCAAAACCCACACAAGCAGAAAACAACGCCAACATCGTGTGGCACCCTTCAGGCACCCTTACTTGTCACTTAGGAATGCTATTTACACATAAGTTTAGTGACTGTTAAAACGTATAAATGCTAATGAGTATTAGTAGAAGTGGTTAATGCAGTTTTCCTTATTAATCAATCCTACCAGCATGGTAATGATTTCTGTTGTTCTTCTTGAGCTTTCTCCAGCAGGGAGTGAGCTCTTGTTGATTAGCAAGACCATTTTGCATGTGTATAACATTTTGTTCATCCGTAACAATCCTATTACCGTATTTTTTTTTCCTCAAGGAGGTGAGCAGTTCCCAACTCATGCTTAAGGAATAACTGGGGCAGAAGGAATCGTGTCGTCTCCCATGCCACAGCTTTGCAGTCACGTATCTGTCAGGTTCAGTAGAGTTATGCAGCTGTGCAGAAGGATGGGGAGCAGGATGGCCAAGATGCCCCAAATCAGATAACAAGTCAGGGACAGCCAGGAGCAAAGCTCCTAGCTTCAAACCTCAAAATAATTTGCTACTTTGCAGCTGGTTCTTGAAAGGTAAACAGCCTCGAATGACAATTGGAAGCACAGTAACATAACCATTGTGCCTGACTGATAATGTCGTGCTCTACAGATACAGACCAGGAAACAGCTTTTAGGTTCCCACATCCTGAGTAGCAAGAAGAATCTCTCCTCATTTTCATGCCAAGATGATGGGATTCAAGAAGATGTGGGTAAACTGCTACGACAGCAGAGCATTTCACTTCCTCTAAACTGAGTAATTTACATTGAAATGGTCATAAATAATTGAGCTAATATAAATAAAAATAAATCCAAGCAGAAAGAAAAGGTTTTCCGAAAGATTCAAGGTTCAGAAGACAGGAAGACAGGTTTTAGACCTGATGCTAACTGAACCTGCAGTGAGCTCTTGAAGCTGAATCTCAGCATACTATCATAAATTATGAAACATTGACATTTCACTTTGAATTAACGCAAAGGGCTATTTATACACTGTTTTAGAGTCAGTTGCCTGGGCAAATTAATACACTTTTTCCTTCACCAGGCCAAATGTTAGCAACACTGCTATTTTTCAAAGTATCGAACTACTTGCATATTGAAAATGTTGTTTAAATACAAGCCCCAGGGCTGTTGTATGAGTTACTTTGAAAAGGTAATCAGCCATAATTCACTGGCTCCTTGATCCAAAATCTGACTTGATTCAAAATACTACTGATTATTTTCAGTGTGAGAGGTTGCTTATTGTCTGGGAATTGCTTTCTGCTTGTAGGGCCACAGGCTACCAACATAGGAAAAGCCGTTCAATGGGCTACGATTGCCTTTCTGGGCTTGCTACCAACAAAAGGTCTGGATAGCAAAGAAAGTCCTCTTTGGCAGTGGATGAGCTAGGCATGAGCAAATAATAATAATAAAAATATTCACTATATTTGCCCGAAATTTGAACTTTGGATGTGACTGCATATTGAAACATCAGCATATTGCTCACCGGCATTGGCAATGCTTTTGTTTATTAAAAAAAATAAATCAAAAAGAGGGAAAAAAAATACCATTCTGAAGTGATTTTTTATGTGACTACTTTTTACAGACCTATGTTTTAGGCATAATTTCAGCAGAGCATTGGTGAAGAATGTGCTTAAATACTGAATGGTTAGACCTACAAACATGCTTAAGTGCTTTGCTGAACTGGGGTTTACCATAATTGAAATACTTATTTGAAAAGTCATCCAGTGGTATGAAAACAACTCCTCACTTCTAGCAAAAATCATGGTTTCCAGGTCCATAATTAGGAACAAGATACTCTGGTATCTCCAGCTTGGAGCCTTTTATTTATCTCAGAGAGAAAATCTCCCAACTCAGAAGCGCCTCAGGACTGATGTGAACAAAAATACAGTCAAGAAACCTGTAGGTGAGTTTCTGTCTGATTACCTGATTCCCTTTAGAGAGTCAGGCTCCTGGGCACACCAAGGACTTCTGTACAAATTTCTTACATCTTTTTTTTTTTTTTTTTTTTTTTTTTTTCATGTCCCATGGTAGTGGCTAACACTAGTGTGGTATTAAGGAAGTTAACAGATTGTGACAGTGCTCATGTCCTTCTGTAGAAACGTGATGTGGCAGCGCGGGACAGCTCGATGATGACGACACCAGAAATTTGCTTTGAGGCCATTCTTCACATTTCTTCTAGAAGTGAGTCTTATACCAATGTTATTCAAGGGCATTGCATGGCCCTGCTCTGCAGGAGGATCTTCAGCAGACGCTTTTGCACCCTGTGGGTGCTATTACTGTCATAAGGAGGATGGGTACGGCACACGTCTTATCCCTAGCTGGCGGTGCTGTTCAGCAAGGAAGATCTCCTGTTGATGCAAAAAACATTGCAGTTAGGTTTTTCTGGGTCTCTCCATCTCGTTCAGAGACTGCAGTGAGATCACACATCACAAAATCCATTTTGACAGTTCGTGTTGAAGCATTTCTCTCCTATTATGCCAGATTATGCCTTACAGCAGGACGCTATTAGCACTTCCAGCAGCAGGATGACAGAGGTTTGACTCAAGCCCACAGCAGTGAGGTCGTTCAACATAAAAGAGAAACATTTGTGCCAGCGTGCCTGCAAAGCCCACCATCTCAAAGACGCAATGTTTGTGGTGGGTTCTGCTTAGATTAGTAGCTTTGATTATTTAAGTTTGCTCCTGTTTTCACTCTGTTTAGCTCCCCCTGGCCATATCCTGGATGTCTTTCAAGGCCAGCTGCTCATGAGGAGCAGTCCAAGAGGGTTGCAGTGTCATCAGAGAGCCCAAGGCAAATAGCAGGAGGTGATACAGGAATGTGTACCCTTTATCAGAGTAATGTGCTACATCTGATAGCTTGATCTAACATATCAAACCCTGTTCAGAGAAAACTGAGAGCAGGGTGTTTTTTTTTTTCCTTTTTTTTTTTTTTTTTTCTTCAACTGAAGCTGATCTGAATGAGGAACAGCGTGCTATGTGGAGCCAGAAGTTTTCTTCTTCTCACAGCTCTGCCAGGGAGTTTCTAGGTAGCCCTTGCCCTTGAGTCTGATTTCCCATTGTGAAAAAATAAGGTGAGAGAGTTGCTGTGGGTCATAGGACAAGAAAAAGTGATCTTTTTGTGAAGTTACTGGTCAGATATAGTTTAATTCCCTATTAATCTTGTGAGACTAGAGAAATCATGGGTAATCTCTGTGCCTCAGTGTTCCTGTGATACAAAACCAGAAACACTTTTGGTCTGTCTCCCGCTTTTAGACAAATAAAAATGCCTATTGTTATGTATTTTGCAGTGATTTACATTCTAGAGGTTTGACGTTGACTGAGGTTCTGTAATTTTAATAACAGGGTGAGATAAATAGTTCTGAGGTTTCTCCTTGGAGCTCTCAGAGGTTAGTGGGAAGATGCTGCAGAAGCATGTTATCTGAGTTTATACACAAGGAAGAATAAAATGAAAGCAACTTGGTTGTATAAAAATCATGAAAGGTCCTGCAAACAGACAATAGAAACCCCTAAGGATTCAGGATATTGTACAGCATAAGGAAAGGAGTGATCTTACCCACAATAATTTTGTAAAGATTTTTCTGTTCATTGTACCAAGCACTGGCTCCAGCAAACATTTAAACATGTGCTTAACTTGATAGACATGAGTAGCTTTTTGACTTCAATTTTAATGCACATTTAAGCTTACACATGGCTGTTTGCAGGGTGGGGATTTAGTTTGGGATTCCCTGGTCCTTTACACCACATGATTTCATTAGGTGTTGTCTGTTTCTGTAGCACTGCCTTAGGGCATGAGCCAAGCCCAGCTGAAGTCAGGGGGAATCTGTACAGATTTTGATGGCAGTTGGATTGGACCCTTTATAGGAAACAAAAACAGATTTTGTGGAACATGAAAGCCAAAAAAAGAATCCTCCTAAATTTGTGGGGATGAAATACTCATTTCCTGTTTTAGGACTAGAGACTTTATAAATCAAGTTCCTAACCAGAGCAAAATTTTACCAGCTGTACTGTAGACCACTGAAAATAAGGGGAAAGTATAACACTCCCTGAGTTTTAGCTGAGCAGAAGGCATTATTTGGCTGCACGTAGCAGTGCAGCAGGAAGTAATGACCATGTTTATTTGGGTTCACAGGTTCTTTTGCTGTTATATTCTTTCATGGTACCTGGTTTAAAAAATACACATGAAGAATATATTTACAAATGCTATCCTATCTGTGGTTTCATGCCATAGCTGTCATCTGACATGGGGTGAGATGACTTTCAGTTGCCATGTCAAGCTATCCTAGCTTAATTTGTGTCACAACTTCACTTTCTGCTGTTGGCATCATCTCTCAGTAGAGTTGCAGGATTAAAAACTTGTCATTCCTGAAAGACTTTTTGGTAATGAACAGCATTTGAGGCACAGAATTGGGTCTGATTTGATAGCATTGTTATTCTCTCCTTTTTTGGTGGCCACATTAATGACAAGTTGGCAGGTGTGCTTCATATTACTGCTGTTGGCTTTAAATGCTGCCCTCTGTCCTCTGCTTGCAGCTGAACCATTCCCAAACCACAATCTTGCACTCGGTGCTTGCACTCGGTGAGATGAAGTAACAAATAGCGATGTTGGAAAGCAAGAAGGGAATAAAAAAGGAAGAAAGGAAAAAAATAGCTATCCACTGGCCAAATAAAAACAACATGCCAGTGGTGGATGACTACAGTAAAGACAGGTGAGAATGGTCAACTATCTGTTAGGACAGAAGGAGGAATACTGGAGACCACGGAGAATGAGAGAAATGAAAAGACAAAACCTGACAAAAATTAATCAAGACGATAGCAGTGTCAGATTGGCATGCTATTGGATTGTGCTTTGAGAGATGGTACCTGTTGAATACCTGCTGCCACACAGCTCCTCAAAGCACCTATGAAATCAGAAGTCCCAGCTTTAGAAAACATCTATTTCTTATTGCTACCCTTTCCCCATTTTCTGGCAGATAGCTACAAAGGTTACTGTAGCTGCAACTTACATCTCCAGAAGGTTAATCTGTCTGGGACTTAAAGGAAGATCCAAGGGAAGAACAAAGGCTGAGGATGTTTATAAATGCCTAATTACAGATGCTGCAAGTTTTGTAGGGCAATTTGCAACAGCTAGGAAGGGACCTGGTTAATTGTGGGCTGTTCAACACCAGCTAAAAATCAGGAAGCCCTATCATTCCCTTCCATATGGGCAAATGAACCATAGTTGCAACTCTTATCCTGGGGCCACACGGGCAGAAATGGATTCTCTGGTTTCTATTAAGATGCAAATTGAGATCTTTTCCACTTTAGAGAAGTGATAGTATCTCTTTGTAGAGTGAATTTCATTGGTATCTAGTAAGTCTGCTTCAATCTTTTTCTTCTTACATGTATTTGTAAGTCTTATAGGAATTTAATATCTTTGAGATCCCTATCCTTCCAAACAGGGGTTCAAAAGTTTTGGGAGCGTACTGACTGACAGTCTCATGCAGTGTGACTGAACCAGACATTTCCTCAGCAAGCCAAGCTGCAAACACAGAAAGCTTGGGAGGAGCGCTGCATTGAAATCTGAACGGTGGAGACCCTCACTGGGTTGACATGTGCAATTTAAACCTAATGAAAAAGTCATTTTCCTTTCAGTCCTACCTCAGTGGTGAAACTGTTGTGGTCTTTAGTGAGATCAAGATTTTGTGTCTTAATTATCATGGAAAAGAACTTGGTATCACAGAGCATCTATCCAAACTTATATCAAAAGCAATGTTACAAGAGGATTTGGATTGTAAACCACTGAAAACTGCAGCTCTTCTCTTTCCTCACCCAAATATACCTCACCCACACAACCTCCCGCACAAACATAACTCATGCCTCTAGAGACAACACAAATCGAGGCTCTTTCATCCCACACTGTAGAGATCCCCTCTCCTCTTCCCTCATCATCCCCTTTTCAGACATAAAGATGTTTCAGTCTGAGCAGCCTGTAAAGACATCATGGCTATTTCAGGCTGGTGGAAGAGGTAGCAGCCCATGGGAAAGACATCCCTTGAAAGTGCAGTGGCTTCTGTCTTACATCCAGGAGGCTATTTTACAAAATCCCTAGTCATTAAAAAAAAAAAAAAAAGTTAAAAGTTAAAGATTGTGCTGTAACGCAAAAAGCAATTTTGTTCCTATTAGCAAAATTTCCAGCCTTTTAAAGTTTTCTGTTACACTCTGCTGTTGCTCTGTATATTACACAGGGCCTCTGGAGCCATTAGGGTGTGTAATATGCATACAATAAGTTTGTCAAGCTACTCTTATTTCATGCACGTCAGTTAGTTGTGGGGATTAACTTCACTAGGGAGAAACGGCAAGGACAAACTGAGGGAACCAGCAAAGGAGAAGCTTAGCACAGCAGGAGAACAAGTGTAGAGATGGAGGAGCTGAGATTTAAGAGGCACACTTCGGAGAGATCTGGAGAAAACAGAAAAGAGCTTTAGGAACACAGGTTAGGGGCTGCCTGGAGAATGATGCCTCTGTGAGAGACATAGTAAAATGCTGAAAGAAACTATAACCCAAAGGGAGTGGTTGAGGCACTTGAGGCATGGCCTGCAAGAGGAGAACACAGCAGGTAGTTTGGAAGACTGAAGGCTGTTTGCAGGGATGTGTGCCTCCTAAAGATGGCTAATGCAATATTAAAAGACAGAGAATCATAGAATCATAGAATTATTAAAATTAGAAAAGACCTTCACGATCATCTGGTCCAACCATCATCCAATCACCAATATCATTCACTAAACCATGTCCCTAAGCACCACTTCCAACCTTTCCTTAAACACCCCCAGGGATGGTAAAGCCACCACCTCCCTGGGCAACCCGTTCTAATGCCTGACTGCTCTTTCGAGGAAGAAATGTCTCCTAATTTCCAAGCCTCCCCTGGCACAACTTGAGGCCATTCCCTCTAGTCCTATCACTGGTTACGTGCAAGAAGAGGCTGACCTCCAGATCCCCACAGTTTCGTTTCAGGTAGTTGCAGAGAGCAATGAGGTCTCCCCTGAGCTTCCTCTTCTCCTGACCAAACACCCCCAGTGCTCTCAGCCACTCCTCATAGGTCTTGGGCTTCAGGCCCTTCACCAGCTTCGTAGCCCTTCTCTGGACATGCTCCAGGGCCTTGATGTCCTTCCTGTAGTGAAGGGCCCAAAGCTGAACACAGTACTTGAGGTTTGGCCTCACCAGAGCCTAGTACAGGGGGATGCTCACCTCCCTATTCCTACTGGATACACTATTCCTGATCCAAGCCAGGATGCCATTGGCACTTCTTGGCCTCTGCCCATCAATCCAACCTGTCCAGGTCCTTCTGCAGGGCCTTCCTACCCTCTGTCAGATTGACACTTCCCCCCAGCTTGGTGTCATCTGCAAACTTACCGAGAATGCACTCAATTCCCTCCTCCAGATCAATAAAGATATTAAAGAAGATGGATCCCAGCACCAACCCCTGGAGAACACCACTTGTGAACACTCTCGAGCTGGATTTAATTCAATTCACCACCACTCTCAGCCATTTTTAACCCAAAAAAGTTTACCTGTCTAAGTCATGGGCTGCCAGCTTCTCCAGAAGAACACTGTGGGAGACCGTGTCAAAGGCTTTGATGAAGTCTAGGTGGACAACAACAGCCTTTCCCTTATCCACTAGGTGGGTTACCCGGTCAAAAGAAGACCCAACAGGTTTTAATAGAGTCCCAAAGCAAAAGCTGAGACTGTAACCTTCTGTATCACAAGTTTCATATAAGGAAGAATTTTTTTATGATGAGGACGATGAGACACTGGAACAGGTTGCCCAGAGAAGTTGTGGATCTCACATCACTAGAATTGTTCAAAGCTAGGTTGGAACAGGTATTTGAACAACTTGATCTAGTGGAAGACATCCCTGCCTGTGGCAGGAGGGCTTGATGAGGTGATCTTTAAGGGTTCCTTCCAACAAAAACTGTTCTGTGTGATTCACCATACTGTTAATGTCCTCCTCACCACCTGAAAAACAGGAGCCTATTGCTATTTCATTTGCTTTTTGAAGGATTTGGACATAGCAAGGAAAACATTTGAACTAAACTTATGCAAATTTGAAAAAAAAAATATATATAATTGTTTTGGTAAGCATAAATTACATGGGAAAATCCCTGGATTGACTTTCATTGGATATCAATCATTTGATAAAGTGAAGTGTCACAGTTCATTTATGCGTTGCAGTAAGAACAGAGGAATTGCTAGACTCAACCTAACAAGATATCAGTGGGATTGAGCAGCCTGCCTTGGAGCATGTGCCTCCTGATATTTTGCAGAGAAAGGCAAGAAACACCCTAATACATGATAAGAGAATAACTTGTGCACAGAAAGTTTCTTCTGGATAACTCCAGACAGTCATTGATTGGCTTTTGCCCTGAGGCATTACAATTTATATCCCTATTATCTTTTTATATTGCCTAATAAAACTGTTGGCTGTTGCCATTACATGGGTAATGGACATTTATATAAAACTCTTTATGAGCTGTAGATGGAGATCATCCTCTTCACCACACACATGGAGCCACCTCTGGAGTAAAATGCAGCAGCTGTTTAATAGTCTGGTTTTATTAATAAACCCCGGTAAATTTGAAGAAGAAGAAGGACTCCACATCAAGTGGAGATTGCATGAGAAGTTTGGAAAAATTAGTTTTTCCTTCTTCCAGAAGAGGTTAGACCACTACAGGCCCTTTCTAGCTTGCTGGAAGTCACTGACAGCAGGCAGTTCAGGTTTCAGTTGTATATTGCCTTTAGAAAGAAAGAAAACCAAAGCACTTCAAGTGTACTGTGGCTGCTGCCCTAAAGGGGTAGGAAACAGCTGCTTGGCTCCCCAGACCCAGTTTCTGCAGCTCCAAGGTGTTCATCTCTGAGGGTCATCTATCATGGATTGATAGGGACAACAGTGAAATATTCCAAACATGTTTCTTCAGTAAAATTTGATGTAGAAAATTACGTCTACTTGAACACATTTGCTTTTTATCATTCATTGTTTTGTATTCTTCATTGCTAGAAATAATTTTCTGTGTTTTTCTTTTAATTTTGCTTTGGCAGAAAGCAAGAAATTATTTCTGTAGGAATGGAGAAAAGTCTTCATTGAAACTAAAAGCGATAACTGATTGCTATTTCCTTTCACAGAAGCATTGTTCAAAAGACAGAAAGAAAAATATCTACAGAAGTTATGAAGTCCTTGGTCTTGTCAAGGGAAAGGGTTCTCTGACAGAGGCATAGATGCCTACATTTTTTTTTTAAAGCAGCACAGACAATATCTGCAAAAAGTGTTCATAATATTTCAAGACTCTGAGAATGAAGAATGATTTCTAGTTTCTGTTTGTTTTACATAATATATAGCATTTGATGCAATAATATATTTCATAAATACATTTTTCCTCTCATTGCTTTTGTATACTTAATAATGTTCAGCACTCATGTAAAAATTTTTATCTTCAAAAGCTGAGAATTAGTTAAAAGCATTAACAGATTAATGTCCATAAGGGCATATATTTCCCCTAGAATAAATATTCCCTTCATATTTCATTTGGGGAAACTGAGAACAAACCTTAAGTGGAGTGAGGAGGGCATCACGTAGCTGAGCCCGTGTTAAAACAGTGGAGTCCTTGTCTCCCAGGTTTCCATCCAAAAAGGCACAGGGTGGTTGTACCCACACCATTAATTTCTCTGTCTTTCTTAAATACATGCCATCATTATAACATATTTTACCCATTTGAGTTAATCGGATATAAAACATTAACTTTTGCAGAGGTATTAGAGCTTCACTGAAGAGCACTCACAGATATTACAGAGTAACGTGAAATTTAACATGGAAGAAATTTGGTCCTTTGGTTTAAATGGACATGGAATTATCAGAATGAGTCCACAGGAGGGCCACAAAGATGATCAGAAGCACCTCTCCCACGAAGACAGGCTGAGGGAGTTGGGGTTGTTCAGCACGGAGAAGAGAAGGCTCCGGGGAGACATTGCAGCGGCCTTCCTGTACCTAAAGGGGGCTACAGGAAAGCTGGGGAGGGACTCTTTGTTAGGGGGTGCAGTGACAGGACAAGGGGGAATGGCTTTAATCTAAAAAAGGGGAGACTTAGACTGGATATAAGGAGGAAATTCTTCACTCAGAGGGTGGTGAGGCCCTGTCCCAGGCTGCCCAGAGAACCTGTGGATGCCCCATCCCTGGAAGTGTTCAAGGCCAGGCTGGATGGGGCTTTGGGCAACCTGGTCTGGTGGGAGGTGTCCCTGCCCATGGCAGGGGGGTGGAGCTGGGTGGGCTTTAAAGTCCCTTCCAACCCAAACTATTCTATGATTCTATGAAATGCCTTCGGTGAAGGTTTAAGATTTTCTCATCTACTCTCAAGCACTTCCTTACATGCACCCTAATTATCGCGCTCCCCTTACTTACTGGGCTAGTTACCTTTTTCAACATAAATACCATGCTGGGACTCTTTCCTTTTGTTCCTGATGGTTTCATCATTCAATTAAAAATAATAAAAAAATAAAAATAAAAAATAATTTAAAAAGTGCCGGTGTTTTTATCAGAGTGTGGTTTATACTTTCCTCTAGATATTACCTATAACATTGTGATGACTTAATGTTTGTGAAGCTTCCCTTCCTTAGGGCAAAGACTGAAAATAAATGCTGATATGAGAAGGATTACTGGATGGGGAAGGCAGCATTCATTAATACATCCCAATCAAGCCTGATGAAAAAGCCTTGCATATTGACATTGTGGATTAGCAATGAAATAGGATAAAGCAAACATTTTCCTGCTGGTAGAAGTGATAGCGCAGCAAAGGCTGAGGGCTTTTTTGCTTGTAGCAAATAAGTTCCTCTCCTCTTGTAATGCACCAGGGGAAAGGAAAGTTTTCTACTGGCAGATTACAAGAGATAGTGGAGGTGGAGGTGAACTTTAAATGTAGCCATCAGCACATTTTAGAGAGTGGCAATCAACATGAGCTTGATACATGCACCCACGGCCCATTAGATACCAGAACGTGCATTTTATAAATTTTTGCAGGTGACCTTTCATGTGACATCCTGATATAATTTGCCTGGACCCCTTTCAACAACCCACTGCTAGGTCTCAATTTTAAGCAGCACTGCTTGCATGGTGAATGCATGATGTGAAAGAAAGATGCATCAGCTCAGAGGCTCTTGCAGGTGGGAGGAAGGGAAAATGAATTGGCTGAAGTGAGCATCAGAAGCAAGGGTGCCCTGGGTTGGAAGGCAAGAGAACTCTGGGTCCAGAAGGACTCAGAGTACATAGTAAACTCTGACCTTGGAGGGACATAAAGAGCCTTTTGATGTTTCTTTTTCCTGGGATTAGATTAGATTGCCATAGGTGGTGTGAGGGTGTAGAGTAGGAATACAGAGGTGGCAAGTGTACTGGGGAGATTTAGGGACTGAAATGGGACAAATAAGGGGGAGGGTGCAGCCAGGAGCACAGTTCTGTGTGGCAGAAGAGGTGAGACAGAGAGACATGTCAGGGAGACAGTGAGAGAAAGAATGGACACAGCAAGTCTAGAGCTTGCCTTAAGCAGAAAGAGAGCATATAGGAGAAGAAAAGAGTTTTAGTCAGTTCTTGGACGGCTATATTAACGAGGAAAAGCTCCATCACCTGTTTGAACTGGGTATCATTTATACCTACAAGGTATTTATTGAAATTTGTACACCTCAGTTTTGAACTGAATTTTTTCCATCATGTCTTTGAGCTTAGAGCATGAGCACGAGGTTTTTAATTGAAGGGGGAAGCTCTTCTCACTTCCAGAAATTTACTTGGTGGCTGGTCAAAGCTGGTGATTCTCAGTGATGAGGCAAATGCACATTTCTGAACCTCACATTATCTCAGCTACAGAGTGAGTGATGAAAATGGCTCTATGCCATGGCCATAGCAGTTTGCTGTCGTTAGAAAGGTACCTTTGGCAACTGGGAGGAAGGCTAGACCTTGGAGTTTGACTGCAGATAAGGTACAAGACATGGGGAAACAGATCTAGAGGAAGAAAATATATCAGAGCTAGGAGAGATTGTGCTGTTCTCTCTCACAGAACTATACCTCCTTTAAAATAAAACGTGTATAACAGCTTGAGTCCTCTTTCAAGAATAGGTCATGGTGATGTTGTCCAGTGCAGAGGCTGATGGCAGGGTCAGCCATATGGCTTATCTCACAAAGTGATACTGCAAATTGCCAATGGTATAAATGACCTGGTGCTTTGAGACACTTGAAGAGTACCAGTGCACAAAGCTGGGGTTGCCTCCAAGGTAAAGGGCAAGCTTGTGATAGTCTGGGCTGTCCAATGGAACTTCTAGTCTTTCCCTTGGGCTGCACATAAAGATGAATGAAGCAAGACTGGGAGGACCTGTATGGAGATATTTCTTTCCCATTTCTCCTCCATGTGTTCTGTCCCATTCTTCACAGCTTCTCTCAAAAAGCCAGATCATAGAATCACAGAATGACAGAATGGTTTGGGCTGGAAGGGACCTTAAAGCCCATCCAGTTCCAGCCCCCTGCCATGGGCTGTCTGGGCTGCATGCACACATTGCCAGATCATCTTGAGCTTCTCATCCACCAACACCCCCAGGTCCTTCTTCTCAGGAATGCTTTCGATCCATTCTCTGCCCAGCCTGTATATGTGCTTGGGATTGCCCCGGCCCAGGTGCAGGACCTTGCAATTGGCCCTGTCGAACCTCATGAGGTTCACACAGGTCCACCTCTCAGGCCTTTCCAGGTCCCTCTGGATGGCATCCCTTCCCTCCTGTGTGTCGACTGTACCACAAAGCTTGGTTCCATCAGCAAACTTGCTGAGGATGTACTCAGTCCCACTGTCCATGTCACTGACAAAGATGTTACACAGCTCTAGTCCCAATATTCACCCCTGAGGGACACCATTTGTTACTGATCTCCACTAGGACATCAAGCCATTGACCACAAGAAGTACTTCATTTCCTGCAGAGTTAGCACCAAAGGGAGGTACTCCCATGACCCCATGACACTGTCAGCCTTTGGTCTGGCACTGGGCAGCAGTGCATAGGATATGGCCTCCCTCCCTCAGTGATGGCAGGAGTACTGCTCCGTCAGCCTGGGCTGTCTCCATGCTATTAAACCTATTCAACTCTCTCTTTTTTTTTTTTTTCTTTTTACCTTGTAAAAACTGGGAAGCTGCTGCCAAGCTGCCTGTTGGCCTTTAGTCCGTGCTAACATCTGTTCCACAGCTGACAGAAGGGACTTGGTCTGGGATGAGTGATGTCAGGGACTCTCCAACCAGTCAGCAGCATAGAGTTCCAGCACTTGGGAACATTCCTGGCGCTGTTTGTAAGCAGAAGTGTATATAAGTTTATAAGCATATGTGTAAGCATACTCTCTAACTACTGTTTCCCCACAAACCCTGTCATCTTTCAATGATCCTTCATTTATTCGATCCAGATAGAAGCTGGTTCCTTTGATTTACATTTTTTACACTCTTTCATGCTTCTGCATATTTTAAATCTGGAAAGAGTGTTTGTGATCTTCCAGTCTGATTGCCCACGTAACACTGCATTTCCCCATCAGTCGACAAAACTGATAGTTAAATGGTTAAGGCATTCCCTTCATAAGCAAACAACCTGTTCTTTTGGCGCTTATTGGTGCACTTGGAAATGCTCACTGATAGATTTAAATTAGCAGAATACCACTTTGAATGCAAGTATACCAGCTTTTAGCCTGCTTTCCTTCTGAAACAAGGCTTCTGTGCTCATATTCTGTGTGCATTTATCTCTCTGTCATTCTCTTCCCCAGGGTTTTTTGACTTGTGCAGTTTCAATCACATTTAGCAATGGTCCCAAGGAGATTATTTTTTGACAAGTTCTAATATAACAGAAGGTGGATTGATGAGAGAGGCACTGTTAATATCCCTGGGATAAGGGCCACAACATGAACTCAAGCATTATTAGGCATCAGAGAATACAACTGCAGGGTACAGGTCCATAGGAGACCAGGCTTCCCCAGTTACACTGCTTGCGGTTATGCATGTTGTATGTTTTGTCCGTATTTACCAATTTAGTCTTAATTTACGTTTCCTGGATTTTCTTCAGTCTTATTTTCAAATTCACTCCCAGTGGGAGTCCGGGATGAGCGGGATCCCTGCTTTTTCTCCTCCTATGCAAATCTGAAGATATTCCTGGATCTGATCCCAACAGGCCTTTTGCTTTGGAAATGACTATGATCAGAATATAGAATTAGAATCAATAGGCCAGCAAAGCTCAAAACCTGTTTTTTTATGAGAATGAGTAAGATTTTTTTTGGCAATTTTCAGTTTGAATGTCTACTCTGCTTATGGATCACAGCAGAGGGGAGTTAAAAATTATTTTTGGAGTTGAATTAGAAATGGAAAAGATGTTCCAGAAATCACCTCTGTATCCTTGATGGTCTCTGGTGCTGGCACACTGTGTCTCAGGACTTGTTGTTGGGTTTTTAAACAAAGGCTATAAACGGGAAAAAATAAGGCAAGTTGAACTGCTATAGCATCTATGCACTGAACTGTATCTTAGCATGGTGGAACAGTCTTCTCCTGTAGCAAGTGACAGAATATGAAGCAGCTGGTAGCACCAAAAAAAAAAAAAAAAAAAAAAAAAAAAAAAAGCAGGAAAAAATATAGAAAAAAAAGAAGATGAAGAAATTAGAAAAGCCTCTTGCAAACACTAGTGAATCATTCCCACAGGCTTTATGCTTGCCCAGCATGCTTTCTGTGTGCCAAGACCAAGGAAAATCACACCACTTCATTAAGGTAAGCTGCTTTCCAAAAGCAAGCCTGGTGTCTGCATGCTCTGATTGAGGCAAGGTGTCACAGCCTTAACCCATCATGGAAAGGACCGGATGATGGCGTGAGATTTTTTGGACGTGCAGCAGAGACTGAGCCCCAGCATGCAGGAAAGCCTTGTCCCCTGGATCTGTGTTCTCACCGCATAAATGCATGCCAGACACTATGTAAAGTGCCACCCAGATATTCTTCATTTCCAGCTGTAACCATAGGTTATGCAGCTGCACTAGCAGCCTTCTGAGTGCTATTTCAGCTCATTTGGGGATGAGAAGAACATAAGGATTCATCTGATAGCAGCAAATTGGGTGGGTTCCCCTGCAGTAGGGCTGCAGGTGGTGGTACCTAAGCTGTACCAAGGCAAAGGAAAACTCAGAGCACAAACTGGAGCTGGGTGCACATCGAGCAAACATACAGAAAGAGACGGGCTGAACTCAGATTAGGTGGGAAGAGAGCATATGGGGAATTTTTGGCATTTCCCTTAGTGAGAGTATCTTGAATGGAATATGGCAGCAATATGTCCTTCCTGCAAAGAAGGGTAACGGTGTTCTGGGCTGCATTAGGCAAAGTATCACCAGTAGGGTGAGGGAGGTTGTCTACTCAGCATTGGTGAGGCCACATATGAAGTGCTGTGTCCAGTTCTGGGCTCCCCTGTACAAGGGAGACCTGGACCTACTGGAAAGGGTCCAAGCCAGGGTCTCAAGGTAGAGAAGGGACTGGAGCACCTCTCCTGTGAAGAGAGGTTGAGAGAGCTGTGGCTTTTCAGCCTGGAAAGAGGAGGCTCAGGGAGGATCTCATCAATGTCTATAAACAGTTAAAGGTAGGATGCAAACAGGATAGAGTCTTCAAAAGCCACCTGGACATGGTGTTGGGCAGTCTGCTCTGGGTGTCCCTGCTTGAGCAGGGATTGGACCACATTGACCACATAGATCCCTTCCAACTTCAGCTATTCTCAGATGCTGTGAAGTTCTGGCATCAGGATTGCTTAGGAAAAAAACAAAGGCACTGAGTTAGGCTCAAGTGCCGAAAGCACAAACTATGGGATCTTTAACAGGCATTCAGTTGGTCAGCCCAGATTGGGATGAGTAACACTCATCTGGGAGACACAAGTGGGTGGATTATATCTCCACTCCTTGGAGCTGGTCACGTTCTTTGACTTCCTGCAGCTTCTTTGTGTAAGTGGTTAAGCATCAACTCAGAAAGATGTTCCTTTTTTTGAAAGGCATCATAGATGGTTAAAAATGTTCTGTCTGTGCTGTGTGTAAGGAATGTTTATGTTGCTTGTATGCAATGATGATTGCTGTAGAGCTCAACAATAACAAGATTTCCCACACAGAACAAAAGTTGAGAAAATTAAGTTCATATTTTGGGACACCCAGAATCAACAAAGACTTTTCCAGACACCAGAAACAAGTCCTGATGAGCATTGCCGATATACTAGCATGAGTCGAGTGGAAGAAATGTCTCTCCCTTTGATACCACTGCAGTTTGTCAGTAAATAGATTCTCAGTTTCTGGAAATCAGTAGTTAATTATCCTGAAAAATCATGATCCTTTAAAAGTATAAATATCTTTAAACAGCAATTAAAAAGTAATTATAACCCAAAAGCAATCAACAAATTTGTGAAAAAGAAAGTCATTCTGGCTGGTGGAATACATGCTGTGAATTGAAGAAAAGAAAATTTGCTTCAGATTTTATTTTAGTCCCAATTTTTCCTTCTGCTGTGGGTTACCTCTTCACTGACTGCCCCCTGATTGTGGTTAAGGAAGCACTGCCAGCCAAAAGGCTCCATGACCTTCGTAGCATGGATGGAAACACATCCCAGTTTCTGGGATTCACACATGTATTTTGGGTCACAGCCACTCCAGCATGCTTTGTCTATGTCATTGCTTTTCAGGGAAGGTTTTTTTTTGAAAAAAGCATGTTTTTTCTGCCTGTCAGATTTACTGAAGTATTTTTTTAAGAGCTAGACAAGCTTGAAATTAAAGCAACAAGCAATGTATTTACAGGATTAACTGCTTAATTATGAAATTGGAAGCAAGAAAAAGAAGCCTGTGAAAGGCAGTCCTTGATTATACTTAAATCCACATTTCTCCTTAGCTATTTTAGTGCCTCAACTGATGAAGAAAGATGTAACAGCACTGAATTGTGCCCACTATTGGTCTGGCTTGGCTTATGAGACCAGAAGCTCCATTTGCTTTCTTTCTTTATTAAAGATAGATTCTCCTTCACTTCTGTTAACCTGCTTTTCTCCTAACTACTCACGGTTGTTTTTAAATGGGAATATAGTATTTCAATTTATACCACATACAATCGTGATGACTTGCATTTTTTCCCCAGGTCTCTAGGACTGTGTTTCCCAGATGTCTACTATTTTTCTTGTAGTTGGATTAGAAAATACAGTAAGCTGGACCTTTTTTTTGACTCTCAAGGTGTTTCTCCAAATCTCCTTCTCAGTTTCCCACTGGAGTTTCACATTACAAAGAACATGGCCTCAAATATTCCTCTCCCTTACACTGAGTAATTTTGCATCCCCAGGCTGTGCTGTGCTGCTTCTCCTCCTGCTGAGAGAGCTGTTGTGGGATTGCCCTGTCAACTGCTTCAGGAAACTTTTCTTTTTGTCTGTGCAGCACCTTGCATTTTGAAACCACATCCTTACATATTAGAAAAAGGTAACCCTCATCCAGCCTTTTATAGTTGCTTTTCGTATTTCTGTGATGTCCTGAGAACCAGGTTGAGGAAAACAAGTGAGGACTAGATTAAACAAGTATGTAGAGACATAGCCCCTTTGAAATGCACTTAGGTACATAATCTCAAAGTCCAAAGTGCCTCACACTTTCTCCTTGAAACTTGCTTGCAATATATTTCTTTTTGGAGTGGGGTGGGGTGACTAATTCTCAGCCTCTTAGTGCCACATACATAAGCAAAAAGGATTCAAACACTGGAGACAACTATGATGAATTGTGCTTTATTCTTTTAAGAGTCTTGAAAATAGCCACTGTCCTCCTGTTTCTCACAAGCTGTGGGTGAATGTGTTTTCATAAGGCACTTGAGATCCTTTCCAGCCCCATTTCCTACAATTTCTATAATATTGTTAAAATTATTTCTCAATTTATCCTTGGGTTTTCTTTGAAAAGGCACATATTGCCTAATAATATAGATGGCAGATAAAGTATTTTGAGTAGTTTTTAAAGTTACCTCCCTTCCCTGACAAGTACCTTCTGTCAGGTTTGGGGTCCTGCCATCACAGCTATATTCTTCAAACAAGACAAAAAGAATTGGCTCCAGCTTAAACTATGAATCCCCTAAAAATATCTCTGAAGCCCAGATTGCAGATCTATGATGCCAGATTTGCATTTGTTTCTGCTTTAGTTCAGTCTCTGAGGTTCATTGCTATCGGCCAAGATTGGCCCTGACCTGTGCCTCCCTGTCTGTCTGGAGGAGTGACAGGTTCATTTGGACAAGCTGTTGGGTGTTGAGCAGGTGAAAGGTAAAGTGCTTCAGCCAGACACAATGAAAATGTCTGCTGAGCCTTTAGTAGGCTGGATTAAAGCAGTTCTGACAGCAGGCAAAGGCCAAGATTTTCCAAATGGTTGGAAAAGGACATGGACTGAAGCATGGCTGTGAAAATTAAAAAAATCTGTGTAGCAGCACCAGAAGACAAGAAGACCTGAGAACAAAGCAGTGGGTCAGAAAGGACTGATGAGAAAGCCTGGATAGCAGAAAAAGGACCAAACACAGGCCTATGTGGATGAAAAATACCTACATCAGCATGAAGCCTAACAGGGTAATTTTATCATTTCAGCTTTTTGAAAAAATTTTCAACCCAAAGGAGTGACTTCATGTTGACATATAGCTGTAACTGCACAGACCCTTCAGGACTTGCCCTAATGCCAAACTTGACGTCTAGACCTGTGTTCCTCCTTGCACAAGGGAACCTTCACTCAGGTGTTACATCAATGTATTAAGTCAGGGTTGTCCACTTTCATCCCTTTGCCTTGGACTCACGGCAGCAAAGAGGCTTAAAAATTAGAGAATCTAATGTGTGGAAGAGTATCAAGAGTATCTACAGTGAGGGAACCTTAGTGAGTCAAACCTTAGTTGTGAGCAGCTGAATGCAGAGAGTTGAAGGCAGGAAGGGACCAGTAAATCTCTGAAATTCCTGCACATAACAGTGTATTGCATTTCATTCAGTTACCCTGCACTGAGCCCCAAACTTGTGTTTGTCTGAAGCGTAGTTTATGGAAAGGCTCAGAGTTTTGCTCCAGAGGCACTGAATGATGGGGAATTCACCACTTCCTTTGGTAGTTTGTTCAGGAGGTTAAGCACTCTCAGAGTATTAAAAACGTTTGTCTTACTGTATTCCCAGCTTGTGTTTCTTCTCTTTAGCTTCCATGGGTTCATGTTTTGTCCATTGCTGCTAGGCTGGAGGGCTTTTTCTGGCTCACGTTGGGTACCCTTGTTGAGCTGTGCTGCTTTTAAGTCACTTCTCAATTCTTAATTTATCAGCATATTGAACTGTCGTTCTTTTACAACTATAAGTTTTCTCTGGCCATTGCATAACTTTATGTGGCCCTTTCTAACAAGAAGAGCAATTTTGATATCCGAGCATCAGACCAAATTATCGGTGTTGCCTTGCTAATGCAACAAATGGGAAACAAAATATTATCTTGTCACCTGCTCTGTGCTTACATATACAAAGACTGTTAGATGCATTCCTCAAGAATTGCTCTAGGGAACAATCCATGGCCTGTAAGCACAGGGTAAAGACTGGCTCATGTATACACAGTTCAGGGTGATGCCCTTTAGAGAGAGTCCACATCTCCTCTGTATAGTGCTTGGTCTGGGTCTTCTCTGAAGCATTTGAATTTTTTTTTTTTATTTTTATGCTTCTATGTTGTATAGAAATGGAATTTAAAACAAACAAACAAAAACCATCAAACAAACAAAACAAAACAAAACCAAAAAAAACATCAACAACAAAAAAACAGACTTAGTACCTTTATTCTAAAGGGGAAGGATGTGTTTATAAAGAAAGGGTAAAGCAGACTTGATTTGAAGTCAGTGTAGATTATCCATATCTGATCATCAGAAACTTGAAAGTCAGATATAAAGAATACTAAGCTGAGCTGCAAGAAAATCAGAGTGATAAAAAATTGTATTTTCCCCTCAAGTTCTAATTTTTCTTTAAATTAAAAGTACAGTATCTTTGTGGTCTTTATATAGATTTTGGTCCTACCAGTACCAGCTCAGCTCCATCCTGCCTTGAGGCAACCCATCACAAGTATGAATCTGTTCAGCTGCTGTTTTCTCTCCACATTAAAAGTTAACTTTTCTCTAAGCTTCTGCCAGTGCAATATCAAACCATAATAGCTGCTAATGCAAAGAATTAGGGTGCATTTCCTACTACTGCTTTCCACAAAGTGTTTTAGCCCAGTTTACTTATTCTTTCACTGTATTAGGAAGATCTATACCACTGACAGTGGTAGAGAATGGGGATATTTAACAGAGAACCTCACGAGTAAAGGAACAAGTGAATGAGTTGTAATAAAGGCAAAGTAGAGAGCACTTGCTCTTTCCTTGGCCAGATGCCTCTGTAGCTGTGTGCCATCTGGCAGACCCTCTCGCCATGTAATGGAAAGGAGATTGGCCTCATTGAGACCCAGAGGGCGTATCTGGGAGCCTCATGGAGATCCCTGATCAGACAACTCAGCACCAAGCTGCCTCTGTCCATACTGTGGAAGCAGTATAGGCAGTGATGAGCAGCTCTGGGCAAAAGTGCTTAGTGCTGCTTTGCTGTGGACCGGGTATTCTGGCTGAATTGTTGTGCTGATGTGTCTGAGCTGCTTCTGGAGGTGGCTCAGGTGGTTCCACCCAACTCAGCATCGCCCCATGGCAAAACATCAGAGCAGATGGGTGAGGCTGGCTTATCAGCAGCACACGTACTGGAAAGCCAGACAGGCTGCTACTTTGCTTGGTCTTCTGGGCATTGCTGAAGGACTATCCCAAAGGGAAAGGCACTCAGCACAAAGTGTGGAGAGCTTCATATGCTTCCTGCTGTGCCTTGGTGGGCCAAGAAACAGTTAACAGCGGTAGCACTTAAGCATCTGAGTTAGCATCTTTACTGTGAGGAGTGAAGCAGTTTATATTTCTTGGAGCAATTGTTCCAGGCTCCTCTGCTGTTCCAAGCCCACACTGCTGCTTTAGAGAAGCTCAGCTTGGGTTTTCTTCACAGTTGTGACAGCCAGAGACATCTAAAAATACAGAGAGCTGAGATTCCTCTGAACAATTGTGACTTCTGTCTCTGCTTTCTCCCTACCTACTCCTTCTGTTTCCCTGAGAAAAAAAAAAAGTTTTTTTTTTGTTTGTTTGTTTGTTTGTTTGTTTGTTTTGTTTGTTTTTTGAGGGGGGGGGCAGGGAAGGTTTTTTTTTTTTTTTTTTTTTTTTTTTTTGGGGGGGGGTGGGTGGAGGAAGAATGCTTTTAGATTAGAGTAGAGGAAATCAGGGTACCAACAGAGGCACCATCTATAAATATACAGTGAGCACAACACACTAACAGTTTTGGAGATTTAATCCATGTTTCTAAAGACTTGTAAAATCCCTGAATTAATATGTTGTGTTGATGTGAAGTATAATATATAACTGCACAGCAATAAATCAGAAACTGCATGCTAATATTTTACAGGTCAAATATATTTTCAACTTAGGAGTGAAAGGAGATACATTTTTTCTGAGCAGCCCTTGCTTCCAGGGCTGTAATGGCTTCCCAGTCATGGAAAGAATTTTCTTCCAATTCTTTACACAGCTTTTTTTTTTTTTTTTCTTTTTTCTCTTTTCTTTTTCCTCTTTTTCCTGGGAACTACATTACCATAAGCTGCAAGCTTTGGTTTGCTGCTTGTGAATGGCATATGGTTCCTCCCTTCAAGGAATGTCATAAGCATATCACTTGATCTTTCATGTTTAGTAGGAACTCAGGAAACAAAAGAGATGCCAAAGATGCTGGTTTGTAACAGAGGATCTGTCACTGGGTCATTGCTGTTAGTTTATTACCAGTGTTGTGATGTAAATAGTTCCTGAGGGAAAAGCAGGAGGGAAATAAAGGCACCACATAAGCAAAAGGCACTGCCCAGCCAGTTAGAGGGAGGACTGGTAAGTGATTTCCCACAGTGCTTAGTCCAAGCACACTGATGTTCATGCTCCGTCATGATTCCTTTATGTTAATATTCTTGCTGCTTTTGTGGCAATTGTTACTTTATATGTTACCAAGCTAGAAGAGAAGACATACTCTAAAAATTGTCCACATCCCAAGCAAAAAAAAAAAAAGCACTTGTTTGCATTTAATAATCACTAAAAACTTGAAAGTCTAAATTGGATTAATTGTCTCTATTATAAATTGATGGGGGAATAGCTATGCATTAGCCCTGAATTCTGATTACCTGAGAGGTTCCACTTGTAGTATAATTAAGAGCAACTTCATAATAGTGGTAGGTGTATGATTGAATAATAGATGCATCCCCTGCTGATGAAATTCAAGGCAAAGTGTTCATGAAGAACTAAAGCTTTTTTTTTTTTTTTTCCTTCTTCCTGCACTTAAAATGTTGAAAGATTTTTCAATTACAGACCATGTTTGCACTATTAGCAGAGACATGCCAAAGCCCTTGGTGCAAACACCTCCAGACTTAAGAGGGTTTGGCAAAAGATCCTGAATTTTGTGGCTCAGCTCTTGTTCTGAATAGTGTCATGTTCCCAGGTGCCTGTGGTGGGTGGTTTAATTAGGAATATAGATCAGACCTTGAAAGAGGTGCAGCAATACAAGGGACACCACTTTGTTGACGGCTCTTTGCTTAATACATATGCCCACTAGATGGCTGTAATTGGTGTGGTCATTTACTACTTAAAAATATTTCGCACATTCCTGTCTTTGAAACCATGTTTAGTCCTGTTCTCTGGTGACTTCCTGTACTTTTTGATCTTGCTATATATATGAAAAAGCACACAAAGAAACAAACAAACAAGCCCACCAAAAACAACCAAACAAAAACACACACATGCACACACAAAAACCAAACCAAATCAAACCAAACAAAACAAAAGAAAGAAAGAAAAAAAAAAAACAACACCAAAACAAAGAAAAAACAAACAAACAAACAAAAATTTTGCAGCTGTTTACCAGATGGTGCCTGAACACTCATAGGCTGTGAGTCTGGAGGAGCCCCATGGATGCTCTGGTCTGAGCTCTTGCACAGCACAAGGTTTCGCAGCGCTGTGCCCACAGACTGGGTGTGATTGAAACCTTCCACCCCTCTGATGAAAGATGCAGCCCAGCCACATGTGCCCTTCACTTTCAAGGACAAAATAATCTCCGTCCTTAGTGGAATTGCTCTGTGAAATGGCTCCAGCTAGATATCAAGCAGAGATGAAGGGTTTCAGGAGGAGAAAATTCAGCCTTGATGCATGGGCAGCCCTGTGCAGTGTTAGTGGTGCACCTGAAACACAGGACTGTCCATCCCTCAGTGCCGTGCCCTGGTCAGTACTTCTGGCTCTCCCTTTTCTGATGTTCTGCCTGATAGATGATGTTTAATTTTGAAATGATGCATTTATCATCCTTGTCACCACAAAGGCTAGTCTCTTTCTTCACCATATATCGATACGATGGATGGCTCATCAGTAGTGTGGAGGCACATCTAACCACATTTTACTGATATCAGATTGTGGGGAGACGGGGTACTGTTCAGTAGTTTTGAAGCCCCACTCATGAATTACAGACAGAGTGACATGGCAAAGTTCCCTTTATGTTGCCACTTTGACTTCTAGTCTCAGTGCTAGAACCTGTGCCTGGCACTGGCACCGCAGGGTTTTGTGGTGGCTTAGCAATTCCGAAGTGGTAGTGTGGTGACCAAGACAAATGACCCACTTGCAGCTTTGGTAATTTTTTTTTTTTTTTAAGCAGGATTTTCCACTACACCTTCAGCTGGAAGCTGAATGTAATGGGATATGATCATCCATAAGAGCACTGAAGCTCTGTTGGTCCAATTTGAGAACCACCACAAGTGTTCGCAAGGAGCAGTGTGTACATGACATGTGATCACAACAGCCAGCTTTGTGAATTCAATAGGCAGAAACCTTTACTCTAAACCCAGCAAAATGTTGCGTGCAGTCTACTGAAGTGTTATCACCTGGACTTCTTGTCACTTCATAGGCATTCGATAGCACCTGGTTGTGTCCCTGTAGCTGTGCAGACTGTCCTTAGCTCACCCATGGGGTACAGCAGCAAACTCCTGCACATGCAATGCCCAGTCTCACTGCAGTCTAACAGCACACTGTTGTTTGCCTTGGTGCAGGTAAGAGAACATCTTGGAAGGCTCTGATTGATATGCAAGCCCTGACTGACCCTGCAGAAGATGACACACTTGTATTTCAGAGGAGGTTGGCAGCCATGCCTGCATGATCATTGCTCCTTCAGTAATTTTTGCAGAGCAGTGTCAAGAAAAGCAGTATTTTCTGATTTGCCCTTCTCAGAAATCTTGCTGCTTACCCTCTGCAGGCTGAAATGTTAGCTGAACTGATGGCTTCAGCTCTAACACCCACCCTGGGTTCAAGCATGGTGCTTGCTGAACAGAAACAGAGTCATCATAATCCCTAGCAAACAAGCTTTCTTTTTCTGTGTATTTTTCAAAAGTAGATTTTTCAGTTACCTAAAATCTTCAACTGACCTATGCCTTAGGATTACTTTTTAGCTACTTGTCCTTTATGTTGTTGGCCATATATTTTACACACGCACTTAAATAGAAAATGAAACAATGACAACAACAACAACAACAAAACCCTAATTTTAAACACTTCTTGAGACTAATTATATCATGACAAAAGCTTTTGTTTTGTTTTAATGGGCTGAAGCATTTATGCTTTTCTTCTTTTTTTTTTTTTTTTTTTTCTCTTTATATTTTTTTTCTTTCTTTCTGGCTGGAAATGTGTAATATGCCTATCATGGATACTGTGACAGAAAGAGCCAGCCAGAACATTTTCTTTAAACTGACTAGTTCATAACCCAATGGTGCGTTTTCCAGTGTTTTTGTCTGAGAAGTTGAAGTTGAAATTTGCAAACAAAACTCTCTGTATCTTCAGCATATGAGGATAGGAAACAGTAGAACAAGTCAACAGCAAGTTGTTTGTGACAGACAACACGCCATCAAAAAATTCTTACCGTCTGTGTGCCTGCAAAATGTTTCTTTGTCTTTGTACTCCTTCTACTACAACAGTACAAAGAAAATGTGGTCCCAGTTTTCTGGTATGGAAGAAGAAAGTTTCTGTTCTGAAGGATATCAGGGGATTAAAATGGGATTAAAGGAAAAAAAAAAAAGGAACCTTTTCTTAGACATGGGATGCTAATTGTTGCACAAGGAAGCATACACAGAAAACTGGAATTAGACTTCCTGTGTGTTAACCCCAACATTGGTCCTGGTTCTCCTGCCTTGGAAACCTTGTGTGGCACTTGTGCATTGTTAACTCTGCCATTAGTTCCCCTGTTCTATAAGGGGAAGCTTGGTATTACCACTCAATTGGGATTTTTTTAGAAATTTGGCAAAATGTACTTTATTTGTGGAAGAAAGTACTCCACCCCAAAAATCTCACCTATTCCAAAGCCAGAACCATGTTGTCTTTCTCTAAAAAAAGCTAGCGTTTCCAACCCCGCCTGGCTCCACTAAATTTTGACCCAATACACACTGTACTTCATATTCACTGCCATGTTTTCTTGTTTTTCTCATGAGTAAACCATGCTCAGTTGATTTGCTCAGGGTTTTTGATTAGGGGCAGACAACTCTGTGGAGGTCAAGGATCTGGTTGGTTGTATTGAAGTGGAGGGTTTTCTGCAACTTTGTTCCCTAACAGTTTCATAAAGCAGTGAGGAAATACCACTGACAAAGGTGCTCCTTATTTCTAGAGCTAGCTGAAAGCCTGGAGGAAACTCCTTGCAGTATCTGCTACGGCCAAGGCAATGGAGGTTGCATCTGGGGCCACCATCCATTCCAGAATGGCCACTGTTTGAGCTGGGGATCAAGCCCTGGCAGTTAATCTATTCCTGTCCACTCTAAGTATGCCACTATATGCACAAACAAATCATCACATGGTAAGGCAAAGTGATGAAAGTGGGAGGATAGTTTCCTCCCAAACTCATCTGATCTGTTTGGAGCACGTGTACCTTAGACTGGTTAATTCCATTCTCCCACCCCAGGGCTACAGAAAGGCTGCCCAGCTATTTCTTTCCTTTGAACCTTAGTTTTTGTCCCAGAAAGGAAGAGAGCATGAAGCAGCACCCCCTGACCATTGCTTCCGTTCTGCACATACAAAATCTAGCATTCTTAGGCCCCTGCCAAATGAATGAGATAAATTCATGAGACTGTCAGATCATTGAAAACCCAATTTATCCTCCTACCTCCCACTGTATTCTTGGCTTCCTTTTTTATTTGTCTTCATATATTTCAAGCTTCAAGCTTTCTTCTCCAACCATAAAAAGATAGAAACATTCTTGAAAAAATGAAAATAAAACTGACGTATAGTCACCAAACTCAGGGAGCTGTGACTTTAAGAAAATCAGAAAATATCACAAGCCTCAAAAAATGGCAAAAGTTGGCAGCCCTGGTGCACTAACCATGCAACCTTATTTATTTTCTGTTATTTCTTTTCTATGCATATCTACAGAAAACAGCACAGCATGCTATAAGCAGTAAAAAATCCTCGGTTTTCCACAACCCTCAAATGTGACCCATTGTAATCCCATTTTCTTAACGTGTAAATGCAGAGAGAACCATGTCACTGGCTGGGTCAAGAGCCTGGCAATTTGGGTGCCTGAGTCAGAAACACAGGAACATTAGCTTCTGCTGTCATCAGCAGCCAGGTAGGACTGGTTTTTGAAGGTGGTTCAGATCTTATGTAGAACAAGGTCAAAAGCATAAAGCTAGAGCTTTGTTTCTCCTGTTGTTTTCGTTATTTGGTAATACCTTTAAATTGAGGATATTTTCTGCCTTCTTTACCATAGCTTTTACATGCAACACACAGATGTCCCTTTTGACTTCTCAGGATACTCAGTCAGGGCTCAGATGATCACTGTTCTCTGCAGGACATCCTGATACAAAGGACTTCTTCTTATTCCAAATGAAGCACATAGAGTAATTATGACAACAGCTTCTTGATGATTTTTCAGATGAAAAGATATTTTGAATTATTCAAAAACACATGTATAGGATCGAAGAACATTGCATTCATTTTGACCAGCAAATACAGATGTAACTCTCCTTTGCTCTGTCTCCATGATGCTTTTACAATATGTTGGATATCAAATTTCAAAGCATGTGCCTTTTTTTTTTTTTTTTTTTTTTTTTTTTATCATGGATAGAGTTGAAGACAGTTTTGTCTTCTTAGTTCTTCCTTGAACTTGTGCATAAGCATGCAATTCCTCTGAGAGAGGGAAAATATCAGAAGCTACCCTAATGTTCTTTCTGCTTTGGAGACATAAGGATTTTCGAAGTTGCACATGCCAAAAGGTGATGTATCGATAGTAGAAAATATCACATCCCTTGACATTTGAATAAGCTAATGGTAGCTCCCTTGGGCTGTCTAATGTTGGAAAAACCCCAGGTATTCAACTTGCTAGACGTGGAAATACAGATGGCCACTGAACTCATTTCAGTGAGCATGAAAATTGAGGGCAGGGGGTAAGGAGATTGGCACAGAAACTCCATATTTCCTACTGATAAAATGGAAGTCAGATCTGAAAGCTGTTAAGCATAGAAGTCTCATAGGATGTGGAGTTGATCAGTCCTCCTCCCTTTTCCCCACAAATACATTAAGATAGAGCAATCTTTGAGGTAAAGAGAGCAGGCAAAGGATATATTTTCTTGTTAGAAAACAAAACAAAACAAAAAAAGGGGGGCAATTTTTCTTAAACACAGACAGCTGGAATGCACTGTACCATATTCAAAGGATCCAATCAATCTTTCTTCTGAGGAAAAAAGTACCCATTTATTTGAGCAAACTGCCAGATTCCAAGAGAAAATATTGAAGTAACCAGAAACACAATTTCTAATTGTTTATAGAAATGTTGCTGTAGTTTCCCTTCCTGGGGTACCCAGAGGCTATTGACAGAGCCATGTAAACTGTTGTTTCTCATCTTGAGTTGAACTGTACAGGTTATTCCTGAGGGATTCATTTTACCTCCTTTAGTTTCCACAAATCATCCAGGTAAGTCCCTGACCTCCAACCTCTAATACATGCCTTTGTAGGAAAAGAAAAAAAAAAAAAAATCTTACTCTATAATGGCTTATAATGGCTTGTTATAAAATGTTTGCATCACTTGGAGAAGTTTGGGGAAATTGTACCAGGTAAAACACCCATTTCAAAATGTCTCCTGAAAGATGTGATAACTTCTGCAGTTCTGACAGTAGTAGGATGATCTTGGCAGCCACACTAGCCCTACTGCATCTTGGGCAATAGGCACTGATTCATAGTGCAAAATCTGTTTCTGATAATGTCACTGGGTTTTGTGGGGTTGAGAATATGCCCCAGATGGTATTGCTCTGCAACATGCAGAGCACGTTGGCCCTGATCCAGCACAGCACGTGAAAACCATGTTTCTATAAATATGTGTTTAATCCCCATTTTCAATGGAGCTGTAAAGCCCTCCTCATCTCTCAGCACTGAAATTTAAGGGAACAATCCTGCTGCTGTAGAGGACAGTAGCAAAATGGGACAGGCTTAATGGTGTGAATCTGATCTAGGGTCTAACCTTATTATCACCAACATAATGTGGTAAAACTGGCTATTCATGACTTAGTTCTATCCAATCTTTATCTGGAATGCTTTCCCATTTGAGCTGGAGATACCATGTTGTGAGAACTCTTCTTAGATGAGGAAGGAGATCACAGATAATTTGGTACAAGTTTTTTTTTTTTCCCTAGTGGACACTATTTTTTTCTGATGTCCTCACCATATCCTCCTAATGTCTGGGGCACTGGGGCAATTTTGTCTGGCTAGTGCATGCCCAGATGTGAGCTTTGTCTTGCACTGTTGAGTCTGTCTAAGATCATTAGTTTAAAGTCCAAGAAAAGAAAACAAGTTGGCTTTCCTTTGAATCAAATGCTTATTTTAATCCAAGGGTAAATGTGAATTGTGTGCATGGGCTGTGTAATTGAAATCTCCTGAGTGAAGAACTCATATCGTAGACAGGAACGATCATTTTGTGGTGAAATGAATGGGTAAATACTCCAGAGACTTGCCTTCTATTCCTGCTTCAGCAACAGATGTCAAGAATGGTTTGAGACGTGTTACTGAATATCTCTCACCAGCCTCTAATATCCTAAAGCCAGGAGAGTGGTGAAAGTGCTTGAAGAACAGTGGTTATTTAACTTGCTTGTGGCAAGTGCTGTAACTGTGCAAAGTGCTATTGCTATTACTGAATTTATTTTGATACATTGCTCTAAAGTCACCCTGTGCAGAAGGAAATGATGTCATGAACTGGAAAGAGGATAAGGGCATTTCCTTTTCATAGTCACTAAATATCTGCTGTGTTAAGTTCAAGTTACAAATCTTTAATTTAAATGCTATTTCTAACTTAACATATGGATGGAAGCTGGACATTCATCAAAGTTACAATATGCATAAATGCCTTTGAAAGCTCTAGAAAAATACTAGGCCCTAAATGAATTTATAAAAATATTGAGATGCATCAAAGAGCTCACTGACCTCTTTATCTTTAAGGTTATCCCTCAAATAACTGGGACACGTTAAATATGCAGCCAGGGTCTCTGCTGTGGCAGACACGCCTTTGCACAGCTGAGAAGCAGAACTTCCTTTGCTGCCTCCCAGAGAGGGATGTAACGACAGGGGGGACTTGCAAGGAGTATCTTAGAAGTGGCTGGTATGACAGTCTTTCTGTCCTTTGCAAACAGACTCCCAGTGAGATGCCTCTCCCTGTGAGGGGACTATTCCCTCCTCATCTCTCCTGTACCAGGAGCTTCTTTCAGCTTCTACCACACCTACAGGTCCGATGTATCTTTTTTTTTTTTTTTTTTTTTTTTTTTTTTCACCCATATGTAGGAAGACATGATTGCATTAAAAACATACTTTAGTATATCTCATACATTTCTGAAATCTGGTACGAGAAGGGACCAGTGTAATAATCACTTCTGACAACCTTACAAGACAAACTGCAGACCTTCTCTGACATAATTCATTGTTGAAACTAGAGGAGGTATTTCAAAGACCAGAAAATCTACTTTTAGTTTAAAAATCACCAGTGGGAGAGAGCCCTAGCCAGTCATATCAACAAGCAATTATCTTTGCTAACAAAAACACACTCCTGTTTTAGAATTTGTCTACCTGAAATTTTCAGCCAGGGGTGTTCATTGCATCACGGCCTATGGGGCTTAGAGCTTGTTATCAGTGCTTTGTGCAGGTACATATAAACTATGACCAACTAACTCCCTGATCTTCTTATCACACTCCAGTGGTTACAGACAGTCCAAGTTTCCTTTAATTAGAGTCATCTTCCAACAGCTCAGAGAGACAATTTTCAGAGCTAACAGAATTATCTGCCTGATCGCTTAATCGCTTAATATATCATAGTCCCTTATATTCCGCTTCAGACAGATTTTTGAGCTGATTTGTAGATAATCTTTAGCAGTATTTCTTATCCATAAGATACTGAATCTAAGTACTCTGAAGAATTTTTTGATTCAGTAAGTGTTCTATTATTTTATTTTATTTTATTTTATTTTATTTTAATTTAATTTTTAATAAAATCAACAGTTATGATGCCGTTTGCAATGGATTGTGTCTGGAACTAATTGAAAATTTTGTGTCAGGAAAAATCTTTGCAGGAAATCAACTTTTAACTGAGCAGATATTTTTATGAGTGTTATCTGCTTCCCATAAAAATTGTGCATGTGTTGTGGCACTGAACACTTGAAGATAAGTTCTGAAATGCCGGGGATCTTTGCAGTTCACATGTCTCCTGCTATGTGTGTGCCATGCTCCTGGGCTGTGCTTCATCCCCCAGTACCCAAAAGGATCACTTCTTTCTCAATGAGACAATATTTCTTGCCTTTAAATAAAAATAATGGTACTGTGAGATGAGAGAAAGTTTTTCTGAGCACCTCAGCAATTAAAGGAGCTGGGAAATGAGAAGGAGTGTTGTAGACTCTTTGGAGGCTAAGAAGCACGTCCTAAAAGCTTTAGAGAGTGAGGAAATACATTTTTCCTTATTCTTATTGGGGTAGCTGGTTCATATAGCAGAGCCCTTTTGACTTCTCTGAGGCAGTTCTTGTTTGAAATGGAGTACATGTTTTAGAATACCAGCAACAAAACCACAAAAATCTAGTCTTGGTTTCAAAATTACTAAAAGGAGGAACTCATTCCTCCCCTTGTAAACTGTCTCAACAACAACCCTCATCCATGAAGATATATGTTTTACTTCTAAACTGAGTTAGTCAATGTTCAACCTTCATTTGGCAATGACCAGTGCCCTGTTTTCTGTGGGACTATGTGCCTGTCATCTAGGTTTTATTTCCTCAAGGCTTTTTTATAAATGTAATTTCCCTCCTTACACATCTAAACACATCTCTGAGAGCACAGCCACTTGAAGCAGGAGTATCACAAGCACAGCAGAAGAAAGTTTTCAACCATGACATGGGCAGCCAGAGAGGCCAAGGACTGTTTGTTGCCAGGAGAAGCTCCAGAAGAAGACAACCCCAGTGACAGTGCATCTTGATCACTCACTGGTATTCATGTGGGATACAGTGGGTTCTCTGGAAAGTTGGAGCTGCATAGGAGATGTCATTAAGGGCAACAGAAATCTGAGGGGAGTGGAGACGATAAATGCTACAAAGCTATTAATAGCTCATGTCAAACCTGCGAGCAGGAGGAGAACAGCAGGAGCACGTTTAAGTTACAGACGTATGCTGAAGGCAATTAAGTGGAATTCCTTGCCCAAAGCATAGTTATGTGGGGAATGTACTTGCAGGCAGCAGTGGAGACAACCCAGATAAAAACAAGGGAAAAGTACTGGAGGGTGGCATGGGAGAGACAACTGCAGTCTTCGATTCATCCTGGTACTTAAGCACCTACCCAGCCATAACCAGCCACTTGAGGACACTGAGACTGCTCATGCGTTTGGATACAATAGTCAGCTGAAAGTTCAACCTAAAGCCAACCAAGAAATTGTGGTGGTATATTACATTATACTAAGTATAAGATTTTCTATACATTGCATACACATGAGAAGCAAAAATGCTTCTCATGAGCTTCCCTTCAACCAATAATTGTTCATGTCTCCTCCTACATCTGATTTGTAGTAGAATGTAGAGCTTCTTTTTTTGGGGGCACCTTTTCCCCCATAGCAAGACTGTCTTTGTATGGCTTTGGACTGAATTATGTGTCATGTTACTCTGATGCCTCCCTTTGACTCATTAATTCCCTCGTGTTTTGCATTCTGCAGCTCCAGTTTGTGTCCCATATACGGCTGCTTTCCATGAACCTAGAACACAGAAATTCAGATTTTTCCTCCCCCCTTGTTTAAATAGAGCACAATAAATAAGTAAATAGATAAATAGATAAATCAAAGTGCTTGCAAATCAAATGCAGCCTCTGCAGCCCTTTCCTGCTAACTTTTCCAACATGAAGAGGAAAGTCCTCTTGTAGCTCCTTTCTGTGTGTTTAGTGCTTTGTGCAGCCAGTTTTTGATACAGCAAGAACCAGAAAGTTCCCCTGCAATATTCATTAGACATTAACCTCACAAGAAGAACTTTACTGAGTACATACTTGAAGCTGAAAGGCCACAATGGCTATTGCAACCCTTTTGTTTGTTTTTAACTGGGGCACTGACATAGTTAAGAAGTTTCTGCAGTGAGCTGGGGTGGGAAACATACTCTCTTGTTTACTTTGGAGGAGTGATAGATTTTTTTTCCAAATGGTATTTCTTGCTATGTTTCTACTGTGTTTGTAGAGATTAGGAGATTTCTTGGATTGATTTTCAAAAGGATAGTCCCTATCTTCCTCCCATTGAAAGTCAGTCACTGAAAAAGAAACCCCAGTATACAACATCTGTAACTTGATGAACAATGTATGTTTATGCCTTTTGGAAAAAAGAAAAAAAAAGAAAAAAACAGAAACAAAAACAAAAACACAAAAGTTATAATAAATGCTCACATACATTTCTTACAAGCTTCTTTGGGTTGGAGGTGAGGTTGTTGTTGGCTTTTTTTTTTTTTTTTTTTTTCCTGTATGAACAGTCTTATCTTGTTTGATCAATGCTGTGTGCATACAGTAATTATACCTTGATGCTGAAGGAGGCCAAAGATAAAAGGCACCACATTTGTTTTGGTGAAATTCTCTCTCCACCCCCACCCCACCAGAACAGGAACAAGAGAAGACATATTCCAATTAACACACGATTTCCACTTTTGAGCTCAGAGACAAAATGTACATTTTATGCATAATATAGAGTTGAAAAAGACAGTATCAACTATCTGACACACAATAAATGAAACACTCTCTTGTAGTATCCAATGTTCTTCATTTCAAGCAACCCACTGCATTCTTACAGGGATATTTAAATTGCACATGTGGTCTCTTCATCAGCCACTGTAATGCATGTGTCTCTGGGGAGAAACTTCTTAAATATTTGACAACAGTGTTTAAAACAATCACAGAAAGATGTTTTAAATATGGAATACAATTGGTTAAGCAGGAATATGATAGAACATAGATGGAGGCTGCATTCTTATGCAAAGTATTTGGGGATTTTCAGTGACAAGTGCCAGAGCTATAATTTTATGTATTTTTTATATATGAAGAAATGATATTTGATATCAAGACCTTGCTTTCTCCTCTCTTGTCAATTTTAAGTTTACTTTACAGATACAAAGAAAACCAAGTCACTTAAAAGCAAAACTTCACAGGTGAAAAAACAAAGGCATAAAGCTTGTCCTGCTTTACATCTCATTAATCTCACAGCTTCATTTACACCTGTGAAAGACAAGTACATGTAGCCCTCGTGTTCTGGTTTCAAGTTTGCACTGGGCCACTTTACCATGGACAAGATGCAGAGGACAGTAGAGATTTTCATTTCCAAAAGCCCACAGATCTCTGGAAAATACAATTTAGAGTACAAGAAACCCAGTTCTCTGGTCTATGAGATGAGGTGGCAGGGCATCCTTCTGCCCTTTAGGAGATCTAGATGCCTTAAAACCCATGCAGTCTTTTCTGGGCATTGGGCTAGTGGCAATTTCAACTGATGTAACCTGGCAGCTAGTATAAATAAGTAAGAAAGAACTAACTGTTCTCCCAATTTGAGACTCCTTCAAAGTCCCAGATAAGCTCAGGAGATATGTAGCGTAAGTGCAAATCAGAGACTTAATGTGATTTCCCAGTCCTCTATGCAGATATGTAAGTGCAAAGGAGTAAAGGAGAAAGTTAAGCCGATGAAAAATTCAGGAGTCCCTGAGCATTTAGATATTTCCCTTTCTGGGGGAGGGAAAGAAGCCGTGTGCCTCTCAGAGCTGCTGAGAGCTGCAATGAGAAATAACGCTTTGGTCCTTGTCTGCTCATACGTGAAAGGCAACCACACAGAAAATCAGTGGAGGAAACCTGGAGCTCAGAGAAGGTGTTACTTTCTATTTGCCATAGGTAATGAGACAGATGGGGATGAAGAGGTTTTTGTTGTGGTTTGATTGAAACTTATTTTTGGAGAGGAAGAGAGATTTCCTTCTTTCTCCCTCTCTCCCCATTCTTCCCCCTTTTCCCCCCAGTATCGTGGCTGTATCTCACGGGGGTGTGGGTAATATAGGGACCCAGGCTCACGGCTGATCTCTGTCTCAGGAGCAGCTCAAGCCCGTCTCTCAGATCAGAGAAGCCGCTGTGCTGCATGCACGCATGGCTATGCATATGTGCAGTGTGAAATCCAAATTTAAATCCAAGTTCACTTCATCCCATCTGTGGTTTTAACTTATTTGGATGCAGTTCAAACCGTACAGAAATGAAAGTCTCGAGCAAAGTTTCAAGTAGCAGTGGGGTTGGCCCTGCCCCAATCCGCAGGGCAGCCCCTTCTGAGCAAATGATCTCCGGAGTTTTAGCCCTGTGGGTCACCATCGTCCCAGAGCTGGAGGAGTGTGATGGTGCCAGCACCTCCAGCTATCTGGTTGGGTTTTTGCAGCTAGCTAATGATGGCTGTGCAGAGGAGGAGTATATGCTCACCATGCTGCTTCAAAGCATGCCAGTGAGCCCGCTGCTCAGTGCTCCCTGTGGGCTGTCTCTAAGTCACTCTTCCCACCCCAAACATGCACAGGGCTCTACCCGTGAGAATGGAAGAACAGCTATTGTTTTCACTTGGATCTCTTCATTTCAATGAGAAGGAGACATTTTTTCCCCTTCATTACAGATGGCTTCAAACCAAATGTTATCTGTGGAAGCACCAAAACAAGCATACTTGCAGAGGTCCCAAATGACGTGACCTTTCTTTCATGAAGCTCATGCAAAGAGCTTCACTTGAGTCAAGTGACTGAGCTATGGATGTCATGGTGTGTTGGGGGGTGTCCTTTCTGCAAGGGCTGATTTAAAGATGGAGACTTCCTCTGGGAGGCTTTTTCTGCCCAGCTTCTGTACAGCATGGTCATCAAGAGCAGTAATTGGTGTCCATCACCCTTTTGAGACCCCTCACTATGTACAGACTTGTCACAGGAGGTCACAGGGTAAGAATAAGGCCGCAGAGCTACACTTCAGCTCTGTAAAGAGGAATAAAGAGGAGGAATAAAGAGGAAGAGTAAAGAAGAGGAATAAAGGGACAAATAAAGAGGAGCAAGGCAGTTCCTCATCCCAGCTTTGGCAGGGTTTCCCATGTATGCACTGTGTGGCTGTGGCTGCATGTGCCTGCAAGGATTCAGTGCTTGGCAGACTTGATTTATCTCTCTTCATCTGAAAATCTGACTCCAATTTTTAAGCAAAAATAGAATACTTTTTTTTTTTTTTCCCTTTGGGTGTTGCATTTTATATGATGTTGCTACCAACGCCAGACGACAACATTCTCCCCTGCAATTGTGGAATGAAATGAAGCAGAAAATGTGAAGACAAAAGGAAAAATTGTTTTGATCTGGGAGCATTTGTTAATGATTCCCCCATTGGTTCCAGGCTAGATTGGTTTTCTTCTTTCACTGCTTTACACGTATCTAGGTATGGGGAGATGGTAACAGGCAGCCTGAATGTCTGGGTCACCATAATTTGACAAGACAACATTCCAGAGATACCATTAGCATTCATGATTATCAAAGAGGCAGTAAAAAAAAGGAATTGTCCTACTCTTGTCATATGAATATATCTATTTCACAACTTTTTGAAGGCAGATATGAGGCAATCAATTGCAAGGCTGGATTTTTAAGTTTCACTACCACTCTGCACTATTTTTCTCTGTTGCTTGAGACATCTCATCCCCAGAAAAAGTAAAAAGAATTTCAAGATGAAAAAAAAATGTCCATCACTGCTGAAATGGCCTCATAGCTAAGTGTCAGTGGGGATGTTACATCACTGATAAATTCAGCATTTAACATATTCAGGATTGCTTGCCCTGGGGAGGTGGGGGATAGAACAGGTTATTTCACCTGATACCATCAAGTGATGATTTATGGCCTACTATCTTTTCTCTGACATTTATCTAGAGTTTTCATTGTTCATAACCTTACAAAATGCCTATCAGATTTCTCTTGCTCTTCTGTGGGTGCAGCAGAATTTTAAATAAGAGCACAATTAAGTGGAAAGCTGAATTCTAGCCAGCAGGATGTTCACAATAATCCAGTACACTGGGGCGCTATGCAGTATTGATCTTCTGATGTTTCAGTGGGAGATGACTTAAAGCCAAGTTTCTTTATAAAGGTGGAGGTTTTTCATTGAAACCTCCCTTCCATTATAATGGTGAGTTGTGCCAGGATCTAAGGTGAAATAATTAGTTCTGATGTAAAACAGAAGTTTGAGATTAAAAAAAAATCTGTCTTGATTGTTGTTTAACTTCTGTTAATGACTGAGCTCTGTTGGCTGTGACAATTTCCACTTGCTCATCACCATTAAAAAAAAGAAAAAAATAAACCAAGAATACAGCCCCCTGCAACTTAAAAACAATTATTGGCTACAGACAGAAACAGAGTAAAGAATTAGTGCATGCAAAGATTTCTAAGAGTAGATGGTTTCACAAACAGCATTTTTTTTTCTACCTCATAACTGAGAAACTGCCAAGAAATAAATTGGCTGATGCAAACTGAGTTAACTTGTCTATATAAAGGAACTAAACTCACATACACAGATATTAGAATTTGCACATTTGCTAGATTTATTCCTAAAATGTTGGCACACCCAATAAAGGAAGGAAAATACTGCACATCATTCAGTATAAATCACACCTAGGGCATAAACTACTTGTTATTGTTTTGTTTTTAATTGTAATAAACAATAGGGGAACAACATCACCTTTTATTTTTCAGCCTTTGAGGTACAAGTCAGGAGATTATCGCACATAAAAAGAGAGTTCCTTTTCTTTACAGAGATGTAGAATATAAACTGAGTCACACCAGGTATTTGTGGGAGGGGAAAGGCAAGGCGGCAAAAAAATTCCTCTGTTTGGATTTAAACCTCACCAATGGAGATGTCTGTGTGAGAAAAAGTCAATCCCGAATCCCTGCCTAATAAAAGGAGATGAGCAGGAACCTCCAGGGTGTGATTCATCTCTTTCTCAGGTGGGTGTCTAAAATAGATGAAATGAAACATGCCTTGGCAGAGGCAATTTCTCTCCAATTTCCAAAGGGCTCTTGACGCGTGGCCACAGATTCATTCATCCATCCCATGTATCCCTGAGCACACGACTATACGACTTCAACACAGGGTGAGTGCCTGTTGAGTCAGGTGTCAGAAGTGCTCATGAATGTAATGAGACCAGCAACTATGGTAGGGACCTACCAGGTCTAGTGCAGACATGGAATTCTGAACAACAGAGGCTAAGGTGAGGAGATTAATCATATTTATGTGCCATTGTGGACAAAAGTCTTGGTTTCGAATGAAGCAGCTGTCTTCAACCTTAGTTCTGGTAGGTGCAATTCTGGTGAACCATGCTGGAGACAGAGCTTAAGCTGGCTTCCTATTCCAAAATTATTTTAAAACTATATTTTTCCTTGATTTAGTTTAAAAATAAATAAATAAAATAAAATGAATTAATGACAGTACCTGACCTTGTTCTGTTTCTTGGTGCTGCTGGAATAGAAAATCATTTATGTTCGCTCCATGCTGAGAGTGCATTGAAGACTTTAAATTGCCAATGTTGTCTAAGACTTAGGGAGCAGGAGAATGTTCATTTAAAGATGTCAAAAATGAGGGTGGGAGATAGGATCCTAAATCTTTTCCTTACAAAGGCACCTAAAGAAGAATGAAGAGAGGGAATTAGAAAATGGGTAATAGTCACGTCAAGGAGCTCTCTGCAAATTCAGCTAAACATAAAAACACTGAATACAGGACTTGCACTGACAAGATCAGAAACAGTGTTAGTACATCTCATTACACAGGATCTAAGCAGTCAAATGCCCAAATTTATAGTTCTGTGGTTAATCACCTCACTAGCTGTTGGATATTCCTGCCTCTGCCTTGTTGCTGATACAGACCAACAGCCCCTTATGTCCAGCCGCATCTTCCAGGGCTCCCTTAGGCTCCTTGGTACCATTTATTTTGATAAAGAAAAGCAGTAGGAACATCTGCCAGCTGGTTTCCTTCAGGAAAAAGTCATTGTCCAGTGCACTTGGACAGACCATGGCATGGGAAATACACAGATTCTCTTCTCTTCCTTGAAGAAAGAAGTCTCTCCCTTGATTTCCAGACCTTTTGTAGACCTGTTTCTCCTGACTCAGCCTGTGAATGTGCTTAGCTGTTAGTGTAAGCTCCAACAGGCAAAGTTACCTTACCCTTGTAGTACCAAACACTTTGTCAGGAAGGTGCCATATATAAATTCCCTTGGTGACATTCAGTATATGATGGGTCTGTTCCCACATGCCTGGCATTGAAGGCAAGTGTTTCTTGGCACATGAATACACAGCAAACATTCAAAAATACTGGATACACCACCTTGACCAAAAATGTACACATTCCATTATGAAGAGCCCAGATGTGTGGCAATCAAAACTGAAACTCTGGTCTCTTTGGTCACAAAGCAGGCATTGTCCAGGCCCTCTGACAGCACGAGTAGTCTGTTCACATGGTCCAACGTCCACAAGCACTGCTACCGAGTGCCTGGATGGACTCACCATAACTTGAGCTCTTAGATACCTACGCCAACAGATGCTTTGGAAGGATGGATGAACCTATGGTCATGTGGTGCAGGAGGCTTAGCAGAGCCCTCAGGAAAAAGGATGATGTGGGTTGTGCTGAAGGCTGCCTAAATAATTACTTGACCTGCAGTTCACTCCCAGGTACATATGAAGAGTTCTTTATAAAGAAAGCAACTGTTTGGGATTTGGCTTTGGGCAGATGGTTTGGCCCTCTTTCAGCTTTTTTGGTGGTATTACCGGGGGCTGCAACTGTGCCTAAGAGTGAAAATTCAAAAGGTTGAAGTTTGGAATGAAGCAGATGGATATTTCTGAAATAACTTCGGTGACTCAGTCAGATATTTATTGATACTTCAGACTTGGGGAAAGATCTGCTTCAGTAATTTGGAGGTAAGATATAAATCAAAGAAATAGATACCCTACAGGCCTGAAAGTATGTTCTGAGTCTTTTCTTTCCTTCAGGTTCCCAATTTTAACCTAGAACAAAGGGTAAGCATATTAAAAAAACAGAGGCTTGTTTTTATTCATGCCTTCTGCCACTTGACAAGTTCTTTTATAGGGGCTATGTTTCCCGGAGTTTAAGGTCAGAAGCAGACAGATTATCAACTAATCTGACCTCCTCTGTATCCATCCCAGGCCAATGCACTTCATCCAGTTTCCATCTCTTGGTCCCAGTTTCTTGGCTTAGACTAACGAAGTTATTTCTGGTCTGGAGGTGAATGACTGCTGAGTCAAACTGCGTAAGATAAGGATTTTCTGTTTTGTGAGTAGCTGTGTGAGGTTGACATATTTCCTTCCACTCCAAAATGGAATGAAAACAATGTGCTTGTTAAAACAATATCCACAAACCCCTTTTTAAGAAACAATCCCAAGTTCCAAGCAAAGTATTTCATACAAAGAAAACCAAAAGACTTTGTTTTGATAACAAGACGTAAAGCATTCCATGTTTCTAACTTCCTTCTCTTGCCAAATTTTTAATGTTAAATATAACTATGGAAACAAAATGTCACTGGAGGTCTAAATGCTCTGTTCTGTTTTTAAAGTGAAATCTCACTGCAATCAACATGAAACATTTAGATTTAGGCAAAGACGACACTGAAATAATTTAATTAATCTAGGCAGCTAAGAGAACTAGCTGGTTTCCTGCCGAACATTTTGTAGTTCATAGGATAGAGCAGATGAGTCAGAGATCAGGAGAATTTGCCTTTCTATGCAAACTAGGTAAAGTTCCCATGGAAATTATGTAATTAAATTGGTCCTAATCTGGGTGCTGTGATTACTCCCCATAGTGGTGTTTTTGGATAGCAACCCAGTTACTGGGAAATTCCTCATCAGTCCATCTGCTAAGCACTCACATGAGTACGTCTCGGAAGTAAAGGAGCCCGTGGTCATCTGGCATAAAAATCATGTAGGTGGCAAATCTCCACGGGTTTAATTGTGTGACGCTTTTCCTTGCTCGTCCCAATTAACATGATTTCCTCATGGGTCAAAACAATGGATCACTTGGTGGTTAATGAGCATCATGATCCAAATGCATCGAACACATTGCCACACAGTCTGCGTCTTAGTCTTTTCTCCCTTCCTCAGCCAAAATGGTGAGAGAGTGTCCTATTGCAGGGGAGCACAAGGGTTAGAGTCTGTATTCAAGGTAAGTCTCTGTGGCAGACTATCACACCTTCCGTGATAAACTGCAGATTATAAGCAATAAGTGTCACACATTGAGACTGCATTACCCAAACCATATTAATGAAAATGCAGCGTGTTATGTGGCTTTAGAGAAGTGCAAGTGCTTCCAAGAAGGATGTGCCTTTTAAGAATTTACATGTACCTAGAAAAATGGGGCCATATCTTAGTACTTACATTTCACAAGGTAAATCACAACAACATTAGCAGCCAGACAAGAAGAACTATCATGAGGCAGGGATTTTTTTTTCTTGCAGTTCATCTCCCCTGAGGGTTGCTCTAAGTTACTCTGTAAAGGGATATGTCTCACACCAGAAAATCACTCTGAAATGGTACCCCAAAAAATCTGCTGCTTTATTTTGTGTTGCAACATTGATATTTATGCAATTTGGACACTTCCCCCACCCCACCCTCCCTACCCCCAACACACACATGTACAAATCTGCATTTAATATTTCAGCTTCCTTTTAATTCAGTTCTGAATGCAAAGGAACTGTTCTGAATACCGTCTGAAGATGCCTGCTGTGAAGTATGTTTCATATGAAACTGTTATAGACACTTCAATAACTTCCAAAGAATTAAATATAATAATCTGACTGGCTATAAGTGTTGGTCAGTCTAGAAAGCCAGTGTTACACTGACAGCCACCAGAAATGAATGGTAAAAGGGAATTTTGATAAAATGGTTCTGTACCATATTCCAGAGAACATCTGTGCACTGTGCTGAAGTTGAAATAAGTTTTTTAATCTATGAAGAGAAACAACAAATGGTCTTGGAGAATTCCCCTTTCACACATCTGCCTCTGCTGCTGCTGCTGCTTTTGTGTTTGGAGTCTTATGCAGAGCTCAGCTGTTGATTACAAATTTGGAAACAAAGCCCCATGAACACTGACCTGGGCAAATTTGGTGACAGCGGTCAAGACCTACTCCCTGCTGTTCTGTGTGTGCGCTTTTGATCATTTTTTAGCCAGACACATGGTGTTTCCCGCTGTGGGGTGACTCAGCTTCATGGCCAGGGTAATGGTGGGTGAGATAGTACCTGCTTTCCTGCCAGCCCCAGCTGCTCTCCTAGCCATGGGCAAACCCAAGCACAAAACAACACTTAAGGCTGGTGTTCGAGGGGTGGCAGATGAAGCACCATTTAAAGGTGTCTGCCCCTCTGCTGGAACTATATGAAGAATATAGGCTATATAGCTAAAGGTTAAATTTGTGGAGGTACTGGTTAGCAGGGGCTCTGAATTCTAGTGATCCCATAGAGTACCTGACAGACAATGTTCCCAGGGGCCCTTCACTTACGTCCTGATCCTCTTGATTCAGCAATCTGAAAATGATGAGATGGATGGATGTCACTGAGCTATTTGCTGGTACCATTTGCTTTTTTTTCTTTTTTTTCTTTTTTTTTTTTTTTTAAATTGAATTCTGCTTAACGAATTCTAATTCCTTTTGATGTGATATAGTATCATTTTGCTGGACACCTTCATACAGTTCATTTTCAGTTTGTTAATATGACACAAGAAGAGGAGTTTCTGGCTGAAGTATGTGTAAATTAAATTGTTCTCAGTAAAGGAAATCCATCCCTCTGCAGGAGTTCAGCACAGGACCTATTCACTTCTTACTTTCCATTTTATGGTAACTGTTTTTTTTTTAAGCTTTTCATATATAGGTCATAGAATAATTTATGAAAGTGAGAATATCATTTTCCAATGTAGAAGTGTAAAGAACCAGTACAGGGTTTTAATGCCTTAGTAATACTGATTCAAGAGCTCACATTTCTGAATTTTAATACAAGAACCCTGTCCACTACATGAAAAGGGGGCTTCTGATGGTGCATGATGATATACAAACCATTTCTTGATCTTCTATACAGGGACAAATTTTGCCTGTCAAAATTAGTAAAGAGCAGTCCAAGTTTTAACCCGGTGCCTCATCTGTGCACCTAATTTTAATTTCATTATTACCAGCAGTTTGGAATTGGACTTGTTTTGATATTAACAACATGTATTTGTACAGTACTCTTCCTAATTAAACTGAAATGTCAACTTTATGCCTGCATGCAATTTTATTTTCTAATTTAAAGGTCTGTTCTGTAGAAAATGCTTTAATTTAAGTAAGTCTCTTTGGGGAAATTTATTTCTTTGTGGCTTTCAAGTAAGTTATTGTATTTGAAGTAGACAAGCCATATGATAGAACTGTACTGTCTAAAATGTATGAAATAGAAGTTGGAATGTTGCAGAGCTGTAGACAAGGGGAGTCTTGAGCCCTGACCAAAGAACAGCCCTCCAGATGGGCTGTTATAGAGTCAAAGACTCCATAGTGCCCAAGGCTGTGAGACCAAGGATTTTAGGACCTCCTTGATTTGCTGCTGAGTAGCTGTAGAGATTTGATAGGGACTCTGTAGATTTCCCTTTATCAGACAATTTTTAAATACTGGAACTTTTTAAATGGATCTAGATGGAATTTCAACATCTCCGAATTCCTTCATGAAATATGATGACTTTTCAACACACGGCTTTGATAAGAAAATGCTTAACTCCTTTTCTGAATCAGGATCACACAAGGAGAGGCTGAGATAACTGGGAGTGCTCAGCGCGAAGAAGAGAAGGTGCAAGGGGAGCTTTATAAAAGTCTGTTTGACGGAGCGGGTTAAATGATGGGGGTGGGTTTTTCTCAGTGGGGCCCAGTGAGAGGACAAGAGGCAATGAGCATAAACTGAAACACAGGAAATTCTGTTTAAACTAGAGAAAAAAACCTGTTACACTCTGCAGATGGTCAGGTTGCAACTTGAACACGTTGCTCAGAAAAGTTGTAGAGTTTTCATCATTCAAGACATTCAAAATCCTACTAGACACATCCTGGAGCAATCTGTTTTTGCTGACCCTGCTTAGACAGAGGGTTAGACTAGATGATCTCCAATGGTTCCTTCTCAACTGCACCATTCTGTGATTCTGTCAAACTGGAGGAAATTTAGTCTATCCCCATCTGCCTCTAAGGATGCTGGGGAAGGGGACCTTTGGATATGGGAGGTAATGTTTGACCTTCACAACCATTCTAGCAGGTGCTGAGGATGCAGTGTTGTTGGTTGCTTGAGGCTTTTGAAGTGGGGATCTGTGTCTTAAGCATTAGATTTTATTACTATTATTATTTTTTATTTTTAAATATTTTAAACTATTATTTTATTCTATTTATTTATTTATTTATTTTCCACCAGGAGATGTGCTTTCCACCAGGAGAACCCAGTGGTTCTGCATGAAAACAGAACAAATAGATGAAATACTGGGCCCAGACAGGTCAATGGCAAAATTCCCAGCAACTTTAATGGAGCCAAGAATTCACTAAGACAAGGTATTTGTAACAACAATGCATTTATGTTATATTTGAAGCTTGTTTACAGCCTTCCAGAGTACTTATCTTTGACAAATAATCTTTACAGAACATCTGAGTGTCTAACTGCCTTGAAGCAGAGCCATTTGCTAGTGGATATTGAGGAATGTGTTTAAAAATGAAATAATGGGGCTATATGCAAAAGCCACTCTATTTACAGAGATGTACCAGATACTCCAGAAATTACAAACTTTTCCATCTTTGCACAACTTTACATAAGCAACTTGGGAAATCTGAAAGACAATCCAAAAATAATCCTGACAGAGGATGTTAAAGTTACATCAGAGTAAACAGAGGAGACAGATATAATTAAAATAACTGTTCTGAAAATTTTATTCTTTGTTTTCTCTAATTTCTTACCAAGTACTATTATGTCAGGTTCTTCACTAAGTATTTCTTAGAAAAATGTTATAAAATTTATTAATACATTTTTATTGGTGAGATTAGCTAATAATTAGTTTTGAAATTGAAGTTATAGAGATGCAGGATTTGCATACATATTATCATTGTGTGGTGAGTGCATTCAACAAGATATAAGACCCTGTATTGACTGGGAACACCCTTTGGACATTGGGTCTTCAGGTCCCTAAACTGAGGTGCTTAGTACACATCAAGAGGTGAAAATCTAATCTGCCTCAGTCCTCCTGGAGACACATAACATAAGCATAACCCAAGTGTGCACTACAGAGAAAATTCAAGACCAACTATTTCCTAGGTAATGCTACAAAGAGGATTCTTGTTTGAAGAGGAACAAAATTTGTTTTCAACTTTCTCAAATTTTGTCAGTCTAATATTGAAGATTTATTACGGAATCTTCAAGAATAATAGACATTGAAAGAAATAAGTATAAAAACTCAGTTCCACCTTCATCTGGGTAAAAGCTAGAGCTCAGAACCAGCGTAGGTTTTGTCACAATATTTGTTGCTTGCTTCAGCCCAGGGAGGTCAGCAGTAGCATGCAGAGCTCCTGGTATGTGCTGTGAGATGTCACTTAACGGAGGAGCAGTCCACTCTGTTGCCCAGAGAGCTCCTCTAGCATGAGCAGAGCAGGCAAGCCACTCCAGCTCCCTTGTAGCTCTCTGTGTCATTACAGGAATAGAAAGAGTTTGAATCACAAGCAAACTCAGGCTCCTTTTGTTCCACTTCCAGATGTGTTGTATTTAGAAAGTTTTTAATTAACTTAGTTGTTTGCACCATGTTCAGAGAACAAATACTGTATTAAAAAATGTTTAGTATTTCCCTTCTTGCTCACCACATCTCCACAAGATGTGTTCATAACACTTGCTTCTGGTGGGGAGTCTCCAGATACAATCTGTTTGATAGATATTTTCTTGAGCAAGATATTGAACATCCATAGCAATGTTTCACAGTTATTAGATTTAGCCATTTCCAGAGAACAGAGCAGTGGATTAAGTTCCCAGTTAATTTGTCTTCTCTTTAATAGCTTCTAAGATATTTTCCCATTCCAAGTAAAAAAATAAAAAATAAAAGCCCCCGTCTTCTCTAAGTAATATCTGTAATGTTGTTCCTTACAAAGAGTGACAATGCCAGCAGTTGTTCCTTGGCTGTGTTCCCAGCGAGTATAATTTAACAGGTGAGAAATAAAGTATGTGAGTGAGATAACAGTGTGATACTCTAAATTTAGATGATACTGAGGGCTTTTTGTAAATTGTAATTATTCTTTCTGTTTTTCCTTAGAAGGCATGGAGAGTCAGTGCTGTCTTTATTAAAAACGAAGAAGGTTCTGGAGTTTGACAGAAAAAATATTCTAGCTTCTTACATGTTATTATAAGTCAAAGAGCAAATTCAATTTAGTTAGTTTTTTTGTTGTTTTACAGCCTTCTTATGAAAAATAACTCTTCTGGAGCTAGTGTTAAAAGATAGCTGGGAGCCAGAGTGTTACTGTAAATGATGCTTATAGATTGTACTTGATTAAACTCCAAATTTAACTGGCTGAAGAGCTCATTTCTGCTCTATGAGGAGTTTGGTGGAAGGTAGTTAAGCCATTTAGCTCTTGACTCCTTGCTTGGAAAGATAGGTTTGCCCAGTAAATTTTGGAAAACCTTGTGACTGGCTGTGTACTGGGATTCTGAGTCACCTTGATTTTCTCAGGACCTGGTAATGGTACTTTGGAGAATAGGAAGCATCAGGTTGGATTTGGGGCTGTGAGAAAGCAGAGCCTCGGCCCTGCTTCTCTGTTTGATAAATGTGTAACAGATACCTGCCTGGTAGGTTTCTACAGAGGAGCATGTTGAAATTATGGTGATAGTGAGAAAGCTTGTTTGTGTGGCTCTGACACAAAATCATCCTGGAGTTTCAGACCATTTTCCATGAAAAGAAAACTTCTTTTTACTTGAAACAGCACATTTTGAGGCAAAGAGGAAGACTTTGGTGTAACTAACCAATACATGTATGGCTAAAGGTAAACTTAAACCTGATTAATTTAGGATTCTGATCTTATATTCCTAAGAAGGAAACAAGACTGTTTATCACCAGAGCAAAACTTAATGTTGAGACACATTGTGATACAGTCCTTTTTCTTGTAGATAATTTTGGAAATCTTATCCATTGTCTCTATGACCAAGAGTAATTATGTAGCAAGTATGATGATCAGATTTTTTTCCATAATATTAATACAGTCTGTTCAATGAGAGATAATGATCACTGTTTTCTGATGTTGCTAGGAACTACCTGATCTTTTGAATGTATTCAGAATACTCTTTGTTATTGCTATAGAGAGGAAGCTCTGTCTCCAATATTCTACATCAGTATCCCTATTATAGTGTTCTGCTGTGAGAATGAAGGGTCTAGTTCTTTGTGAAATGTATTTGTTCATTTCCAAAGGCCTTTGGTTGCAGAACTAGGAAATAAAAAAAGTCTCTAAAAGATGTCTCCCTAAACTTGTTTTAATGAGTCTGAATTTTGTTAATTCTTTTTGGAAGTGAATTTTTAAAGCCAAATGTTATTACACTATAATGTGCAATATTGGGCTTATTTGATTAAAGATATGTTATTGCTTTGAGCTTATTAAAAAAAAAAAAGTAAATTAAGTATCCCAACCTTGGAATTTGAATTGAAATATGTAACGATCCATGTAGTCTTTGCTCTGATTAGCCTGTTAATCTACATGGGTTTCAATATTCTAATATTTAATAACTCTCTTTCTTACCTTTTCTTAGTGTTTGTCATTTTGATGGTCTCCATAGATGTCTTAAAACTTAAGCACCTTCTGCAAATGTTATATTAAGAATATAATAATGAAACTCAAACAACAAGAAGTCATAAAAATGATATTCATATTTTCTTTCCATTTTAACGAGTCACAGTTTGATATTCTTTAACCAGCTTCTCTTTACCTCATGAGTGATCCCAATGGTTTCAGTGAGAATACTGAGAGAACAGGATATTGTTCAGTGTCAATAAAAAGACAGAATATAGCCTCAGAATGCAGTTATTTTCCAGTAGTAGGTATTTCTGCTGTAAAACTCTTTAAAAACTGAGACAAAAAATATAGGGAAAAAACCTCCCTTCGTACTCATGGAGCAGCTTATGCATAGCAGAAAAGTTCTTTACTAAGCCAATGTTTTCAGCATTAGTCATCATTTTCCTTTTTTTTTTAAAAAAAAAGGCTATTTAGGTTCAGTTCCTGAAGTCTTTCAATGGCTGTTGTCCATTCAGCTTAGAATATCAATTACTATATAGTTATACAATTCATCACAGTTACTGAAATTAAATCTAAGTAAAATGATATGACTTAGCTTTTCAGAACACCTCTGCTGAATTTATAGTTCAGTATTGTTCTTTATAGACAAAGATTGATTGTATCTCAGGCTGAGAAGGAGGCTGGAGTAGAGCTAAACTAATCTATGGCTTTCATGGCATTACTTCTCTATTGCCTTTAAACCATAAACAATCAGTTTTGGAAATTCTACTATTTCCTGAATGCAACTGGAATGAAGAAAGGCAAAAGACCTGAAGCTTTGAAAATACACTGATAGACACCACTCTGGACTTTGACCATGATGGCAAATGTCAGGGCCAATGAGTTGCACTTATGTCACACAGATTATTTTTGCCCATGACATAGAGATCTGTGCTGTAGGCAGCATGATCAGTCTTTGCTCTGGCTGCTGCAGCTTTCTGTAGAAAGTTATACTTTATTAACTGGCAGGACAACAGTGTATTTACTTGGGAAGAAGTGAAAATTAGTCTGCCTGTTGAGGCTTCACAGTGTCAGCTGATAGGAAAGTAGGGTATAACCACCTTTCTTCTGCAGTCCTGGCAGTAAAAGGTTGAGATCTGTATTCCATGGGATCTAGCTGTGAGAATATAGTGATCTGGTATACTGAATTTCCTTCTTATTTTGCTGACTGATCTTATTTTATATTAGATTTCTAAGTCCTACATCCTGTCTTTTTATAGCCAGGGTTTGCATTTGATTACTCAAATGAGTACCATTCATCCATTACACTCATTAAATGCCTTGTCTATAACCTGTGGTTGGTCTCTCACCCACCAAGAAGGTTCACCTCGTCTGTGGACTACCAATGGGTTTCTTGGGAAGGCCTTCCAGAAATGGGCAGGTCTGTAATTTGGTGCTTGTGTATTCAAGGCTTTTGGAGAGGAAAATGAGTTATTGTGCACATGGAGATCAGCTGCACAGTCTATATGCAGTCTACTCAGATGACTCATCATAGCAGGAAATTAAGCTAAGATGTGTGCCATGACAAGAAATTTGGGCACTGCTGGCCTAGCACCAGGTAGATGAGTTCTCCTGGCTCCATCACAATTCAAATACTTAGTGTCACAGCTGACACCAGATATGAGCTGGGAAAGAAAATAATTCACAGAGCTTGCCACAGAGAAAGACAGACTGTCAGACAAAAGGTTAAACAGAACTTTACTTGAAATTGCAAACATCAGTATGGTAAGTGGTGCCAAAATAACGCAATATGACATTAGAGGGTCTGCACAAGGAAGAAATATACAATCTACTGACAGCAAACAGAAGTGAGAAAACAAGCATTTAATATGCAAAGGATTCAAAATTATTCAACAGAAATCACCGGTAAGTTGGCTGGTTTATTAGGGGATAAGACAGTGCTTTTCAGGGACTGTATTTTAAAAACAGATTGAGGCATGTATAGACAGGAGTTTCTGCATGAACATGTTCATTTAAAGCAGAACGCTATATAAAGCTGTTAACTCTAACTAGTTATTTATGCACAAAACTGTTTTCCTTGTCCTGATATTGGAAGATACCAGTTTATCTCTCATTCTTCATATTTCTGCTCTGATGTTTTCCTGCCATCTTAACTCACATCAGTCTGACATAGTTTGCTGCTAGTATGAGGCCTTCACACTTTTTCTCCTGTTCTCCAAGGGTTGTGTCTACCATACCTACAACCATTTCTAAATCAGTATGTCCCTGATCCTTAGCAGTACAGCCAAAGGCATTGCTTCCAAACATGTTACCCCAATAGAAACCAAAGTGGGTCTGAAAGGAGCTGTTAGGCTTGAAAAGTTAATAGGTTTCATGCCACTAAGCTTCCTGTGAAGAGGAAGGCGGGAAACTGTGGAAATTCTTTCAGAGTCAGTTTTAAGATATAAAGAAATATTTGAAATAAGTTTTATTGGAGGTCTCCAGTCTGACTTTCAGAGGTGTGAATTGAATTTGCTGACCTTGTTGGGATACAAATCTAGGACAATCCAAACACTGGGGTCTAAAAACACTAATATTGCTGCTATGACAAGGGTAACTACCAAGAGTTAGTGAATGTTTCAGTTGTACCACTTCCATCAGCTTCATATTTTGCTTCTGTAAAAGTAGGCACACTAAACATTTTTGTATATAAACTGAGATCATATGCAGTTAGCAAGGTCTTTGCAGCAGTTGTTACAATCAAAAGCAGTTTCTCTGCACCGGGAGGAATGTCTGAGCATGGGATATGTCATATGTTGGGTAAATTTGTAACATTTTATTTTAATATTATAGATACAAAAGACATATTGAGTAAGCAGTTACTAAATAGAGTTATAAAACACACAGAAACTTCATCCAAAAGCTGGCAGTATTGACTCAAAAACAATCTATCAAGGAGCTTGATGGATAGGCAGGCAGACAGCAAATCTACAGGACAACTGTAAGGGTCGAGCCCCGAGGGATGGTGCTGTGGGCCCTGACGGCACCCTGAGAGACAGGCAAAAGGGAAGTCATGTGGAGGGGCCTGGTGTCACTCCTCTTGATTTGCCCTCAAGGTATGGAAAAGTACTGGTGTCTCTACCACCCCCAAGAGCCAGGGCCAATAAACTGGAGCACATACAGATTGTTAGGGGGGTCTTGTCTACACCAAATACCCCTGTGGGCTGCTCCGATGCTGGATCCAGGATTAGTGATCTCCCCTTCTCTCTTTCTCCTTTCCCTCAAAGCTGCCAAGTAGTTCAAGGCCTGCCTTGATTTCTCATAAAACCACATAGCTCGGGTGGGTACAGCTGTGAGAGTGCCAGCATTAACAGAATATTTGTTCTCTGTGTTCCTATTAAAGCCGATGTTTATCATCAAATCATTAAGGCTGGAAAAGACCTACAAGATCATCTAGTCCAACTATCACCCTACAACAATGTCACCCATTAAACCATGTCCCTAAGCACCACTTCCAACCTTTCCTTAAACACTCCCAGGGATGGTGATGCCACCACCTCCCTGGGCAACCCATTCCAATGCCTGACTGCTCTTTCTAAGAAGAAATGTCTCCTAATTTCCAAGCCTCCACTGGCACAACTTGAAGCCATTCTCTCTAGTCCTATCACCAGTTATCTGTGAGAAGAGGCTGACCTCCAGCTCCCCACACCTTTCTTTTCAGATACCTGTAGAGAGCAATAAGGTCTCCCCTGAGCCTCCTCTTCTCCAGAGCCCAAACACCCCCAGTTCCCTCAGCCGCTTCTCACAGGACTTGTGCTCCAGGCCCTTCACCAGCTTTGTAGCCCTTCTCCAGACATGCTCTAGAGCCTTGATGTCCTTCTTGTAATGAAGGGCCCAAAGCTGAACACAGTACTTGAGGTGCGGCCTCACCAGAGCTGAGTACAGGGGGACAATCACCTCCCTGGTCCAACTGGCTACACTATTCCTGATCCAAGCCAGGATGCCATTGGCCTTCTTGGCCACCTGGGCACACTGCTGGCTCATGTGCAGGAACATGTTTATGCACAGACCTTGAGTGTTATCTCACCTTAACCCACAGAGAAGGGATTTGTGAATTTGGGTCACTTCCCCCTTCCCCAAAGGTGGGATATGACAACAACCCCAAACTTCCTTTTCTTCCTCTGCCCCTGTGTGTAACTGTAGTGGCAGAGATGGTGGGACAGTGACTGACCATGCTGCTGCCTGAAGGCACCTGGCAGGTGTCAGCTCCTTGCCCCACACATAAGCTAAAATCCTCTCTGAGCTGCCTAACCAGTGGCTTCATTTCAGCCATGGCTTTGCTTCTTTCTGATAACAGTGTGTTCAAAAAATGCTTCTAAAAATATGATTTGTGCTGGCCATCCTGATGTGGCCTTGCAGGTGGCTGGGGCCTTCAGGAGAAGTAGCAGAAATAACATTATTTATTTATTTATTTATTTTTTCCCACTACAACTGAAAAAAGTGACAAATACTTTTGTTAAGGTGACTGATCTTCATGCTTAAGAAAGAAGCGATTCCTCTTTGGGAAAGCTGTTATTCACTGGCAGCAAGCAACACAGGCTGTCATCTATCTATCAAAAGAGAAAAAAAATTAGCATGACCTTTGCACAGAACAACCTTACACCGTTCTGGGGAAACAAGGGAAATTATAAAGGGGATGCTGTGGTGAAGTATATGATTAGGACCCAGGATGAGATTTCCTTTTGGCAAATTCTGGTGTTCAGGATTTGAGCTGCTGGTACAAAAGAGCCACCCTATGTTTGGTACTCTGCATCCTGCAGTGGAAAGCCAACACAAAGCCAATGACTGGCTCCAGAAGCAGACAATTTTCTGTGGGCGATAGGAACAGAACAGAAAGCTGTGGAAAATGGGGAATGTCGCTGAGTAGCTCAGTTTCTTTTACTGGAATTAATCATCAACTGCTATGCCATGCTTCTTGGCTTCAGTTTTGCTACTGCCCACAGACTTTGAAGGTGCTTATCAGGTTGTACTCTTCATACTTTGATGTGTCTTCATCTGACCCTTCCACCGCTACAGCTGGTTTATATCAAAATAATAGACAGAAGACCATGGTTTAAGATTTTTTAAAAGAAAATTCCTCTCTTCCCAATTAAAATTGATAACACATGGCAGATTTATTTTTCATTGTGTGAAGAATGCTTAAGAACGACACTTACTTTAGATACTCATGCAAAATCTTGTAGTTTATTTCATCCAGGCACCTTACAGATATCATTCTTATTTCTTGTCTGTCCCTTTCAGTTTTCATGACTTTCATGTGATGATTAAGCCAGGATTGGAAAGCTATCACAGTAAATTCAAGTGGAAGATGGGATCTGAAGGCCTATGAAGACTTACTTTGCTACATCAATCAGAATCTTTAGAAAGCTTTTTTTTTTTTTTTCTTTTCTTTCAGATTGGATCTCTTGTAACTTAACAGAGGGCTATTTGTAGGATGGTTTTTTATGTGTCTGATTTTGGTGTGATTTTTTTTCATAGTTATTGTGTAAGTAGAATGCACTTAAGCACTGTAGAAAAGATAGGGTAATATTGTAGTTGGAAAAAAAAAAGTGATATATCTGAACACCTTGCAGGTTGCTCTTGTTCCACTGTTTGTCTATAAAGACATAGTTCATTTAGTTCATTTAAGTTTGCTGTAATGCTGGAAGTGTTTTAGACGGTCAACCAGCACACTTTTCAGAGCACTGGGAGATGAGATTAAAATGCATTCGCTCCATCAGAACAAGGAAAATCTGGGAATCTAGAGAGTTGTCTTCGAGTGAATGTCATAAATGGCTAAATGGTAAGACCTGGAAATAGGAGGGAGAAAAAAAGGAAGTGACCCACATAGCTCTGACTCTGAAGGATAAATCTTCTCTTAAATTTCTTTGCTATTCTCTTGTGACTGCTGGGTCAGTGCAAGAAGCTGGTGACAATGAAATGGATTGGTGATAATCGCTCTTAATAAGTAGAATAGTTGCAATAATATCTAATTTTCCTTGGTGTGTACTTGATGGATTCATATTATACAATTATAATGGAAAAAAGTGTGTTATAGAAGAAATACCAAAAGCATACAAGCATACATGTAGTACTAGTCCTCAAGCATAACCCTGAAGTACAGACTTTGTGGGAAAGAACTTAGATTTTTTTTTCTTTATTTAATATTTCAGCTGGAAAATTCACACTTGAATCAAAAGGGAAAGTTACACAGTGTAGATTAAAAAACAAAAGCCAGAATTTGCAAGGCTGAGTTTTGCCACAAACACTTCCCCACATGATTAATTAAATGCTACTGTAAGACCTAATAGGTCAACAGCAGTTTTACAGGAACTCCTCTGAAGCTAGTTGAAAATGTCCTCTGTCTCCATTTCATCACTCAAAACATTTGTGTTGTGTTTCTCTTGCAGCTAAAAACTGTTTGCTTTCTCAAGATACATTGTTGTACTTACCAGAACATGCTCTCTGTTTGCTGGGAGCAAATGGTCCAGGGGAATGAGTGCTCAATGTGATGGGCAACATATGGGATCGAGTGAGACATCCAGTGAATGTGGATGCAGTAAAAGCTGTTCTTTTGCTCAGAGTGAATGTTAATGACGTTCCCGCGGTTCATGAATAAACTCACTCAGAACATGAAGTTCTCAGGGAAAAAAACAACCTCCCTTATTTAAGAAATATGCCCATGTTTCTATTGAATTAGAAGCCAGCAGTAGCAACAACAGTTGCTGGCAGTATTAAAAAAATAATAATAATTATTTTTTTTCTTTCCTTTTTTTATTTTTTATTTTTATTTTTTTTTTCTACAGTCAAGTCAAAATCCTAACAATATTGGTGCAAAAATGCCCTAGGTCTGTATTCTGACAGTATGTAGCCCTAGTTCACAGGATCTGGTTTTCAGCCAGCTCTTATCTTGGGCTGTGTCAAGGCTTGTTGACTCACCTGGATCCAGATCAAGGCTTTGCTGGCTTCATTGTGGCTCCAGTAAGCTCAGATTTTCTTTCCATGGATAGTGGGGCAGTGGGAGGGAAGGAATCAAGATGTCTGCTGTGTTGTGTCAGTATGCAGCCCAACAGCAAAGCTGGAACATGCTGATCTCTGACATCTAACCTCTGCTTTCTCTCCTGTCTGACCACTGTGACATTTTGTCTATGAAGATTTCCCAAAAAGCCACACTTAACCTGCTCAACCCTTCCCTCTTTTTTTGGGTGTGGAAATAATGGATGAAATCTTCTCTCTGGTCATCAGCAAGGGGCTCTCACTGTAATGGGTTTACACGGCAAGGTTTTGGTAGCAGGGGGCAGCAGGGATGGACTCTGTTAGAAGAGTCCAGAAGCTGCCCCATGTCAGATCAGAGCCAGCTCCAGACAGCTCCAAAGGGATCTGCTGCTGGCCAGAGCTGAGCCAATAAACAATGTTTGTGCCTCTGTGAGAGTATATTTAAGAATGAAAACAAACAAACAAACAAACAAAAAAGCCTGCTGTGATACAGCAGCTGGGAGAGAGGGGTGAGAGCTGAGAGAGAAGCAGCCCTGCAGCCCCAAGGTCAGTGCAGCAGGAGGGCAGGAGGTGCTCCGGGCACAAGGCAGCACAAGTTCCCCTGTGGCTGTGGAGAGGCCCCTGGTGGAGCAGGCTGTCCCCCCCTGCAGCCCATGGGTCCCACATGGAGCAGATCTCCACGCTGCAGCCCCCCCATGGGTGGAGGAGCCCCCGGTGGAGCAGGTGGATGTGGCCTGGAGGAGGCTGCGGCCCATGGAGAGCCCCCGCAGGAGCAGGCCCCGGGTCGGAGCTGCAGCCTGTGGAGAGGAGCCCACGCAGGAGCAGGGGGCATGGGGGGAGCTGCTGCCCACCCGTGGGGGACCCGTGCTGGAGCAGTTTGCTCCTGGGGGATGGACCCCGTGTGGGAGCAGTTTCTGAATCACAGAATCACAGAATCTCTAGGTTGGAAGAGACCTCAAGATCATCGAGTCCAACCTCTGACCTAACACTAACAGTCCCCACTAAACCATATCCCTAAGTTCTACATCTAAACGTCTTTTGAAGACTTCCAGGGATGGTGACTCAACCACCTCCCTGGGCAGCCTGTTCCAATGTCTAACAACCCTTTCAGTAAAGAAGTTCTTCCTAACATCTAACCTAAAACTCCCCTGGCGCAACTTTAGCCCATTCCCCCTCGTCCTGTCACCAGGCACATGGGAGAACAGGCCAACCCCCATCTCGCTAGAGCCTCCTTTAATATACTTATACAGAGTGATAAGGTCACCCCTGAGCCTCCTTTTCTCTAGGCTGAACAAGCCCAGCTCCTTCAGCCGCTCCTCATAGGACTTGCTCTCCAGGCCCCTCACCAGCTTCGTCGCCCTTCTCTGGACCCGCTCAAGCACCTCGATGTCCTTCTTGTAGCGAGGGGCCCAGAACTGAACACAGTACTCGAGGTGCGGCCTCACCAGAGCCGAGTACAGGGGGACGATCACCTCCCTAGCCCTGCTGGTCACAGTGTTTCTGATACAAGCCAGGATGCCGTTGGCCTTCTTGGCCACCTGAGCACACTGCTGGCTCATATTCAGCCGACTGTCCACCATCACTCCCAGGTCCTTCTCTGCCTGGCAGCTCTCCAGCCATTCCTCTCCCAGCCTGTAGCTCTTCTTGGGGTTATTGCGCCCCAGGTGCAGGACCCGGCACTTGGCCTTGTTAAACTTCATACAGTTGACCTCAGCCCATCGGTGCAGCCTATCCAGATCCTCCTGCAGAGCCTTCCTACCCTCGAGCAGATCGACACACGCACCTAGCTTGGTGTCATCTGCAAACTTACTGAGGGTGCACTCAATGCCGTCATCCAGATCATTGATGAAGATGTTAAAGAGGACCGGCCCCAGCACCGAGCCCTGGGGGACGCCACTAGTGACTGGCCTCCAACTGGACTTGGCTCCATTTACCACAACTCTTTGGGCCCGGCTATCCAGCCAGTTTCTAACCCAACGAAGCGTGCGCCAGTCCAAGCCAAGAGCAGCCAGTTTCTTGAGGAGAATGCTGTGGGAAACGGTGTCAAAAGCCTTGCTGAAGTCAAGGTAGACCACATCCACAGCCTTTCCCTCGTCCACCCAGCGCGTCACTTTGTCGTAGAAGGAGATCAGGTTCGTCAAGCAGGATCTGCCTTCCATAAACCCATGCTGACTGGGCCTGATCGCCTGCTTGCCCTTCAAGTGCCGCATGATGACTCCCAAGAGGATCTGCTCCATGAGCTTCCCTGGTACTGAGGTCAAACTGACCGGCCTGTAGTTCCCCGGGTCTGCCCTCCGGCCCTTCTTGTAGATGGGCGTCACATTTGCTAGCCGCCAGTCAGCTGGGACCTCCCCCGATAGCCAGGACTGCTGATAAATGATGGATAGGGGCTTGGCCAGCTCCTCTGCCAGTTCTCTCAGTACTCTTGGGTGGATCCCATCCGGCCCCATCGACTTGTGCACATCCAAGTGCCGTAGCAGGTCACCAACCAGTTCTTCGTGGATGGTGAGGGCCACATCCTGCTCCCCGTCCCCTTCCACCAGTTCTGGGTACTGGGTATCCAGAGAGCAACCGGTTTTACCACTAAAGACTGAGGCAAAGAAGACATTGAGCACCTCCGCCTTTTCCTCATCTCTTGTAACTAAGTTTCCCCCCGCATCCAGTAAAGGATGGAGATTCTCCTTAGTCCTCCTTTTTGTGTTGATGTATTTATAAAAGCGTTTTTTGTTATCTTTAACGGCAGTAGCCAGCTTGAGCTCCAGATGAGCTTTGGCCTTCCTAATTTTGTCCCTGCACAGCCTCGCTACATCCTTATAGTCCTCCCTAGTGGCCTGCCCAATTTTCCAAAGATTATAAACCCTCTTTTTCCTCCTAAGCTCAAGCCACAATTCTCTGTTGAGCCAGGCTGGTCGTCTTCCCCGGTGGCTCATCTTTGGGCACATGGGGATAGACCGCTCCTGTGCCATTAGGATTTGCCTCTTGAATAGCACCCAGCCTTCCTGAACCCCTCTGCCCTTCAGAACCGCCTCCCATGGGACTCCACCAACCAGTGTCCTGAGCAGCCTAAAGTCAGCCCTCCGAAAGTCCAATACAGTGGTTTTACTGGTTCCCTTCCTGGCCCCGCCAAGAATAGAGAACTCCACCATTTCGTGGTCACTCTGCCCAAGACTGTTCCCGACAATCACATCCTCCACCAGTCCTTCTCTGTTTGTGAAGAGAAGGTCTAGCAGGGCACCACCCCTGGTAGGTTCACTAATCAGCTGCGTCAGGAAGCTATCTTCCACTTTCTCCAGAAACCTCCTAGACTGCTTCCTCTGGGCTGTGTTGTGCTTCCAGGATATGTCTGGGAAGTTGAAGTCCCCCACGAGTACAAGCGCTGACGATTTCGCAACTTCTGTCAGCTGCCTGTAGAACTCCTCATCCGTCTCCTCATCCTGGTTCGGCGGTCTATAGCAGACCCCGACCAGGACACTAGCCTTGTTGTCCCTGCCGATCCTAACCCAAAGGGACTCGATCTTGTCATTCCTAGCCTCGAGTTCTACAACATCGAAAGACTCTCTAATATAGAGAGCCACACCGCCACCCCTTCTGTGCTGCCTGTCCCTTCTGAAGAGCCTATAGCCAGGCATCGCAGCACTCCAGTCATGAGACTGGTCCCACCACGTTTCCGTGATGGCAACCAAGTCGTAGCCTGCCCGCTGCACGATGGCTTCCAGCTCCTCCTGTTTGTTACCCATGCTGCGTGCATTGGTGTAGATGCACTTCAGCTGGGCCTTTACCTTATCCTCCGGCCTTGCCACTGCTCCCCCTGGTACAGCCCCAACAGTCCTCGCTCCAGCCCCATCCCCCTTCTTACCTAGTTTAAAGCCCTATCAATGAGCCCCGCCAGCTCCTGGCCCAGGATCCTTTTTCCCCTAAAGGATAGGGACCCGTCTACGGCCACCAGACCAGGTGCTGAGTAAACTGCCCCATGGTCGAAAAACCCAAGATTTCTGCGTAGGCACCAGCCCCGGAGCCACGTGTTTAACAGGTGGGCTTTCGTTGTCCTCTCCGTACCCCTTCCTGTCAACGTAGGGACGGACGAAAAAACTACTTGCACTCCTGCTCCGTCCACTAACCGTCCCAGTCCCCTAAAGTCTCTTTTGATAGCCTTCAGGCTTCTGTTGTCAATGTCATCAGTGCCCGCCTGGATTATCAGGAGCGGATAATAATCAGAGGGGCGCACCAGGTTGGGGAGCTTCCTGGCCACGTCCCTGACCCTGGCCCCAGGGAGGCAGCAGACTTCCCTAAAAGAAGAAGGCTGAAGAAGGCTGAAGAGCTGCAGCCTGTGGGCAGCCCCCACAGGCTCAGTTCAGGAAGGGCGGCATCCCATGGGAGGGACCCCATGGAGCGCAGGGGCAGAAAGTGACCATGAAGGAGAGATGGAGCCAAAGTGTCAGGGACTGACCGCATCCCCCATTCCCTGTTCCCCTGCAGCACTCGAGGAGAGCAGGTGGAAGAGGGTGGATGGGGGGGGGTGGGGGGAGGAAGGGGGGCGGAGCAGGTGACAGGGGACAACACGACAAGTGGTCAGGAGTTTTTATTTATTTTATTTTATTTTGTTTCCAACTGCTCTAGTTTGTTAGTAACAGGCAATAAATTTCATTAATCTCCCTATGCTGAGTCTGTTTTGCCTGTGATGTTAATTGCTGAGTGATGTCCCTGTCCTTATCTCAACCCTTGAGACCTTTTCATCCTATTTCTTCCCCCCTTTGAGGAGAGGAGGGGGAGTGAGAAAGCGGTTGTTGTGGAGTTCAGCTGCCCAGCTAGGTAAAACCACTACACTCACACAGAAGTGTATCTATGTATTTATAGTTTGGAAAAACTAGATTGCATGTGGACTTTGGGTTTTGGTGGGACACAGCTGGAATCTGGAGCTGGTAAAACTCTTGGCATCATGGATCTTTGGTCAAAGGTTGGATCACTCTAGTATTGCTGTAATGTGAAAAGCTATCTAGAGCTTACACTCACAGTACTAACAATGAGTGTTATTATTATATGCTGCTACCAATAAGAAGTATCTCCATCAAATAAATATGTCCTTTAAAGAAACAGAACAGTAAGAGTTTTTATTGTTGTTTTGTCTTGTATTTTGATATTGCTGCAAGTGCCAGCAAAACCATTGAATACAGCCTTCATTTAAAAACAACAAACAAAAAAACAATGCAGATACTCTGCTCTGGAGAAGCTGCAAGAGTCCAAGACCACACCAGAACCATGAAACACAGCCCCTGGACCCTGTTGTGATTCTTTTCCCTCTTGCTGTCACATCCACAAGGCTCTTGCAGGCAGTATGCCACAGGCTGACTTATTTTCCTATCAATCACCAGAAAATGGTGACTATGGTTAAGGTGTAACAGCTTGTTGTGATCTTTTAAAATGATGATCATCATTTAATCATCAAATGCTGGATTTTGGGTTAAGTTTGTTGCCCACTTGTCCTTCAATTCTAAGTGTTATTGCTTATTTCTGAAAATATTGTCCGAAGTCTGCCCTTTGAAAGACTCTGAATTCCTGTGATCTAAAGATTTAAAGTGCCAAATAACTGTCAAATACCTGACATATCAATTCATGTTCACTCTGATAAAAAATATATGAATCCTGCTGCATATAAACTCGTTATGATGGACACCAGCCTTGTTTTCTTCCTCAAAAAAGAAACAGTTTCAGTAAGTAAGCATCCAGTAAGAATAAGCTTTCATAGCTATAATTTCCAAGAAAAAGCGTGCTTCATGATGAACAGGAGATAAAATCTGTCTTGAGCAGCTTATAGTCTAAATAGACAGATAATATATCCAGAGACAGTCTCAATCATTCAATAAAGTGCCAGTAAAAGCTTTTTATTGAGTGTGGATTTGATTTTAGTCAGTGTATTTTAGGGTTACCAAGCCTTCCACGTGTTTTTTTTTTTCCTTCTTATCTGGATTATATGGCAAGGCAAAGTTTCCTAAATAGGCTGCATCAATCCAGACATTCCATCTAAAATTCTCAGTGCAAAGTCCTGCAAATGGCTGCAAATAATTCATTAGTGGACACATCCTTTACCATTTCTGAAGCAAGCACCAGATAGGAACAGAAACACTGTGTAGCATTTTAGTGATGTTTTTATTAGACAGAAAGAAAATATATGACTAATTCTTACTTGGAGGAATTGCTCACAGTTATGTAGTTAACTTCTAATTTATTGCCAAAATTTATTTGCTGTTAGGTGACATTGACTCTGGTGACCAGTGCCTCAGATTATTTTTTAAGGAACAATTTTATAGCTGAAAAGACCACATATTACAGAGCCATTTATAAAGTTTAAATGTCTTAAGCTAACAATATGTGATTGCACAGCCAAAAGTGAAAATGTTATGGCTTGCTAGGAGAACTCATAACTCTAATACATGGTTATGAAATTGGGCTTACGACAATGAAAACACAGCTTATGTCAGCACACTTCCTCTAATGAGGCTGCAATTGTAATAGAAATCTCTGTGCTTTATCTTACCTAGGCTCTCAGTTTATGCCTGTTCCCTGATTGTTCTGATTTCATGCAGTCACACTATGAAGCTTTTGTATGAATATTTAATACTGCGATTTGCATTACATTGGTGCCTCATTGTGCGAGGGACTATACAAGCCACATAGTGAGAGCCAGTCTTGCTGCAAAGAGTTTAAATTTTAAATTGACAAGAAGACAGGGAGAGTGGGAGAGGAAATAAAAGTGTAGAGAAGGAAAGACGTACACCTACGAGCTCCCTGCAAATCCGTGGCAGAGAGAGAGCATTTCTGAGAACTGTGTTCTATTCCCTCTCTAGGAAGCCTCTTACTCATATCTTTGGGTTGTAATGACAATATTAAGCATTCTTGATAATTTACATTTTTACTCATTAACCAGTTATTGGCTCCTTCAAACTGATTGTATCTCTTTGTGTTCTAAAGTACATCTCAACACAAGCAATACTAATATTTCATTCCCAAAACAAAGACCGTGAAGAGCCTATTGTAAAGCCACCACTTCTCATATTTTGCAGGTGTTTGTTCTTGCTCTAACCTATTTTATCTCATTTTTTGCCCTATCTTGTTCTTAACTACCAGTACGCAGTGACACCTGCAATTTCACAACAAGGCTATGAAGCCACTGAAAAATTTAACACTTTTTATTTAGATGAGACCGATAATGATGCCAGTGGTTTCTATGCTAAAGTGATAATCTTTTCTTCACTCCTTTTTAATCAGCATCATTCATCTATGTCACCGTGAATGCTAAATCTACCTTCAAGAGCAAATTTATTTTGGGGACTGGGTACAGAAATTTATAATTTGCTATTCCCACTCCATATTTTATTAATGGTTTTGATGTTGCCAGTTATTACTTCAATAACCTTCCATTCAAGCAGTTAAAATGCAGATGATATATTTGTCTCCTAATGGTTCTTCATCAGTTAATTGGCAAGGCTGGAGATGTGTCGAGCCAAATGATGGCCAAATGCTCTGATGAGCTGGGACAGAGGAACACAAACGCAAGTGAGCAGTACTTGATTGTGATGTGATATATATGAGAGAAAGTTAACTGGAAGCTGTATTTTTGAAATGATAAAAAAACACATTAGGGTTGAACTTCACAGTGATGCAGAAAAGGTACTTTGTACACTATTTAACTTGTTTCAGTGGATCCTAGTGTTTATATTGTGTATTCATACTGAGGGTAAACAGGGGAGATTCATTGGGTGTCTCAAGGTACGTGTTTGTGCAGAAATGTAAGTTTTTGTGAGTATGCATGTATGGTTGTAGCTGCCTGTTTATCCATCTATACTTCTGTCCACTTGATCGTTTTGTCACTTTCATGGAGGTCATGCCCATTTTAAACTTCACACCAACAGCAAAGGGAGTGCTTAATCCTTATACAACTATGCGCATGTGTGCAGATATAAGTTCTCCTAGGAGACATATGCTTTGTATTGCTCTGTATACATATTGTTTTTATAAATATGTTACACCTTTGCATATGTTTCTGTATACAAAATGAACAAAATGAAGTGCTGCAGGAAGGCTTTCGAAGCAGCTCAATCTAGGGATGGAGGTTCTCTCTCATAAGGGGAACAAAGTGATGTGTTTACCTGACATGCAGTTGAAGAAAACTAACAAGTTTTAAGATCCAGCCCTGTTGTTCATTTCTCTTAGCCTTGTAGCTTCTAGAAAGATGCTATTTCTATCTATTGGCCTGAATTTTCTAATTTCTTACTCATTTTCATATCTATGCCTTTAAAATGAACAGGAAGGAAAGTTGTGCTTTTTTAACTAAATTACCAGATACTCATTTCCACTGCATCACACATGCATACACACAGAAGATGAATATTTTATCTTAACTAGACATCATGTGTGGTGAGGTGGAAGAAGAACTACAGGAATTTTTATTTTAAAGGATCTGTAAAAAAGGAATATCTGAAGTATAAATTGTGTCGTCTTCTAGGAGAAGGTGCCTGAATTGTTGGGCTATTTTTGCCTTTTATGTATATTATTATAACTGCTTCTGCATAGGAAGTGAATAGTATTATCATCTCCAGGAAAAAAAAAAAAAAAGAAATAAAGAAAACCCCAAAACAACAGACACTTCCTAATCATCTTGCTTGAAGAGAGATGCTAGCTGTGAGCCATTAGTGTGTGTGGAGAGAGATAATTAGAAGAAAAGCAGAGATTAAACAAGAAAATTTAATTTATGTGTGAAAAGGCAAATGCTCTAAGATAAATGTTTAATCCAGAATATTTAACTATTTCATTATTCAGCCTCAGCCTGCTTATTGAAAAGAAACTCAATGAAAAGAAACAGAAGCTCATGGTGTCTTTTCTAACTGGATCCACTTGTCTCTTGTCATATTTTGGGATGATAAACACTGAAAAGGAAGGCTTATTTCTCCCACCCTTTTCCCCCATCTATATCAGCCAAAGTGTCGTGAATGCCAATATACAAATGCACATGCATATTTATAAAGTTGTGGAGTAGCTACGCTTTGTGATAGTTCAACACATTATTGGCACACCGGGCAGCAAATTAGTTCTTCCAAGAGAGCCAGATCCTGAAGGTAAAAAACAGCCAGAGGAGGGTCCTGCAGGATGTGATACCAAGTGCTGTGGGAGAGACTGAAGGCCCAAGTGGCCCCCAGGCCCACCATGTACTTCTATGCTACTGAACTCAGTACCTACTCTTGACCCTGCAAATAAATATATATATATATATTTATCTTTAGGAAGTAAGATGCTTCTGGTATTGCTACAGTGTAAAAATTATGTTGTTTTCTGGATATTCATAGGCTTCAGCCTTACTGCTGCCATCCATGCTGGTTGCTGTTCTAAGAGTACCCAAGGAGTGTGGTGCTTTTCTCATGTGCATCTGCCAGCCAGACGGACAATAGACACCTGGTAGTTCCTCACTGCAGAAGATACTATTGATCCAGAGGGAGCACTTTGCACTTTGAGATACCTAAATGACTCTTTACTAAATCAACTCTATTGCTAAAGAAAGAATATAAAAATAAAATAACTGGAAAATGTCAAATTCATCCTGAAACACGTCCTTACAATATATTAGCAACACAGTGTCTTGGCACTGTGTATCTTATCATTTCTGTTATCCTGACAGGGCTGATTCTTAATCTTCTTTACCACGGCTGCTTTATACTGTTCTGTCAAAATATAGGATTATTTTATAGTCAAAAGGCGTACAAATATGACTCAAACACACTGGGAGCATAAAAGTATTTGAAAAAAAAAAAATGTGAGATTCAGGAATATTTAGGGTGCACGGAGCCTGCAGTTTTGGCACTTGAAGCTTATCCAGCCCGTATATTGGTTCCAATATTTTCCTTGTCTGCACAGCTTCTTTGTGCCTTTATTGACCAGGCTGTGATTTACAGCAGTGTAATCAAATCGAGAATCCAGCCCACAGCAAGCTGCAAGCACAAAGGGCTCTGACTAGGTCTGTATCTCAGCACATCTAGTACTTCACTGACAGGCTTTTTTCTTTAATATATATTTATTGGGAAAGAGCACACATTAATTAAAAACATAATTTTGGATCATGATGGGTGTGAATTTGAAGTCTGCCTGGAACAGAAAGATCACAGTTCTCCTGTCTGGTCTTGTTAAAGCACTAATGAGGTAGAGCGTTGTATGCAAGGGTTTTCTGTTGTCTTTTTCTACTTTCATTGAAGAAATCTTTAGCTGGGGCCTATTTAAATAAATTCCACACTGAAATGCTGAAAACTGCCAGGGAGACAATATGACGAGGGTGCACTGAACTCTTTGTGTCCCCTGTCAGAGGAGGGTGACCAGTTCAGCTGTAGGAGCTGCATGTAGAGGTCTGCTCTCAGTCTGACACATCTCACCGAGACATCAGTGAGATCTGAGGGCAGTTGCTTCTGGGCATGGTAAAAGCTTTGGGGATTTCCTGGTGTCAGTGAATTAAAAATGAAAAATGCAGATTCACAACTTAGCAGGGCTGTGAGATGTGGTGAGAGGAGAGTGACAGGAGCACACCGCTACATGTGTTAACAATTAGCATCACTCATAATTTCAGCTACAACAAGAAAAGGCCAACAAGCAAGGGCTGCTAAAATCTACAGTGATTCCAGGTTCCAGGTATGTGACAGTGAGAAATTTTCCTAAAGCCTGACGTGTTAAATATGCTATTGTAACTGAAATCTGCTGTAACATACCTGGATAAAGTATCAGTGCAGCTAAAGAAAAGGATGTGTCTAGGCCAGAGCAAGCTGTTCTGAAATATAGGAGGTTTGGGTTTGTCTCACCTAACTGTTAGTGCTCTGAGCACAGCTTAGATTGCAACAGACCAGAGCCTAGGGAGCGATTCTCATCAGCACCTCATCACACAGTGGATACCCATTTTTGATTCAGGTTATCACTGTAAACTGTGCTCACTGTATTGACTCCATGTACTCCACATAGATCTCGGTTAATAATGGAAGCCAACACACCATGTTAGCCATCTGCAAGGATGGGATCTGTATCTCAGTTGATGACATAGGCTTCCTGTAGCTGATAGCACTACATATACCTTCTGATTGGAAGCAAATGTGTGATACAGGTATGATTTTTTTATTTTTTAAAGCAAAAGTCAGTCTAGTTTATGCAGGTGCATTATGCGTGTTCTGAGCACTGCAGAGCATCCCCATCTGCATGTGGTGCTTTACATGATATCTGCCACAAGCAGCTCATTCTCTTCTGTCTCAGCCGAGGGACAGAAATGCATCACGACTAGCTTGTTGTGTTTTGCTTTTTGTTAAGTGATTTTGCTTTGTATTGTAAAGGAGTGCCCAGGCAACACAAGTATTTTTGCAGTGACTGAGCACCATGCCACTAATATCTGGTGCTAGGGATCATGTGAGACAAAGGAGCTGCAGAACAGCAATAGAAAAGCCCAGAATAAAGTTGCAGAAGGAAAATGTGCTTTGTTAGGGTAAGGGGAATGTGGTCCCTGCTGCTTTGCAACACCATGGCCTCTCTCCTGCACTGGTGCTTTATGCACTGGCTACAAGAGGATGCAAAAAAGTTGCAAAACCTGTGAGCTACCAGCCTTGCTGCAGGGTGTGATAGGGGAAGCACATGTTGGAGCAATCACTGGTCAATGGGTCAATGCAAGACTGATCATGCCTTAGGCCGTGTCTGTCTGGAGGGGTGCAGACAGCTGTGGATGCACCTTCCCCACCTGTGCTTTGGGCTATCTGGCATCAGGACAGCTCTGATGGGGAAGCCATGTGAAAACAGTCAATAAAACAGTACTTGAACCAGAGCTTGCTTCTCACCAGCAGCACCGAGCAGTGAATGACTGCCGGCATCTTCCCCACACATACTTGAGTGCTCCTTCTCCTTGACTGTCCTTGCAGAGAACAAACTTTGAGGTGTCATGTGGGTTTCTTTTGTTAATTCCAGGGATTCAGATCTCTTTTCTTAAAGCTGTGTTTCCTTCAGATCAAAGGGTTACATTGGGGTTGAGAGCTACGTGTCTAAAGGGCTTTCTCCTTAGATGTCTTGATGTACTGTCTTGATGTACAAGTCCGGGTGAATAGAATCTGTGGCATCTAGTTACTGTGAGTTTGGATGAGCTGACCACCTTGCAGAAAAGCTTGGGGAAAGGCCAGAGCAGTGAGCTGCCTTCTCCAAAGCCTAACAGTAGGCTGGTTCACCAGATATGGTTATAGGCATGCCTTCCTTATGCTCTGCAATAATTTGGATGTGCAATGCCTGTCTTCTCATTATCCCTAATCCTTTAATATAGTGTCTGGAGGAGGAGGAGATGAATATGTTTTCTGTGTGCCCATGCAAGGTCCAAGGACAGGCTGAGCTTCTCCTTTAGCATAAAAGGAAGATCTCTGGTTGCAGACTTTACTTGAGAGCCTGCAGAAATAAATCCTTGAAGTCACCTTCCCATCTAGCTGTTTTCCATTTGATAACACCAAGTCCATGCTTTAAATATGTCCTGTTAGTATTATTTGTTAAGCACTGACAATGGATTTGGCAGCCTACAAGAAATGGCAGAAGATGACGTTATCTGGCACTGCCAAGGTGGGGAAAGTGGACATGGGGTAATTGCCTAGCTGTGTCACTGGGCTCAATTCTGCATGTTTCTCACAGCAGTAAATGTTATATCAGGAGCACTATATTTTTGAAGCACTGAACTACAGAGCACTCTAAGATGTTACCCATGAAGGAGTCAGTCCTTTGGCTGAGCCTTTATGTGGGGGACTTGAGCATCTGCCCAAAGACTTTGAGGTTTGCTTTTGCAAAAGTGCTGCCAGATCCAGTTGGAGGACCTAACTCCTAATTATTATTCATGGAAAGAACAGTCCATCTGTCATCAAGATTTATTTGGGGATAAATATTAAAATTCACTTCTGATCTGAAAGGATAGTATCTGTCTGGTGTATATTCCCTAAGGATGGCAGTCTGGTTAGATGTCAGCGTGGTCAAAGCTTGACCCATTTCAGAGAGGGAGCAAAAAGAGAGGGATACACACATGTAAATATATATGTACATATAGTCTGTGTATGTGTGCATGTGTGTATAGCCTGTGTATGTGTGTATATATATATAAGTACATAAATATGCGTTATATAAAAATAAAAGTCAACATTGTTGACAAAATCATTGTTATCAGTCATGTATGATCTCAATGTATGAAAGGTGAAAATATTAGAATCATTCTTAGCTAGATTTTTTTTTCCTAAACTCCTCTTCCTCTCACAAAACTACCAGAGTGACAGAACCATCCATATTATTTCATAAAAATATATATTTATTCTAACAAAATAGTAAGATGCACCCTGACCTTAGATATAGATCCTGAGTTAGTATAGTTAGTATCAAATACACTAATTAATAGAGTTTTGATTGCTACAACAATTTATAGTTGAGCCACTGCCCTTTAGATTTATGTTATTTGATTTTATTTTGAACAGCAGTAAATTCTAAATCAATCTTTTTTTTTTTTTTTTTTTTTTTTTTTTTTTTTTTTACCCCGTTGGTGAAAGATATATTTTTAAAGGACTACATTATTATGTTGTTTAAACATCAGAATATAAATCTACCAACATCATTGTAGTGAAACATGACCTTTTTCTGCTTTAAAAATTTTAAAGTAATTAGGTCAAAATTGTCGTTGTTGATATTTGTACTACAGTAATTCATGGCCGATAATTTAATTGAATTTTCATATGTATGAAGCAGATGTTATAAGTTCTCTACTGCATCACTATGGCAGTGTTATTCATGCAGATTTATAATAAAGCAATCCTGTATTGTTCATTCCCACATTTATCTACATTTTGTACTGCAGCTGATTTTGCAATTGTCTCATTTAATTATGAACATTGACATCATTTACAGGATTTATGCATCTAATTAAGTGGGCTCTAATAGAGAAGTTTCAGAAATAAAGCCAAGAGGCTAATATATGTTCGCTAGTGGTTACGCTGGTTTCTATTGTTTCTCTTAAGCAAGAAGAGTGAGAAAGAAATAAGGTATTTTTTCCTGCTATCAGAAGAAGTCTTAAAATAAAATATTTTCAGTCTTCTCAGTCATTATACATGAAGGAATATTTTAAAATGTTAAATTGATTATAAATAGTAAATTAGTTATGAAAGTTACTGAAAAGAATGCAAAAGCAGAAGTGTTAATGGGAGCTGAGAAGCCATGCAGCCTATTGACCAAGGTGAATTTATAACTACCAGTAAACCATTTATTAAAGCGTCTATTTATTCATTGAATAAGCCATTATAAACTACATGTGTGTGACATTAATACAAAGTGTGAACCTTTTCATTTTCCAGGCAAAGATTAAATGAAAGAGATTTGTTGATTAACGATCCTCTAAACTGGTGGAATGGTCCAGCAAGGTCAGGAATGAGAAAAAATCCAGTTCATTAGTCAGCAAGTTTTCCTGTTCATGGTTTTATTGCTCCAGTTTGCTTATTTATTGGTCAAGACAAGTGAAATGAACAGGAAAAAGGCCAGCTAGGGTTACAATCTAGCTCTGTAATAGACAGATAAGGCTTTCTGTCCTTCAGGATTTTCCATTTCTGCTTTCTCCAGCCATCAAGTGTTGGTGTGGTCATGATTCACTGCAAACCACAAGTAATATTCATTTTGCCTGACTTCCATCAATACAGGACAATAACTGTTTGTTAATTTCATAAAACTATGGAAGCTTGTTAGTCCTTCCTGTTTTAAAGCCTTCCAGTGAAGTGAAAGTCTACTATGAAGACAGATGCTTTATCTGGAGATTTCTTCAGCACTGTGTTCATCACCATGAGCCCTTTTTTTTTGTTAAATATGACAGTGGGGTTGTTGGGGTGCCACTAGTGGAGGTGGAGATATTCAGAGCAACCTATGTGTAATCAGTACTTCCGATCTCATGGTAATACCTCTTATCGGAATAAGTCATAAGGAGGTAGTGGGCATTCAAAAGGATCTGGACTCTGAGTAACTCACAGCTAATGAAAAATGATGTTTGATAAACCAGCAGAGGTATTTAGCCTATCCTTTTGCCCCAGCCATTATCCCTGTTTGCCTACACTACCTTTCCTCATTTCCCTTCCTTGGTCAGGAATATTCAGAGGTCTCTCCAAGAAATCTGAATGTTTATGGGAAGCAGCTGGGAAATGCAATGAGTTTAAAATAATTCTGTCTTGTGTGATAGGATCCTGTAATTTTTTCGTGTCTGTTCCCAGAAAATATGAAAAATTATTAATTGCTTTCTTTAATATCTTTAAAGGTTTATATGTGTTCTTTCCATCTGCTGTAAATTGAACAGTTTTTTTTTTTTTTTTTCTTGTAGGGAATGTAGAGATATATTCAATACCTATGAACTGAATACCTATGTACAGTATTTTTTAATTATGCAGCTGTCATCTGTCTCCAGCAGCTTTTCAGCATAATTGTAATGAACATTATTTCTTTCCCTTCTGATCCTTTCATCAAAATCTTGTTATGTTTTATGTTTTCCTTAAAGTCAAAGCTCCAGGAGTCATGGGATTATTTGAAATTCAGCTTTTCTTAGAACTTTTTAGAGAGAAGGATAGTGCAGAGAAAAAAAAAAAAAAAAAAAAAAAAAAAGAATGTTCTGGGCCAGCACATACATTCTTCTTCTCCCTTCTCAACCATTTAAAATATTTTTTCTCTTTCTAAAATGAGCAGATCAGCAAAAGCTTTTCTTTTGCTTGTTTTAGCAATTCACATGAAAGAAAATTTGCTAACATTGTGTTGGCTAGCAGACCACACAACAGCTGTGAAAGCTTTCCAGCACCTACGGTCAATAAGGAAATGGCTACTGTACTAGTTGACAAACTGCAGTGTTTTTGAGAAACTCATTACCTCCAAGAGACCTGTGGTATCGTTTTCAGGGAAATCTGATGGCTAAAGTATGATATTTTTCATCTGTGTGCCTTCATTTTGAATACAAAACAGATGCAGAGGTACTAGCTTCCATTCCTCATAATATTGTCATTCTTATCAGCAAGCTGAACTGATAATAGGTTGAAAAAACGTAGCTGGGTGGCCATTACTTTTAATCCTCTAGCAGTTATTTTTTGCCCTATTGTTTCTCACCCTTATGAAGATTGCCTTGCAAATACCCCACAATTTATCCACCACCATGGAGCAGATATTTACTGTGGAGTTCTTCTGTAGTCACATGGAAAGCAGATCAGCCTAGCTGTAAAATCAGAAATGAATCAGGTTGGGTGAGACCCACAAGGTGACTTTACAATAAGAGCTCTATCACAGGAGGAAAGGTGTGACTGGAATTAAGCAGAAGACAACTGTGGCAACAGGGTACTAAATGACAGGATGGTGTCTTTTATCGGAAAATATCTTAATGTCTGCCACTTAAGCATACACCAGTACTTGAATGGGTAATTCATTAGAGAGCCAGAGTATTGCTCTCCTTGTTTATATTCCTCTGCATATTAGAGGAAGAGGTATGTTTCATCTTAATATGCTGAATGTGTGTTTCTTCTGTCCACAATCCACAGTTAAATGATTTAATTTTCATGTCTGCCTTCTATTTATTCCACAGCCAGAAATGTTACATCTGTAATAGTCTCATGCAAGCTCCTTTAGTACTCAGTGGAAAGTTTTCAGATGACATTAATGGGCTTTAAATCAGACTTAAATCAAAGTTTTAAGTGAAGAATCTAGTCGGTAGCTTCTGTATTTCTACAGATTAATTTATTGATAACATTGGACTATATTTTTAAGAAGTGGAGTTCACTTTAGCAAAAGTACATGCAAATCAGCTAATTGCTTTTCTATGTGCAATGCCTGAAAACAAGCATGCTCTTTTTTGATAGCACAGTGGACTTTTTTTTTTCTTTCTTAATGTGGTTCCATCACGTTAAACCAAAAGGAAAATTAAATTGTTTTATTACTACAAGCTATTCATATTGTTATAATCTGTGTGTCTGTCAACTTTGGATATACTTGAAGGGGAGATAGAGAGTAGGGAGTGAGCTCATCTGAGGAGGATGATCATCAAGGAGGTACTTGAAAAATAAAATGGGAAACAAATAGAAATGCTTGCAGGGAGTGAAAAAGAATTAATGGAGAAAGCATCTGGGAGTAAAGGAGAAAGAGTTTATTGGTCCAAAGCTAAGGGTCCATGCCCAAAGTAATGATTAAAGAGGATAACAGGGTGTGGGGACTTTGTTCTTTGCTTTCTTGTGGGATCTAACAATTACTGATCAGCCAGGGATGTACAAGGTTGGCTTTTTACATGCTCTCGTGTGCTCTGGTTTCAGAGTGTGTGAACTATGAGCTAGCAGAGGTTTTTGCATTCAGGTTTTCTGTCTTCTGTGAATGCCTATGAATCTAAGGACTTCTGTTCTTTTGCAGGTTTTGTCTTGTCTCTCCATATGGGGAATAGAGGGAAAAAAGTGTTTTAAATATGCTTTTAAGACAATGCTAATAGAGGAGCTGAGAACAGGTACTCCTGATGCACATCACAGACTCTTGTGTGCCAGTGCTGCTGTGTAGTAGTGATAGCAAGACAGCAGTTCACAGCTTTTGGAGATTCTCTCACCACATCTGTATTTATGCCCATGGAAATTTTCACTCTGCTGAGAAAATTGTGCTTAAAGGGAGATGATTTTCACACATGTAATTACCATTCATTGTTACCACCTTGTAATAGAAGTGCTAACATGTGAGGACATACACTACATTTATGATTTTTTTTCAATGGTCTAATGAATGTCTTGAAAGTATTTCAAACACATTTATAGCCTCCAAAGCAGCTTTACAATGTATGCAACAGACAGCAAACATTATAGAATAAAGTGGTTTCCTTATTTTTATCCAAATATCCAAATACAATAGTGTCTCCCTGCAAAGCTAACTGTGAGAAACTACTATGTGCTTGATTGCTATCTTGTCTGAGAAACATTTCATCTTTCTGAAACAGACCCCAACACTTTCCTGCCCTTCCAGCTTTCCTCCAATATATGCATGTAGACAAGGTAAAAAAAAAAAAAAAACCTACCAAAGGAAGCAAAACACCTTAGGAAACAGAGGTGCAAAACTAGTTAAGTAGACCTGAGGATACCCCAGGTCCTTCTGCAGTGTTGAGTCCACTCATCTCAAATCTGTAAGAGCAAATACAGAGGTGAGGAGCACATCCACAGTTCTGCCATCTCCAGGTGAAATTATATATTTTTACTACACACATTCTCCTTGTCTTCAAAATGAATAGAGCAGGAAATTTCTGCTGTAAAATACTTTCCATGCTCCTCTGAAAAGGCAACACATCTGCTAATATTTATGGTTCTTCCATTTCCTTTCACAGACCCCTCACCCTTCACACACAATGCCATCGAACACCGCTCTTTCATTTACCCAGGATAAGGCCCACAGATTTTACTCATCTCACATTTAACAGATGATAATCCCCAAGACAAAAAGAGAAATTATGCTAAGATTCTGGCACAGCCTATTCAGCACAGTGCTGAAATGAGGCACCACAGCCTCTGTTGGGGTGTGCATGTCTCTCTTCCTTTTCCCATATATGCAGAGGTTGTCTGAAGTGCTTCATGTCACAATCACAGCTCTCCCAATTTCTCCATATAATCCTCAGCCCTTCAGGACACCTACAGCTAATCTGGAAACAGCTAAACTATTGGCAGGTGCTCTCTCCTTCCTATCGTATAATTCAGGATCAGCAGAATTAAAGTTGTTTGGATAAATAGCATATGTGTATGGTTAATCTCTGTTATTTGCTGGTTTTCAGAGGTCTGAGTTTTAGGAGTGCAGTTGCAGAAAATACTGTTAGAAGCTGTGAATATCCTTGGGCTTTTGGGAAGTATTATTCATCACGGTGAGTCTGAGTATTTTCACAAGAACAAGAAACTCCTCCCCAAGGGTACAGCCTGAATTACTATGCTGGGCATATTCTGGACTTCCATGACAAAAAGTGAAGGTATTTTCATTCCCTGAGTTATAGCTGAAATCTGTGTGAAGAACAACCTGATTCTTTTGTAAGGTTCTTGTCTTGCAGGTTTTTTTTTTTAATGCAACCAGGGAAACCATCTTTGAACTCTCACCTTTCAACAAGTCACAGGTGAGTCTCTCACATTACAGACCGTGAGTGTAATTTCTGCAAAATGCAACATTTTCAACATTTGAGCACACCCTGGGTTCCCATTAACTTTAGTGGGCATCATAAGCCTCAGCATATTCCAGAAGTATCCACCGCAGTATTGCCTACCAGTGGGATTTCTGCCTGATGGAGGAGGCCCAGGAGGATTGTTGCTTTTTGTGGTGCTACAGACTGCTCTGGCACAAAATTGCCCCATGACAATACCTGTGGCCTCAACACGCAGCCTCCTCCTTTGTCACTAGGAAAAAGCAGAGGAAGATCTTTCAGAGTAGGGTTACAATCATGACTGTCCTCATAGGGAAGAGTGACTGTCCTTAATTAGCTTATCAGGTAACTTATTTTATCTTAGTTTAACATGAGTTATCTTAGTTTAACCTGAATTAACTAAGTATTTGGGGCTTTTCTTCTTAATCTAGATGGAAATTCCATAAAACTTGGATAGTTTAAGAAACCGTGTAAAGCAACTATTCCTGTAAACCTTCTGTTGTGGTGAAGAGATGTTTTTGATCAAGATATGTTTCTACTTGTATTTAGAAAGCTCCTTTGCACTGGAATGCTTTTTTTTTTTTTTTTTTTTTTTTTTTTTGTTTTTCATAAAGAACAGGTGACCTCAGTAATATGATGAAATGCATTCTGATTTTTAAAGCCACAGAGACAGGCTACCTCAGACCCCTGGAACAATTAAAGATGATTTTATGACATTAAAGTTAATGACCAGCAAAAATTTCCAAACAACATTTGCCTACAGAATAATAGCAAAAGAGCTCAGTTCATTTTGGATATGCTTTGGAAAATGAGGAAAATGAAAGGCAACAGTTGAAACTCGTTCCTGTTCTGCAAAGATGTTGTTAAATGAAGTTAGCATTTGGAAAATAATCCCTTCTGGTCTTTTTTGCCTTTCAATAAGATTCCGTAGCAAATACAGCCTGTATGTACTAACAGAAACAACACTGAAGATATTGTTTTTGTCTTCTCTGGCAGAGATGTGTTTTTTTCTTTTCCTTCTATGAAGACAACCATAAAGGGCTGGACAACAATAAAAATCAGTCATCAAAAATTTTTCCTGTCAAAAATATGAAGAAGTAAAGCTTACAAGTGGAGCTATATCACTCATTGAGAAGCTCCAATGTATGTTACTTAGGAAAGATGTAGGTGTACCAGCAGAGAAAACTTCCCTTCCACAAAGAATCTTTATTATATAGAAATATACTCCATCGTACTTAACATAAACTGACCTTGCTCTGTGTCTTCTGATGTAAGGCATGTTCACCTGACCTGCATCTGGAAATGGAGTTGCAGCTCTTCAGACAAATTAAGGATATCAAAATGCCTGACTTCCAGGAAGTTCTGTACCACTATACTCCCATATATTACTGATGTGATGGCGGTCTGAAAAAATAGGCAATGACCTAATTCCTTAGTTAATAGAATTTTTCCTATGGACTTATCTGGGGTAGGAATTTTTTTGGGGAGGGAAATGAATTATGCCAATAAAAGCAGAGTCTTGTCAGTAATGTTCATTTAGTCCATATGGAGCAAAACCATAAAGGCCTCAATTTCTAACAGTAGCCACCAAGACTCTGGCTTTTGCTATGGTGCTGCTGGATCACTTTTCCAGTCCCTTTGACTGATTGTTCATATTCATGTCCTCTGTGCTTGCAAAACACTGTTGCAGTTAATTTTGTGCGAGTGATAATTCCCATGATTCCCATCTCACCCCTACACTCCTGCAATTACTCTTGTTCCTTTGCTACAGAGAATTAGTCTCACATTTTTATATTATTTTTGAAACATTTCTCACACAGAGCTTTGCTTATGTCTGCAAATTTAATACCTGTTCCAGCATGCTGTACTTGTCCTGTCCTTGATTTACTATTTGAAATAATAAATGCAGAGCATTTATGTAACACTTTGCCTATGGAGACTCCATGGTGCAGAACAAAAAAGGTAGGTAACACTAACCCTGTTTTGCAAGTAGTAAAACATGACATAACGGTGGTTTTGGCCATTTCAGGCAGTCCTAAAATTAGGTCTGGAATTCAATTGAGTTATACCAGTATTAGGCCAGTGCAAAGCAGTGTTGAATCAAGTATTTATAAAACACCAACCCCGTGATATCTCATTTCACTGGCATGAGACTGAAGAACAGGAGTATTGAGATGGAGGGAGACAAAGTGCCAAAACAAGCACCTGTGCTGTAGTGGTCCAGGAATGAGCCATGTGTGTCAGCCTACTGTGTTTCACAAGCACTAAAGGGCAAAAAGTTTTTTTTTTTTTAATTATTATTATTTTTAGTAATTTTATCATTTTATCATAATATTTAATTTATTGCAGCTGAGTCACTCTCCATTATGGACTGTAAGGAGATGAGGCAGGCTTTCACCAGGACTGCTGCAGACAGGTGTTTCACATACCTTTATGCTGCCCTTTGACACCCCTGTTATGTATATTGAGATGCTAAGCTGTCCTAAAGCAGAGTAGCTCTGTGAAAGCCAACAGAACGACTCCACTTAAAGCCAGCTGACGGCTTTGGTCATAAACATCCCAGGCCCTCCTGTGAAGAGACAGATTCAAGCTTGCTTTTTAAGATGCAGATGGGATATCGATTGAAGAGTAGATGAAGACCACCAGGATAGTTTTGTTTCCAGTGCAAGCATCAGTCTTTTTTATAGATTAAAAGTGTGTCCATGCAATGACTCCATTTCTCTCATCATTTGTTTTAATCACTGCTGACTCATTGTTTTGCCTGCAGTCACTTTGCTGTGACAACAATGATTAATAAGGATCATTCAGAAAGTTATGTTTATGGAGAAAGTAGGAATTAATATCCAGGTGACAAACATATAACTTAGCTTTTAAAGAGAGGGGTATAAAATTAAATTGTGATTTAGAAAATATTGTCAATTCTGTAAGCTCTGCTATGCTTTTATGTGAAGAGCACATTGTAACCCAATCATGCTAACGAATCACCATAGAATTTACATTAAATAACTACAAAGAATTGGGATACCATATTAAGAATGCATAAGAGTTTCATTTTCATTAATCTTAGGGTATTTTGAAGGCTAAAGTGTATCAGCAGTAAATGGCCATTCTGTGATTCCTTGTGCAGTTCCTGTAGAAACCACGTTCAACTTGGAAATGAGGCATAAACATAGGATTTTCACATGAATTAGCAATATATGGAAATCCAAAAATCCTTTTCAAGTTTTAGATACCTGCTGTGATAAAGAATAGCCATAACCTATTTCTTCTTTCAAGAAATAGACACAAACAATAAGTTGCAAAGGCTCTGCTCTATTTTGTTTCAGAATTTATCTCACTGGATGAGACTTTGTAGACACTACCCTTTGTAGTTAAGATACAAATACACTTTCTATGCTGCACAAGGCCAAAGTTTTAGCCACATTCAACTTTTGCTAGTGCAAACACATCGGCTTAGTGTTTTGTTTGCAAACGGATGTTTGCATTTTCCAGGGGGATTATGGGAATAATCCATACAATATTAAAAACCGTCACACAGAGCTTGGTCAAAATTTCCAAATCTAACATCTGACTTCTAAAACTCTAGACAAATAAAATGAGATTAATTTTCAAAAATACTAGAAACCCATCACTATCATTGACCTTAGTGAAAGTTTGGGGTACTCCACAACCTGGAGGGTGAATTTACTTTTATTTAAGTGCTTAGATATGAATCTAGGACTTTAATTTAAATGCTCTATCTTAGATAGTCCATGGCTGGAGGCAGTTTGCCTTGGAATAGCTTACATCTACACAATTTAGCTGCTTTAGCCACCAAGAGAGGGTCACTAAATGCAAACTATCTAATGGGAATGGCCCCTGGGCCATATAACTGCTAGGACATGCCAGGAATTTGACTGAAAGAGCTGGTGTGAAACCCATATGCATGCCAGGGAACAATCTTGTGGTTTATTAGCAGAAATGACCCTGTTCCAGGGTGCAGGAACGTTCTTGCACACATTTGGGTTTATTACTGTAGGTACAGTGTATTGTTTCAAAATTTTGCATGGTGATTTTATGAGAGTCAGGTTTAAAGTTCTGCATTGGGGTTATCATGTGGTTTTTACTCACTTGAGAGCCATAGCTCTCCAAGAAGAGAATTTTTAGAAACTTAAATCCACCTGGGTACCTTAGGGTGCTTGGCTACTTGTTGTTCTAAACCTTTGCATCACCGCAAAGGATTTTGCTTCACTCTATGTGAGACACAACAGTAAGTACTTGCCCAGGACTGAATGATGAGTGAGGAGCAGGCCGTAGCAAAGTCCAGAAGTTGTACACAGCAGAAAACATATGGTTTATGTTGAACGGGATATCGGTTATACTTGCCTTCCTACCCCAGTAACTAGTAGGCATCTCATTCCCTTGTCTCCTCCTCCCTTTCTAACACACGTATTTGTTCTTGGTTAGCTGTGGGGGGCTTGCTGGATTGTGGTCTCACACTTTACTGAGTGCCCCGCTGTGAGTTGTGGGCTGGCAGTGAAATTCTGAATCAACTTATTGTGAATCTTTAGCAAAAGCAGTGAGCTGCCGTGCAGGACCATTTATTTGGAAAGCCAATATTTTTGTATTCTTTCTCTTAAGGCTGATGTCAAGCCTCATGACAAAATAGTTTCCTCATATTGTACAAGACAGTGGGGTACAAACCAAGATCCCATACTGTCCCAACTCCTTCTCTCCTGCAGCAGAGCCCCAGAGTTGAAGTAGAAAAACCATCCTGTCCTCAACTTGTCCCATCTCAGTCCACGACTCAACACCATGACACAGTTTGTGTAGCAGCAGTACATAGCAGTCAGTGCTATCATTGTACATGAGTTCAGACCCACTGCAGCCTAAGGTTTGAATTCTAAAATATATTGTTTTTCTCCATTCTTTTGACCCTTTCTTTAATAGTATATTAATGTTACACACTTTATAAACAAGTCACAAAGATGTCCATACCACCTGAGAACTGCTTGGCACCTGCTCATCCAGTGGCCAGATAAGATATTAGCTGCCCCTTCTGAGAAAGATCACAGTATTACACATCCCACAATGCCCCAGAGTGGGAATGCACACTTATCTAAAGTGGATCAGGAGAACACACACATCTATACTGCATGTTCTCTTAAATTAACAGACACTTTAATAGCACAATAACTTGTATTCACAAGATGCAACTGAATGGAAAACTGACTTTAGACTTATTGAAAACCTCTCTAATGAGAAATTAAAACTACTGAATGATCTTATCAAAAAGGATTCTGAACACTTTCCTTAGACTGAGAAACAAAATCTTTGAATACCCTTTTGTGCTCAGAGTCACTGAACATTGCTGGCTTTTTAAAGGAACTTCTTTAGCTGGCTATTAAATGAGATTGGAACCAATCAGACAATCTCTTGCTGATGATTTCTGGAGCAAGGCATGAAAAGAACCAGAGAATTTGATCTCTCATTTCCTCTTCTGTTCCTTTCATTATGTTTAACTCTCTTCCCTTTTCTTGTTGACTGATTAAACAGCATTCGAATGCCATTGGAGGGAAGCAAGGTGGGATGTGTTTTGCAGGTCTTTGCCAAAACCAAAATTCATTAAGTTTCTTTGCAAAGAAAGCCTAAAACCTCTGGGGAAAAACAGCCATGCCTCCTTGGGCATGGGCGGCTAAGGAATAGAGAGAGGATTATCTGAGGAGCACTTAGGAGCATAGTTTCCATAGGCTCCCGTATGTCTGTTCAGTTTTCTAAAAGTCTGCCTCTGCCAGAAGAAGAAGGAATATTTGTCAGTCTTTCCAAATATGAACCAAGTAGGAAACCTGGTAAGAACACACAGAGTTACTGCCTTCCTCTCAGAGAGGAATTTTTGAAGTGGCAATGCTTAAGTGCAGCAGAAGCCCTACGAAATGTGCCTCACCAAGGGTTAACAGACCAGGCTAGCAAGAACACATTGTACTGAAGAAGACAGAATTTGGATCTGTGTAGCTTGCCACGAGCTCTATCAGGACTGAAATTTAACTGGCCTCTAAAATGATGAAGGGTGTTAGTGAAAAGCCTATGAATTCTGAACTGCAGATTTTTCCTGGCTTTGTAACACTCAGGAGGTATTTCTTCAGGCTAAACAGATGACTTACAGACCTCTTAGAAGTATCATAAAAATGATTATTAGGAAATAATATGCTCCACGCTATGTTGGCTTTGTGTAACACATAGCATAATATCTCCCTGTATAGTACACTTTTCTTTGTTATGTGAACTATGCACAAGCTTTTTCAGAGAGAGATAATTTTTGTACTGTGGCATCAGCTGTGTAATCAATGTTTTATTGGCCAACAAGATTGAAATGCAGCTTGCTCAATATTATTATGTGATTGAAGTTAGAAATCCCTCCCCCACCCCTGAAATAAAGTATTCAATAATACTTTATAACCTTTATTTAACATTGTAGTGGTAATTCATTTCAGCTGGATACTTATCACTAATACTCACAGAAAATACATTTCTATAGCTGTGGAGGTCAGGACAGTGAAACTGCACATGTTTAATTCTTTATCATCACACTGATCAGCAATGTTCATTTGCTAAATGCAGGTGGGATGAAACTCGGAATGGTAGAGATTTGATAGCAGGGAAAAATCATGTACACATACCTCTTCCTCACATCAACGAGAATCTGGGAGAAACTTGCAAGATCACCATGTTCATCATTAAGTTCAAACCTGAAAACCCTTCTGTTTCAGAATGGTCTGCACAAGTACTTGACCTATGGAAAATCTTTCCCCTAAACTTCACAGTTGCAAAGTATTAGATCACTTCATAACTGTTTTGAATGCCTGCTCTGAATAAATCTATGTCTGCGTTAGTCACCATCAGCTCCCTGTAGTCAGTGGAAAGAATTAGGCATTTAAGGGCACAAATGAGCTGTCTAATTTCAGATGTGTACTTTAGGATAAAAGAACCCATTCTATTTCAATACCTATTTATCTTCAAAAAGTATAAAGGGAAGGCTAGCAATCTACCTCGTATCTTGAAGTCTACACTAAAGAAATTTAGTCAGTGAAACCCAGCTTAATGAAAAAGCCAAAATGAATTCCAAAAAGCTCTTTACAGCTGTATAGAATATTGGCAAGGAGTACACAAATCATCTTGTAATAAAGACCAACAAGTAAAACACTGGCTTTCCAGTCAAAATGGCTACTACACATTCCTGTTTGTGCTTTCTCCTTTATTGAGAGATTTTCAAAATAAGAATGGTAAGAGAGAAAGAAATGAAAAGTATATAGTGAAAAAATTACTATAATATTATACTCAGTAATCTTCTACTGAAAGCTTTTTTTCTTTTTTTTTCCCAGAAGAGTGCAGATAGAGAGCTCTGCAAGTTGCTACACATAAAAATAATCAGATAGAACAAAAACCATTGAAGGTTCTTTCAGTGAAATGTAACTCACAAACAGCAACACCTTAAAGTTGTAAAACATCTTGTCATGCATCCTGAAACATGTTGATATGACAAGTTACAAGATGAAGCAATTTGGCAGGTATACATTAGGACTAGTATTATATCGTATGTAAATACTTCACTGGTTTCAATAGAATTCGACTTTCTGATATTCTAGAATGCTTTTGGAAAGCCCACATGAGCCTCTATAGGCAATGTGGGAACAAATGACTGTGTTATTCCTGCAAATGAATCTAAATTACACATGATGAAATACAATCAAGCCATGCAAACTCGGAAAGTTACTGTTCATCACCTGAGCTCCTAGCACTGATCATACGTACCTTTTTGGCATATCGTCAGGAATGATTGAGTCACTGTGGCATAAGGAAGCATTGCCCAGCAGCTGGGTGGTAATAACTGACTCTTCATGCTTTTCTCCACTGTTGGGGAAATACATTTTAATTCTTCTAATGCATTCTGTTTCATTACTGGAATAAGCCAGGAGGCACAACTGGCCAGCTGTGGGAGCTCAGCTGCGTAGTAGCAATTTGTTCACCTGTCATAACTCAGCCTTTGTAGATTGTGTCCACACCTGCTGTGCTACAGACCCTAGACCCATCTCTTTTAAAGTGGGTTCTAAAATGTAGATTTTTTTTTTTGTTTAATGTTCCCCTTATTCACCAAGCGCTCAGAATTTTTAATTACAATCCAACCAGCAGGGACCTTTTACAAACAGTAAAATCCTTCCATCAGTTCAATCTTTTGCTTAGCTTTTCACAAGATTTGCTTTGGAAATTGTAATCTTTTCTGCTGGTGAAATGTTTCATAGAATTAAGTCAGAGCAAAAATTTAAAAAGCATTTATGTTAAACAGCAATGAAGTCTACATATAATCTTTCTTTAGAAGCATCAATACAAATGAAAGAAGGATTAGAAAGCTTTTTTCCTACTATTACTCCCAGGACAAGATATTGATATGGAATATGAGGCTGTCCCTATATTCACAGGGACATGGTCTTAAACTAGCACTCTGAAATAACCTTAAACCTTAGAATTTGTCTTCAATCTTTTTTTCCTGTGCATCTTCTGTTTCAGTAAGCTTCATCAGCAGATTCGTTCTGAAAGTCTCAGGGACACTAGAGGTCAAGTAATTCCTTAAGGTAGTCCTTTGGGACACACCACTGATAAAACAGAGAGCAGTGCAAACTGTAGGAAATGTTTCCTATAAAATATATAGTACATCAGCACTGCAGCATAGGATTCCATGAATAATTGATTTGTTGGTTTGCCTGCTAAATGGGAGAGAATGTTTTTCTTCAAATGGTAACTACTTTTTCACTTGTCAGAACTAAAAAGTAAAAAAAAAATGGAAAAAGAAGTCCATAAAACATTTAATTTGACCTGAAAGAGTCTCATTCTCATTTTGGACATCTTTAGCAGAAAAAGAAACCTACGGCTCTGGAGGACTTTGTGACTTTGTTCAAAGCCCTTTCATAACACAGAGGAAGAAAGGGAAATGTTTCCCTCTTAATCAATAGTTCAATGTCAAGGCAACTTTTCCAGGACTGAGAGACTTGAGCTCAGTTCTTTTCTTTGTCTAGGGGAAGGAGGACTCACATCTCACGGATGTTTCCCTAGTTAACCTGCTGCTGGACTCTTTGAGTGGATTGTTCTCGAGCCATTGTTTCATAATTGGTAGAGTCAGCAAGAGATCACCTTGCTGCTGAAAGCTGTGGGACTGCTCTCCTTCCACCTTGTCCTCAGATAGCTGTCTCTTTAGTGCTGCTGCTTGCATGGCCAGGAATATGGCCTGGATGCAGACTATATCCATGTAGAAAAACAAAATAATTGCTTTCAGCTGGACCTGACCCTATCTCCAGGCTCGCTGTTCAGCTGCCCAAGTATGAGTGCCAGTGCAAAGGAAAGTTGGCCACATTGCTGGAGATGGAGACAGAGGATGCAGCCCAGGGTTTTAGCTGCCTGTGACCCACGACCCTGGGTTGTGAAGCTGAGCTGTCTGATCTCAGTTAAGCCTTACTAAAAAATGTTGGTGCTGAGCTCTGAGGGAACAGAAGCCAAAGTCATGCAAAGTAAGCAATGTAAAAACACAGACAGAAGTGAAATTGTTGAGCCATAAATTAAACACTCAGGAGAAAACTACTGACATGTTATGGTATAAAGCTCCAAGAAATAAAATGAAAGCAACTCAGTAAGGTCAAGGTTCAGTCATTTACAACAAAGAGGCTGACACTTCCCCACCTGACTGATGGCTGCCCAGCCTGAAGATGCTCACGGAGCACGAGTATGCTCATGCTGAGCCTGGTAGCTTTGGTTGCCTGCTGTGTGTATTCACCAATAAATAAGTGTTGTGATCTTATAAAATGTTTACAGTCCTGCCTGCAGCATTTCTGCACTAGGCAGGCTACAGGGCTGTCTACACCTCTGCTTCTTCCGATTCTGTAAATGTACCACCACAACTTCACACTGGAGCAACGTTCATGAGAGACGCTGATAGCTACTCACACTCACTGCATCATCCTGTGCAATGGGACAGTTATTGCAGTCAGGGAAAGGTTCAGATCCTCTCCAGCAGAGCAGTGAACCAAGCCTCAGTCAAAGTCCCAACCACGGTGCTACGGGATAAATCAGCATGACCCTCAAACTGTGCAAACGGTGAACTCATCGCACTCTGCTGCAGCCCTGCGAGAGTCATCCACTGTGCCATGTCCTCTCCTGTTGCAAATTAGCACATGGCCCACCACCAGCAGACAGGCATCACATTGCTTGTAATCGACATGCGTGGAGCTGTGCCAATTGACACCAGCTGAGAATCTGGCTTCTATACAACTTGTGTTGAATTTATTGGCAGCTCTGTTTGTGCACATAGGCTTTGTCTTCAGTGTAGACTGGTGTGTTTCTGCTGGATTTACAGCTACCTTGCTGTAAAATACCAGTAGAGACAGCATACTGGTAGCTTTTGCTGCAAATAAGTAGCCAGAATTGATTGCAGGTGAAGATTGTTGGGCTGAGTTCATTTATTTTTTACTGAGGCAGATGGTAATCTGCCTTGTCATTAGTATTTTGCAGCAAGAGTGGTCTCTGTGTAGAAACAACCATCTCTTGAGTGAAGACAAGCCGTAGCTGACACCAAAACCCATGTAAAACATCATGTTTCCTCTACAAAAAGAGCACACGCTGGGATGAAGATGAAAAATTCTCCTATACATACTGTTTGGTTTAGTAAGAAGACACATTACATCTCTTTTGTGCAATATAACCATCAGCTAAATTGATCCTAAAAACGTACTGGTCCGTACAAGTAGGAAAGTGGTTGTATTAATGTGTATGTAATAGCGCCATCCCTGCTGGGGAGCTAGTGATAGGTTATGGGTAGTTGAGAACCGACATGCCTAATTGCTTCACCTTGGTAATTTGGGACAAAACGTGGGGCGAAGAGCAGGGGGAAGGTAGCAGAGGCGGCTATCATGCAAGGCTCATGCATTATTCAGCTATTTCTTCTCACGAAGCTTTGTTTCCTTACTAGTGATCCTCACTGTAACTCCCATCCTCTTTTTCATTTGTCTCATTAGACCCGCTGGACTCATTTCCACCTGTTCCAATGAGTTCACTTTCAGAAGCGATAAATGAAGGGGGAAATGAAAAAATTGCTTGCTCCCCAGGGGTATTTTCCTACTAACCCATTCATTACTGCTTGACTAATGTCCTGAAGCATGAGATTTTATACCCTTTACGCAGTTTTATTCTGTTTTATGTAACTAGCTGATATTATTCCTATGTCTAATTAAGATTCCCATTCCTTAATTCTGAAATAGAAGAAAATTACAGCTGTATTTCCTCACATAAAGCTATTTTATGAGCTGGTAAAGTGATCTTTGTTCACAACCTGTAAAACTCTTTGTACTTCTTGGGAATGAAAAATGTTAGTGACGTTTTCTGGAATACAAGCATAGAAAGGATTATATTGGCATTTACGGGCTTTTCTGTATCTGTAAATCCAAATGAATGGATTGAAATCAGTAAGTTGTTTAGAAGTTAGAGGGCAGATAAATGAGTCTGTTACCTGGGGCTTTTATTTATTTATTTATTTATTTATTTATTTATTTTGCACTAAGGGTAGGTATTCACATCAAGAAATATTCAGCAAAACTGGCAAAGTAGCATTGTCACTGAGTTAAACTGCTGAAGATACATGGCTCCACGGCTGAAAACTTTGTGGATCTTTTTTTTTTTTTTTTTTTAATATTCCATTTTCTTTCATGAGCTCTTTTAAGTTAACATTATTTTCCACCACTCCTGTGGTTTCAAAATGCAAAGAAAATCTGCGTGAAAGCATTTAGAACCTTTTCAAAATTAACTCTAGTTTTGCTCACATGTTCTGCGAGAAGCCTGAGAGTTGCTCACAGAATGTCTTCTAAAGGCTTTCCAAAATTTTATCTTATTTTAAAGTTTTCAGTTGCAAATTTTCACAATTTTTTTTTTCTTGCTTGTCTGTGTTTGATGTTGCTTCATTTCAATGTTATAATAAATGGAGATTTTTGCTATTATGAAGAACCAGCTGGAAATCAGTATAAACTTTGAGGAAGAAAACTGTTAATTTTTATTGCTGTAATTTTAGGATTCTGGTGCCAGTGTTCTGTCCCAACTCTTCTGGGGCTGCTGTAGTGTACAGCTCATTAGTGTCTCCCAATGTGTTTTCTTTTATAAGTGTATTTAGTCTACAGAAATGCAGATGCTCAGACTCCCACCCTTTCATTTGGTTTTTATTCTTCACTTGTACAGACTTATAATCATACTGTCCCAGAATATATCTTTTATCTGTGTAGGCTCTGACTAACACTAAAATGGTAGATATTAAGCATCTTCTTTGTATGTCGGGGTACTCTCGAATCTCCTTTAGCAATTTTTTTTTTTTTTCATAGTGGCGCCTGTATAATTTAAAGCGCATACAGGATATGCTAACGAGCTGTTGAAAGTATCAATAGCATTTGCAAAATTAAGAATTGGAAGTGAGTCTCAAAATGAGCTCTTTGAATTTAACTAAAATTTGCAAGCACAAATACACATATTTTCTGTTAACATCTTTACAGAAAATTTTCTTTCTTCTGTTTACAACAGGAGATTTTTATTTAGCTTCTTTATTATTTTGTCTGGGAATGTGTTTTCATGAGAAGACAGGGAATGTTTCAAGATGTATTTCCATAGCTCAATCTACTCCTTGAAGAATATGAATGGTGTTTTCTAAGTGTAAGACCAATGGATAACCTTCATCTTCGTTGTCTCCAAAATCAACCAAACAATTTCCTTGCAAAACAGGAAAACAAGACATATACTTAAGCGCCTAGCACAGCAAGGGCAGAAACAGAGGATCATTACTTATCTAAGCTGAAGACTTGAGCCAGCTGCCTCCTGTACCCTCAGCTCCCATGCTGGCTATCAGCAGCTGGGGCAGACCCACATTCTCTAGGTGGGCCACCATGCAGCACCTTGTGTGCAGCACCCATCCTAACACGAGCAGGAAAGAAAGCTGGGAACATGGCTGGGGACTTCAAAACATGTACAGGAGAAGTTGGGTAATGTTTGCTACTAATTTTCTCCATCTGGCACTAAAGATACTGACATTTCAGTGCCTGAAGAAACCACGTGCATGTCTCCATGTTGTGTCAGAAGTTTTCATATGCTTCTGTAAATGTCTAATGAAACCTCTTCTAGCAGCAGCATTTTTCCTACTGCGGCAGCCCTTTGGGAGAGAGACCAAACTGCAAAGCATAGCTTTATCTATGCATTTTTTGTCCACGTCCTTATTATATCTGATACTGATCATAATTTGCAAAAAGCTGGAGGCTCTTCTGGTTTTCAGTGTTTTTCCTTGATCTTTTTCAAATGACCATCTATCTTCTATATCACAGAGTTTTCTACAGCATCCATCACTGTTCAATCTACACACTTCCCTGCTAAATCAATTCTACGTTGTGAAGTCCCCGCAGGACTCTGGGGCTGTTTCTGCTCAAGTCCACAGTCTGTTTGGGGAATACTTTGTTTTAAATCATCATCATTCTCAAAACCTTTTAAATGGTGCCAAAGTACAACCGTCTTTCTAGTATGGACAAAAAAGGGCTTAGGAGTATGTGTTTGGAGGGATATGAGATAATTTAAGAGATGTGGTTTTGGTCAAAGTGCCAAGATCTTTTTTTGAAATCAATTTATAGGGAAATAATTCTCTCTCAGCAATGTATATTGAATCTTCATTGTCTTGTGTGTAATTCTTCACTGCTTCAACAGGGGTTTCATTCAAGGAAATGAGAGAAATGAAGGAAGAAAAGAGAGAATCATGCTGGTTAAAGGATCTATTTGGCTTTGTAGCAAGGTCCTAGAAAACAAATTCTGAAATACAAATGTTTGTTGATTTTTGTCCATTGGGCCAAATTCTGCTGCCAGTTGCAAACTCAGCTGAGTTGTAAGGGAATAAATACATGAGCACAAACGACAAAAAAACGCTGCTTCAGACCCAGTGCAGCAGTCCTTGTGGTAGCATGGAGTGTGTTACCATGTTATCTGGGTAATGCAAGCACTGATGCTGGAAGCCATATGGCTGCAGCCATGTGGTGACTGGCCTGACCCTGGTGCACCACTTGTGTTTCTGGTTGTAGTGTATGAGCTCTGCTGAGCCGTGAGGCCACACTTAACTAACTGGCCTTATGGGCTGGCTGATATTGAAATGGTGGAACTGGAGTTGAGCAAGAAGGTTGTCCTGTGGGCAGAAGTTCACCACACTGCCAGTGCGCTAGCATTCAGTGATGCTCATTGTTGAGGGTGGTAGTGGAAAAGAAAGTGGAAAGGTGTGGTGTCTGGTTTTGACCCTACTACTGATTGGCTGTGTGGGTGGGATAAGGCATGTCACTTAACCACTCCACCAGCATAAAAAACTGTCCAGGACTTAGTTTCTGTGCAAATCTCATCCATGCAACCATGTATTCTTATTGCTGTGACTACTGCTTTCCTTCCCTTCCATTCTGGTTTCTGTTTCACTACTAACCCATGTTCAAATTGGGTTAGTAGTGCCCTGATTTTTTGCAGTCGTGGAGGAGAAAACTGCTGTCTCTGCACAGAGCCCCTCTTGGAATCTAATAGAGAGCCTGCACAGGCAGCGGCACACTGCCAGTTGCCAGAACCTAGCTTGAACTTAAAAGCTTCTGGAGTCAGGGCTGTCATCCTACCTTTTGTTTGTTCAAACCGTGGTGAAACAAATGGAGCTCCAGTCCTGGACAGGACTTCATGGCAGTGTCACCTCACAGATCCTAAGGTCACCCTCAGGAATCTATGAAAAACAACCTGCAACCTCAGGCAAATAATGCAGAACCAGCTGTAGTGAATGCTTGAAGATCTCTCAATCAGGTAAAAAGAAAACAGGACTTGTTATAATATTCAATTGTTGTAGTCAGATAAGTTTAAGAGGACTATTCCTCATAAGGGTAATTTAAGCTCTTCCAGACTAATAATACTGAAATGTGGTTTCACTGTAATGCTTCAGAGAGCTGCTTCCCATTGATGAACAAAAGCTTCCACTTCATCCATTTCTAAGGGAGCATTTTGCCCTCCTTGCCCGAGCTCACTGTCTCTGGTTATCTCTCCTCCCATGGTGGATACATAATTATGAAATGGTCAGTGGGTGTGCCAGGAAAACTCCCAGCCCTGAAAACAAAGAGTTTCTGGAAGAAAAAGGGCATAGCCCTGTGAATTTATTCAGGGCTGTCCAAGAGCTCAGAGAATAGGAGAGCCTCCATCAGGTACTAGCTAGTGCAATGCTGGATGCCCGGAGGCTGAATGGGACAGTGTGAGGCAGTGCATGGAGGCTACAGTCCAGCACATGAAACAGGATTGTTCCCCCCATTAATTTCCCTTCCTATCTCATCTTTGCACATGTAGTCTCATTTCCCGACCAAATCTGGCCAACCTGCTGTTCTATACAGTTTCTGTCAGGGCTGGGGCTTCTCATTGCTACTGCCCTGCATGATGCGCAGTCTAACATGACTGTGCTTTTTGCCTCTGGGCTGTTAATTTCTCCTGCAGTTAGGAATGAAGAGTGGCAATTGAGGAGAAAGATCAAGGGCAAAACCTGGACTGTGGGATGTGAACTTGCTGCATATTGAGCAGTCTGCAATCACATTGACTTGTACTTTCTCTTAGATAAATGTTTCTGATGTAAGAAATGAGAGGTCCTGACTCCTTTTATTGTGATGGTCAGAGTATCTTGTATATAAAGTCAGATAAAAGCATGCCCATAAGGACATCACTTGTTGATTATAAGTTCACAGCCAAGCATATCCAAAGGAACCTGCTTATAAGTTCCTGCTATAACATAATATTGCTTTACAGCTCTCTTGATTTCCAGTTTGTCTTTTGGGCATTCCCAGTTAAGTATTTTTCTCCTGCTGAGAGTAAGGATTGCGTTTTTATTAGTGACTGAGTAATATGTTTGAATTGCAGAGAAACAAATATTTACAGCTCATGGGGAGAGACAGCAGAAAGCATTGAGGAATAAGACACAGCTATTGAAGGTTGTTATAATTATTTGCTTGAAATTCATATGCTCCAAGTGTAGGTTGCCACAATTAGGCATTCTGTGAGAATGTGTCCCTGTGTTTAGAACGGGAAACACCACAGAAACAGTAACATCATTAGTGTGGGAAAAGGGAAGGGTAAGGGAAAGAGGAAGGGGAAGGGGAAGAAGAAGGGGAAGGGAAATGCTTATTCCAGTGCAGATGGCTTTTCCTCCATGAAGTGGCAAAATTGTAGGTGTCATATGATCAGCTAGTATAGTAAGAAATTTGAAAGACTGTACGTCTAAAGTATATCTCTGACAAAGCCAGGGAACTATGTACCAACAGTTAAGAATAGGGAAATGAACTGATATTTGACAGAACCAAAAATGACAACTATTTAACTGAGATCAAAAATTTGTAAAAAATTCTCAAAAAATTTGTAAATGAGAAAAGCAAACAAGTAAGAAAAAAAAATCAGTGTAAACAAACTAGGTATGGATTTGTTTATCTGGAGAATGTTTCTTTATATGAGCTCTTTAATTCTATGCTTACTACTTTCTTGCAATTATTCAAAATATATTTTATTTTTAAGTCTTCAGAAGAGTGGTTTGGAAGAAAGTTTGTGGGTTTTCCTCTCCTCTCCTCTCCTCTCCTCTCCTCTCCTCTCCTCTCCTCTCCTCTCCTCTCCTCTCCTCTCCTCTCCTCTCCTCTCCTCTCCTCTCCTCTCCTCTCCTCTCCTCTCCTCTCCTCTCCTCTCCTCTCCTCTCCTCTCCTCTCCTCTCCTCTCCTCTCCTCTCCTCTCCTCTCCTCTCCTCTCCTCTCCTCTCCTCTCCTCTCCTCTCCTCTCCTCTCCTCTCCTCTCCTCTAAATATTGATTATTTCACACTGCTTGCACTGGAGCTTGAAATGAATATTTTTGATAGTTTCCTTCCTTGTGCACTAGCACTATCAATAATACTGGCAGAACACTAGTAGGAGTTGGTGAAACCAGGCCCAAGCATCCTGATTGGCTTGATGTAACTGTAATGATAAAAATAGGATTGCTACTGATTTATACTAATGTAATTAGGATAAAGCTCTATTCAATGAGAGTATAAACATTGTGTGTTCCTAGTCTGACTTTAAGATCCAGGGCCTGTTCTTGGTGATGTCAATAACAGAAACATTGGTAATACTAATATGTATTAGCCTGGATGTTTTTTGTAGTATTCCTAGGTTTAATTAAATATATTTTCTTTATACTAGACTCTAATGGAAGTCCTGTATCTCCATGATGTTTGGATGATATTAAGACATTAGAACATAGGTATTCTTGCAGGAAGATGATTTAACTGGTAGGATGAAATCCGTGTTGTCGATGTTTAGCTGTTTATATTTATGAGTTGCATACACATCCACTGCAGCTGAAAGAAACAATCACTCTCAGACAGTTCTCCAGAACAAGAAAGGCACCAGCAAAAGTGATTCCCCTGCTCTTATTATCCCACCCACTTCTATCCTTTGCAAAGAGCAACCCAACTTCTTCTGAGACTAGTACACAAGTAACAGACACAGTACCTCCTCCTCTTCCTTCTCAGACACAGAGGCTTCTTCATGTTAGGGTATATATATCAAAGAGTATGATGGAGCAAATTTGCTGTGTAAAAAACTGTCTGTATAGCTGAGCTCAAAGGGTTGTTGTGAATGAAGTCAAATCTGGTTGGCAGCTGATCACAAGTGGTGTTTGCCAGGCCTCAGTATTGGGGCCAGTTTTGTTTAATATTTTTATCTATGATCTTGATGAGGAAGCCAAGTGCACTTTTGGTGTGTTTGCAGATGACACCAAGTTAGGTGGGAGTGTTGATCTACTTTAAGGTAGGAAGGCTGTGCAGAAGAAAAGGACCTGTGGGTGCTGGTCAACAGCCAGCTGAGCATGAGCCAGCAGTGTGCCCAGGGGGGTAAGAAGGCCAATGGCATCCTGGTCTGCATTAGAACTACTGTGGCCAGCAAGGAGTTGATTGTCCTCGTGTGTGTGGCACTGGTGTGACCTCACCTTAAGTCCCATACTTTGGTTTTGGGCTCCTCACTACAATAAGGATTTTGAATTCATTTAGAGAAGAACAGTGAAGCTGGTGAAAAGACTAGAAAACAGGAGGAGCATCTGAGGGAACTGAGGTTGTATTTTCTGGAGAAGAGGATGTTGAGAGGAGACCTCATCACTAACAGCTACAGCTACCTGAAAGGAGGTTGCAGCGAGGAGGGTCTTGGTCTCTTTCATCGGGTGACAAGTGATGGGAAGTGAGGAAACAGCCTGAAGTTGCAACAGGAGAGGTTTAGATTTTCTGTCAGGAAGCATTTCTTCTCAGAAAGGGTGGTTAGGCATTGGAACAGGCTGCCCAGGGAAGCAGCAGTCACCACCCCTGAAGGTATTTGAGAGACATGTGGATGCAATCTTTAGGGACATGGTTTAGTGGTGGGCTTGGTAGTATAAGGTGATGGTAGTTGGAGTTGAGGATTTTAAGGGTCTTTTCCAACCTGAATGATTCTATGGTCATTTTTACTCTCCATATCTGTAATGAATTCCTCACAAAACTGTCCTGTCCATCCCACTATGCAGGCTTCTAGGAAAACTTTCCTGTGCTGCCTTATGTTTTTCTCACCAAGCTTTCTCTTGAGCTTCACTGAGCTGTATGAGCAGGAGGGAGCAATAGCAGTGCTGTTTAGACAGGCCATAGCTGTCTGAGGCATGCTGTGACATGCCTGGGTCGCAGCTTCTCAATTTCAGTAATTCCAGAGGTTTCAATATTACAGGGTTAAAACTGCTTACAAAATGTAATTACATTTTGATTTGAACTGGAAGAAATGTTACAATAGATATGATATTCTGCATTTCGGGATGGTGACAAGAAGCATGAGGAAGACAGCTATATGCATATAGGAGAGGCAAAATAATTATTTGCTCTCACTAGAACTGCTGGGATTATAATTGGAACACACCAGTCTATTATGAGCAAAGACAACACAGTAAAATCAGGGAGAATTCAGAGTAAAGGTAAAAAATAAAAAGTTTTGTGAAAGAAAACTTCTCTAGGTTTCTCAGAGAAGGTCAAGAGAAAGAGGCCTCTTTGCATAAAAGGAAAGAAGATTAGCAATAGACAGAGTAAGTACCTGTAACACAAAAAAATGATAATATGAGCAGTAGTACTTTGTCCTTGTGTAGCACCTTGGTATTGTTGTTTCTCATTAGGGTTGCTTGGCTGTGGCTAGCCTTGTGCAGGAGGTCAGCCAGCATGGTCTTAATGAGTCCTGCAGCCTCTGCCACCCAACTACTGTGCTGTGATCTGCACAAATACAAAAGAAAACCTGGCAGCAGCCGAAGGGCTTACAATTTTCCCCCCAAGGAGCTCTGTGTGTTTACAAACACATAACCAGAGAAAAAGTAATCGAGAGTATTAAAAATCATTACTTGCAATTCTTTTTCTTTACAGTGGTTCAAAACATGCAGGCTTTCCACTCTGTGGCTCACAGTAATGGAAAAAGAGAAAGCAAAGCACCATGGAAAGACTTATTTTTTTTTTCTGATACTGTCCAAACTAACTATACTCTGTTAGGAAAACCAAATTTATCTGTAAATACTTGTCTGTCTTTATGCTTTCCAATCATTTTTTTTTCCCTAAAGCTTTTCTAAGTCCTGTTATTACCAGTTAAAAACAACAACAACTAATAATTATAATTGCTTTTATATTTTATTGGTTTGGCATTAAGCTGTGTTAAGTGAATCCTCATGTAGAACAGCTGTATCAAACACTACAAAAATATTATTGAGTAAACAGCTGTATCTCTAGAGCTTCTGTATGTATTATTAATTAGAGATTAAAACAACACTGCAATGAAACCTCCTTTATTAATATTTTGACTCACTTTCAATTTTTTTTATTTTTTTTTTCCCCAAATAATCCAGTCTTTCCCAGTTAAAACTCTTAAAAACAAATTTAGCTTGTGTCTAATTTTATGCTGTAAAAGGCACTCAATCAGTGGCTGAACAGAAATTATGCAAGTGGAAGTCCATCAGCTGGGAAGAGGCTCCCTGGGCAAATAATCCAGTCCCCACGGAGCTGTATGCATACTCTGACCAGGGGAAATCATTCCTAATTTTCCTATCAGCCAAACAGCAGATCTGGCAAGTCAAACACACACCACACTTAAGTGCTTTGCTAGCTTAATATCCAGAGTTTGAACCAGCATATGCTGCTCTGTTCTGCTTGGCAAATGCTGTATTGCACTTCCAAGTTGCTCTCCAGGCAGAGAGAAGAAATTTTTGTTAACATCTGCTGGTCCATGCCCCTCTCATGGCTAATGTTTGGGTGTGTGCTGCAGCCTTCCACATGCTTGCATAGACTCATGAACTACAAGAACATAGAGTAACTTGCTACGTTGCTGAGCTGTTCTATCACCTTTCCTATCACAGCCACATTTCTTATTTTGCTTTAATTTCTTTTCCTCCTTCCCTCCCTCCCTCCCTCCCTCCTCCCTTCCTCCTCCCTTCCTCCCTCCCTCCCTCCCTCCCTTCCTTCCTTCCTTCCTTCCTTCCTTCCTTCCTTCCTTCCTTCCTTCCTTCCTTCCTTCCTTCCTTCCTTCCTTCCTTCCTTCCTTCCTTCCTTCCTCCCTTCCTTCCTCCCTCCCTCCCTCCCTTCCTCCCTTCCTCCCTTCCTCCCTTCCTCCCTTCCTCCCTTCCTTCTTTCCTTCCTTCCCACAGCAGCCCAAACACCTTGATATTCCACTGCAGCCGCCACTCTTCCTCCAGATACTGGCTCATTCCCAATGGTCCCTTAGAGCAATATGCCTGCTTTTATGGGGATACAGACCACCGATCCATTCCTTGTTCAGAAAGTAATAGCACAAAACCCACACTGTCTCCCTGAATATCATAATTACTTGGTTTAGAAGTTAGGAAATTAAAACACTTCTGTCTCAAAGATGACCTCTCAGCAGAGAAAGCACTTTGGGCAAGGAAAAGAAAAGTCTTATTTTTCTGGCTGAGGATTATCTCAATCTGAAAGAGAAGAAAGCTTCTTTATTTTTCTTCCTAATTATATTTCATAGATGTCCCAGAACAAGCCATTTCTGCAAAGCCCCTTGAAAGTGCATGGGGTGATGTGAAATATGGTGTGCTTTCCCAGAAGAGCTATTGGAGTGCCCTTTCTTTGGTAATACAAAGTACACACTTGAGCACTCAAGGGGCAAGTGCTTCTCTTCAAATACTTCCCAGTTGAAAAGGAGGCAGTGAAAGAAAAATTGCTTTCCATGAGCTTTGACATGTTGTATAAAGCAAAGAATGATCCTGAAGAGACTTACTAGACTGAGGGTCTATCCACACTGCCCTCAGAGTAGCTCACAACATTGTGTCCTGGAAACTTTCAGCTATGTATCTTGGGTGCAACCCACAGTTTAAACACCATTAAAGAAAGCTCAGTTTGGACTGAGCTTTTCTGCATTTGGGTGCATACATTTCCCCTTCGCTTATGGAAGGAGAGTTCAGATCCTACTTGTGACCTTAGAAATGACATGATGCTTCTATACTTCACCCCAAATTATCATTGATGGAAATGATGGAATCAATCATAGAATGGTTTGGGTTGGAAGGGACCTTAAAGATCATCTAATTCCACCACCCTGCCATGGGCAGGGACACCTCCCACCAGACCAGGTTGCTCAAAGCCCCATCCAGCCTGGCCTTGAACACCTCCAGGGATGGGGCATCCACAGCTCCTCTGGGCAACCCGTGCCAGGGCCTCACAACCCTCTGAGTGAAGAATTTCTTCCTTGTATACAATCTAAACCTACCCCTTTTAGTTTAAAGCCATTCCTCCCTTTAAAGCCTGCACCCCCTGACAAAGAGTCCCTCCCCAGCTTTCCTGTAGCCCCCTTTAGGTACTGGCAGGCTGCTGTAAGGTCTCCCTGGAGCCTTCTCTTCTCCAGGCTGAACAACCCCAACTTCCTCAGCCTGTCTTCACAGAAGAGGTGCTCCAGCCCTCTGATCATTCTCATGGCCCTCCTCTGGACTCATTGTAACAGGTCCACATCCTTCTTGTGCTGAGGGCCCCAGAACTGGATGCAATAAAAAGGAAGTGAGATATCTAACCTAACCACATGACATCTATGAATGCTCTGCGAAAGGTGCTTCTACCAGCAGCTAATCCCAATCAATTTCTCATCTGAGCTCATTATAACATAATTAAATTGAGATGTCCAGTTTGTGACCTGTTAAGGTTAGAGGAAACAAACTGCAATCACAGCCTACCTTTGTTTTATCTTCTTTCCAAAAGTATTTGGGCCAAAATAGCTACTTTCTTTTTGTGCTTTGGAAATTTAATCTTATTAGGACCATCTACAGCTTTCTAAACTTTCAAGTGGGAACCAAATTTATTTTCTGTATTTGTACAAGAAGATTACAATCCTTTACTTTTCCTTCTGTGCACTGCTGCAATAAGATAGGTGCAGATGAACACAATAATAAAAATAGGATAAGTCTTGCCTTATAACTCACACTGTCTTCAGTTTAAATTATAATATCTGTAATTTAAGACTTGTTATAAGAAAACAAGGTGTAGTTACAATAAATAGAAAACTATATGTAGTTATAATAAATAGATTCTTAAAAAGATAAGGCTGGTCATATTTCTGAGCTGTGCAGTCCTGGGATTACCAGAAGCATCTTGCTACTTTCATCATCTGAAACAAGAATTGGTGCAGAATCACAGAATCGCAGAATCACAGAATCACAGAATGCAACCCTTAACTTTAGGAAGCAAGCCAGAATGTCAAGCTCAGATATTCAAATGGGACAATAGATGGGTAAAGATAGCCACCTTTATAAATAAGATTTCATTTTTGAATTTTCTGGGTCCTCTTTTAATTTTTAGAGGTAGATGACAATTTAGCCTGAAATTTAGCCTGATTTTGTTTAAGTCCTTAGGTATGGACTCAGACATTTTGGTTCAGGCACTGAACTAAGTAGGAAACAAACCTCTTCACAGACATTACTACTTTACATTTACAAAGCATAATGTCAAAGGCAAGACTTGCACTAATTTCCAAATGCACAGGTTGACAGCCATAAGGCCTTCTCCAGATGATCAGAAGAAGGGTTCATTTGCTTGGCTGTCATGCTTAATTTGCCACCACTATTAAGTAGTTAAACTTGCTATCAAGAACTGCACAACTGTGCATTTGGCCCCCTAATTACTACTTAATTTTCATTTTTAACACTCATTTTGTGAGAATGTAAGTGAAATTAAACAATAATTAGAGGACCAAATACACAACTGAACAATTCTTAGGAACTGTGTCATGTCGACCAATGACTACAGGTCTTGACTAAAAATACCAAATGAAGCATGAGCACTGGTTTTGTGCTACTATTTCAGGCTTTGGGAAATGGGTTTGAATATAACTGCTTTGCTAGTCTTACTCTTCATCTGTTCCTTTATTTATTTATTTACTTATTTATTTAGTTATGTCATGGCAGCAAAGTCCTTTGATAAATAGCAGATATCTTAATTCACTTGCTAACAGGGAACTTCTAGGGTAGCAGTGTATTATTTTTTTCTGGACAGTGAACACTTAAAACATGAAAAGCTGTGAGACTTAAAGATATGATGATTTCTGATACTGGCTTTTGAAAATAAATACCCTTTAAGCTTAAAACATATGTTTGATCCATAAAAGCTTTCATCCCAACTGGTATAAAATGTGCACAATAAATCACACTGTGCTTGAAGATAACCAAGATTTTGTTGATAAGATAGAATATTCACTTGACAATGAAAGGAAATGAGCAGAAAAACCTTTCTGATGAACTAACTAAGAGAACAGCTCTTTTTTTTTTTTTTTTTTTTTTTTTTTTTTTTTTTTTTTCCACTTTGCTTTCTCTGCAGCCTCAGGTTAAATCCATCACAAGGAGTGTTCCCAGAAAACAGACTGATAGGTAAACCCCATTAATAGAAGATTAAACCGACTTCAAACTGCCCTTGTTCAAGGAGGAAGCATATGGGGAATCCCAAGTGGAAGAAGAAAGTACTTGATATTCCATGGAAGGCAGCTGGAAATCCTTCCTTTTGACTTCATGTGAATGCATTCAAATACACATGACCTTGGATGTTTTTGTCCTTTGCAGTACGCAATTAACACCGTCCAGAATGGTAGTTTACTAGTCATTTTTAATTGTGCAGAAGTAGTGGTGTTTGTAGTGAAAATGGTATGTCATTGAATCATCATAAAATTCATAGTAATTAAGCGCTTTATACTTTCTAGCAATTAGGGTTGTGCAGTAACCTGTTGCCATTTCCCACATTTTTTTAATATTTAACCACACATACTCTGCAGGCATGGATTTGAGCTCTGTTGTGATTACTGGGGAGGGAGGGTAGGGGGAAGTGGGTGGGTGGGTAAGAAATAGTCACAACAAAGGTTTTATTTCATCCTGCAGGTGACATTGAAGACATATTGCCATCTGGCATGATAAACATTATAATACATCAGTGCTTGTTTGCCAGATGTTGCTAGACACAGATAGACAGTAGTTCAGATGCATGGGGATGATTTAGCAAAATGAATCTTGCTAAATTGGAGTATCTGAGTTGTCACGTTGCATCTTGCTTCTACTGACTAGGTATGTAAAGCAGGAGGGAAATCAGAGTTATTAAGAATTAAGCAAATTGTACGGTAAAGTCAATCTTCTACTGCAAACCAGCAAAAATACAGCCACTGTGTGTAATAACTAGTTCAAATTGATAATGTTGTTGAAATTGGCTAACACGTGACAGTGTGCCATGCCAACACTTCATACATTCATGCAAGCACTTTTCAAACATAGATTGCAAGGTGAATAAATTCTTCTATCAATATTTCTCAGTTTTTCAAACCAGAACTTTTTAATTTCCATTTTGATCAGTGTGTGTGTGTCTAAGTGCATACCCAGGTCACTACTGTCTGGGACTAATGCTGGGGACTTTTTTTTCTCCTCCCTAGCTGAGACCAAGAATGTCATAAACCAAGTATGCCATTCACATAGAAAATCAGACATTTTTCTGTCCTGAGTCGCATACACATTCAATAAAGCCAAAGTGGAAGGGGACCCTGGACCCTGTGAAAATTGAAGGGGAACATCAGTAGGCATTGCAAAGCCTGGAAGGAAAATTTGAGTGGCAAGAATTCTGCGTTGCCCTGACAATACTTTGTTATTTTCATCTGTATTATAATTATGCCAAGAATCAAAACAAACTGGAAAAAAATAGAAAAATAAGGAAAGTTCCCTTACTCTATCAGCCCCATGGGCAGTCTATGGAAAACAAAAACAAAACAAACAAACAAACAAAAACAATGAGACCTAGGTCTCTTCATTCTTTTTTCTTCCATATATTTTCATGTCTCCCAGAAACATCCAGTCTGATTAGGGTAAGAAATGGGGGAGTGAAAACTGAGAAAGTTAAGAAATGGTAAGGAATGTTCCATTTTCCACCCTGATAAAGCATCTATCTAGGTCTAGATCGCCGCTTTGACATCTTGGTGATACTGATACTGTAGACCAGACTGATGGATTATACCAGGAGGAAAGCAGAGAAGAATAAATAAAGCATTGCTATAGAGATGCCCTCATGGCAGGGCTTGTGTCACATTATTTCATCTCTTAAGAAAATATGAGATGCCCCTCAGGGCTAGACCAGTGGCCCATGTAGACCAGACTTCTGACTCTGGTAGTGGCAGAAAATGAGTCTGTGAAAGGAAACATGAACCCAGCTGTCACCTGTAGTATGCTTTCTGTTCCCCTGTACACCCCTAATCTGCTGTGCTGCAGAGAGTAACATGCTAATATATTTATTTATTTATTTATTTATTTTGTGGCTTTGTTACATATGTCTAAGCTCTTTTTGAATCTGATGATCCTATCTGCTTCCAAAACTTCCTGTGGAGGAAACTTTCCTACTATCTACATGAAGAGCTACGTCCTTTCAACTGTTTTAGAACAACCTCCCATCTACTTCAGTCAGAGTCCCTAGACCTGAGATTGTGGGATTTGTTGAACAACAGTTTTGCATCCAGATTATCTACTGACTTCACAATTTTTCAAAAACCTTCATTGTTGTCTCTCCAAACCGAAGAGTAGAGATATTCATAATCTTTCTAGATAAGTCAACTCCATCCTTATCTTTATTTTCTTCTCCTTATCTTCTCTATCTCTGCAATGTCCTTCTGGAATTATGGTGATAAGAAACTTGCACAGTACTCAAAATGTGTGAGTTCCAAGGTTTTATACAGTTCCAACAGTTGTTTTGTTTTCAGAGCCCTTTCTGGTCCTGGAGCTGATTCTCTGATAGCCTATTTCCTGATTTTTCTCCACTCTGCAAAAAGACCATTGAGCCCTACCTTCTGTTTTCCAGCCCTTAAAATGCTCCCTGAACATAAAAGAGCTTTTGTTCCAACCTTCTGTCACTGTTTCTTTGGTGAGGAAACTTCGAGAAGGTTTTCTGAGGAGTCAAATCTATGATGTCGATTGGATCCTCCTCACTGGCCTGCAGACAGCCTTACTGAACCGAGGCAGGAATTCCCTTTACATTTGCCATGCTGCTCCACTCCCAATGTCTTTCTCTATAGTATAAACTACTGTCACACTGGGACTGGAAGCCAAACTTGTAAGTCTGGGACTCCCAGAAGCCTAGCCTGATTTTTTTTTTTTTTTTTTTTTTTCTGAAGACAAGTCACCCTGACATGCCACCAGTTCTGTTCCAGTCCAGGTGTTCCAGGCTGTGATGCATTTGATATGAACCAGCTGTGGCTCTGTGATTTCTCAGTTTCTTAATTTCTCACAGGTAAATGCCATTCAGTCCTGTTAACACCTTACTTGTTTGATGGGTTTTAAACACCCAGTGTATGTCTTTGTATCTTGCTAAACCTCTCTGACCTACCTACCAGAAAAATATTTGGTTGTGAGCATTTCCCCTATCCCAAAGATCAATGTGAAGAGTTCATTGAGTTCCGCTGCAGACTGGCCATCCTTGAGAGGTCTCTTCATAATTTTGTCATCAAGCAGTCACACCGATTCCTTCACCTGCCTCTTCCTTTTGAAGGATTTAAAGAACTATTAGTAAAAAAAAAACACCCTGTGCTAGTCTAACCCTCTTAATATGCTATTTTCCTTTTGACCTGCTCTCCTTATTGCAGCAAAATTTCCATTTTTTAACTGCTGACCTTTTCCCTGTGACAGCCTTCTTAACTTTCCCATTGAGCCATGCAGGGGCATTATTGGACTGTTTTGTTTTCCTTTTGAATTATGGCACCTATTTTATCTGGGCATCTAATACAGTATTTTGCAGAAACCTTAAGATGCTTATGAACTTCTTGTTTTTGATACTCCTTTTAGGTTGTGTTTTTATTTGCTTTTATGGATCAGTTACCTAATTTTTCTGAAGTCACATTTCTTTTGTGTTTTAACAATGTGGAAATGATTCTCTTAAAAAAATTAATGGGAAAAGTGGGTCTTTGCTAGAGATCTAAGTGGATGGATAAGAACCAGTCAGGGGCTCTGAGTCATTCACAATAACAGAGCAGATATTGCTACTATCATTCTCTCTTTACTTGTTTTTGGATCAAATAAAACCAAATTTTTTTTTAACATTTGTCTTTTCCCCAGTGTTATGTGATGTCCACTGTTCATTCAGCTATTCCTCTAATTTTGCAATTAATAATGCAATGGTACAAAATGGGCCTCGTTTGTTACTCTGTCCTTGTCTTTCTGCATTTGGTGAATTTTCTGTTTCTCTATACCTCCACCCATTCAAACTTCTTAGCTCTCTTCTTTGATCAGTGAAACTTTCTGATCATAAACAGGGAAAAAAGGCAATGAAAAAGAGAATAAACCTTCATGTACCCTGGGTAGGATGGACAATATTTATTGTGTATGTGAAGTGATAGTGTGAGAAGATGGGTGTGAAGAGGCCTTTCCAGTGCAATAATATTTCAGCAGTAACTTTCAATTTCTTTTCTCAGGCAGTTCTGTTTTTTGTTTGTTTGTTTTTCTTTCATTTGGCATTTCACTTATGTCTCTAAAGCTGGCCATCCCCTTGATCTTGTTTCATTTTTATTTTTTTTATTTTTTTTTTGTGATACAGCATTACCAAGTGACACCTCATAGACAACAAGTACAATTAGCTTTGGGTTTGGCTGTTGAAAAAACTAGGAATCATGTGAATCACCAATAGAGAAAAGGAAATGTTTCATATTAGCAATGGCTGCTATATCCTTTTTATAACTTTTTTTTTTTTTCTCAGTATTTAAAATAGTCACCTTCCATAGCACTATACATCAGACTATATTTCATGCACAGCAAAAAACTCAGGTGTGGGCCATTGACTTTTCACTTGGAGGACATTATTAGAGTCTGCTCTTCTACAGATGAGAAAATTAAATTAGATATGTTTCATAGAATCATAGAGTGTCTCATGCCATGTGCAAAGATGTCACCCACTAGATCATGTTGCCCAAAGACCCATCTAGCCTAGCCTTGAACACCTCCAGGGATGGGGCATTCACAACTTCTCTGGTCAACCTGTTGCAGTGCCTCACCACCCTTATTGTGAATTTCCTCCTAATATCTAGTCTAAATATATCCTCTTTTAGTTTAAGACCATTCCCCCTTGTCATATTATTATCTACCTGAGTAAAGAGTCCTTCTCCATCCTTTTTATAAGACTCTTTAAGTATTGAAAGGCCACAACAAATTTTCTCTGGTGCCTTCTCTTCTTGGTTTCAAATGCCACCATTCATTTGATGAAATATCGTTTAACTTCTCATGGTGCAAAGAGAATTTTAAAGAAACTGAAATGAACAAGGGATTGGAGGAATTAGTGAAAGATCAAAGAATTAAAAGGTTGACACATGAACAAAGAATTGGAAATCTCAGTGTAGGCTGGTAGCTTGCACTTGAGTCTGAAGGTCTACTGTATGTGTTCCAGTACTACTGCCTGGAAGCCCTTTAGTTTGTCTGATCTGCTTTAAGTTTCTCTGTAGTTACCAAAAATAGGTGAGATGCAGTGAGACAGTGAGATAAAAAAGAAAATAGTAAGTATATACTAACCAGCACAGGACAGTCCATCTTCAATGAAAACCCAGAGAAAGGCAGGTATGAGAGCTGATGCAGTCTCCTCTCACTACTGTAACTAACAGACTCCTTCTGAACTGACCTTGGTGGCTTCATTTCTTTGCAGTGGTGAAGTGCTGCTTGTCTCTGATTTCTGTGAGGTACAATAGGGCCATGAGTTTCTGGTTTTAGAAACAGCCATCTGAAATAGTCTCAGTACTGGATTCTGGTCTGTGTGTACATCCCTGTAGCAGATTCACGAACAATTAATGCAACATACTCACTATTGACAAATATGATTAAGGATGTTCTATTTGCTTTAAAACTTGTATAGTTACAAAAAGACCCATTTTCTTTCTGATAGGAGAAATCTGCACCCACACAAGCTATGAACTGTAGCTTGCTCATTTGCTGCATACAGCCAATTACTTTGGTTGTTCCTTTTGTGTTCCGTATTCTGGAAAGAACCATCTGGCTTCAGAGAGACTCATCTAATGAGAATGATAAATGCCTGCTGGAAAACTGCTAACTTCCTATGAATTCAGTAGGTACTTCAGACATTCTTTAGACAGGGGGCTGAGAAACATTAAGGTTCATATTTTTAATAACGGACTGCTAAGGTTGCACGTCACATGCTAATATTTACCACCTGTAATAAATGAATTGATTTTCATTGACACTGAGCAGTTCAAAAAATCAAGGAAAGCTGAAGGTGTATGATGTGAAAATATGTTATCTTTTGCTTTGATGCACAGATTTAGTGCACGTGGATTTTGGCAAGTCATCCTGAGCCTTCAGTAGAGGCAAAATGCAAGGAAGAATTCTCAGATCCCATTCAGTGACCTCTGGTCACATATGCTGAATGAACAAGCTCCTTTCCAAGTTTTGTAAAGGGGAAATTGTTGGCAGGATCATCTTGTTATGCTGCATAGCAGGCAGGAGTCAGCCCTGAAGAACACTTCTGATCCATCTGTTTGTCTTACTCCTCAAAGTACCTCTTGTCCACAGTGAGGTCTAAGTGACTGCCTTCAGCAGACTTCCTTGATGATTTTTTTTTAATTATTATTCAGTATGTGTATTACCTCTTAAAAGAGTATTTTATGTAGTTGGATCCAATTAGCCTTTTTTTTTTTTTTTTCTTTTTTTTCAGCTTTGCAGTTCTGATTACTTGCCCTAGCCATTCAAACAATCTTTTATGCTTACTTGCAGACTTTTGAGGTAGTACTTCTGTGAAATTAAGTTGTGCAAAAAACTCGGGGGCTTTTCATATTCTTGTTAAAAGGAGGGAAGATAAAAATGGTTATTTCTGTATGTAAATAGGAAATATAACTGTACTGAGAGAGAGATACACAACTTCTCTTTTGCTGTAATGCAGCTGATTAGTCAGAATTCTGGCTGTAAATGAGAGGCAGGGAGTTTGAATGATATATGTGATTGCCTGGGAAAGGAAGCTAGCCTGTGCTGTTCCTCCGCAGATCAGCTGAACGGTGACAATGCATTGTCAGTTGATGAGAAGCAGCTTCTTCGCTCCTCTCTAACAGCAAAACAGTGGTGGCTGTTAGCAGCTCCTCTCTGTAGAGGCACTGCAACGTCACTGTACAAATATGCTTTGGGTATAATCAGTGTAAACACTTAGATCCTTTACAGGGAAGAAAAGGGAGAAAAGAAGAGAAAAAGAGAGAATGATCAAATTAGAAACATGCCAAAGCAGAATCTAAATCTTAAAAGGGCAGGTTTCTAGTTGAAAACTCTTTTTAATAATAACAGTTCCTGTACTAATAGTGTAAAGTTAGAGCAGACTGAACAGTTATGGTGCAATGTAAATGACGGAGAAAAGAATGATCCTGAAATAAAGATTAGGTTTGAAGGAAAGATTTAATAATTGTTAGTCAGTATGGAGTTGAAGTGAAATGTTAGGCTTTAGCACAAGAGGAGACACAGAGGGCACCTGTGGGAGCTGAGATCCTTCTCCCAAGCATTGATTCCCATGAACCCAGCAGGAAACATGGGCAGGATGAAGGACATGTCACAAAAGCCTGCACAGCACAGTTGTTTTTTTTTTTTTTTTTTTTTTTTTTGGGGGGGGGGGGGGGGGAGGGGTTGATTTTGGGCATCTGAGGCTCTGGAGGGAGGATTTCAAGGGATAATAGTGCTGGCCTGAGATCCATGACTACCTGTTAAGAGAGTTTGAGATGCTGGCTAATGAAGGTAATAAGATTCCCTTAGATCTTCCTGGTGAATCACTATCTCTAGGTAGCTTCCAAGAGTCTTAAGAGCGTAAATTAAAACGCCTTCAAAAATTTAAACTAAAATACATGCTTAAAAATTTGAGCGTGTATTTGAACATGCTGTTGGACTCAAACTTCTTTGGTCTCACTGTTGTAAGCAGTTTATATTGTACTGTTCCTCCTACAATGTTGTGTGGATTTTATAAAAAAGCCAGAAAACAGTATGACATATGAGAGACATTTTTTGTTTCAATCCACAGGAGACCCCTGTTGCTTAGTAGTTGAGAGAGACCAGAAAGGGCTGAATGAATTCTTAAGAATTAGAAAATAACTAATCGTTTTCCTGGAACCTAAATGTGAATGTGTCTAGAAAACATATTTTTCCATTTTATTTTGTTTTGTAATAACACTTTCACAGATCATCTGCATACTGTGAAATGCTGAAAATCTGGGTAAAGTCAGAGAATTGGTAGCATTTGTTGTGACATTGGGTTGGGCTTTTGGGTTGAGGCCAAAACTGATTTTTGATTGTTTGCAGCTGGGGGTGTTAGAATGAACTGCTTGACCAGAATTGTTCTACAACAAATGCTTTCTAGTGGAAATAAGGAGATAATAACCACTAATATCAAGTCCTTCATAGAATGAATTCAGTCTTTTTAATGTTTGTAAATTGTTAATGAGCAGTCTGTGATTTTATTTGAACTTCTAAATTAATTAAATTCATTTTCTAAATACATGTGATAAACACTTTTATTTTTGTGGAATGTTTATAAACAATTAATTGCAAGTACTTCTCCACCAAAATTTCATTGATGTTTATTAAATTGTATCACAGCCAATGTTCTGTGTTCTGTGTATTATACTTAGAGGTAGGCAATAAATATTTCTTCTTTTTTTCTCATCTTATTTTCAGTTAAGATAAAAAAACAACAACCTATGGCCTAATGAAACTAGATATTTAGAATTTTCTCACAAAACAAAACAAAACTAGGCTCTCACGGCACTTAAATAGTACTCATGTGGACTGTATTAATTCCTACATGGGACATGGCTCTTTTTATTTTGAATTGAAGACAATGGAAGTGATTGAAGGCAATCACTGTGAATGTTGGCTTCTTTGGGGTTTCTTGGTCTTGTATTTTGACATGGAATCTTGGACCTAAGAAATCTTTCTTGATGAACACGTTATTATTGCCAGTAAATCTAAAGAAAAAAACATTTTGATTAGAGCAAAGAGTATTTCCAGAAAAAAAAACAAACAGTTTTGTTGAAAAATTCTCAACTACTTCTAATTATAACACACATTTTAAAATAGAAATGGCATAAACTTATCAAAATAGTGCAGAGAAAGTACTATTAAGTAATGAAAAGCTTAAAAGAAATCTCTCCCCTTCCTTTTCCCCTTCCCATTTTGTCCTTGCAAGGTAGGTCTTTTCCTTTCTCTTAATCTCTTGTGGCTGCAGGCAAACTTCACAGTATTTTTGGGATCCCTGGGAAAGCCTCCTTTCCATCACTTGTCTAATTTGACTTCAGGTATGTTCTCTGCTGCCAGCAACCCTTTAGCTGTGTTCATGAATTTCCTACTCTGCATTTGGGCTCACTGTATCTTTCTAATTCCCTTTTTGTCCTATTGCATTCCAAAAGCTTCGTCCAGCTGTGATTACTCTGTTGCTCTCCAGGAAGATGCCATTTTCCCTCCATTCAGAACAAACCACAGTGTGTAATTAGCAAATGGAGACCAGAGACCAATGAAATGGTTGTAGCATCTTTTGGATACACAAATGCAAGGCATGATTTGCTGCAAAATATCCTTCTGTTCTTCAGTTCTTCCTATAAACCATAATAGATGTATTTATTTTATGTAGTAGTTTTATTCTGCAGCTTGCAAGGTCTGTGCTTTTGCACAGCCTTTGACAAGCTTGCGACTGTAGTACATGTGCTTGCAAGCATGCATTTTCATTGCTCTGGTAACCTCTTCACAGAGCTCCTCAGCTTCAGAACTTGTTTGGGATGCTGCGGCACAGCTGTTCTTTGTTGTGAGCTCGCATATAAAAATACACACAGGCAAACTTAGACACACACTCACACAAATATATACATGCACATGCCTGCCTTGCATTTTTACATCAGTAGCCTATATAATACTTGAAGCTAGCCAGGGTTGTTGCATAGAGAAATCAACAGAAAATAGTGAGCGTGATATTTTTCACTTCTTCATTACTACCCAGGTGGTCCTGTTGCAGGTTGAAGACCTATTACACTCTTTGACACCTTCTGCTCTGTTAAAGAAAATATAAAATGGTACACATGGTTTGCTTGAAAAGCACACTCTCCATGCTGTACTGAAATGTGAAGGATAGTCAAGATTTTACCATGGGATGGCTAAGAAGGTCTGTAGTTGAAAACAAGAAGCCAACAAAGTTACAAATGGACATTTCTAGAGGTTTAGTTGTTAGCTTATCAGACTTAGGGAGAAGGGTTTATTGGAACACCCAGAACTCAGTGTATTATGACAACGTGTAGTTTCCTCTGATTATCCAGAAATTAATTACAAAGCACATAAGCACTGGAGAGCACACACAGAGTAAGAATCAACCTTAGGAAGTGTCTGTTTGTGGTGGAAAGAGTCAAGAGGAGGAAGAACATGAAAAGACACTAAATTTGTCTGCCCCACTGATAGAAGTCCCTGGGACAGCAAATGGTAAATGGTAGTTTAGAAATACATAGATATAATACACAAAAATATGAGTTGCATGACTCAAAAAAAAATGAAAAAAAAAAATACAGCAAACTAGCAGTAAGTCCTCTCTTGTTTCTTTCAGGTAAAAAACAAACAAACAAACAAAAGCAGAAATTACAGTGTTTGTCTTTATCAAGGTGGAAATATACATAAGGAGGTGGGTGTTTGTTTCTTTATGTTTGGCTGGAAGCTAAAGGAGCCAAAACCAGATTGTTCTTTCTTTAATTGCAGAACATACATGCTTGCAATAGCTGACTGCCTTTTCCCACTTCAGTTGACACTACAGATGTTTTATTAAGTGAATTGTAATATCCGTTCGCCTTGAGAGTCAAACATCATGTGGTGATGTAATGGGATGTTCTTCCTTTTATGTTCTTTCTGATTCTTTTTCCCCTTTATTCATTTAAATGGTTAGACAGGTGGTTTGAATAAGTCAGGAGTACTGAATTTTTATGCACTTTCTATCTTGTATCCTATGTTCAACTGTTTCTACTGAGTAATAGGAGGTGTAGTCTCTTGCATGAATATATTTAGGCATAATAATCCTACTCTTTGTCACAAGGATGGGTGGGTTAGAGGAGGTCTGTTCCAGGTCTTTTTCTAAGGTTCTAAAAAAGTGATTTTTAGATGGTTTTCTCTTTCAGACAAAGGTACTTTCTCTTTCTTCCTGGAACTTGCATCATAGATGAACACAAAAGAAGTGTCATTTGTTTGAAGAGTTCACCTGTCTTCCTTATTTTTAAATGCCAGCTTTTTAGGGAGAAGGGATATATTTATCAGACAAGTTGATAGAGCTGGTGAAAATGAATGATATTTTATGCTCAAAATTTTTTCAGGTCTCTGAGTCACCAGGACTCTGAATGTGAAGCCTGTCTATTTTTTCATTTGTATTGTTTGGTTCAGAAAGAAATGCCACATGTCTCTGTAACCCTTCTGCCTTAGGCCATTGTTGCTATCACATCTTTATTTTATTTTTCATATTTTTTTTTAGACTTGTTTGTACATGGTCATTTCTTTACATGGGAATTGCTTCTCGTTGGTTACCCATTTGCTCTCTTCATTGCAATTCTCATCACTTTATATACGTGTCCTTCTTTAAAAGTTTCTTCCCTTTATTCCATGAAATATTTCCACTGAATATAATATTGCACATCTCTTCATTGCTTTCATTAGGATTGCAATTCCTTTCTTTGCAGGGAAGCTACCTAAATGATCATCCCTGCTTTCATGGTAACAGATTCCATAAATTGCTGAAAATATTTAAATAATTGATCATGTTTTCCATATGAGTAAGTGAGTCACTGAGCTACCAAGCCACCACCATTCTTATGCCAGCTTTCAAGTATGTACAGAACTGGGAGCAGAGAAAAAATAAATAAATAAAAATAATAACATGATCCTTTATAGTGAAACGTCTATTGAAAACTCCCTGGCAAGGAGTGAGTTCTGAAAGATTTCCAAATACAGAAAGGACCATCATCTGATCCTGATTAGTCCAATCTGTCAGCCTAAGCATATGTCCACTTGAAGGCTTTACAAAAAAAACTATTACCATATAGAATATGGTTCAAAAACGATTGCTTAAAGTATGGACTTGATCTGACTGGAAAAAAAAAAAAAAAAAAAAAAGCAAGTAAACAAAACTGCTGTGCCTGTGTGAAATCCCACCAGCACTGATGGGGGGGAGAAAGGAGGGGAGGTTATATCCAGGGCAGTTAAGTTATACATTGCAATTTGGTGAGGAGAATAAGCTGTTCGACGTTAAATCAACACAGAGCCTAATCAGTTTGCAGGAAATAAACAAACTCCCTATCTCTCTGTGAAGCTACTCAGGGCAAGGCTAAAACAGCACGGGGAAATCCCAGGCTTCAGATCAAGATGCATGTTGGTTATGGGGCTTTGGAAGCAGAAAGCTGAGCGAACTCAGCTGTGACACATAAGATCACTGGCGTGTAGAGCACATGGTCTGGAAAACAGCTCAGCTACGTAGGTGGGTGGCAGCTTGTAAATGAATGAGAGAGGTCTGGAAGCATGAACTACTGATGTTAATAGCAGTTGGAGTTAAGTGTGTGTGGACAAAGCATTGAGCGCACTCAGAATTGTATGAAGGGAGATCAAAACCTAGAGGAAAGTACCGAGCTTCTGCCTGCAGCCCTCGCACTTGGGCTGCTGAACAGTTTGACTCTGCTATGCTGTTTGATTATCACTGCAATGCAATTCCTCCCTCTCATGCTACCAAAACACAGGCATGCAGTGTCCCTGGTGCAGCTGTGAGGCTATCGTGGGACGCATGAGTAAGCCAAGGTCCTCAATGGGGGAAAGGCAGCTTCTGGATCAGTCCATGTCCATAATAGCTAAAGGGGGACAGAGGGAGGCAAGAGGAATCGGGACTGGGTCGATGCTGCCAATCGTTCTTCTAGAACACAATTTAAAGTCCATTTTCAATAAATTAGTGTTTCTTTTATGATACATGATTCAGATCAGGGCATCCTTGCAGCAGATACGGTGTACACTGAACACAGTGTATGTGTATGTTAAAAGCTAGCTTTTGCTAATTAATTTATCTTTTTATTACCCCTGTATCTCATAATACTCAGATAAACCCATGATCTTTGTGTAGTTAGGACATGAATAGGGAAAAGTCATTCATTTCTTTGTCCTTTAAATACTGTCTACTGCCTTGGACAGTGACAAGCTACCAAGTCAACTAGAATGTTGGTCTAACCCCAGATGACATAGTTTTGTTTTATGATTTTTCTTAAAACATACATAGTAAAAGTAGCATTTCTGAAAACCCAAATTTTTATTTCTAAATGTGGTTATATGAATTCAGGTGAAGAGTACATGTATGTTTACACTACCTGATACATCCCATGCCATGCCATGCCATGCCATGCCATCCCAAGGGTTATTTTGCTGACTGCTTGAGAGTGCTTTGTTGGGCTGTACCTGGTAACATGCTACATGGACAGGAACTTCTGGGTCCACAACATCCCACATGTATTGGAGAAAGGTTTCCAGGGCTGGTGTCTGAACCAATCTGATATAAATCCTGGTTGAATTAGTCACCCAAGAATGAGTATATTGGATAATATTTTCAGAAATGTTATTAAACAGTTTTTTTTTTTTTTTTTTTTTTTTTTTTTTTTTTTTTATAAACTGTTTTAAAAACAGTTATTTAAAAAACTGTTCAATATTAATCAGTCTTTCTGTCAGACCAAGAACAAAAATATAGAGTCCCTAAATATCTAATATCTTGTGACATTGGCAAGCAAAATCTGGCCACATAAGCAAAAATATGGTCAATAAATAAGGCCAGACTATTCAGAGAGACGGACACAGAAATGTGTGTCTACAGATATGTTTTGTGATTGCCACTGTGTGATAGCCAGCATGTAACTCTGCTCAAGTGAGACTGTGGAGACCTCAAAGGGGGGTTAGGACAGTATTAAAATATTGGCCTCCACTGTCCTTGCCATATATATAAATATATCTATATAGATATACGTGTATATATATACATATATATATTAAGTAATATAGAGTAAAATATAAAGTTTAGAAGCCTGGGAGGGTAAAAAATATCTGACTTTCATGGAAGTGAGATATCCTTCAAGATCTTGAACATAGGTGTCATAATTATGTTTTAAACTCAGTTAAACAGGTAAGGGTCCTTCAATCCCATTGAAACTTGTCTGTTAACACATGTAAAGGACAGCAGTAAAGATCTTAGAATTTCTGGAGACATAGCAGTGTACCCAATGCAAAAGTCATATGGACAAAGACATGGACAAAGATATGGGCTTTTATATCTATATAGTGATTTAACCCAGCAGGCAGCACAGCACTACACAGACACTTACTTGCTCATTGTCCCCAGGTGGGATGGGCGAGAGAACACAAAAGGGAGAAGTGCAAGAACTCATGGGTTGAGATGCAGACAGTTTACCAGGTAAAGCAAAAGCTGCATGCACAAGGCCAGCAAACCAAGGAACTCATTCACTGCTTCCCATTGGCAGACAGGTGTCCACTCACCTCCAGGAAAGCAGGGCTCATCATGTGCAACGCCTCCTTGGGAAGATATATGCTATCACTCCAGATGTTCCCCCCCTTCCTCCTTCTTTACCCCAGCTGTTACTGCTGAGCATGACACCACATGGTGTGGGACATCCCTTTGGCCAGTCTGGGTCAGCTCCTGGCTGTGTCCCCTCCCAGCTCCTTGTGCACCCCAGGTACCTCGCTGGCACGGCAGCACCAGGAGCTGAGCAGACCTTGGTTCTGTGTGAGCACTGCTCTGTGACAGCTAAACATCAGTGTGTTATAACTGCTATTGTCATCAAAAATCCAAAACAAAAAATCCAAAGCACCATACAAGCCTCTGCAAATAAAATAACTCTATTCCAGCCAAAACCATGGTAATATTGTGGTATTATATTGCCTTATATTAAATGTAGGAAAAAACATGCATAGTCTTTACCTGCTGTGAGCCATGCTCTATTCCTCTAGCAGATACTGGATTTGCTCATAGGATAGGGTGGTTTGTAATTGTAAATGATTTTTAGTTCAGCAGTTGCAAACTTTGATCCCAACATCAGACAAAATCTCAAATGCACGTAACAAAGCTGTCACTATTTTTAGACTGCAGTAATTCTTTTATAAGGAGACAATTCTTGTACAGTGTGTATTAACTCCTCAGAAAGCCTTTCCACGTGGTAAAATAGATTTGGAGAACAAAAGCGCTGAACATTGCAACTTGAATAAGAAGACGGTCTTTTATTGTTAGCTTTGAAGCACTGAACAATGTCTGTGACTTGTTCTGCAAAAGAGAAAGGGAGAAATAGAGACTTTCACCTCCATTTACATTCTAATGTTCTCTCAAAATAGAATTCCTCCCTGGCCCTCGAATAAATACCATGTGGTAGCTGGGGGATATTGCTTTAATTTATGTAGCTGGTGACAACAGAATTGGACACAAACAGTTCCCCTTTCTCAGATGTTTATTGCCACTGCTTGTATGGGGGTCGAGTGGAACACGCAGTAAGGTGAAACCTGCCTCAGTAAAAAGGGCTGCGCTGGCCTGACAAATCACTTTGGTTCTGATTATTAAAATGATAATCTGGCATGGCTGGCTCTAGCAGTAGCCTTCCTTCAGGTAATAAATCCCGTGCTGAATGGGTGATACGTCCCACCAGACAGTCTCATCAAGTGCAGGAGCCAGTGGCGACGGCCGGGGGAGAGTGGGGAGGGGGCTGCTTGCAGGGGAAGCAAGGTGGATAATCAAATATGACTTGGGCGTGGGGTGCTGTCCTGCAATTTAGCTTCCTGACAGTTCATTTGTTGCTAATCATTTGTTTGATTAGCAAACAGAAAGCCCAGCAGAAAAGAGAGAGGGAAGGAACTCCACGAGGAAACCCAGTTGCTGACAGAAGCATGTATGATTTCGTCTTTGTTACGGCTGAATCCTTTCTCTCCCAACATGCATTTGCATACTCTTGTCTTCATCAGATTATCCACTTTATACCTACCTGCAGCAACTTAGCCCTGTGTGCACGCATCTGAACTGCTGTCATGTTACATCTAGCTGGCAGCACTGGGACAAAGCAAAATCTGAAGAACTGTCTGCCCTTTTCTTACTGTGACAATCTCTGGACTGTTTGGTTATTATTAAAGTTGTCAGCATGGTGCAAACAGCTCACTGATGTTTTACCAGGGTTATGATTGTTCTCACTTGGCATTACTATCAGCATAAACACATCAGGGGAAAGAAGAGAAACTTGCATACTGGGTTAGGACTGCTGTTTTTAAGCCAATTTTAATTTAATATGCATGGAAAAAAAATCCTTGCTGTGCATCCTCAATAGTGGTCCAGCAGAAAGTGTGCTGGACACAGAGAAAAAGCGATCAGGTAATCTCACCACATAATAGGCTAGATGCAGTCAGCTTTTAGTGTTTAGATTTGCCCTGTGGTTAAGTTATTAACAAAAGCAAAACCTGGGTGTTTTCAAAGCTCAGCTCAGGGTTTTGTACTGCACACTGCATGAAAAGCTATTGCAGACCAATCACTGCGTAAATAGGACTCTGTCCAGAAAAGTTGTTTTCATAATCTCTGAGTCTTCTATATTTATATATTATTATTTTTTTTTAGAAAATATCATGCTACACAGTCAATTAATTTTGGACCTATTCAGAAACTCACGCTAAATTAACAGCTTCCATTCTACAGCACCAATTTGGCAGGCTGGACAACCAGAAACTTTTAGGATTCACATGGCTGTTTGACTCATTAGTCTTTCATGTGTGTGTGAGTGTACTTGTGTGAGAAAAAAAAAAAAAGAAAAAAAAAAGAGGGGCTTTGTTTGGACTCACACAGAGTTTACTGTCTAGATTGTTCTCCATGTTTCCAGCTCTCAATCTTGCAATTTGACTTTGTATGCTTTTCATTGGAAATAGTGAAATAGTGTTAGTATTTTTAAGGAATTAAAAATAGAACTTAGGAGAGTAGTGGGTGGAAAGGAATTCTAGAGAAAAGGAAGCTGCAAAACCAGTTAAGATTTTCAGAACTCATTTGGCATTGACTGAATCCCATCCTCACTTGGGGGAACCACTCAGCAGAGAACTCAAGTCACAGGCAGCAGATGACTTGGCTTTTGGTGTACACTTCATTCTGTCGGCCTCTTTCCTCTCCTCCTTGATGATTTAAATTTACATTAATATTGTCCCCACTGCTGTGTGACTTGCTTGGGTGCCTTTTAAGTACAGCATTGGGCCAGACCAGCATGATGAATGGTGGATCAAGTTCAAAAGATTTAGTTCGGATTGCACAAACATTACAAAACTGAGATAGTCCTCAGAAGACTGCAGGCTCCAGTTCAAGCTCTGCTGGGTCCTCATGCAGAGCAGTAAGACCTCTCACTGGTTCTTATTTCCATTGCTCTGAAGCAATGTATGGGTCTGGGAATGATCATATCTACCGGGGGTCTATTGCCGAGCCACATCTGCATGTTGGTTTATAAGGGAAAAAAATGTGCGAGTCTCACATAAATTTGTCATAAGGCCAAGTCCTTGCTTGGTCTGTGACTGCTGTCTTTCTGCTGTGCTAGCTGATGCCCAGTACCATCTCCAAAATCACCTATCCTCTTTTAGGCTCTCATGCTCAGGCTTTACACTTGCACAACTGCTTTTTAAAGGGTTCAGTGCAAGAAGCCCTGATTTGCATTTGATCTGTAAAAGCCATGGCAATCAGAATTAATTGTGCTAACACCTGATGGCCACAGAATCAACTCTAAGGGAAATAAAAATCCTAACATATTCCTTCTCCTGTAATAACTACAGTTTTTATGTGTATTTTGGAAACATCGTTGAAAACCATCCTTAGCAGTCTCTTCTTGAATGCTTTCAGGCTAGTAAACATTTAGAAAAAAGTCAAATTAATATTTTTTTTTTTTAGTTGCAATGCCCTCCTGTTCCATACCTAAATGCTGGGGGAAAAAGGGGTGGTGGTGGCAGGAATTTAGGCAGATAGTCTAAGGTTGTACTTGTGCAATTATTTGAAGTGAATCTTGCTCTATTGAGGACAGTTTTAATACAGTTATTGATTATTTGGAAACAAGTTCATATGTGAGAAAAATGCCCATGCTACGGAGAAACCGCACCAGTATCATGTATTTATGCTGAAGTGTTTCTGTCTAGGGGCTGGGGACCACCTGAGCTTTTCTCCTGCTCCAGAGGTGAAAGTGCCAGATGTGACTGCAGTCGTATTGCAGAAGGAAGAGTCTGGCCTAGCACAAGGAACAGTGGTGCCAGGGTTGAGAGGTAAGCACCGCAGATGGCCTGTGAGAGAGCACACAACATGGGTGAGATGCATGAGTCTTGTGTGACGTGGGAGATGTGCCAGGCCTGGTTGAGAAAGCTGCTCAGGGAGATTTGGTGTTGGGAGGGAGACTTTGATTTTGTTCTTTGTATAAGCAGGCCATAAAACACATAACAGTGAAACCTTCAGGGTAAGAGAGTCCAGAAGGGAATGAGGTAATTAAATTGCATCTGATAAGGTAAATCTGCTTGCCTTTGGTATAAAGACAGTGGCTGAAGCTGTGAGAACATGTGTGGTCACCTGCAGAAAAAGAAAAGTATTGCCAACAGGTCGAGGGAGGTGATTCTTCTGCTCTGTTCAGCCCTGGTGAGACACATCTGCAGTGCTGTGTCCAGTGCTGGTCTCCCCAGTACAAGACAGACACAAACATACGTGACCAGCAAAGGGCCTCTAAAGTTAATGAGGGATCAGAGCATCTTCCATACAAGGAGAGGCTGAGAGAGCTGGGACTGTTCAGCCTGGAGAAGAGGAAGCCCAGGGTCCATCTCACTGATGTAGGTAAAAACACCAGAACCAGAATTTTCTCAGTGGTGTCAATGAGAGGATGAGAGGCAGTAAGCACAAATGGAAGTGTGGAAGTTCTATTCAAATACAAGAAAAAAGCTTTTTCACTGGAAAAGTTTACCCAGAGAGGTTGGTTAGTCACCATCCTTGGAGATATACAATATGTGAGTGGACACAGCTCTGAGCAACCTGCTGTAGCTGGGGCTGCTTTAAACACGGGCTTGGACTAGATGACCTTCACAGGTTCATTCCCACCTCCACCATTCTGTAATTATGGGAAATTCTTTTGGAAATATGGATTTTATTCACCAACTCATATTCTGACTCTTCTGTGTGTGATAATGTTTTTAACAATGCTTGAATCTCAGAAGTGCTTCATAGAGCTCATTTTCCTTTTATTTATTTTCCTTTATTTCAAGATCTTAACTCATGTAGCTTGTGAAATTTGCCTCTGATAGTTTCAGGAACATAATCTGAAAATTCAGAAAATTAGAAAGAAAATAGGGCTTTTGCTTTCCTGTAAATAATATGGTGTACATCATAATGTATTTTTATTACATAATGGCATCAAAATTCAGTCCTTGTGTTTTCCTTAAACTCTTAGTATATTTAAGAAAGTAGGAAATAATAAAGGAATTTCAACATCTCTTTAGAAGTAGTCCTATGCAGAGTAAGAAATGTCTATTTCTGACTTATTCCATAATATTTAATTGATATCAGTCTCTTCCAAGGAATTTTATAGGATGTTAACTTGGCTTTATATTAAGATTCTATTAATAAAACATATGTAAGGGGTTAATAAATGATTGATAGTGGGTGTAAATGTTTTATAGATTTAGGCCATTTCTTAGTTATAAGCACATCAATAGGTGACAATACAGAATGTTATAAGAGCCAATCAATCAACCTGTTGAACTGCATATAATGTACATCTATTCTTTACACTTTTCTTTAAAGTTCTACTATTCATTTTTTAACCCTTTATAAACCACTTAGTGTAGATTCTTAGTTAGAAATATGACCTCAGATAGCATGGAATACAGGAATACCACTGATATTTTGAAGACTTCAGGCATTTTTTTGAGGCCCCCTTAATGTTGGTCCAGGTGCTACCCATGGCAGCTGCAGTTGGAGAAGGCTGAAAATAATAATTTAGAAGTTCCCTTCCAGTCCTTTGTACTGAACTCATGCTCCTAAGCCTTTATGGGCCAAACTGAATATGTTCATTAAATCAACAAAGTGCCATTGTTATCTGACATCTGAACAAATGCCATGTTCGCTCTTTTCCAAGGAGAGTGACAATTATCTAAAATCTTGGCTATTCTTCTTCACGTGATGAAATCATTTAAATATATTATGTATTCCTTTCTTGTTACACAACAGAATTTTATATTAACTAAGAACTGGAAATTTTTTCCCTGTGTTATTAAAGCGTACTCTGTAGGATAATGATCCTAGACACTCACCAGACAGGGTAGCAGGTGTAAAGCATAAATAAAATAAAATGAACTAGATCAAGTAAACAATTTAAATTCCTAAGTTATACAGCCTGAAAACAGTCAGGTACATCTTCTGTTCTTTAAGATAAAGTTTAAGAAATTTCAGCATTAGTATGCGAGACTGGTCTACAGTCATGAAGCAAGCAGTGACCTGCCTACAGGTCAGAATAATATGCTTGAATAAATGTTAGAGCTTCATTTAGATATCAGTCGAGCTCTTCATATGTTTCTTGAATTGTTGCCTTCTGAAGAGAAGTTCTTTGGAGAGGGCAAGGGTTGGTTTGTTATTCATGGTGGTGTCATGCTTGGGTTATGGCATGTGCTTTGAAAAATCCTGCAGTTGCCAAGTACTGGGTATGTAAGGCCAGATCCACAATCAGTTCACATCTGTCTGGCTTGACGAAGTACTGTAGCTACTGGTCAGCAACCCAGGAACAGTTCTTTGGGAGTCATGGAAGGAAGCTGAAATACTGTTGAAAGGGAAGAAAGCAGCAGAAACTTCTATTTACTCTGACTTAGTTTTGCCCCAGGTTTTGCTCCATTTAGCTGGAGAAGTGTCTGGCTCACATTAAGTCCATAAAAATAATTGAATCAAATATATTAAGGGAGATCTAGCAGCCAATTTGAATCAAATCTTAAGTAAGGATAATGAGCTGAAACCACAGCTTGTGTAAAAACAACTTACAGCAATAGAAAATTTGACCCTCTGGGTTGTATGAAAGCAAGATATCACTACTGATAACTACCTCTCCTTTTTGTGTTCAGCATGAAATATCACCTCATTGTTCAGTCATGTGAACACGGAATAGCTTTCAGAAATTTAATAGATTTGGTAAGGGAAATGTTTGTTATTTTTGTTCTATATAAAAGAATCTCCATCTGAATTCTGTTGAATAAATGTTATGTGTAATTGTTGGGGCTTGTGACTCTTCTTTAACAGGATTTCATCTTATGCACAAAGGTACTCAGGGACAGTATTAACCAAAAGATGATCCTACTGTGATGATACCTGTTAACTGGGGACAAAGCAATAGTTTTGACTGGCTACTAGGGAAAGAATCTTCTTGGAAAAAAAATAAAATGTTTTACCTGGAAGACTCTACCACATCTGCGTATTTCTAGTGAAATCCCTAAAATAAATATATGTTAGGTAACTGAACTCTGGAAAGGCACCATATGCTGCATTTGGAAAGATCAGAATTGAGAAATAAATGCTGTTTTAAAAAGACTATACAAAAATCCTTATGTGGTCCCAGTGCCAAAGGACAAGAACTGTCATATAGTCACAGAGTATAATGTGATGGAAATGCACAACCATATTTTTTGTAGTGGCAGGACTCTGTATGCATAGGGTATTACAGGCCTCTGTCTCCCTCTTTAATCCATGTCCATAAAAAGAAAGATCCAAGTCTCCAACTGTTAGTTTAATGTTTATAGCCTTTCTACTACTCCCTTCCCTTTTAAACTCTAACTGGGAAGAAGGCTTTTAACCGGTGTGCTGCTCAAAGCCCCACCAGAGCCTTTCCTGGTGGCACTAGCCAAGTCACAATGCAAGGCAATATTCAATGAGATCTTTGAACCAGGCTTGCAGCCTCTGTGTGCTTGTGGATTTTGTACAGATGGGCACTACTCTTTCGTTTCTTGTGTCTTTCACTCCACAGTCCCTAAAAGCTTCTCTTTGTGTTTGTTGAGCCTATGCCTTATAGCTGGACTCTCATTGTACCTTGGGCTGCAAACCATGCCACTTGATAGACTGGGACACTGTCCCACCCACCACTGAGAGAGATTAATAACAAGCACAAACAAAATAAGAGTTCCTGGTCTGTGCTTAAATATATCATGGCCATTAAAATGGTGTCATAAGGAATTTGACTTACAGGCAGTGTTTGATTGACTTTTCTGTGTGTGAGCTTAAAGTAGATAGGATTCAGAAATTCAAGTACTCATAGAAGTAGCATGTCTGGGACAGCCACTTTCCTCTTTTGCTTTGACATCCTTCACTCTCAAAGACTTCATCTGTGTATCGCATGTTTGCATTCTCTAATTGATTGAAAGACAATGGCAAAAAGACATTGAACTGGGCTGGGCAGAGATTTGGTGAATGAGTGTAGGGTTTATAGTGTTAAATAAGGACTGAAAATACCTGTTTTATTTTGATTTTTTTTTTGTTTTTCAGTTTTCCTTGCTGTTTAGAACCAATTAAAGTCTTGAGCCAGGTTCTTAGTTGGCACGAAACAGTCAAGTAAAATGAAATCAATGAAGCTACATTGATTCATATCCACAGAGGATCTAGTCCATTCATTGTTGTCAATTGAAAAGGCATATTTGGCATAGCAGATTTTGGAAGATAAGGCAAAAAATATATTCACTGTAGAAGCATTTTCACATTCTGTCTCTGACCTGCAAGAATATACAGGCATTGGAAGTTTTATAGATACATCTGACTTCTTTGCATAGAAAAATAAACAAAGATAAGTACAGAGCTTTAAATTAGAGCTCAAGTACTCTCTGACATGACGTTTTGCAGTTCTACAATATCTCTGAGCATGGCTGTAACCAGAAATGTAGAAGAAAATACCATGTAGCAGACAGACATATCAGTCTGTCTTACAGATATCTAGAAGTTAAATTTCATTGTTCTTCAATAGAAGAAAGGATAGGCTACCAAAGTTTCTGTTCATATTAATGATCATAACTGGATAGTTTTATTTCATATTAGTATGGATAAAATATCAATTACTTTTTAGTTTTTGTTAATGTATGGCCACAATAGTTTTCTGTGGCACTACGGTAATCAGAAAACACGTATTAGACATGTATTCTGTGCATGGGTTTGGAATTCCCAGCAGTTAATTTAAATGTCCTTTTCTTCTCCTCCTGCCCCTTTCAAACTTCTCATTATTTGTATTGTTTCATAATATCCCTTTCATAAAGGTAAAAAAAAATAAAAAAAATAAAAAATCCAACCAACCAAACAAAAAGAACACCTTTTATACCTTTTAAATTTCTCTTAAACTCAATCTTTAGACTTGTGATCATTATTATTCTCTGAAACTCTTCTAGTTCTGCAATATCACTTCTGCATTTGTGGCCTGTAACAAAGGTATTTCTGCCTTAGACTCATTTAAGAACATAACTATAATTTTCATGTTATTTCCTATCAGGAATCCTTCTGGATCAACATTTTCCAGGTCTGAATTCCTCTCATGCCTGGCATTTAGTCACTGCATTTGCTGTCTATCAAACAGTATAAAATTAAGGTCAGTTTTAGGTCCATATAATACATGTACTTATGGATGGAATTAGAACTGTATTTTTATCTTTTTTTCTACATTATAATTCTTGCTTATCATCTTGATGTTTGTGCTTGCTTATCTAAGTTAGAGGTGGTATTTATTTCAAAGCATCTAGTGAAGTTATCACGTTATTGAAATAATTAAAGAAGGATTTACTTTTTTGTTATTTAATCACTGACATGAACTCTTAGATCCAATGTTTTCTCATCAAAGTAGTAACAGTTGCATTATGTTTAAGAGCGATGACTCATGTTTTCATCTCAATTATCATTCATAGACTCCTCCATTCAGCCATGGGACATGATTATGAGCTGTGATGTGTTGGAAGATTGGAGCTTCCAGTTTCATCATTCTGTGCAACTATGAAGAACAGAAATACAGTGAAACATTTTGTTGTTCATGAATATCCTCTTCAAGGCTATTTCCCTAAACCTTACTTTTCAGGTTCTTTTGCATGTTACTGTTCCAGAGCCTTGTGGTGAAGTGAGATGGGAAAGTTTTCAGTTCTCCCCCCCATCCCACTGTGGGGGAGTGAGCAAGTGGCTATGAGGTGCCCTCTGGGTTAAATCACAACACAAATAAAAATTAACATTTGGCAAATACATTAAAATATTATTCAAGAGTTTAGCAGGTTATATTCTTTCTGAGTAAACAACATTTGAACTATGTAGGTGAACAATTTTCCTGATAATCAGTATACAAGGAAAATATGCTACAGATCACTTATCTGCTCTAGTAAGCATGTAATAAGAGGCAACAGAAACTTGCCGTAGACAATTGTAAGTGCAAGACTCTACTAGAATTTGCAAAAGTCATTCAAGAAAGTTTCTCACTGAGGACTCATAAAGACACTAAGATGTGAAAGGACAAAGGAACGATGTCACTGGGATAAATAACTCATTAAAAGACAGGAAAAAAAAGTAGGAATAAATATTCATTTGTCCTAGGTAAGGAAGATTACCAAAGTAATCCCACAGAGATTTATGCTGGAGCCTATGATATTCCACATTTCTAAATAGTCTGGTAAAAGGGTTGAACAATGAGGTTGTGGAGTTTGCTGACTGTACACAACAGTGATTGCACAGATAAAAATATCTTCAGCCCAGAAAAGAGACAGTAAAGGTCCATACAATCATTAAGGACCTGGGGAAGTGTAGGTAGAAAGAACCTAAAAGTTTTGCAGGACATCATAAGTTACAAATGCACTTTAGAAAATCATTAAGAAGCAATGGATAATATTATTGCAAACCTCAGAAACTACTTACCAAACAAGCTGGCAGTCAAGGAATGAATTAAATGCTGGCGTTGGAACAAAAAACATGTTACTTGCCTTGACCTAATGTAACATACCTGGATTGAGCCAGTTTGGAAGACCATAAAAAGAAGAGTGCAAAGTGAGGGTGGTCAGTACATGATGTACAAGCTAAAACCTTAGACTGGATAGAAATAATTTCTGCACAGCACTTAGGAGTTTGTAAAGAGTGGGCAAAAATTATAAATAAACTAACAAACAAAAACAAAGTTGAAAGTTCTGTCTGAGCATCATCGGGATCTGGAAAACAACGCAAGAACCTGGACTCCACTACAACAAAGCATAAAATCTGATCAAACCTCACTTATCAGTAGCTCTGACAATTTGCAGTAATAGAGTTAACTTGGTGTATCTTTTAGTGGTTGACAGGTTATACCTTAGGTGACAGCATGTCACTCCATTTGTGCTTTGAAGTGCTAAAATAATCCAGAATAGCTATTTACCTTCACTGAAAGGATCTCCTAGCATGTCTGCTCTAAGAACCATCTGGCGAGTGGGCTCATATTATTCCCTCTGTTGGCTGGCTGGTTAGTAAGTGGCAGCAGTCTTACAGGTGGTCCCTCCTGCCATTTTCCAACACACAAATTAAGATCATGAAATGATACTTGCATTTAACAGCTTGAAAACTAAAAGGAGATGGCTATAGTCACCTAACATGAAGTTAAGGTGTATAAAGTACTGCCAAAGGCTGTTGCAGATGCTAAATATTTACATAAATGTTAAATGTTTACATGAATTGAATGGATAAATTCATTGAAGAAAAACCTGTACAAAACTATTATAGATACAGATACTAGTTTAGCTCAGGGGCTTCCTGTGTTACAGATTGTGGAATACTAGTAGAGTATTCTGGGAAGCTGTGAAGATGGTTGCTCTGACTTTTAACTATTCCATAGTCTTCTGCTGTGTTGCTGCTGGAGGCAGGGTGTGGGGCTAGTGGGGACCTTAGTGTGACCCAGTACTTCTGCCGTTTTCTCAGCTCACCTCATGGTAACAAGTCTGAATATTCATAACGAAGATCACACAGGTGTGTGCAGAGGGAAAAGAACAAAATCCCAGCTGTGTTCTGGCTAAAAGAAGGAGCTGGGTGTGAGAAAAGGGGAAAGGGCTGGCAAAACCTCTCAAACATTCTAGTAGATGACATGTCTGCTGCCATTTTTGACTTCTACTGGTGTGCTGTGGTAGGTACCATCAGTAGCTGTCATTATTCATGTCAACTATTCTAATATTCAGGCCTGTATTTTGCCTAATAAAACAGGATCACATATTCAAGTCACACTACAGTGTTAGAGAGACTGCCTTGATGGAGATTTATGTTTATTGTCCTGGTGACGAAGCCACCCCTGGCATGGGCAGCAAAGCAACCTTTCATTCCCAACTCCATTTGGTGCCTGATGAATTTTACTTATATCTTTTTTTTTTTTTTTAATTATTTATTTTATTTATTTTTATTTTTATTTTTGTTAGATTTGTACTATTAAGAAAACTGTAAAAGTCACAAATTAACACACTCCTGGAATTTTAACAAAGATAAGGAACATTTTTACAATAAGCTTGTTTTTGAAAATTCTTACAAATGTCATCATGTCAGCATCCACTTAAAAAAGCTGTTTAGATTACTAGAAACGAGTGAGCACAAAGGTGGGGGAAGACAAGTGACTGATAACCATGGAGGTCAAACTTCTACAGAATACAGATAGTAAAGGTAAAAGTGCAACGTTACTCTCATTAAGTTATTCACTTAATTATCAAAATCACAACCTGGAAATGCAACTAGGAACTTTTGGGGTGTCATTTTCTTTTAAACAGAAAAGGATGAGTCATGCCACTGGAAGCGATCCCATTCTGGTCCTCGGCTTACCCTCCCTACATGAACCACTTCTGCATGACAGATAACATTGCACAGTCCTTGTCTGTCTTGGAATGAGTCCTGTCTTAAATAAGTGTTAAGAGAGAGGAAGGCATTTTCTGAGATGACTGTTAGAGATGTCTAGAGAGTTGCTGTATCTTTTATGTATAGTGTAGCAATACGATAAAAACAAAACAAGTGCTTACAAAACCACCAGGAAGCAATTAAGCATCTTAAAAGGGGGGCAGCAGAAAGAACAAGAACATGAAGCTATGCAGTTTGAAGTGAATGCAAATCCTTAGAAGGGGAATAAATATCCTAGGTTCAATTGTAGGCATTCTCAGGCTACTTAACTTGGTGGGGACAGGACCGACCTATTCTAGGAGGGTGAATGTGGCACTTGATGCTTTTATTAAAAACAAAGCAAAACAAACAAACAAACAAAAACTCCAAAGAGAATGAGCTGGGGGTAAGATTATATGTCTCATTGAGCCCAAGTTTAGAACAAATGTCCTCTTGGTACAGTCATCTGCAATGACCTGATTTCTTTACTTTGCTGCTTTCATTATCTAAGACTGTGAGTGAAACACAGCTTATCCTGCCTTGTCTCTCTTCATGTGTCAGTGGTGAAGGGGAGACAGAGTCTGCTTCTTGCTGTCTGAAGTGACACCGTTGATCAATGACCAGCTTATCCACAGGAACCAAATTGATTGTCCTTGTGAGTCTGTGCTGGGAACAGCTTCATGCTCATGAACTGCTATGTAGAATCCTACGCTGTGCCCTGCTTGTGGATATATCAAGCTGCACTTCTGTGGCAGCCAACTCATTTTCTGTTGCAAGCATTGCTAAAATGAGCTGTACTCACTGAAAGTGATTTGTTTGAATATTGCTAGCTGGTCTGGTTATGCATTAGAATCAAGTAGTGTACAGCCAAAGCATCCAGGAACAGCTGGAGGCATGAAAGTTATTGTAAATTTAGGGTCAAAAAGATTCCTTAAAATTATCTGACTTTCTACATACAATAGTCCATGAATTTTATTTCATGGACTTCTTACAGATTCCTGTAAGAAGTTTTGATTTCTGTTTAGGAAACCAGAAGTCATGTAGATCAGATATAAGGAAACATATTGGAAGAGGTTGTTCAGAGGGTCTGTAAAATCTCCATTCCTGCAGATCCTCAGACCTCAGCTGGACAAGTTCCTGAGAAACCTGACCAAATTGGATCCAGCTCCAAGTATGGAACTGGACTGCACAACATCCTACAGAGGTTCTTTGCAGTCTAAACTATTTTGTGATTCTGTGATTATTCTGATAGGCATGCCATGACTTAAAGAACATGGTCTCTTTTAAGTGTTAAACGTCCTGAAAGAGGTGTGCCAGGACATGACAAGTTCATGTTTGTCCTGCAGAGACCATTATGAATATATATAAATACTCACATTTAATGGTCACCCAACATCTCACAGTCCCAGAAATTTTTAAAAATATATATATAAATCAAAGTAAGTTGTCACTGGAATACCAGTTCCTATTTGTACATTTTTGCAAAGTGTGGGAATTTCTTCTAGAATTCCCAATTGCCAGGTGTAATCTTGGCTTGTGTTGGTTTCTATCCAATTTAATCTAGCTGAAGCTCTTGGGAGACTGCAGAGGACAAATGAGAAATATTTATACAGACTGTGTCTACATGCAGGAGATACTGCAAAGAGAAAAATATTCAGAATTGGTCCAGTTTTGCAAGAGCCTTTCTGAGTGCTTCAGTGTTGTTTAACCTGGCAGTCAGCTCAGCACCATGCAGCCATTCATTCATTCTCCCTGCCCTTCCAGTGGGATGGGGGAGAGTACTGAAAAAAAAAAAAAAAAAGGTAAATAAAAGGGCTGCGATAAAGACAGAATAGGGCAGAAAAGGAAAAGAAATACTGCTAATAATAATATATACATATATAAGTGATGCACAATGCAATTGCTCAGCACTTGCTGACTGATGCCCAGTCCCTCTCACCAAGCAGTTCTTCCCCCTCCCTCTTCTTGCTTTTTTTTGTTGTTGTTGTTGTTAAGCATGACACCACATGGTGTGGGACATCTCTTTGGCTCAGGGACATCCCTGGGTCAGCTCCTGGCCGTGTCCCCTCCCAGCTCCTTGCATACCCCCAGGTACCTCTCTGGCAGAGCAGCACCAGGAGCTGAACAGTCCTTGGCCCTGTGTGAGCACTGCTCTGCAACTGTTAAAACACTGGTGTGTTACCAGCATTACTCTCATCCTAAATCCAAAACATGGCACCATACCAACTACTGGGAAGAAAATTAACTCTATCCCAACTGAAACCAGAAGATACAGTAATACATTATGATAAAAAATAACAAGACCCGAGAAGGAATGACTTACTATCCTGGCCACTAACACAATGTCCTAAGTGGTGGAAGCTGTTTCAGATCTTGCCTGAATGATACAAACAATAGATTTGTAGTTTCTTAATGTACTTTGAGCTAAAAGTTGATATTTACTTAAAGGAATATCTGAGCACATTATTTGAAGGACAGCATTGGTTAGAGATGTTGAAAGCATCCTCGAAGCAGTATTCCTGAACCCAATGTTCAGAAATCTGTTTTGTAACCTGGGAGAAATGTTCAAACCTTCACAGACAAGGAAGTGAGCTTGGACTTCTGTGTCTGGAACAAGTATCATGTGCACTGGGGTAAAAGGAACTCTACCCCAATTTGGGGAATCTGACTGCTTTCCTCTTTGTTGTTGCTGTTCTATTTTTCCTCATTCAAGCATATTTGGTTTTGACATGAGTTCACTCTGGCCATGGTATGATTTTGTCCAAGAGCATATTTACAGAAAATATCTTTTTTTTTTTTTGTGTTTAGAATTGTATTCACATGGGTTTGAGGTACTGAAGGCTTTGTCTTGAAAGAGAAGATATGTTACTGGAAAGTGTGATTGCAAAGGCTGAATATCTTACCAGAAAGTCTGGGCAGGGTGTGAGGGCTCCTGGCATATTGCTTCAAAAGCTGGTGTGCCTGGTTAAAAGTGTGAATAGCAGGTCACTGCAGCTGAATAAGGGAGTTCCCACAACGTCCTTCTACCTTCCCATTTCCTCTTCTAACTGTGTGTCCTCACCACTATCATTGTGCTAATACTGGTGCACAGCTAGGTGGGTTGAATTAATTAGTTAATATATAGTCAAAAGAGTCAGATTGTTTTTACCAATTGGGATGATGTTTCTTGGCACCAAAGCTGATGCAGGAGGACAGAATGGCAGCAAGCAATGAATGAGGACTTGTGGAGGGTAGCTAGAGAGAGGAGATCCCTCCCATTTCAATGGAAAGAGTTCATTAAATTAGCTTGGCTGCCATAGACCACAGTCAACATGACTAAGACTAAAGAAGTTGTATACTTTAGGCTGAAGGTAAGCTGGGCACCTTTACCAGTGTCACTATCAAGGGGGAGCATGTGATATGTGCTGTGTCTTATCTTTTGAGAAATGAACCAAGTGCTTTAGGCTTTTTCTGGATACCTCTGCTGTATTGGATTGTCTGAGTACAAGCTTAGACTGACCTTAAGGGACCTAGAGAGGTCTTACCACTTTGTGCTATAGCTACAGACACACATAGCAATAAATTACAGGAAATAAGACCACATTATCAGTGATGGAATCTATTCTGGGCAAACTGTTCTTTGAACACAATTTTTTTGCCCCTTTATACAGTTGTGTTTTTTTTTTTTTTTCCCCTATTTTTTTTTCTTTTTTTTCTTTATACAGTGATTATATCCAAGCATATCACAGTGTGACATTTAATTAAGAATAAAAGAGGTTTGACAGAAAGGAAATTGCTGTACAGGTCACTCTTGACATTATTCTCAGAATACCGAAAATACGTCTCTAAAGACACACCAACTATCCAAGGAATGTGTAGATTACATGTTATACAAATGTGTTTTGAACAGTAGATTTCCACTGTGTTTTGCAAATCACAGAATCATTTGATCAATAAAATAAATAACTGTCAGAGAAAATCAACAGAGAAAAACAGACAGAGAAAGTAGGCATGGCTGAAGAAGTTTTTCAAATACCACCTTAATTATATCTATGCTTTGATGTAGACTTCTCTCCACTACTTTGTAAAAGTTAATTTTTGCATATTCTCTTCTTCTTCATGTGCCACTAATGTAAAGACCGAAGAATATTATATAAGTTATTTATGCTACTGTCAATATATATGTCTTTATCTATTCATGAGAGAAGAGTGGGGATGATATATCATTTAAAAAAAGCTGATACATAATAATTCTTACTCAGTAGAAGAGGATAACTGCTACAGCACATAGCTGTAATCTTCTTTCTTTTCAAAATACTTTCTAAATGTTAATTAGCTAATGTAACACTGACAATTTTCTATCTTTTTTAAGTTAAATTGGGCTATATTTCTTGGAAGCAGACAGTTTTAACAAAAACCTGTGAAACTGACAAGGAAAAAAAAATTAAACAAGGAAAGGTATATGGATAAGAATGGAAAGATTTCATTAGAAGGTCTTGGTTGGTGTATTGCAGCTATTGCAACCAGTGTTTCCATATGCATGTTCTTACTCTATGAGTGAGAAGTGACAAACACAGGCACATTTGCATGCTTCTTGACATTCTCTGAACTACTCACTTAATCTGTTGTGGGAACAGACAGAAGTATTTGCCCAGAAACATGGACTGGTCCTGGAGCCTGCACCTTGTTGAGAAACACACACAAACCATGTCAGTGCCACCTCCACTGAGGAACGCAGATGGGCTACAGGTAGACAAATACACACTCATTTTCCTGTGAGCATAAACTACTGGCCTTTATGTTAGAAAAGCAAAGGCTTGAAAGTGGATGAGAGCTAAGTCTTAAGACTGAAAAGAGGCAAAGAACCTCTTCCATTACGCATCCAGAGAGTGATGTCAACCACTTCCTGTTTCCTTTCCCCACAGAGATTTTCCTAAATCAGCCATCATTAACTTTACTCATATTACTAGGGTTTTGAGTTTCTGATAGCCTGGAATGGCATTTGTGGCACATAGTTTGGTAGGTCTGAGAGTTAAGTGCTAAGTCTGATCCACATGGGCATGGTCCTGGGCTGTTGGTGTCCCTGCTTGAGTAGGGGTTTGGACCAGATGACCTCCAGAGGTCCCTGTTAGCCTCAACCATTCAGTGGTTATAGAAAAGTGGAAAAATTCCCTGCTTGTGAGATGTGTGTGAGAGGATGCAAAGCAATTTGGGGATGTGTCAAGAATGTGCGCAGCTGTGTGTGTTGAAGAGAGCCTGGAAGCAGCTTGGATCTGTCCTGCAAGGCATGGTGGGGATATCGACTGTCTCATTTCCCCCTTGTAATCCCTGAACAGTGACACTGCACATGTGTTTTGGGTTGACACATGCACAGTGAGTGTGATGGTGACAGAGCATGCTGACCACAGTGTACCATGGTCTGAGTACCCACAGAAACTCTGGGGGGTGCCAAGCTTGGGGAACCCAACACCTGCTCCTTCTCTTCTTGGGCTTTCTGGCCTGACTGCATCTGGACTCCCCAGTTCTTGGACAGATGCAGAAAGTACTCAAATTCTCCATGGAATATATTTAAGTTGAAACAAAAAATGTCTCAAAACACCCTTTATATTTTATATATAAAATTTATATTCATATATATATATATTATATATATAGGGTGGAGGGACTTGCCCAGATTTTCAGGGCAGTAGCTACCAATACTTGAGTAAAGTCTTGCACAGAGTACACAATTCAAAAGATAAACAATTTGGGTAGTGTGATGTATTTTATTTTGTATTTTAAGTAATATAAAATATATTTTATATTTTTATTGTATTTTATATCTTATATATTTTATATATATCTTATATGTATATATAATGGTCTCAAGTTGTGCCAGGGGAAGTTTGAACTGGATATGAGTAAATAAGAGTTTCTTCATGTAGAGAGTGACTGAAGATTTGAATGAGCTGCTCAGGTAAGTGGTGGAGTCTCTGTCCCTGGAGGTATTTAAGAGATGTGTGGACATGGCAGTAAAGGACATGGTTTAGTGATGGGACTTAGGAGGTCAGGTTGATAGCTGGACTTGGTGATCTTGAAGACCTTTTCCAACCTAGCTGATTCTATTTTCGGCTTTTGTGGTGGTGTAGTTCTGCATTAAACTATGGCTCCTGGGATCATATTGTTCCATGGCCTTGGAAGACAGCTAAAGAATTGAGGGTGCTGAGATGTTCACGATGGCATGTCTGCCAGAATTTTCTCTCCCTTTTTCTCTGTTCTTTCTGGCACAGAGAGTAAAATAGCATAGATGTGTGAGTCCCTGCTGCTTCAGTGCATACTCCAGCAGCTTAATTTAACTACAGGTGAAAGTTTGCTTTAGCCTCAGCCTCGGCACACTGCACTGAAATACAGGCAAATGTTCTTGTTTCAGTAATTCTGCTATGCAGAACAGGCTGAGGGGTAAGAAGAATTATTAAAATGTTAAACTGGTCAAATAAAGTTTATTGTTGATGATCTTGGTCTTTTCTCCTCAGTTATCATGTTGTACAATTATCTTTAACATGCATATCAAAACTGGACAGAGGGTCAGCTGTAAGATATGTTTCTTTCATGTCAGCCAAGTACCCCTTATGCTGGGCTCTGCCTGCAAACTTTTGTGGCAGAAGCCATTCTTTGCATAGAAAATGAACAAAGACTGACAGATAAATCTAGCAATCGGTGATAAATAGAAAAAGGGGTGAGGTAACTTCTCTGTGGAGATATAGCAGACCTTGAACAGGTCTGCAGCAGTACGCATTGCCTCTCACATTGCCTGTGCTCTGCTCTGTTTCAGTGTTATCCTCTGTCTTAAATAATTTTCAACGGCATGTGAAGTAGTAGGCAATAAAGTAATTGAGTTGCCGAGGGCTTATTACATTCCTAGGATTTTGCTGAAAGCCTATTTACAGGAGGCGACACATTCTTACAGATGGATTTAGGATTGCTATTCACTAGTTAGACACTTTAAAGAGAGTAGGGATCGTATTGTTTGTGGAATAATGTTTACTGTGATTGGATTGAAATGCAGCTGCATATTTGCTTTTGGAAAAATAAACCGGAGATGACAGTTTGAGTTAAACCTCTCAAATTTTTTTCTATCATAATCCTTGGGTGTGCATGCCAGAGAGAGTATATCTGTCTTTGACACTGCTTCTGTACTAAAAAAAAAAAAAAAAAAGAAAAAAAAAAGAGAGAGAGAGAGAGATTGAGAACTGAGTAAGACCTACACATCCTAAACAGAGTAAATGCTGACATTGTCAAAAGTCTTGACAGTATTCACAAAACAAGCTTGCCTTTCTTTGCAGGGAACTGCAGGCTTTGCAGAAATGAGCAGTGTTACCAAAGCTTTCTTGTGGTTCCTGCTGGAATATGCTGAGCTCTCCCAGGTCTGCTGGAGTACTCCTGATTCTGGAAAGTGCTCTGCTATGGTGTTTGGCCTGTGCTTTTAGAAGGAGATATGAAAAATTATTTTTCTGTTCCCTGTGTAATAACTATTTTTAAAATCAGGAATCCCCCTTTCTGTTTAGGAATCCTAAGGGATTGGTTGCATCCCCTGATGTCTTTTCTCTCAACAAGGAAAAATTGCCCCTTGATGCCCTTTTGATACTGAGTGATCACTGTTACATGGGTTCAGTCTGATGTAGTTCATACAAAAATGCTAAAGGGAAAAAAAATGCCATTAGTTATATCTTCACCAATGATCTCAGTTATAGGGCTTTGGTTTCAAATCCATCCATTTCCAGGTAATAATAATCATTACCAAGTAATGATAAACTTGAATTGTTTTATCACTCATCTGCACATTGCTATATATAGGTAGCACATTGTCTGCAGATATGAAACTAGCCCGATAATCTACATGACAGAATTCAAAACTATTTTTCAATCTCATAGAGACAGTTTCTGGTTAGAAGAAAATACTCATTGACAGTAACTGGTAATAAAAAATATTTATGACCTACTGGACAAGAAATGACACAAAATCTCAGCAGCAAAAATGATCACTTAGAATTTGCAAGTATGATCTCTTTTCATGTCTTTGAGAGGTAATGATCCTTTAGGTCACTAAAGTGACCTTTGGAAGTCAATAGCCTACTTTCTGCTATAACAAACAAAATTAAAATCTTGATTTGATGAATCATTTTCAGGATTGCTAATTAGAAGTTTTGACCCTAACAGAAATACAGGATATAGAGACTGCTTTCTGCTTCCTTCTGATTTCTTGGGGACTGATTTAAATCCAGTTGCAGGCAACGGAAAGACTTGATAGGGTTTTGAATTAGATTGTTAAAATTAGTATCTATGTGTAAGTCATTTTATCTCTCTGAGCCTCTTTGTGTATGTGTTCACATGGGGACAACTAATATTTGCTTACTTCGGGATGTTTAGAGCATTTGGGGGTGTGCCCATGGATGATATTATAGAAGGACAAATTAGTAACTTAAGTGCACATAATCTATTATTTATTCTAAATTATATGCAATAAATATCATAGTTTATTATGGAGTTAATATCTGATTCTATAGTAATTGGTAGCTAGCTGTAAAGAGATCACAAAGAAATGCAAATAAAACAAATTAACATATATGAAGAGAACGATTTGTGAGAATGTCTAAAAGCAAATAAAAACTTAATGAAACATAAAAAATAATTATGATACAAGCAGAAATGGCTCTAAACGATGTTAAACCTGTGGTGCTATTAATTCTCAGGCTGTAGTTAAGCAGTGATAAGTAAGTACAAAATATACAAAAAATCTTATTGTTCAATATAATGAACACCAAGGCTTAAGAAAGAGGATTAGATCTAAGGGTAATTAATACAGGTCAGGTTCTAGTTTGGATTAATTCAGCTTCATTTAGTCAATTCCAGGAAGGAGCCTGAACTGGCTTATACACTTATTATTTTCTTAATATGTGGCAGACTTTTTTCCTAGTGTTTTATTTGGTAATTTTGGTCAAATTATTCAACACCCCCCCCCCCCCCCCCCCCCCCAATCTTTGATTTTATGCTGCACTCAAATGAAAGCATCTATATTTGTAGAAAGGCCTTCAGTTTCAGAAATATTAGTTTGGATATTAGGCTTGGGTGAGACTCAGGTCAGACCCACATCTACTCCTATTCCTTGTCCCAAGTTTTGCGCAGGAAGGCAACAGTGTGGTGGCACACTTCAGCAGTTTTCTAACCTGATGATAGGGAACCTTGAATGCAGAATATGTGGGTCAACTCCTGGCAGCCTATGTGTCGGAAACATCAACCATGGTACAAGCAAGTAAGGAAATTTATTTGGGGTACTGGTGGTCACCAAGCTGAACTTGAGCCACTGATGTGGCCTTGCAAAAATGAAAACTAATGGTATCTTGGTGTGCATGAGGCAATGGGCACAAACTAGAACACAAGAGGTTCCCTCTGACCATCAGGAGCACTTCATTTTTATGCAAGTGACTGAGCACTGGCACAGGCTACCCAGAGAGGTTGTGGAGTCTCCTTTGAGACCCTCAAAAGCTGACTGGACATGGTCCTGGGAACCCTTCTCTGGGTGTCCCTGCTTGAGCAGAGGCTGGACCAGATGGACCCAGAAGTCCCTTCCAACCTCAGCCATTCCGTGATTCTGTGAAACCCTAATCCAATTGAAATTTATAAGTAAAACTTCTGTTGGCTTTGCTGAGACTGATACCTCTCACAGACTTATAATGTATTTGTTAAATAAGTAGGGGAAGCTCTTCGTAGAGGACTTCTCCCTAGGGCCTTTAGGGCAGTTGCAACAAAGAGTGAGGAGGGATCTGCAGAAGAGGCTGCAGCCCTACAAAAGCAATTGTTACCTTATCTAAGGCAATAGAGTTAACTTTGGAGAGAAAGACATGGCTCATGTTATTTTAGATTGAACACTTTGCAGAATGACTTCAGGGATTGAAAAAGCCAGAAGATCCAATGAGGTTTTTTTTTTTGTTTGTTTGTCTGTTTGTTTTTCTCAACAGAAACTGTACAGAGGTCAACCTGTGGCAGGGATGCCAGATTCCTTTCCTTTCCTTTCCTTTCCTTTCCTTTCCTTTCCTTTCCTTTCCTTTCCTTTCCTTTCCTTTCCTTTCCTTTCCTTTCCTTTCCTTTCCTTTCCTTTCCTTTCCTTTCCTTTCCTTTCCTTTCCTTTCCTTTCCTTTCCTTTCCTTTCCTTTCCTTTCCTTTCCTTTCCTTTCCTTTCCTTTCCTTTCCTTTCTCTTCTCTTCTCTTTCTCTTCTCTTCTCTTCTCTTCTCTTCTCTCTCTTCTCTTCTCTTCTCTTCTCTTCTCTTCTCTTCTCTTCTCTTCTCTTCTCTTCTCTTCTCTTCTCTTCTCTTCTCTTCTCTTCTCTTCTCTTCTCTTCTCTTCTCTTCTCTTCTCTTCTCTTCTCTTCTCTTCTCTTCTCTTCTCTTCTCTTCTCTTCTCTTCTCTTCTCTTCTCTTCTCTTCTCTTCTCTTCTCTTCTCTTCTCTTCTCTTCTCTTCTCTTCTCTTCTCTTCTCTTCTCTTCTCTTCTCTTCTCTTCTCTTCTCTTCTCTTCTCTTCTCTTCTCTTCTCTTCTCTTCTCTTCTCTTCTCTTCTCTTCTCTTCTCTTCTCTTCTCTTCTCTTCTCTTCTCTTCTCTTCTCTTCTCTTCTCTTCTCTTCTCTTCTCTTCTCTTCTCTTATGACAGGTCTGATTATAATATTCACTGATGAAACACAGATGCTAATAAGTAGCATAATTTAATAAGGTGAATTTGAGTGAAACTGTTATTTTCAGTTCCTCCTTTTGATACCAAAATATTATTGTTATAGACACAGAACATCAGTCCTTAATCTGCCTTAGAAATGAGAAAACTCAAAACACATAAGGATTAAAACATATTTTTTTTTTTTTTAAAGCGAGAGGTAAAACAAGCTAATCTATTTCTTCATGTCATCAGCTTCTGTCATCACCATGCTAGAAGGAAAAAAAAGCACCACATCCCTGGTTACGTGTAGTTTGCTTGTATGAGAATAGGTCTGTGTGGACCAAGCCACGTGAACCTGAAAATTACTTGAAAAAGGGTGAGTTTTCACTGTTATTAATAAGTGTAAATGTTTCTCTTATTTAGGGGAAGAAAAAAAAAAAGCAACACCTAAACAATCCCATAGAAGTGAAGTTCAGCAAACTCAGAAGTTAATATAGAATCCACATGTCAGTCTGTCTGTGGGAAGTATTTTGAAAGCCAAAGGCAACTCAATAAAAAAGGCAGCAAAAGCAGCAACATTTCAATTAGGTGAGAAGAGGCTAGGCCTTGACAGTTCATTACTGAACTAGCTCTTCCAAATACTACCTTTATTTTTGGTCCCAGTTAGTTCATTAATGCTGGTCTCCAATTAGGAACAATATTTCTAACAAGATCTCAAGTGTGTAACCTCTGCTTTTTTTTTCTTTTTCTTTTTTTCCTGTCCATTTCATAAGTACAATTGTAAAATCATAGTGTAAGTTTTGAAATCTGAGGGCTGAATTGCTGTTAGTTACTGTACATTAAATCACTGAGCCCCAGAGAACAAAGATGTTAACCAGCAAAGAAGGACGAATAGGAGAAAAGGGATGGAAAGAGAAAAAATCACGGCACAACTGACCACTTCTTAGTCTTGTCAAATGCACCTGCCTTTCTTTCAGCACTCTTGCCTTCAGGCATCACATAAACTCTGGAAAAAATGATATAAATATCAGGTTTTGATGAGGATCGTGGTAGCAGGGATCTTTGCTCACTGTGCTATGTCAGAATCATCTTGAAACCAGACAGCTTGGATGCAGGAAAGAGTAACTGGGATGCTAGTCATCAAAGTATTTATTCAGGATATCTATCTCACTATACCAGCTTCAAATCCTTTCAGTGTATCTTTTACCCTCCTTTAGTTTCCCACTTCTTAGCTCTTTAGATGAGAGAACAGAGCCAGGTTGGGAGCAAGATAAGTACGCTGAGAGATTTCCACTGCCCAAATACCTGCTGAGCAGTGAAGTGCTTCCTGTTTTAAAGTTGCTGCTTTCTGATTTCCTTTAATCTTATATTATGAAGCTTGAGAGGTAAAAAGCAGTGTTGAAAAGATCCAAAGAAACTGCACTGGCTGAAAAAATATGTAGTGCCTAATTTCATGTTAATGAGTCTCCCTCTTCATAACTTCATTTAAAAATCTGCTGGCATGCTTGCAAAACAAAAAGCCTTCAAATAGCACATTTAAAAGCTTCCTGTTTGTGAAGGATGTATGTATTTCATGAAAGCAAGAAAAAAGTATTCCTGTATAATGTAAGAAACCTATATATTCCCTACCCATGACTGTTTATTCAACTTTAACATGCGCATCTAGATCAAGATGCATAATAAATAGGAACTAAAAATTGAGCTGTTATAAACTTGGGAACTTAGTATTTCATAGGTATATTATGCTAAATGGCTTACCCCTTATTGATTCACAGAGTTATTAATCAGAAAAGCCTGAGTATATAATCCCACCTGATCTTTAGGTCCTTGGAAATGACAGTTAAAGCTGGCAGCTGGCTTAGTGGAAGAATGGTGGGATGAAAAAAAAGCAAATGAATATCATCTTGCATTATTCATATAACTCCACTAACAGACACAGGACTTCCATTAACTGTTGTTGCTCAAGCACAGGACGCAGGATAAAAGTGATGCTGAAAATGCTAGTATAAGGCTGTGCAAGCCTATTGCCATATCTTTCTGTTTTCTCTCTCTCTACCCCTCTTTCTCTCACATTTGTTACTTTTGACAAAATATCTTAGTTTTAACATCTACTTTCTGCCTGATGGATGCATGCACACCTCTTTTTGATTTTCTTCATGAGTTGTACTGTCATATTTAGATTTTGAATTTTATCATAAAAAGCTGCATCATAAAAAAAAAAAAGGAAAGAAACACAAATTGACATGGAAAGTGCATATGTTGCTAATCACCAACAAAAGCAAAATGATATACTTTTAAAAAGCAAAAATGTAACTGCTGTATATAAGTGAGTAAGGACATCTGAATTTAGACTTCAATCTACATGTGAATACTTAAGTAACAGGTCTGATTTAAAAAGATCATAGATGTAATTTTGTTTTGTTTTTTGAAAGATTTGTTTTCATTTGCTATCTTATTTGTCTGAAGTTTTATTTTTAAATTATTTTTAACTCCTTCACACTGCAGTTTTCCAGTGCAAATATACATTGATAAAAGGTTTATGGCATGCAACTGTCATCTCTTTCACCTCTGTAAATAAAGAATGTGAGTACAAAATTAAGTAAATTGTGTTATGGTTCATGAAGCTGAAATACTTACTGAAAACAAATCCCTTTTATTCCAGTGGAGACACAGGTATGACCATGAGGATGCCTTTCCGGGATTGGAGCATTTAACTTGGGGCTATACCCAAGTGGCAGAAGAGCACTGTAGGTTTTTCAGCCTACCTTATTTTACTGTGCCAAGGAAAATAGCTTTTCCTTGTACTGGTAATGTGTATTTTATGTTCTATGAATAATGCATGTTCTCTGTGTAATTCTTCACTTCAGCTCTTGAAAGCGTAGGGTACTCCAATTTCCTGTTTCATAACATGACGAGGACCAGCAATGATTATACAGTTCTTAAAGTTTATCATTTGTTTAAGGAAGGAATGTAAATTCATATAAACACCTTTGCAGACTTCTGAGGTGTGATTTTTGAGGAGCAGCACAGAGTCCAAGCCATGGAGAAAGTATGTAAATGAAGGCGTCATGCTGTCAAGCTCCCTGCTTCTCAAATTCATTAAATTTTCACACAAAACCCAGATATGAGTCATACTTTCACCAATACATTTCTATGCCCATTGCAGGTATAAGTCAGTTTATGTCAATGAATTAATGTTTACTCAACAGTTATTGGGATCTCAGAGGAATAGATGCTATTAGAGGATATGCTGCTATTACAGTATTTCAGGACTTTTCTTTTTGTTACATTGGGCAAAAAGTTAAACAAAAATGGAAAAAAAGAAAAAAGTATGTGCTGGTAACAGTCCTGATACATTTATATATTATCAAGACATCTGGTCATTTTTGCAAGCAGTTCAGCAGAGCATTGTGTGGGAACGATGTACAGCTTGGCACTGCATCTTCAAGATGCCAGCCTGGGGCTCTTGGAAGATTTACTATAGGTATTTAGTTTTTATTTGGAATTTTACTGCAATCATAATTTTGAACACAATGAATTAACAAGGGAATAATTCTCTGCTTCCTGGTTCTTTTGCTTTGTGCCACTTCTCGAGCACAATGACATCCAATTATGGCTGACATTGCTATGGAGAACTGCAGCGACAGGAACAGGACTTGGGTCAAAGCTTCCCAGCAGCTCCTTGCCCCATGCAGAGCCTGTCCAGATATGACAATTACTAAGGTGACTTAAATTTTCTCTGTCTTCCTCTTTGCTGTGCTCCATCATTTCTGGTCAGAAACCCTATTCATTTATTTTCCACTTGATATGCTTTTTCCTGTTTATATAGATTTTCCCAAGGCTAGAAAATAACATCAAATACAGGAAGCAACCAGTGTAGCACTTAGAAAATGCCTTCCATGTAGAACACAATTTCTTTTTACATCACATCCCTGGTACATGATATGTGAAAATACTTTACAAAAATTGGTAGGACAGAGATGAGAAATGAGTGGGTACAAAGGCACTTGTTCTGCTAGACAAGGAAAATAATGTGCAAAGACAGAGACAGAGATGAAGGAAGAAAAAGTTGGAATTTAAAAGCAGTAAAGGTGCCAGAAAAGTATTCTTGCAGACTAGCTACGAATGATGGGGAAATACAAAGAACAGAAATGGTGCTTAACATTAATCACAAGCTAAAGTGAACAGAAAAGCCTTAAGATGACAGTTTAAAGAGAACTCAGTGTTAGGGAGAGGGTCAGAGAGTAGAAGGGGTTTCCAGAGGGTGGGTGCAGTAGCATAGCTGGGAAACAAACCCAAACATGAAACCTCACAGAGTGAGTGGAGAGGGTGAAGGATGATAGCATGACAGCATGAGGGTGAGGGACCAGGCAGGTTGGATGGTGTAAAATGTGGCTGGTTTGAGCCATGTGGGTCAGGATAAGACTATGTTAGGCAAATAAAAAACAGTGCATTCTTAAATGAACTTTTATGCCAGTGTTACTGTATCAATAATGTCACTTTTGGGATGTCCTGTCTGAGACTTTAGTTTTGCTTTAGAAACACAAACCAAATCCACCTTTTAGAAGACAAGCTCAGGGACAAGCTAAAACATGGGCAATCTGAAAGTAGAGGCATCTCAAACTGATAACCTATGATAAAAGAACCAGGCAGTTTTACTTGTGCTGGTTTTATAGCACGGACATCTGTTCACTGTTTTAATTGCCTGGACTGTAAAAGATCAAGTTTAAGTTTTCTACATTTTTTACAATAAGACACATTTCCAGCCATAACCCAGAACTGTACATTTAGGCATGTTTATACCTAGGGTCAGTATGTCTTGACTAGACACTTTGAGCTTTGGTAAAGCTGTAACTTTAATCTAGGAAAAATGAAGAACGGAATTTTCTGAAAAGCTGCTCTGAGAAGACAAAAAGTCTGCATTGGTAAAATGCTAAAGAAAATATGAGAGTTACTAGAGAAGGAATGTAACAAATACTTTTTATGTTGGGATAAACACTAAAAACTTTTTTTTTTTTTTTTTTTTTTTTTTTTTTTAAGAAATTAGGCTGAGTATTTCTGTATAGAAAGGTTGTCCCCAGTTCTGGCCTCCATATTTGTTTAGGCCTCAATCTAATAAAGCCTTTAGGCTAGTAAAGCATGTGAAAAAGTGTCCCACCACAAGATGTGACTAGGATGATCATCTGGATGAAGCCATTGTTTAGTGGTTTTATTGGATCTTTGTTTACAGAAAGGTGATTTAGTTGCTAAAGTTATGTCCACACCGGTAAATAAAAAGGGTATGGGCCTATTTTCTTGGCTTGCTGACAAATGGCTTGCAGCTCATATTCCTGCAGATGAGCTTGCTTCTCCTCAAAACCAGTGGTTTTGCTGCCTGATGTGCTGGAGCATGCATGGGCCAGACCTGCACCGAGGCCATGCTGGTGAATACTGTGAGCTGGGCTCAAGGCTGCACCCAAGTGTTGTTTAATGCTACCATTAAAACAAGTGTTTAATGCTACCATACTCCCCTTCTAGATTCTTCACTGACCATTCAATATAAAACCCTGAAGTTGTGTGTATATATATATATATATATATAATTTTGTGTGCATATATATATATATTACACTGTATATATATAGACTTTCTTAGCAGGGGTTACCTCACTGTGACTGGCTCTCTGAGACACAGCTGCCCTTCAAATCCAGATAGTACTCAGACAGGTAAGGTAGGCACATCTAAGATGCATAAGTAATGAAGCTGGATCTATGGAGTCAAAAGAGGGGTTATGACCCTGTACAACACAGGAGAAATTTCACCTAGGTTTGATCTCTGTCACTTGAAGAAAAGAGATAAAAACTGTAACACTCTTTAAAAACCCCAAATAAACAAATCCTTCAAGTCATGGAGAAGACGTCTTGATAATAAACCTAGTGGCAGGTAAAATGCTGTCATATAAAGAAGAGTTAAATGGAAGAGGAGCAGTGTCTGGCTCAATAGGAAATATATGCAGCCTGAACTCTGCCTCACAATAAAGAGAAAATATGCTGGCTGTGAGCAGAAGCACTGTGTAATAACACAGACCCACTACATTTCAAAACTGTTTTCTCTGAACTCTGGCCATTTATCTAATTCTTTCTCTTCAGCAGGCTTGCTGGGAATTATTTTATGATTGTTTAAGAGAAAAAAAAGAATTCCAAAACAAAAAGAAAGCATCTGACTGTCTCAGGTATTATGACTTTAATTTTTTTTCTTCACTTTCCTTGATGTAAGAAAATTGCAGTACATTTTTTTCTTTTTTGTTGGAAATAACAGACAGCTGTCTGTAGTGGGTTAAATTAAAAATAGATTAAATAACATAGGAGAACATTAAAGGAAGTAGTTTTATATTGGAAAAGACAGATAGTGCTTCCCAGATAGTATGGATGAATTTGATTCAATGATACAATGATTAAATGTCACTTAAATTAAAATCAATTGGGCCTTACATGAAGTGACATATACTACATGTGAAAATATTTTAAAATTAATATTCTAACAAAACCTGATGGGGGAAGACTATCATACATTTTTAATGGGTGGTGTTATTCTGGATTTATCTTTATTTTTTATCAAAGAAATGGAACATGTAAACAGAAAAGGGTATTAAAAATACAACAATAAAAGTGCATTTTACACTGGAGTCCAATAGGAATTGTACTGAACCAACACTCTCTGCCTCATGAACTCCAATCTGAAGTTCACCTCAAAATGAAGAATGAACTTCATTTTGAGATGAACTTCAGATTGGAGTTCATGTCTTGTAGCTTTGGGATGGGGTTTAGTTGCTCAAACACAGGCTGATGACCCTGTTTTGGATATCTAAGAATTACGAAGGCATCCACAAAGGGCTGGCAGACTTGGTAGCATACCTAAAGTAAACTGCATGCCCTTCTCTAATGGAAGCTGGAGGACAGTTGAGACACCCTGCCATATCCCAAATGTGCCCTTACAATGTTGGGGTGGTTCCATCTCCAGATTCAGTTCCCTGCATTTAGATATCTACGTGTAGGTGTGTTAGTAGATGAGATCCAGTTTAGTTGGTGGACAATTGCTTGATACAAGAAACAGAGCCTCAAAACCAATTCAGTTGACTCCAAAGTAGGCTCTGAGGGAGGTACTCAGATCCTAAAAGAAAGGAGTTGAATTATATTTTTTAGTGGTTTTTTTTTTTTTTTTTTTGGCCTCTAGCTGCTGCTCCAGAAAGCTATTGGATTCCATAGATCTCATGTCACATCTGTCCTTCCCAGAGATGTTTTGGACACCCAATGGTATCTTGAATTACATCAAATCACTGTGTTTATAGAATTGAGTCCTCTTCTTGGTGACTAGACAGCTTCATTGATCGCTAGACCCCACAAACTCCTTACTTCAATGCCAGATGAGGGAGGTGGAAAGTACACTCATTAACAGACACATAGGTGGGTTTCTGTTGCCTGAACATAGGTCTGTACCAATATTTCAGGTGCTGTGATCCCACTCACAAGCTCAGACAGCCACTAAAGGCCATGATGTGGCTTGGATTGAACTGGACATTGCAGATGACACCAAGTTATGTGCGTGTGTCGATCTGCTCGAGGGTAGGAAGGCTCTGCAGGAGGATCTGGATAGGCTGGACCAATGGGCTGAGGTCAACTGCATGAAGTTCAACAAGGCCAAATGCCGGGTCCTGCACCTGGGGCGCAATAACCCCAAGCAGAGCTACAGGCGGGGAGATGAGTGGTTGGAGAGCTGCCAGGCAGAGAAGGACCTGGGAGTGATGGTGGATAGTCGGCTGAATATGAGCCAGCAGTGTGCTCAGGTGGCCAAGAAGGCCAACAGCATCCTGGCTTGTATCAGAAACACTGTGACCAGCAGGGCTAGGGAGGTGATCGTCCCCCTGTACTCGGCTCTGGTGAGGCCGCACCTCGAGTACTGTGTTCAGTTTTGGGCCCCTCGCTAGAAGAAGGACATTGAGGTGCTTGAGCGGGTCCAGAGAAGGGCGATGAAGCTGGTGAGGGGCCTGGAGAACAAGTCCTACGAGGAGCGGCTGAGGGAGCTGGGTTTGTTCAGCCTGGAGAAGAGGAGGCTTAGGGGTGACCTTATCACTCTTAATAAGTACATTAAAGGAGGCTGTAGTGAGGTGGGGGTTGGTCTGTTCTCCCACGTGCCTGGTGACAGGACGAGGGGGAATGGGCTGAAGTTGTGCCAGGGGTGTTTTAGGTTGGATCTTAGGAAGAACTTCTTTACCAAAAGGGTTGTTAGACATTGGAACAGGCTGCCCAGGGAAGTGGTGGAGTCACCATCACTGGAAGTCTTTAAAAGACGTTTAGATGTTGAACTTAGTGATATGGTTTAGTGGAGGACTTGTTAGTGTTAGGTCAGAGGTTGGACTCGATGATCTTGAGTTGTCTTCCAACCTAGACAATTCTGTGATTCTGTGAACCTTGTACTGCCGGGCTTTGTTAGACCTGTAAATGTTACTGTCACACATTTAGACGGGGGAGAAAAGAGACCTGGCAGTGTTTTCACCCTATGGTAATGGGTAAGCTGCCACTGAAGGCATACAGCTGTGCATGATTGTTAACAATTCTGTATCATTAAGGAAAAATAAAAAACACTGTAGTAGCTAGTGCCCTGGTTGAATTTCCAGATGGTTAATTACATTCCAGCTAACTACAGCAAGATATATGTATGAATATAATACAAAGATCCACTCAGAAGTCCAAGAAAATTCCAGTGAAAATCATAATTCAGTCAGTCATTTTTTTTTTAAGTCTGAGAATATTTTGCAAGACTCACACACTTTATTTTGATGTCTAATAAAAGGAGGCTGACATTTTAAAGGTATTTCTCTGCCGAATTCCCACTGTTTTCAGTGAGAATTAGCTATCTAATCCCTTCAAAGCCTGGCTCCCAGTCCCAGGGTTTCAAGTGCAGCATCTGTAGGTTCCCATTTCCACGCTCGCGCCTTCAGTCCTGTGGCAATGTGGTTGCAAAGCAGGTGCCAAATCCCACCATCCAGCTCTGAAGGACATGAGTGCAGGAAGTGAAGCAGGTTGTTTCATGGCCTGGTGGGACCTGTGTATCGCCCTCATCTGCAGGAGCAAATGGGCACCAGGGACACTGAGGCTGTTGTGCATCCAGGACAGGCAGTCTTGGGGTCACAGCTGACCAGGAAGGGAGGGTCGTCCCTCCTGGCTGGTGGGTAGACAAACCATCAGCATGGAACTTCTTCTCTCCATCAGGTGCAACCATAATCACCACCAGAAACTACTTTTTCCTTGGAAAAACAGGATGGCACTTAAATGGCTTCAGGTAGCAGCTGCCCTGGGCCAGGTTTACTGAGGGTTTACAGAATGCCTAATGACGTATGTAGAGCTGGCCTTTATAAAAGTATTATTGATTTAGGCATATTCCTTACTAGGAATATACTTTAAACCCAGTATATATTCTTCTGCACCTGTATGGGCCTAAATTACAGACCTGTTTGCAAAAGAGAACTTTGCACTCAGTGTTAACACTTAAAACCATGCTTGCTTTTTTGCTTTGAAGAAAAATCAAAATACAAAGTATGGACTTTCTTACGGAATAGAATTGCATGTGCATTTCAGTACAATTAGTTACAAGAGTTTCAGTTTACAACATTCTAACATGAGAGCAAATATAATTAATATGACATATAGTATAATACAAACATATACAAGAGCAAGATTAACTTCAAAACAATATGAAAGCTGAAGCAAGACCTGTAGTATTTTCACTGTAACAAGCAAACTTTTAGGGACATTAGAAATATAAATATATATATATATTTATATATTTTTTTCCCCCACAAAAATTTAATAACATTCTGAGTGTTTTCAGAGAATATATCAACATAGATTTCACTACATTTGGTAATAGAAAATCTGTCCTGATGAAATAACCTGAATTGTCCCAGTGAAGACATGCAGTCTGCCCCCATAAAACACTTTCTTTCCATCTCCTGACTGTCCTTTCATACCTGTACTGAGCAGACAGTAGATTTTTAGTATTTTAAAATCTCTTTCAATCTTTTTTTTTTCCTCCTACTTGGTACATTATTTAAAAGATAGATCTTTCTATGGTTGTGGTTTACTGAAAACCAAATTGGTTAGAATAAAAGAGACTTTTTTTTTTTTTTTTTCCTACATTTGGAAGTATTTCTGTTCTTCTTCTTTTTGTCTTAGAAGCAGCTGGAAAAAGGATCCCCTATTTATTTTTTAATCATGCACACCCACAGCTGTGTAAAAGAGGTGATTGCTCACCACCGTTGCTAGATAATGTCACAGTGCACTGCTCCTGCTGTTTAGCAATGGGAAGAGCTTTCTAACGAACCTGACATCACCAGAAACCATGCTGGTTTTAGATAGCCCAGAAGCATTGTTTAATATAACCATGGGATTAACTGCCTTCATAATACATTGTATTTATTTATTTGTTCTAGACTTTCCTTCTTCAAAGGCTGTGTTGTGATAAATGCTATCATTAAGACTAGGGTCCATGTGCATGGTGAGCTTTCAGACCAGGAATCTCTTCTTTGTTAATTGTACAGCACTTAGTATTTTTTTTTTCCACTGGTAGGTATTCATTCAGCAGATAGAAAACCACTGTTCATGACCCTCTTCTGTTTTTTGCCTGATTTCTTATTGTTTCTTCTGTTTATTCTCATTTTGAGAGGGACAGCTAGCACATAGCAATGCCAAAAGAGGAGTCTGAAAGGACTGTGATGGACATAAAGATCTTGGGTTGTGGGGCAGAGATTTGGAAAGAATATCTCTACTTGAAAAAGGCCAGCAGGGAAAGCCAGGAGCTCACTTTGAGGTGAGTCAGCCCTATGCTTTAGAACTGAATTAACCTGGCATTATCCCTCATCTGGAGCACAGCCTCCTGTGTGCCAGCCTCAGTTTTCCCCTCCTGGTATGCATGCATGGAAGTGAAAGGAGTGGGCCTTGGTTAGAAATGTGAAAATCCTTTAAGAATTAATTATTCCCCTTGCTGCTTGTGCTATATAACACACATATATTTGGGGACATAAAAGAACACATCTGCTTCGATGTGATTTTGTTAATGCAGCTGCTCGGCTGCTGGACCATAGCAGAGCTCAAGTGCTGTGAGTGCGGGGACTGTCAGCAGCCTCCCATGTAGATGCACCCCAAGGCATTTTGGAAGCCAGACCTGCCTCAGTCAACACTCCTTCCAGACATTGGTAGAGTATGACAATATTTTTGTGGTCAACAATAATTTATTCCACAAAATAAGCGTCAAGATGTATTAACTCAGATTAAATTCAGCAAGTAATTTGACTTCTCAAAACAGAGGAAATAAATTGTATTTTTAAAGATTTTCTAAATGAAATTATCTTAATTCCCATTTTGAAATGATATCTTTAAAAGTTTAAATTGAAAAAAAAAAAAAAACAAACCCAATTTTAGAAATAAATACTTGAAAATGAAAAAAAATCTTTCTTCAGGATTGACTGATACAAATTTTTGATTCAAAACATATTATATCATTTTCTGAGGAGTGGAAAGATGAGAGAAGAAGACAATCGTTAAGTCAAGTTGATTGATTTTTTCTTTACAATTTTTTTTGTTTGGCTACTATATCAAAAATTCATTTATTCCCACAAATCATAAAGCCTTGCTAAGTCAGAAGCTAAATTACTGTAATTGTTAACTGCCTTATCCCCTAGAATGATGTGCTGTTATCTGGAAAGAAAATCCATAATTCACAGACAGTATAAAAATGACCAAGCAATGTAGATTAGAAAAATAAGAAAAAACACAAGCATGCATACACATAAAATGCCATTAACTGTGGCATGAAGTATGGGTATTTCCAGCTTCTTCCTTTATGGAGTATAAGGGATGATTGTTTTATTACAACAATGAGAAGTTCTTTTATTTATTTATTTAATTTATAATCTTTCTGTTTATTAACATGTTTGTTCCAGCAATACCTGGAAAAATGAGATGAGACTAAGGGCTTCACTGTCCTCTAAGGCCATGGAAGGTCTGGAGATTTTTCAACATAAAATAGACAGAAAGAGGAAGAAGGCAGTTAGAGTATTGGTATATTTCTAAATGGCAACTACTTCTTTCTTCATCTGCTCTTTCTTTTCTACCCTCAAGCAATTTTAACACCTTAATATGTGTTTTCTAAGTCCATTGCAATGTTAAATTTACACAAAATGATGCTATCACAATCCTAATATGATGGCCAGACTGCTATTACCACATGGACCTGTTCTCCAGGAGATTAAACAGGTGTGTAAGAGTTGATGAAGGTTTTACATTTTGAGGGTAATGCTACCAGGAATCTTCATCTCTAACTACTTTGAAGAGCCCTTCCATTGCAAATTCATGCTTTTCCTCTATCAGGGTGTAAATACGACCCTTATTAGCCTCTGTGGAGAGCGGGGACTTACTGCCATACAGGGTCTGGAGTAGCTGCTGGAGAGAGGAGGATCCACTGCTGAGGATAGAATCATTAATGCTTGTTTTGCTTGATTCTATGGCACAACCTCTGTCTGAGCATGGGAGTGGAGGTTGCAAGTCTTTGTCCATCGCTTGGGATGATTTTTATTTATTTATTTTTTTCATCTGTACTTTATCAGCTCTGACAGCTGGTCTGAGCATGCTTGATGGCAACAGTTGCAGCAACGGTCATTTTAATCTGGAAGACCCCAGGGTGGGTGGCACATGTAATTTATGTTGCTTTTTCCAATTTTGGAAATGGAGAAGTCAGGCTTCCCTGGTGATAGGAACTGTGGAAATTGATAACAAAGAGGGAAGAGCAATCTGGGGCATGACCTGGCCTTTTGTGAAAATAAAGGAATCCAAAGGAAACAGCAAAATATATGGTCTCATTACACACCTGTTCTGTCTGCCCCTTCTGACGATAAGTCCCTGGAGACACAATGAGCATGGCAGTGCTAAGGAGTCCACCAAACCCCAATGCCTTGAAGAGCCACTTGCTCTGCAGAGATAGTGTTTTTGTTTAGCAGAAATCAATGTGTTCTGGTAGCATCTGCCTTGAAATCCCCCCTGGCATTAGGAGGTGAGGTCCCAGTGCAGTGGCAGCACAAAAACAACAACAACAACACAATAAAAAAAAAAAACCAACCAAACAAACAAAAACAAACAAACAAAACAAAACAAAACAAAATAAAACAAAAAAAACCTCAAGAGGCTTTTATTGCCACAAAGACTTAATAATTACAAAGCAAGTGTTAACTGCCCCAGGATAAGAGCTAGGTGGATGGCTAAGCTTGCTAAATATTGCAGGATTCTGGGTAGAGGCTGAAGGGAGATAAATGAGAAACAGACTAAAACCAGATTACTGCACTCCTTTGGGCTGCGTATATGCAATTTAGGTAGATATCGGTGTTTTGACTAGGTTCTATCTTGGTTTCTCCTGATGTGCTCTCAGCTCCAGGCCTCCCAGTCCAGACTGGGTCTGTCATACCAGATGCTGTACAAGTACACTACAGACTACTTGCAGCATAAAGAAAATAATCCATCAGCATCACCATCTTGGAGACGGGGAGCTGAGGTAGCAAGAGATTAAGCGGACGGCCTGACGTCATGGCAGAAATCTTTGGCAGCGCTGTCAGCTGGGCTCATATCTCTTCTGTCCTAGCCCAGCACAGCTGACAATGGAGTCCATCCATCATCTTCTGGAACAGCTCCAGCTTTACCTATCAGTCCAACAAAGTATGTGGGATTTCTTCCCTTGTGTTATTTACAGAACCTGAAAATTAAACACTGTTTGGAACAATTTTAATGCCAAACTCTTTTTCATTTCTCATTTTATGGATACCTGACTTCTATCTGGGATATATTATTATTCTTTTTTTCAAACACAGTACTTATAACAATAGTGTCTAGAGCAAGAATAAGCTATTCATGCAGTCTGCTCTGTAATGAAGCCTCTTTTATTTTACATGGACACTTGAGATAATGACACATTTCAGAAAGTGCCGTTATGTTTTCAGTATACCACACTAAAAAGAAACAATAATATATTCATATTCAGCTGAACCTGAACTTTTAATCTTTTGCCCTGGAAACCCCCAAGTTTAAGTATGCTGAGGGCAGGAAATCAAGGTGATTTTCTGTTACTGAGGGCTGAGAGTGTGCCTTTATGGGTTAAACTCCTGAGGATGGAAGTGCAGTAGGAAATTACGCTTTCTTGTGTGTAGGAGGAGAATAATCAGCAGAAATTTGGAAGAGGAAGATGTTCCGCTACACTCTGAACACATCTACTACTCTGAGAGCAGCCACAGAGTGGTGTTTCAGTTATTTCCACCATGAAAAAGTGGCATTTTCCCGATAGATGCACTTGCTTGTATTTCTTAACTTCTGAGTTATTCTGGTGAAATGACTGCTGCTTTGGAAGATAAAGAAAAGAAAAAGGAGGAATCAACAACTGATCAATTCTACCCACTTTTATAGATACTTTGTAAACTCTAACAGCTGATTTGTTCCCTGTTAAAGATGATCAGGCTGTGGCTTGTAATCATCCTCCTAAAATTACAATAGAGAGCTTAGGCATTTATAATGCAAAGCAGTGGACATGATAGTTAAATGTAGTTTGGCTGACACATTGTTACTGAAGGCCACAGTTCTTGGTGGCTCGTAGCCCAACAAAAAGAGGGAAGTAACATTCACCACTCCACAGCTTTGGGATTGTTCATGACTTTCCTATCACACTTGCATTAGGGCATTAATAGTGACGTGATTTCAGGAGCACCCTGAGGGGGACACTGTGAAACCAGAACTACATCTGTACGAGTACAAAACCCTGCCAAGTGACATGTTCAGGGTACTTGAGCTCTGACAACTACATTGTTTAAATGATACATTTTTTGAATGGCTCTTGGCATGCTTTTGGCTCATGTCAAAATAACATTCTCCTAAGTATCTCCTAGCTATTATTCAGGTGCAAATACAGGGAATCAATGTGTATAGTAGAAAGTTTGCATGCAGCCAGTATATTACCCCACCTGGGGCCCTGTGTTCAGCTCTGGGGCTCCCAGCACAGGGACACAGACCTATTACAATGAGTCCATAGGAGGGAGACGAGCATGATCAGGGGGCTGGAGTACCTCTCCTATGAAGACAGGCTGAGGGAGTTGGGTTGTTCAGCCTGGAGAAGAGAAGGCTGTGAGGAGACCTTGCAGAGGCCTGCCAGTACCTAAAGGGGGCTACAGGAAAGCTAGGGAGGGACTCTTTGTCAGGGGGTGAAGTGATAGGACAAGGGGGAATGGCTTTAAACTAAAAGAGGGAAGGTTTAGATTCAATATTAGGAATAAATCCTTCACTCAGAGGGCGGTGAGGCCCTGGCACAGGCTGCCCAGAGAAGCTGTGGATGCCCCATCCCTGGAGGTGCTCAAGGCCAGGCTGGATGGGGCTTTGGGCAACCTGGTCTGGTGGGAGGTGTCTCTGTCCATGGCAGGGGGTTGGAACTGCATGGGCTTTAAGGTCCCTTCCAACCCAAACCATTCTGTGGTTCTGTGATTCTGTGGTATTCTGAAGAGTGAAAGAGTATAATATTGTGGAAATGCACAGTACTCTGCACATTGATCTCAATGTGAAGAAATAGTCTCAGGTTCTGTCAATATTGTGTCATTATTAGCATTTACATTTAGATCAGGAGCCTGTTTCTGAACTGAACTTCCCTGTCCATGTTTTGTTTTACATCACAGAGAAAGTTGAGGAATCTGAACTGTACTCTTCTTGGGTGACACTAATCCAGACTGTGTGCACAACTAGCACACTCCATCTACTAGTTCTGTGTTCAGAAACCTGGTCTATTCCAGAATACCAGACTGGAGGTAGTCTGCAGTGAGCCCCTGAAACGTGGACAGTGTAGATGCTGGATCCTCAGTACCGGCTCTTCCATCCTGCATATCCCTTCCTGCTGTTCCTTGCTCATCCAGAGACAGCCTGAGGATCAATACCCAAGTTACGCACAATTCCCCAAGCTGTGGCACTGCCTCACTGTTGTTTGTACTCAGGAGGAGTGAGAGCTCTTGTCCACCTACAGCTGGAGAAGGATACCAATGATGAAGGTGATTCTTATGCCCTTTGGCATGCAGGTTATAGATTAATCCGAAATGGACAATGAAATAGTGATGCTGAAAGTCTTCCAAAGGTTGCTGGTATGATGCCTACTTTGGTTATATCACCACATACAGAAAGTAGAACACACAAAATTGCTATTGTGACCTTTCCTGAGTCTACAACAAAGTTATATGCACAAGACCTCGAACCTGCAAGTGATGTCAAGATGGTGTCTGTTGCCTTTGAAAGTCCTAAGGTATCAAGTGCAGTGCCCTCTGAGTGGGCTTGATACCCACTGACTGGGTTTCAGCACAGGTATGAATGACAGCATGACAACATTTCAAGCAGTCAGTCAGAACAAGGGTCTGTAAAATATGTGACCTTGGTCATAAGAAGATGCAAGTCAAAGTTATTAGTTCTTATCTCAAGAACAGCAGGAACATCTGGGGGATGGAAATCAGAAAGGCAAGCTCAGCAAAAGACTTATTTTTCTAATGTCCTCAACAGAAACCTTGAAGTGAAACATTCCAGACCTTGAAACTGTTTGAAATTTGGATGTGCTTTAAGGTTCATTTCAAGTGAGTCATGTCAATGTCAGGATATACCTACTACATGAGCAGCTTTAAATATAGCTGAAGTTCTTTGAAGGCTGCTGTACATTTTCAGCTTGGAAAAAAAAAAAAAAAAGAAAAAAAGTTGTATGGCTTGAAAAAGCTTTGTATGGCTGTTACTGTAATTGTTCCCTCCCCTGCCCCCCCCAAGGAAATTCATTGTCCCCAGAGGCTCACACCTCTTCCACCTCAGTTGCTGATTTAGCACTGCAGCACTCCCATCTGTAATTTAAACCATGCAGATGCTGCCTGAGTCCAGGCCTGGTCCTGGTTTTCCTCTACACAGCTATTTTTTTATTTATTCATTTATTATTATTATTATTATTTTCTGTGGGATTGTTTCTTTACACAGCTTACATGTATGTCAAAAGCATGTCTGTAAAAGGAGCTTGACAAACCTTGAACATTGGCGCTGCAATCAAGTTGCTTCCAAGTCACCAGCAGGACTGAATGTTCTTTTCTCCTGTTTACAAATACAAATATACATAATTTGAAAATACTTCTTTCAAAAACCGCTTTTGCTTGAGCTTTGTCAAGCTTAGCTCTTGTTAGAACTGGAGTTTACCCCTTTGCATAGGGCTGGTGTCTCCAATTGTCCAAGAAGACAATTTTCTCCCTCTGAAAAGAGAGATGATGATGTATAGGTCTGTCCTGTCTTTCCACATAAGTTAATTCCCTTGTCCCATAATCAGGAAGTTTCAAACATGTACTGTGAGCAGCCAAGTTGAAAAGGCTGGTGCAGTCATGGAACAAGAAAAAAAAAAAAAGAAAGAAAAAAAAAAAAAAAAGAAAGAAAATCCTATGAGAGCCACCATGCTAATGGTTAGAACTATAATTTGAATTTTGAATTACTGCATCAAATAGTCTAAAAATCTGTTGCTGATGCTTAAACACTGGAGATAGTGATATGCTTGCAGGAGGCTGAAGAAACAAGAGTTCCTGGATGATTCATTGAATCAAGAAATAATTGTGAATTAATTGTTATTGGCTGCTCATCATAGAAGCAGTCTGAGGACACATTACACTGGTCATAATGAGTAAGGTAGTAAGGTTCAAGGAAAATCAGTGCATCAGCAAGCGAGACACTTTTCTGGCATCTTGGCCTCAGAAGAGAGATTTAGGGAACAGAAGCATTCCTCAGTGCAGGTCTCCGATGTGACCTGCTGTGTGCAGAGGGCTGCATAGAATGCAGAAGAGCTGGTGGTCCCACATCTCTCCTCACTCTGCACCAAAGAGCTTGTGGGAACAGTGCACTCTGTTCTAATTAAAAGCCCAGCAGTTTGCACTGGCAATCAGTGTCTTTTTGACATTTGCTTCCCTAGGAGTATCTGTGAGTCATACAAGCTGCTCAGTTCCTTCTGTGGGCCAGTGTCTATGAGCTAAGCTTGGACCCAGCATGGTCAAGCACCTCTTAAGGTGATTCTTACAGTGAGTGCCTGCAATTCTGATGGGATGTCAGGATACCTTTTTGCAGGACCAAAGCTAAAATTGCAATATCTTAACAGTAGATGAGGAATTATAGGAGAAGGATCACTCCCCAGTAGTCAGAGGGGCCAGGGTCACGTTTGGAGATACCTCCTGGCATGCTGAACCACAGACCATACATTTCCTCTGGAAACTTGACCCTTTTTAAGGTTAGAGCATGTTGCAAGTTAGGAGAGCAGCGAGTGAGACATGCAGAAGGACTGCAAAAGTCAGGAAGGATAGATGGGGTGTACCTTTACCTCCTATATAAATTAAAATCATAAATTAGCAAGCAAATTAGATGCTTAGGGACAGGTTTGGCAAAGCTGACGATGCTGCTGGACATAAACTGCAGCAACTTGTAGATGACATACACATACACAAATGTACCATGATCATGATAAAAGTGAGAGATTTATGAAAGCTTAGTAAATCTAGTGCCCTTTTTCATCACTTCCTGCTCATTTAAGAGGCATCAAATGTAAATATTAAAACCCCAGATGACATGCTATTTTGGATATTAGTTCAACTTGGTTATCCTGTTATTACCATGGCATTTGCAAGTGTTATCTTTGGGTACCAGAGCATGGATGAATAACCATGAATGATATTTCAGAGCTGGCCTATCACTAATGAAATCCACACTAGTAATTAGTTTCATCTAAAGAATATGAAGTTTCCTCACTAAGCGTTTATGTTTTTTTTTTTTTTTTTTTTTTTTTTTTATTATTATTATTCCTGATTTATAACATACTTACAGATGCAGGAGTTAACAGATTAGGTTGCTGAATGCCTGGAGTGATCACACAGACAATGAAAACAAAGCATCTTCTTAATCAATCATCTTGCTAGCTATTTAGCAGGCTTTGCTCCTAAGAGATCACTGGACAGAGAGGCCATTACTCAAAAAAAAAAAAAAAAAAAAAAAAGGCACCACAGAGAAGAAAGTGCATTCATTATTATTTTCTAACTATGCACCCATGCATAGTCCCAGCTGCTTATGCAACCTGAATGACATTATTTGTATTTCTTGAAGAGTCCCTAATCAGGTTCTCTGCTGCTGAAAGCCTTTGTTTGGGAGGTAAGCATGTCTCTGAATTAACCTCTCTAACACCTCTTTCCCTCTGTGTTGCTCAGTGTGCACGTAATCCTGGGAACTGTTCATCTAGGATTCAATTGTCCATTGTCAGAACAAAAGACCAGACATCACTTAAGGCTCTAGGAGTTGACTGGCTATTTACAGTATATCAGAAGTCTTCTGGGCTTTCATTTCAGGTTTCACTGGGGATTTGTGGTAAAACTTGTTCACCTTTTAGCCTTTTCTGTGATGCTGGATATTCCTTTTCTCAAATTCTCTAAATCTATTTAACTGCCTAGGACAGTACTGCTCGGCCTGAAACAATGAAATTATACAAATGATGTTTGCTGGAAAAGCCTGCTTAATGCAGTGTATTAAGGTTTCTTTTGGCCTTTTATAAGCAAAGTTGCAGTTGCAGAAGGATATGTGTTTTGTCCGGAACTCAGTTTTGTGCTTTCCAAGTTATTTCTGAATAAAGACCTCTGTGCGGGGTCTGTTTTGTCTGAAATCCTATTCACTCTTTCCATTCAGGTTTTCTTCTCTCCATAAATTTAATCCTCAGCCCTGGAATTCTCTCCTTATTTTCTTAGTTATGATGAGAGTGAACAGCTGGACCGTTTTGCAGACTTTGTTGACAGTGCTTGGTTCTTATGCGCCCCCCTCCCCTGCCCTTTTTTTCAGACAGTGCCTGGCTCACTTTGTCTGGCTACTGTCTGACATGTCAGCTTACACTGTTCCAGCTCCCAGCTGTTCTTTCCTTTCATGCTATGGATTGTTCTTTGCATTATAGTCAAACATGGGTTTTTACTTCCAGAGGGCTAATCTGTTTCCACAGCAACCCATAAAATGGAGAAATCTGATCCCAAAACTTTTCTTTAAAACTTTTAAGTACGTATATAAACACACATGTATTTGTCCATCTTAAAGGCAATGGCTGTAGCTATGAAATGGAAGCTGTTGTGAATACTCAGGAATCAGTAAATTCTCAAACTGCTTAAGCTCCACCATCATATTTCTGATTCTCATTATAGATATTGGCAGAAAATGACTGAGAATATTTTCCGTCAAACATGGTTGCAGTTGCAAAATTGGATATGTTAAACTAAATTATTGGGGTCTCCCTGTTTTTTTCAGCATCAGATATGTCTGTGTATATTTTGCTGGTTAACTATTAATTGTCATAGTCAAATGCCACTGCTGAAAACTTTCCTGGAAGGTGAATGACTGAGCTGATTTCGTTCTGCTTGAGCTACAAATGCTCTAGAATCTAAATGACTCTGGAAACACAGCTACATTAGGAGAGCAAAGTTATACCTTATCCTTTTGAAAAAAAATAAAATCCTTTGTAGCTACTGAAAGCTAGCAGCAGAGCAAACTTTATTTTCTGTCCATAAGCTAAAACAAGCAGCAAACACCTATCTGTGGTGCAGTCTCAGTCTTCTCTGTATTTGTGGGAGCAATTTTGCATGGTCAGGAAAGATTTGTGAATATGAGGCATAGAGAAATCATCTCAACAAGGAAATCCATTTTACAGTCTGTATCCATTATCTTGGAAATTTTGCTTACAGAAGCTGATTTGGTGATGCCAAAGGTGCTGCTGCTCATCTCATCTCCTGGCTGTAGCAGTACTGAAGTCACCTGTATTAACTGAGCTGAATGAAGGTGAACATATATGTATTAAATGAAACAGTCCCCATGTAGGATGTGTTCAGATGTGGTGGCCATGTATCAATGTCTAGAAGTCAAATAAAGTATGATTTTTTAATCCCATTCTAAAAATCTGCTGATCCCAGGGAAGTTTGGACAGCTCTGGCTGACCATGTCTCTTGGTCCTACCAACCCACTCAAGTACTCCCACGCTGGGTGCTGTAAATGCCCCATCTTCCCTGTGCACTGGCAGTTCTTCAATACACAGGTTCAGCCTGCTTCAAATCCCATCAAAACCTGCCCTGTCCTTACAACCCAGGACTTGGCACCCAAGTATACAAGGAGTCTCTTGGAAGGTTAGGCCAAAGCTTGATTCATCATTCACTTCAGGATTAGCTTCATTATGTTAAAACCAAGACCTTTGGAGCTTGGACCAAGAAGGACAAAACCTTGGTGAGCCCAGCCTGTTCAGGGTATACTAATTTAGTGTAGCAAGAATCGGGCTGCCTTTGACCCAGGTGTGTCAGTATGGAACAGTCATTTTCAGATACTATTTAGAGCTTCTCTTTGTATATATATATATATATTTTTTCCACCAAACAGAGCTTTAGGCACAAATTAATATTTGTAAAGCATCCAAACTGGAGGTGAGTTACATAAAGACTTCTGAAAATATTTTTAAATGTCTACCTGGGTGTCTTTTAGGAGTGACATAAAAAAAAAATCAAGATTTGAATAGTCTTCATGCATCAGTTGACTTCCAATCCCCTGCTCACAACATTGAAGTGAATTTTAGCTCCTTATTGAATTGTTGTTTTGATCAGTGTATGTAATAGGAATAATTGCCAAGATTTCCATCAAAGCATGGCTTAGATGAGGGACCTTAAATACCCACTTATTGCACTGATTAGAAAAAAACATGTTGATTCAAAGGTTTTCCACATAACTGTTTGTAGACTTTCTGCCTGTGTTGGTGCTCGTGTTCCCTGATCTGTCTCCACTTCATTCCCACCGCTGCATCAGGCACTGTGCAGACACCCTCTGAACCCTTGGGAAGGGTTCCATCATCTTGTGAAGGGTCTTGAGGACCTCAGCAGGACTCCCAAAGGACACAACAGTGGAACTGCACTCAAGCATTAAATTAGATTAAATGTGTTCCTGGAAGATCAGAACACAGGTTGGTTTGCCCAATGCTCTTAACCTCTGTCTGCATCCTGTTTTAACTCCCATGAAACAGTCAGACAACAATTCTGTTTCATGCACTCCTGGTCCCTCATATAAAAAAAAAAAAAAGAAACAAAAAAAAGAAACAAAAAAAGAAACAAACAAAGAAAAAAACACATATAAATACATTTTCCTTTTTTTCCTACTTATTAGCAAAACTTATATTTGCTATTAAGAATTTCACCTTTTGTTGATGTTTGCCTAGCTGAGGGAACTTCAGGGAAAATATAACTATATTGATAGAGTTCTTTCTTCTGCTTTATATTCTTTTATTTTTCTCTCAGCTGGATACTTCTCTCTCTCTCTCCCTTGCTCTCTTCAAAGTGGTTCGCTAATCTGAGATTGTTCAAAATAATTAATTTTTGAACATCCTGGGAGTTCTGAAATACAGGCAATTCCCCTACCAGTGCTTCCAAGGGCTTAAATCACTGCAGTATTATCAATAAACTAAGGAAATGGAATACTTTCATATATATATATATACACACACATATATATATTTATAAATGAATAAATGTATATCTTATATATATATGTGTTGTTTTTTATTTATTTATTTTGTTTGTTTGTTTGCTTAGACACATGGGCTATGATAATGAAAATTTTGCACAGGGAGATTCATGACGTATTGAACAAGTGAATGCCTAGCTGAGCTCATTTGACCTATACCTTGAGCTGGTCAGGCTAGGGCTGCTTTATTTGTTCTCATTTGTTTTGTGATCATTATATCAGAGTTTGACACCTTTGGGAAGCATCAAGCTCTATCTGCATGCTTTGGTCTGTGCACATACAGAATGTGACAGGTTTCATTTGCATTATTTACTGCACATGCACTGACCACCTGCAGAAGGCCAGCTATTTTCTGGAAGCATCAGCATTGCCACATGTGTCATGGAATAAGTTTAGATACTTTTGACATTTAGGTAGCTGTTGACCTGTAGAGGTTTGCATTTCTGTGTTGGAGCAGTATAAGTACTGTGCTGTTTCAAACACCCATGTTTTCTTGGATCTTTCCCTGAATGTCTCACAGTCCCTTATTTATTTATACTGACAACATCTTATGTGAAGCTAGAAAATGCTAGGAAGACCATTTCACCATGGAAATGATGGGACATGTGAACTGTAAAGATAAGCTCTAGATGCATCCAAAGCCTGCACAACATGCAAATCAGTGGCTGCACAAGGAGCTGCAGCTGTCCTCCAGCCTGGGCTGGCACCATGACCACTGTGGTGCCTATTCCCTTGCCCTTGAGGTGAATTCCCACTATTTTCAGCCGTCGTCTTGCAGCATAAACTATTACAGAACTACTGGACAAGGGCTTGTTCTGCCTCTCAGACACTTGTGTAATTTTTTTTTTTTTTTTAAACAATCAATGCAGACAAATTTCAATACTCCTTAGCTGACACCAGAATGAGCATTTGAAGGTGAACAAAGGGCTGCATCTTCAAAGTGGCTCTTTGTGCTTAAGGAATAAATGTCTCTTCTCTCTATCCTTTGTGGGCTCCAGTGATAAGAGCTACTTTTGGACAAAGGACGCAAACTGAGATATATCAGATGGACAGCTTGGAAACTTGATGGGCAAATGTGAGTATCCCACCCCCAATCTTATTTAACAATTGAACTTTCATAGTACAAAGACTCCTAGAGTCTGTTTTTCTAATTAAAGCAACTTTATGGAAAAAAAAATGAGAAAAGAAAAGAAAAAAGAAAGGTCCAAACCTTCACACTGGCATTTATTTCCTCTCAGACTTTACATTTGTAATACTAGTCAGTTTCAACTTGTCAGAGCTTGCCTCTGGTATAATGAGGCAGAGGAATTAACTAATTTACCACAGCTGGTCCCACTCTTTTGCCCTGAAAATTCCTATATTTAGGTAATGCAGCTGTGAACTTCCCTCCATCATGAAGCTGAGAGATGAGAAGAAAAGGAAAAGACTGTAATATCCCTCTTACCTCCCCATCCAAAATTGTCTTTGAGGTTTACATATCCTGTCCCAGAGCACACAGATTTTAGTTTTGAGGGTGTAGTCATGGCCAGCATGAGTATCTTGCTGTATTCTCATGTTTGAAACATTATTCTTGTGGTGCACTGAACAGTGTGGACTACAACTCCTCCCTTGTGCCCATCCTTCAGAGAAAAATATCTGAGGTCATTAATAAGGAGCTTGTAATTCATGCAATAACAGCTTTTGCTTAAGCTCCCCTTCTCCGTGCAGGAGTGACAGACATTCAAACATGCCTGTCTGTACTACAAGAGCATCTACCTAGTTTACACAACATACATGAAAAGGAGGAAGGTTAAAACTCCAAGCTATGTAGTCTGGTGTTTAGGATTGATCTATGTTAATATTGGGGCCCATCTTGAAAATCATCCCCACAGAGGTGCCCTTTATATATCTCACCTTTACTTCACAGAAGCTGCCCCAGCCACCCTCATGACACGTGGCCATTCAGGGGAGTCTCAGGACTGAGCATTCTTCCAATTCCACTCAAACTACAGGCTATAAAAGATCTGGGAAAGGGGAAGGGGCCCTAAAATGTCTGATCCAGGGACTTTGGGGATTGCTTAATAGCTGGTTTCCTGATGTCTGTTATCCTGGACTGCACTGGGCATGAACCCCTGAAGAACCAGGGCTGGGACTGAAAAGCTGGTGTGTTCTCTCCTGTGTGGTTAATGAGCTCAGAGATACATGTATACTCCCGTGTCAGCTGGATGACAGAGGTCCTAAACTCACTGTGTCTGGGGTCCATGGATATACATATATTTTATATATGTATACATACATACATGTATAAATACATATATTTTAGTGTGTTGATCTTGTGTGAATCTCAGCTATAAGACCCCCTAATGATATGAAGGAGAGTTCCTTCTAGTCATGGAATTGGTACTGTTGAAATATATTATCCAGGGAGTATAGTTCTCATGGCCATGGCATGTAGTGTGTAGATATAGACTGATAAGAAAAAGCTTGGGGTAAAGCCTCTTGCACTACACAGAGGGAGCATGTGATAGCTCTTATTTTATAATATGCATGACAGTCTTCAGCAAGACATATCTGATACAAGGTGTCAACATTCATCAGGGTTTCTGAGTCCTAAGATGAGGGATTTATTGTGCAAAGTGTTTGTAGAAATGTTTTTTGACTTAGACAGAAGGTAGAAGATTGAGTTTAATTGCCAAGGTTAACTTTTGTTGAGGTGCCCAGACTCCAGAAAAGGGAAAATTTTCAATCTTGCATATTCTCTGTGCTCAATTTTCTGTTACTGATTATTAACCTTTTGCATGTTGGCTGTTTTTAGAACCCATTCTCACAGTCTGTTTCTTTCTGTGATCTGTGTAAGTACTTAAGATGCTTAATGCAAGGTCTGGATCTTTAATAAATTTATTTATATATTTATTTATTCTTCAGGCTAAACTTCAGATATCTACATGCTTTATTCACTCTGGTTCCCAGGTCTGTTTTCAGAAACTGGGAAGATCACTTCTATTTAAGCACAGGTGCAAAAGGAAATGGTCTTTTATTCACTAGCTCAAAGATTACAGAATTAGAGGATGTGAAAAAAAATGTGAAAGAGTGTAAGACATGACACTAGGGTTGAAGCTCAGTTTTTCTGTTATATTTTGCATTAAAAAAAATAAATAGAAGGAAATAGATTGTGACTCACTGTCTGACATAGGAAAGATCCAAGTACAAACTTACTTTGTGATTCAGAGCACCAGCCTAAAATGCAGTTGTCTGCATTTCAGAGAGTGCTAGCTTTAGTGGCATTCAAGAATAGGAATGTCACGTCTTGTTTCACCTTTAGAAAACCTAAAATTCCTCTGTGAGGTATGAATCAGAAGTTTGATATTCTTCTAATATTCCCTAAATAGCAAGTTTTCTTAAAATCATTTATTTCCTTGTTCCTCTAAAAAAGATAAATATTTTATATGTGATTATTCTGTTTCAAGAGAAGTGAGTATCCCACACAGAATTTCCTGTGTTATGCAGATTAAATCAATTTTCAAGCTGTTCATGTGTTCATATTGCCTACGGAAAGGGAGGAATTGGAATTATTTACCCCCTTCTGTGAATGAGGAAATGCTGTGATGGAACTCTCCAGGTATGGTGCTTTGTAAGAGGTTAGCAACTTCTTTGGGATTTATTTCACTTTTAGCCAAAAACACTAAGGTCTCAAATTATTCTGGGCTTTCTTTCTTCTAAGAATGTAAGTACACATAAACAGGGAAGGGAGGAAGAAAAGAGGGAGGGAGAGAGGTGGGGGAGGAAGGGAGAGGAAGAAGGGGAAAAAGAGAGGGAGGGGAAAAAAAAGAAAGGGGGGGGAGGGAGGGAGGGAGGGAGGGAGGAAGGAAGGAAGGAAGGAAGGAAGGAAGGAAGGAAGGAAGGAAGGAAGGAAGGAAAACATTCATACTGAATTCTTGCAGAGACATTTCAGTCTCTTTATAATAATATATAATTTTTTTGTTTGGAAAAAAACCAGACAGGAAATATAAGTTTTTGTTTGGGAAAAAAAACAAAACACCGGGAACAGGTTTCTGCCGTGACCATCTTTCCTCATTTTATCTCTGTAAATGAGAATCCTTTCACCACAAAACCTTTCCATTCAGGACAACAGGGTTTTAACTACAGGTGTGTGATCTTTCTTCCTGCTTGGCTGATTTCTGGAACACATGCTTCAAGACAATGTAAATTCTCAACACAGAAGTTCAATTCCCTACACAGGACACTTCTACATATAAACTGCAAAAAAAGTCTCTTACCTGAGAGAAACATCTTCCCTCAAGGCAGAATTTGCAAAATACCAAAAACATCTAATGTCGGCATTTGATGTCAATTTAGTATATAGTAATCTATGAAATGTAAAGATTCACAGCTCAATAACCAGAATATCTATATCTTTTAATCAAATGTGGGTCAGATTTCTCTGCTTCTGTATCATTCTCAGTGCACTAATGAAAATATTTGGGGATTTTTTAAAATAAAGTATTTTTCCAGACATTATAAAGCATAGAACACGAGTGATCTATGCTTGCCCAGACTGATCCTGACTCTAATAACCTTAAACTTTATTGTTAAATGACACCTTTTTCTGGACGCACTGTCGTACTGCAAGGACTTGGCACAAACAAGGATTAATAGTGATTTTCTTGGAGAGAATGAGTGCCTCAGGCAATAGATAAGAGGCTATGAGAACCATATAAGTACTTAATAAAAAGAAATAAGCTCGGTTTCAACTGTGGCACTCAATGAGAAATATCATTTCTCTTCTTATTATCATTTTTATGGGGCTCTAAATTGTGAATTGTGCTTTCTGAATAAGTGACATGACAGGTTCCTGTGACATTAGACTTGATTTAACTTGGTAAAGACTATAAAGAAATTCATATAGCTACAATGGTGAATGGACAGCGTGATATATACATTAATGTATGGATCATATTGACTCCTTCTTCACTCTTACATATGAAGTAACATGGGGAAATATGAGTGTGGACTGATGACCCAAAAAGATTGCTGGAAAATGATACGAAGAAAGCCTACAAAAAGAAGTGATAAAAAGAAATTCTCCAGGGGTCTAGGCTGTATCTCTTGGCAGTTGGCATGAATGTACATTATATGCCCTGCCCTGTATATAGACTATGAAGTCATGGCATAGGACTTAATTTCAGCTCTGGCCATGGAATGCCGACTATTGGGAAACCCATAGAGAATAACCATTACAGGACCTTGTATGAAAGGGAGGCAAGGGAGGACCATACAACAGGAAAAATCTGCAATAGGCAGGGAGGCTAGCGGAGTGGAAACTGAAGCATGAGAGTGGGAAGGAGATTTCCCTGGTGTAGCCTGAGGTGAGGCAAAACCCTTTTTGTTTGGCATTTTACTTCAGTTTTGTGTTGGAGAAATAATGTATGTTTCTCGAAGTGACTTGGGCACACCCAGCCCAATCTCTGCAAGGCAGGGAAGGTGCCTATGTGCTGTTCTTTACCCACACTGAAATGTGAAGTTTTTTTTTTTTGTTTTTTTTTTTTTTTTTAATCTGGAAAAACTTAGTTTTCTACAAGTATTTTTCAAATAATAAACTGCTTTTTCTACCACCATTACAAATGCTCACAGCTGTCAGGATGAAGAGTGTAGGGGAAGGTACTTTTGATGTATGGCTGGGCTAAAAATCTGAACGTTTATCTATTTAACAACACTTCACAGTTGCCAGATTTACACACACATTGTATTTAGCCCCATAGTAAAATTTACAACTCCACTTTTGGACAGCATAATTCTTTCCTTCTACTGGGAGAAAAACTATATCCAGGGGAAAAGGCAAATTTCTTTCAAAGATTGGTTGTTTGGTCTGTGAAATGTTTGATGTATATTTAGAGACATTACTAATTGTGTTAATAATATTTGTTTTCCACTAAACCTGCATGGAGATTGTCTGCAGTGGACATTTTTATTTTGTATAAAGATGTTTGGGACTATATTTGGAAAAAGAATTAAGTGTCTTGCATGAGATAAGCATCTAGTGAGGTTTTCAAAAGCAATGACTGCTTTGCAACTAACAGAAATAAGAACCAGGGTGATTTGGTGCTTTGAGCAGTAGGAGCTTGTGTGAATTTTCAGGCAGTTAAGTATCTTCCAGATCTCTTCCTATAGTTCTTTATATGGTAGCCCTAAGTCAGGTATTGTAAGTTGAACTTCAAGAGGGATTTAGACAACCTGTGTGCCTGTCCTGTCCTGCAGGAGAAAGAGCATTGTGGGGGATTTCTAGATCCAAAAGAAAAGGATAAAAACATCTGACAGCACAGAGACTGATTCCTGGGAGCAATAAGGAAGGACAAACACTAGTGCAGTTTAAGCATTTCTGTATTTTCTGAGTCTAAGTGAACTGGCTGCAGCATGTTTCTATAAACTCTTTGGATACACTGAAATGGGTAGCACTCTTGCACAAGTTAGGTTGGTCTGATCAGGAACCTCAGCTTTTGATTACCCCTGAAGCAGAGTAGGGCAAGGAGATGGTAAAAATGATCCATATTGGATATTGCATATACTACTCCCAAAATTTCCATGCATAAGAAGAGGATTGATGAAACATGTCAGTTGGTGGGGGAAAGTGAGGCATGCTCTAAGACATGGAAAACCCAGCTGGATGCTTAGAAATCCTGGCAACTGAGGAGCTGCTGGTCTCAGTGGTCTCTGTTTCTTGTCAGCTTGCCAAGTGGGCAGCTGAGGAGCCAGGAGCTGAGCTGTCAGGATACAAGGAAGCTCTCTGAAGTCTGGAGCTTCACTGGATCAAGCTGTTTCTTCATGATGTTTTCATTTCAGACAGCCTTGGCATCTGATGAAAACAAACCTCCTAAATGGCATAGACAGGCATGCTTTTGTAGAATGGTTCAAGAAATACTGCGCTCAGAGGCATGGTAAATAATAATAAGAATGATATCTGCTCTCTTTCAGTGCAGAGGAGAAAAGATTTGCTTCAGTCAGTCTCTTGTCTAAATCAATTTCCTAAATGGTATCACAGAACTTTGTACAGAAAATGATACAAAAATGGGTTCAGAAAATCTTACCACTTTGTAGGAACAAAGTGTCCGAAGACCACATTTGTGAAGGCAATTAGACTATTATATAAAGGTAGCTAGATACCTTGAGAGGTTTTCAAAAGCTTCTAGTTGTGTAATTTTCATTTTAAAAGGCATTGGAAAAGATGGAAACTTATGAAAGTCTCAGCAGATGCCTTCCTGTGTCCTAAGGGACCCGAATACCTTTGTAATTCTAGTCCTTCACAGTGAGGGACATTCCACTCCATTGCTTTAGCCTTTCTGTTTTGTCCACTTGCAGTTCTTCTGATGTTATACCAGACTAAATGATCCTTCTGGAACCAACCATGCACTTCTCATCAGAGGATGCAGGAGTGGGATTGATTTTCTTGAAGATATTCATCACATGAAATGCAGCTGTGGCTTAACTGCACATCCAGGCACAACTCAACACCCAAATTTCTGTACAGCCATAGCTAACCCCACTGACTTCACCGTTTTCATAAATAATTAAGAAAAAGAAAAAAAAAAAAAAGAAAAAGAAAAAGGAAAACAAAACCTCCTTCAGGCTTTTAAGATTCTTTAACGCTAAAATTGCTTGGGTGGCTTCCCCAGCAATAACAGATCTCAACTGAAAACTAAAGGATGGTTTGACTTTGATGTTGCATTTTGTCTTAGGCATTCTGAATCCATCCCACAAAGTGATTGAGACTTAAATGGAATTCCTCTAAACAGTCATCATAGCCTCTTAATTCCAGCACTAAGCTACTAAATGTGAAATGGTACAGAATCGTATAATTGCAGCCAGACATTATAAGCAATAATTATCTGTAGTCTGTCACAATACTTCTGTTGTAATTTTATACCTCATTGTAGACATGCTGTCTACTTTACCTAGCACATACCAGCAGCTGTCTGTGGTAGTAAACTGCTCTGAAGCCTTTCCCCCTCCCACTCTGTATTGATGTGATTAGTTAGGTAAACTTGTTTTATACTTAGCCTGCCTGGATAGCTCAGTAAACAGTAATGTTAATACTGGCATCATGTTTGCTGTGATTAATCCAGTCTTCCCTTCAGTATCAGTGCTTGCCTTGGGTTTGCAGTTTTCTCTAGAATCCCACAAAGACATCCGCCCTGTGCTAAGTGTGTGTATCAAGTCTTGTTGATTATTATTCAGTGTGACAGTGGGATGACTGATAAAATAAATGAGGAGAATAAATAGCAGAATTAGTTTTTAATTTCTTTTTCCCTTGATTGCTCTAACTGTGTGTTTGAAGAGGCATGAAATTATGGTACCTCTGCTGTATTAAAAATTGCCAGGAATTTGTGTGGATTCAGTTGTAGAAGGGCTGATCTCACAAGACCTATTACAAAGAAAGAAGGAAGAAAAGAAGGCAATTCAGAAGCAAAAGTGAAAAATGGCCTTCTTCTTAAATATTGTGTTTCTAAGCATTCATGTAAAATGTTTTTCTGGCTGCATGATGCTACCAATGGTTATAACATGTAAGATTTTCATACTGATAAGTTCTGTTCATTAAATTCCATGTTTTGCCTGAATAAATCCTAGAGCATTTAGTCTTTTGCATCACAGGAACTATGAGTGTATTTATCACTTCATATAATCAGGCATTTAGGGTTTTGCGTTTATCTGCATTGGTAATATCTTCTCTCTAAAAGCATACTGAATTACACAGGGACAGACTGTAAAGCTTTCGCAGAATCACAGATTGGTTGAGGTGGGAAGGGACCTCTGGGTCCATCTTGTCTGACCCCTGTTCAAGCTGGGACACCCAGAGCAGGCTGCCCAGGACCAAGCCCTGGCGGCTTTGGAAGGTCTCCAAGGAGAGGAGACCCCCACAGCCTGGGGCAACCTGCGCCAGCTTTCCATCACCAGCACAGGTGCTGCCTGGTGGTCAGAGGGAACCTCCTGTGTCCCAGTTTATGCCCATTGCCTCTTGTCCTACCACTGGGCACCACCTGGCTCCATCTGCTGTGCACTCTCCAGGACCCTTTCAATACTCATGTGATGACTGTTGAGGCAAGTACTGCTGTTTATCAGACTGGGGTGTGAGCTGATCCAGAGGAGAATACATTGCTCTGTCTCGTCCACTGGGTAAAGTGGTCATGCACACTTGTATCTGCTCATGAGGTATTGCACTCCCTTGAGTGTGCTGGACTGACATTTGACTTTAAGGAGCCAGTGCTGTACTTGTGTAGATCTTACACATATAAATCCTTGCTCACTTTATTTATTTCCTTGTTTAAATGATTGATAAGCATTTGTGTAATGTATATTGCATTATGTGATTGTTATTTCTGAAATCCAACACCTCCATGCCAGGTATAACATCTGAGATTTGATACTGGCTGCCTTTCCACAGAATTCAAATGAACCATATTTCTTTAATTTTGTACTAAAAAAGCACGATCAGTTTCATTAGATATATTGTAGTTTACCTGAAAATAAAAAAAAAATCAATAACTTCACAGAACATTCTTGCTAAAATTTTCCATGTCTATTTTGTGAGCTTGCTTTGGTAATGGATTTTTATATTAGTTGGCTCTGAGGAGTATTTTAAATAATCTATATAGCAGAATCAAGTTTTTTTTTCTTCTTTTTTCTTTTGTTGAAGAGAAAGAGAAGAGAAGAGAAGAGAAGAGAAGAGAAGAGAAGAGAAGAGAAGAGAAGAGAAGAGAAGAGAAGAGAAGAGAAGAGAAGAGAAGAGAAGAGAAGAGAAGAGAAGAGAAGAGAAGAGAAGAGAAGAGAAGAGAAGAGAAGAGAAGAGAAGAGAAGAGGGAAAGGAAAGGAAAGGAAAGGAAAGGAAAGGAAAGGAAAGGAAAGGAAAGGAAAGGAAAGGAAAGGAAAGGAAAGGAAAGGAAAGGAAAGGAAAGGAAAGGAAAGGAAAGGAAAGGAAAGGAAAGGAAAGGAAAGGAAAGGAAAGGAACACACCACCACCACCACCAAAAAAAAAAAAAAAAAAAAAAAAAAAAAAAGCTGCAGTAAGATTTGCTTAGAACAGAACTAAGAGCATCGTTATTTTTGCACATTAAATGGCCACTAGACGGCTGAATTCTCGTCACTATTGGTAAAAACCACTGTGGCCTTTAATTCCATCTAATGACTTAGATCCAAAAGCCGTGGGCCACTCCATTTCTAATCTCTTTTACTACCTAGTAGCCTACATATCTTATTTTACAATGGAATATTCATCCAGCAGTTTGTTTGGCACTACTGAAACCTGTGAAGTAAGGCAGTGTTGTGGTTTAACCCCACAGGCAGCTCAACAACACACAGCCACTTAATTGCTCACTCTCCCCAGGTGGAAAGGGGGAGAGAATCTGAAAGGGAAAAGTGCAAGAACTCATGGGCTGAGATAGAGACTGTTTACCAGGTAAAACAAAAGCCACACACACAAGCATAGCAAACCAAGGAACTCATTCACTGCTTCCCATCAGCGGGCAGATGTTCAGCCATCTCCAGGAAAGCAGGGATCATTATATTCAATGGTTCTTTGGGGAGACAAATGCCATCACCCCAAATGTCTCCTTCCATTCTCCTTCTTTACCCCAAATTTTATTGCTGAGCATGACACCACATGATTTGGGACATTCCTTTGGCCAGTTTGGGTCAGCTCCTGGCTGTGTCCCCTCCTAGATCCTTGTGCTCCCCCAGATACCTCGCTGGCAGGGCAGCACCAGGAGCTGAGCAGTCCTTGGCTCTGTGTGAGCACTGCTCTGCAACAACTAAACATCAATGTGTTGTCACTGCTATTGTCATCAAAAATCCAAAACACAGCACCATGCCAGCTACTAGGAAGGAAATTAACTCTACATGTATTCCAGGCAAAACCATGACAACCAGTGAACAAAAAAAAAAGTCCTTCTCTTTTAAGGTCTACGTTATGTGTTCTCTTATTTTCTCTCTTGTTCCTTTTAAGTCTACAATTAATGCATATGCACCACTTATGTTTTTTGACACCTTGACACCTTTTTATTTTATTTTTATGGCAGTGAAAAATGCTTTTGCAGTTAATATGAATAGGTGATTTGCATCACTGATGAAGGAGAAGAAACATATTTCCAACACAGATTTGCAACCCCTATCTCTTCCAGGTCAATATTAAGATACTTACTAAGGAAAACATTTTACCAGTGGCTCAGCATAAGGTTCTCCTAAAAAGGTAATGATGTGAAATTGTGATTTCTGGACTTGAGACTCCAGTCCTGAATTCCATAATAGTTCATTGCATGTGTTTACTATTACTTCAATACAAATTTGTTTAAACATATCAGTTAAGATTATATTGTGCAACCACTCCTGGTTATTTTTGCTATAGTTTATTTTTGCACATGTTCCATTATAAATGAGCCTCTGTGTACTTTGTCATGCATATTGCATCATGTAATTATTAATTTATGTTCATTTTTCCTGCCTGTTTCCATATATGTTTAGCATATATAAGCAAATTCCAACCTTTCATTGGAGCAATAAAGGAGATTATGCTGCAGATTATGTTAAGCATTATTCTGAATGCTATTTTAATGAGATATACAGAGCTTCACCCCTAGTTCTCTCTCCGGTTCCCAGCTGCAATTCTCATGACCAGCAAACTTGCTTCTCTTTTTTAGTAATAGCTTCCCAGTATGTCCTAATTTTAATTGATTTTCCCTTCTCTTAATCCTTTTGCATTCTAGTCAGATTTGTTATTCAGATTCTTCAGCATTGACACTGAGAACCGAGCAGACACATCCTGACTTGTAGAAACTGCCTTTTGCAGAAAAATTCTGGCTTTCCTTTTATAAACTTGTCTTTGAGCTTGCTAATCACATGCAATGGTGAGTACCAAGTAAGAGCTGTGATGGAAGACAAAACATGCTCAGAAAGGATGGTGTCCTTCACTGCTAATTCATTCAACCTCTCAGAAGTGAGTTTGTATGAATTCAGATTCATGACAAATTCTGAACTCAAAAGGCATGTTCTGGATAGAATTGCCATTTCTTGATGAGTTCCTAGCTCAATAGGAGGTGCTGTTTCACAGAGAAAGAAGATGCAAGCTGTCATCTGTTATGGCGAGTTAGTACTGTCCAGCCCATCAACAGTTCAAGCAGTTGCTTGCAACTTGGCTCCCACAGGGTCTCCTGGGCCAGCCTGCATTACACAACAAGCAGAAGCTATTTCATCAAGGACTCATCTGAGCTGTCACAGCCATCAGCAATATGGCATTTGCATGGAGGAGCAATGATGTGATGCTTTTCAGTGTAGAAAGAGGCAGTCTGGCATACTCTTGTGTAGCCACTCCATCTCCAGCTCAAATGTCTCTGATTTCACAGGGCTGCATAACATCTGAACCAGTTCCTGGCAAACTGTTTTCAATACCACTAGAGAGGGAAAGAGAAGGAAAAATATTCAGTAATGCTTCTCAGATTGCAAATGACAAAACCCCTCCCATTACCTACAGAGAAGCCAAAATCCATCACAGAGCCCAGTCTTCCGAATAGCTGCATTTATCTGCCAATTCAGAACAATCACAGACCCAAAGACCACATCTACTGGGTTAACACTGAGGAAATGTGACCATGTTTGCCATTTGCCTAAGGGATGGCATTGATATATAACCACTGAAGGGCTCATCCAGAGTCCCTTAGCTTTTATGTTCTAACCTTGTCAGGAAGATGAGCTGAACACTGAACTGTGTGTGTCAGTATCTTTTGCAGTTGAAGTACAAGGGTATAATAAATGGGATTATAATATATTTCTCTTTAAAACTAGAGTTTTCATTTCATTTTAAACTTTCTCCAATACCTGTTACATTTCCTTTTCTTCTCAAAACAATGAACAATAGATCCTCATGCAATATCTTAAGGTTTAGAAATGATGGATAGATGCACATCTATTAGGAGAAAATCTCTAAACCATATTAAAGTTTAGAATCATAGAATCATTTAGCCTTATTTTAGTCATCAGTGTTTTCAAATAATGCTGCCCTGATTGGATATTATGAGGGGTATATTTCATTTTACTTACATGAGGTTACGGTCTGTATCACATTATAGAAGACTGTATGCTAAAATGTGCAGTCAGGGAGTTGCCTACAACAAAGAATTTTCCTAGCTGTGGGCAAAGATGGAGAATCAGTTATATTTACAGGATCAAGTAGAGGTTGTAATGTTTCTTGAGGAACATGGTACAGCTCACAGGGTAGAAAGACAACTACATTATCAGGTAAGAAAGAAGCCACAGACCGTGTAGAGGAAAAGTGAAAAGGTAAAGGGAAATTAGTGACCAGTGTAAATAAACCTAAAATATTATCTAAAATACAGAATGATAGGAGAAGACCATAAACTGTTGTGGGTTTTTCTGTTTGTTTTCTTCATTTTTCCTGTGCTAAAATTAGGTAATGTTGAGATGTGTGAAGGGAGATGTTGCTAATACATGTGAGAAGGAAACACAGAAGGAGTCAGAATGGAGAGTGGTTACAGGGTTATCAGCAATGAGATAAAAATTAAAACTACATGAGGGTGTGAGGTTATTCAGGGACTGGGGCTAAATCACTCCAGCTAATTCATCACCAACTCCTTTTGGCATCTACTTCTTTCCTTCCAGATCCATGCAAAAGGCTCAAACTGCATGCTATGTCTTCTCATACTAAAGGAATAAAAAGTCAGCCTGGAGGGATTCAGGTCACACAGGATCTTTCTCTTGGAAGAGTCATCAACATTTATGCTCTTCAGATACTATATTCTCTGTGAGATGCATATGTATGCATATGTGGCCATGCATATTACATGGTTTTCTGAAATAGAAGTAAATTTTGTGATATTTAAGAATAGCACAGAGTGAATTTATGCTGTCTTGCTACTAGCTATGGAAGGAAAAGATCTGAAGCCAGATTTTTATTTATTTATTTATTTATTTATTTATTTATTTAAATAATTGCTCATACACTTATTTTAGTGAAAATATTGTGTTTTAATATGGGTACTCAGCAGTGGTACAATTATAGGGCTGAGCTGAACTGAACAGCATTAGGGGCTTCAGAGAACTTGGCAGCTGTGGCAAAACTTAAAATCTACAGTACTGCAGCTGACTGTTCTTACTGGAAGAGCCTGTGAGAGGAACACTCGGCAGACTTAGAAGAGATCCTAGATTAAGAGAGAAGTATTGTTCATGTTTTCTTTAAAAACATGAACAGAAAAATGTGTATTTCGGAAGGTAGAAGTCATACTTAGGAAGAACCTAACACATCTGTTTAGTCCTGCATAGCTTTTTCATAGTTTGTATAATCCACCTGATTTCCCATCTAGGAGTTTTCAGTTTCCAAGTGCCACATACTCACCTTGCTAACAGTCTTGATGTAAAGCAACAGTATGCAAGGGAGCAGTATAATGAATTTCCTAGCTTGGCAACTCAAAAACTAGATTGTAGGATTAGCTACCTGGTGTGTCCAGATTGATGGATCCCTGAATATTTTGTTTATGCCTCCAGGAAGAACTCCAACAAGAGTTAGATACTTAGTCAGAAAACCCATACCAGAATGAATAGGATTTTCTCCTTGATGAAGCTGATATTTCTAAACTCTTTCAGACTGACACATCTTACATGTCTGATTTTTGAGATCAATGGTTTCAATAGCATTTTAAAATTATTTGAACACAACAACAAAGATTGGTTATACTCTGACCATGCCCAACATATTTAATTGTGAGAGGGACCTGAAGCCAAGATTCATGAATTTTGGGTTCTGGTTGGCCTGAAGTGTTTAGGTGGTCAGTTTATGAAAAGCAGTGAATCTTTTCTTGGTGTCTAAGGATTAAACTCTACGAGTTTAGAGAAAGTTTTCACTTCTGAGGTGCCTCAGCAGTACAGGTAGAGCAAGCATTTCTGCAGTTTCTCCTGAATGTGACTAAATTTTCCCTGAGAGTCCTACATGCTTCTTATAATCTGTTTCATAAGCTCCAGATACGTAGAGGATTTTAGGAGCACCTAAGTACAAAGTAAATAAATAAACAAACAAATTCAGAACAGTCTATGTTAAATATTACAATAACCTCTTCTGTTTTCTGTGGTCAACAACCATTTGATCAGAGCAAAAACCTCAATAATGAAATCATTTCAGGTTTGATTTCACAAACCAACATTGTAGAACATCTATGGATTTCAGTGCTTCAACCACTAAAACTTATTGTGAGAAACAGACAAGGGGTACTTGCTTACTTAACTCGATAAGAAATTATTCCAAAACCCAAGTTAATTGAAAGCTGAAGCTTTGACATGGTATTAAGAAAGCTGTGATGTTTCCTCATGGAGAACAACAGTAGGTTATCAGTTCTTTATGACTGTTAAAGTCCTTTGGTCGGTTCCATATAAAGACAGTTGCCAGAGGTACATTCCAGCTGCTGTTGTAGTATTTTGCCTTCTTTAAATATATACCACTGATAATTTAAATGCAAGACAGTTGTTTAATTTCTCATCTCCTGCTACTGGAAATTGTTGCTGTAAGCGACTTTGCTCAGAGTTATGCATTTCTCTCCAGAGATATAGATATGTCACTGCTTTATTTATTAACTCCTGCAGTAGTGACTAATTGGGTGACCACAGGAAAAAAAATCCTCAGAGGTCATTGGTCCAGATCTATATTTTAAAATCTATTAGAAGAATGTGTGAAACACTCACAGAAACTTAAGGATGAAACCCACCATATAAATGAAAGATTCCCATTATTTATCTTAAAAAAAGAGCATATTTATACCAAAGTATTACAGCAGTGTAAGTAGTTGTCCATTATCTGCTAACTGCTAGTAAAATATGTTCTGCCAGAAACTAATGCTTCTTTTATCAACACTTTCTACTTAGTTACTGACTTTTAGTTCCTGTGGGAATAATTAGGATCATCGACAAGAGTTATTCATGTTTTTAGACTCCTATGAATAATATGGTGATGTGATTTCCTGACTAGATGCAACCGAGGAGCATTTCCTCATGTGCAGAATTCCTGATAGTAATTAAATATAATTTTATAAGTTTGCTTTTATTTACTGTAAGGTTTAACCTGCCTTGTGTGTTAGAGCAGTTACTTAACTCTCCTGTGGGCCTCTAGGTACCCAAGTTAAAGGGCCATCGGTCATTAATGACGAATGATGAGTACGAAATGGTAGAGCCATTTTATCTGCCCTCCCTTTTTAAGGAAATTTCTTTCTGTCTGCCCATGTCAGTTGATTCTCTGTTGGAAGTCCCAGCGTGGCTGTTCTCCGACCATAAAATACCAGGCAGAGAGGACAGATATTTTACACTATGTTGCGTTGCAGGTAGTAAGCAATAACTTTGGTCAATGATACGATCCCAGAGGAGATGAGTAACTGCTTCTTTTAGTATTATTATACATTAAATGAACTGTTAATTTTCCACCCTATTTAAAATTCATATGTTTTATAGCAATAATATTTTACATCTCACCTTTGCATTAAAAATGCCTTGGTATCAGTTCCAAAGTTAATATTAAGATACTGTTTCAAACTCTTTGCATTGTTAAATAATCTTTATATTTTTTCTTTATTTTTTCTCATGTGCCCCTTTCCTCTGAACTCCTTCCAGGCTGAAATATCCCAAACCTCTCTGCAATATAGAGGAGGGCTAATTTAGCACAGGAAGTACTCTCCTATTTTAATGGAAGTAGTTTGAGACCTATAGATATGTCCATGCCTGCATACATGTCTGTGTGTATATATTATTATCCTGACACCTTTATTCCAACAATCCTTCATTACAATACTAGTTTTGTGTGTCTCTCCCAGCATGCATCTATTGTAAACTTTATTAAATTTCTAGAGCTACTGGAACTCTGCCACCTCATGGGTGTAAGGCAATGGCTGTTTAACAAAACAGCTATGAACAAATATTTTTAGTCAGAACTTGAGATATAATTTCTCTAGTTGATATGTTTATTAATTTCTGCAGTTTTAAAAATTATCTCATTTTCCTCTAGGTACTGGCAAAAACCATATATCTGTCAAAATAAGCTTAACAGCAAGTAAATGTCTTGGAAATGTCTCTCACAAAATCTGAGATATTTTTTGCTCCATATTTGGGTTGTTTCACATCAATAGCATAAGTGATTTTCAGAGCTCTGGTAGTAACTGGAGCAGATCACCCACACGTCTCTTTCCCAAAGCTTGTGTAGCTCCCTTCCTGAGTGGTTGTAAAATATCGTACTCTCTTCCTTTAATCAACATTGGAAAGGCTTCAGTTGAATCAAACTTTTCTGCCCAGAACAATAGCGTTCTAGGAAACATCACATTGTCTGACTGTTGTACAATGTAGAAAATGAGATGTGGGTCATCTGCTGCAAACAGAGGATGAGGCATCCCAAACCATTTTGCTTCTCTCCTGGAAGTATCAGTGATGTGTTGACAAGGGAGTGGTTAGGCGTGTCAGAACACCCTCCCATAGTCCTTGGATGGAAGAAAATGTTGCCACCTTTGAGTTCCTGGCCTATTGCTTTGCCATCAGAACATGGAGAACTTTCCACTTTCTGGGTCAGGACCCATGGCCCGTCCACTTTCCAACTCCCTATGAGGTTGAAACTCAAATATATCTTAAACCTCATCTTACTCTCATGTTTATGCAGAAAAAAAAAAAAAAAAAAAAAAAGGTGTAGATTTGTGGGGCAGAAGTGAGTTAAACTTCTTTGTGTGTCAAGTACAGCAGTTTGGACACAGTCACGGCAGGTAGATCATTTGAACCATCCTATGCTCTACATTGAAGGTATTGACATACCTAATGAACCAAAACAAACAAACAAACAAACAAACAAACAAATGAAAACATGAAGTAAAGCATGGGCACAGCCTTATCACTGGGTTTAATGGAAAATCTTTAAGCAGTGGTGTCTTCAGGGACATTACATTTATTTTTGTGGCTGAACTTAGAAGACTATAGTGTCAGCACTGCTTAAACTTTTTGCTCTGCTTGTTTGAGTTCAATGTGCTGATAAATTTCTTTCTTGCACACCTCTACCTGAAACTACCTCTTCAAAATTGACCCCAGAAAATCTAATACAGTGAATAGTCAGTGCAATTGGGCAACCTGCTCTTAAAATATTTGGCAGCATTGTCACAGAAGAGAACAATGTAGGAAGAGGGATGTATCTAGAGGGACAGTGCATCATATGAAAGAAGAATGCAATTATTCATTTTACAATTAATGGGATGCCAACTGCAGCTGTTCCTTCACTGCCAAGCTACGCTTCTTTACTGATGGTAAAAGGCAGGACCTTGGTTTTATGTCACATCTTAAAGAAGCAGCTGTATGTCTTTCATGACCATAAATGGCACAACCTTGGCTCTGGCTCTCAAGGCTGATGTCCTGTCCCCATATATGATTAATGTGATTTACAAATAGTACTTTGTCCACAGAATTCATCTAGAAATAAGAAAATAATTGGCAAAAAAAGATTTAAAGAATATGGATGAGAGAATGTAACTGACTAAAACTTGGGAGCACGTATTGTGTCTTTCTGTGAGCATCTGGATTTGTCTTTCATGCAGTTAAAACTTCATGGAAAACAAATTAGGAATAATAATAAAAGTGTTTACCAATTTATAGATATAGAGATCCATGAAAGTAAATCATTTCAGACTGACCTATACATTTTTTTGTGCTTTGTTCCAAGTACATTAAAAAAAAACAGGCCTTTGAGCATGTTCATTAGCTCGTATACCTCTTGCTGTGTAGTATTCACTCATCGATCTGTCAAATCAAACAAGAGTGGATTATGACTTGGCCAGATGGTTTGCAAAGATTATCTTTGACTATTAGGTGTCAAGAAGAAAAAAATGAGAATCAATTTGTTGAATGCTGAACCTAACTCACGTTTGAAATTACTGAATTAAGTCCCAGTCACTTGTCTCAACTGACTTAAGTAGCAGTGCTTTCAGAGCTGAGTCTAGAAAATGTCTCCTTTTTAGCCACTCATCTTCAGCTGTCAACGTGTACAAGAACAATTGTTGCTACTGTCAGAACTGACATGAAACATCAACCGCAATCCTGGATTAACTTCTCTTTGGATGTCTCACAAACTGTTCTTACTAGCAGTGATCCAGACTTTCTTATTTCCCAAGGCTTAGTTCTTGCCCCCCCCCCCCCCTTTTTTTTCATTCTTCTTTTTTCTTTTTCTTTCTCCCCCCCACCCCTCCCTTTTTTTTTTGGGGGGGGGGGGAGGGGGGGAAGGGAGGGATTTGATTGTGTTCTTTATTTATGGGTCTTATTAGTTGCCTTTCTAGAATAGTGAATAGGCTGAATTGTATATACAAATTCTTTGAACCTTGCAGAATGGGAGGAGAAGAGATGGGGTATTTCTCTGTTAAATATTGGATAGCCAATATGTTGCTCTCAGCGGCTGTGAGCAGTGCAAGGGAATTAAAGCAGAATCTGTGGTTTGCTCAAGCATGCAGTAAAAGCATTACTCCTTACTATCTGAATTTACAGTGAACTCCTCACTGATGGTCTCATACATTGCTTTTACTGTATTTGTGTAAGGGTAGGAATGCTGCTAAATCCTGACACACTGCAGATGCGCATTAATGCAAACCCATATGTCAAGTGGTGCAACCTGTATGGAGCATGGTTCCCTGAAAGGCTTAACTAAACCAAAATAATCACTGAATGTGACTAGAGACAACAAATCTTACTTCCTTTGCTAATCTTGCTCTTAGGACAAGTTATGTTTAAACAAGGTTCAGCTATACATGAACACTGAATCTTCACTTTTCATTGGGGATGAGACCTAGGCATGCCACCTTCTTCCACTGCCCTCTGCAGCTGGTACTTGACAACTAGATACCTAGATGTGGGAACAGGCAGACAAAGGTGGTAATGCCTGGGATTGAAGCCTTGGCTCGGCATGGCAGAACATACCTTCCCAAGGGTTAAATGCTGCCTGAATGACCAACGTAGGCTGTAGGGTTAAAAAAAAAAAAAGGTGTGTTTAATAAAATCTAATGATAACCTCAAGCTCTGAGGTTCTGAGGGGTGATAAATGGATAAATGTATCCTTGAATCCACACACTGTAAGACCAGAGGCTTTATTATTATTATTATTATTATTATTATTATTATTATTATTGTTTATTTATTTATTTATTTATTACGGTTAGAACCATATATGAGCATGACTGCCAAGCTGTTTGTTTTAGTTGGGTAGACTGACAGATTCACAACATATTAAATGTAGTGGAAGTTTTTCCATAGATTTGTATGGGCCTTCATAATATTTGCTGAGTTGTGCTCATCTTAATGTTCTGATAATTTAGAAGGAAATATTTGTGTTTAAATACTAACTAAAACTCAGCATAAATTGTTATAAGATATATCTCAGCCTCCTACTGAAGACTTGACTATATTAAAAGAAAAAATATATATGTATAAAAAATGCTTCTGGAATTGCCTGCAGGACCAAATACTTTTTACTTCTGAGAGAAATCCAGGTGCACTTCAGAAAAGGGAATAAATGCCTTTAATTACCTAGCAGGGCAAAGGAACTGGTGGAACCACTTCATTCAGGCCATGTGTAGCAGTCTGGGGCCTTTTCCTTATTGTCCTCAGCTCTGCTGGTGGAAATTGATCATGTGCTCACTGAAAGCTAAGGGCTAGAGTGCTTTAATAACATTCGGATGAGGCATCCTAGATGAGCATCCAGCCCAATGGAGCAAGTGTTGTAAACTTCAGTGAGTGAGAGGAGAGTCAGAGCCATTCATGTTGGTTAATGCAAGTTTGTTGGCAGACATTCATTACATGTATATTATATAAACACATATAAAATCAGAGTTTACACAGTTTATATATATATATCACACTTTAAATTAAACACGTAGAAATCATAGGTCAAGCTCATAAGAGTCACCACTGCAGTCTGTGGAACAAAACTGGGATATAAAGACTTCTAAAATGTACTTCTCCTTTGTCCTACTTAGATATTGCTCAGAATAGAATTTGCTTCAGAGAGAATAGTTAGGTGAGTAATGAGTGCTTTCCTGAAGAAAAGATTTGAGAATAGACTGTTTGAATCAATAACAGAGCTTTCTGAGTATATAACCAGAGAATAAATGAAGCAACTGTGATTTCTCATCCACTGCATTTTATTTTATTTTTTCATTTGGAGGAACAAGCACACATACTCAAAGAACTCTTTGCCAACAGCAATAAAGCACTTTGTGCCAGAATGCTATTGCTTATATTATAATATTACATTGTGACTTGAGTTGCATTTCTTGTATTTGGTACTTTTTGTTTTTGCATTGTTAGGTTTGGCTGGCTACAGTACTAATGTACTCATGGTTGGCAGATTCTTTCATTCATTTTACAGTGTAAATAGTCATTTCACAAAGAAGTGATTTTTTTTTTTTTTTTTTTTTGCCCAATAAATTTAAATTCTTTGTTTTGCCTTATATACAATGGTTAGAGAAAAAAAAAAAAAAAAAAAAAGAGACCAAGATTTTTTTGTACTATAAAAAGAAAAACAATACTAAATAATCAAACTTTGTATTTCCTTTTCTTTCTTTCCATTTTTTAAATTTAAATTTTATTTTTTTATTAATTCATTGTCTTTATTATTATTATTATTTTTATTCTATGAGAAAGGAAAGCAGATTTGTCCCTTTATGTTGAAGAAAGCAACAAAGAGACACGAAAATCAAATCCTCATCTGTCTTTTCCCTAATCACCTACATCACAGGTTTATATTTCTTCCACCTCAGATATGCCTAAAACCCTGAGCATCACATCCTGGAGAGCTCTTTGCACCTCTGTAACACAGAGGTTGGCACTTTATATGATTTGAAGTATATCTGAGAAGTGAAATGTAACTCACATATTTCAGTGGGTTCCACCTCCCTGCAGAGTGTCTGCCTTGAAATATAGAAAGGTCTGCACTTCCTCCTGTAGTTTGTTATCCTTTACAAAGTTTCTTCACTAATAGGTTGTACCATCTGTTGGGCAATTTGCCTAGATGCCATCTTGCCAGCAGCACTCCTGTATTTAGTCGTGTTGCAATATGTACTAATAGAGTAGATAGACACCTGTCTCCCTTTTCTCTGTATTTGATGGGGTTTGGGGAAGAGCCTTGTGTGGTTTTCCTTTTTCTTTTCTTTTTAATATTTACAGTCTTACTCTTTTATTTCTTCTATATAAAGCACAGAGAAGGTTCTGAGACTAAACTTCTAAGCAGATGTTTAAAAAGCTTTTTTTATTCCTTTTTTTTTTTTTTTTTTCCATTCTTTTCTATTTTTGGGGAGTGGAGAGGAAAAGAGATGATAACTGGAATTTTGAATTATTATTATTATTATTTTCACTTAAAGCTATGTCAGTATAGTCAGGCAAGTTTCTGATTCAACATTTTCACTTTAAGACTTTTTTTCAAAAAGTTAGGGTTTCCATTTGGCGCCTCATTTGTATCCAACCAGTTCTATCTAAAATTGCAAGGATCAGTCAAGCTGGCCTCACAGAGAATAAAATAACACCAGAGATTTCCCACTGTACCATTCAGTCACAGGGTCAGCTTCTGACGTTACATATATCAAAGATGGTCCCAGATTTAGTCAATCTCTGAACACTCACAGCTCATGGGACTGTCTGCTGTTCTGCACATTTGCCATGCTGCAGGGATGCATGTCTTCTGGATCCGTAATGCTATTATTCTCTGGAAAATAGTCTAGGATAACCAATTTTAGTTTGACAATAATCTGCCCTGAAGGATTAGGTACTTCTGAATGGTAACATTCACCATTCTTGCAGTGGTATATTTCACTCATTGTGTCCTTGTTGAGTCTCAGGAGCCTCCAACATCTACTTGCAAAGGCCCTTAATCATAACTAGGGAGAAGGCACTGCACAGCAGCAGAAGAAAATTAAGAGCTTGTTGGAAATTCAATCCCTTATGTCTTTCTGGACAGTTTCTATCACACTATGCTCCTTTCATATAGATGAAGCTAAAAAAAAAATCATTTAAACAGCTCATAAGAAATAAAACTTGGAGTTGGTAGGGTGAAATGGAAATATATCAGGACTCTAAGATTACTATAAGGAGGAGTTGGAATGATGGAAATAGTATAATTAAAGTAAAGTGCAGATGCAAAGCAGTGCAACACATTCTTGTTCTAATCCTGTTTTTGAGAAGTCCCTTTGTCTTTATTCCCCATGTTAGGTTTCCTCATAACTAACTAACATAGTTTGTATTTTCTGTATTGATTCTCCTTTGGAAATGTAATTGGCTCAGATGACGGTGAGATTATTTGATTCATTCTTTTGTTTGTAGGTTCTTGTTCTTCATTCATCTACTCCTCTTCTCCCCTTATCTGAGGCTGTCTGCTTGACCAAGTAATTTTGTTCCTTAGGGAGCAAATTGGTAGGTGAAACCAGTTGCTGAGGCTGCAACACCTACAGCCATGCAGTCCCATGCAGTACATGCAGTCCAGGGGGTTTACATTGGGGAAGCTTTAGTCTTCTGGTTTGAATGTGATGTGAAGAGCCCATGGCTGGTTCAGACCGACAAATTGCCACTGGCAGAGAGTGAGGGAACATCTGATGTACACCTGAAGGGTTTCTGGATTGGTTTCTTCTTCAAGCACCAAGCCTGCCTACACCAAATCTTCTCTGTGAACTTCATCAACAGCATGTGGAGAAAATTAGGGTATTTGTTTCAAAACCACATTGCTTATCCAAAACAAGACATTACTATGGCAAAGTGATCTTGAAGAAAGAGCAGTACTAGTTAAAGTTGAGGAGGACTGGATCAGCAATGTGGGGCTTTAACTCAGCAGTGTATCCAAAAGATAGTTTTTGTGACGGCATGTGGGAAGCATTCCTTTATGGCCAGTCCTTTATCTGACCGAGGGAGAGAGGGGTAGGAGTCTAACATCTTCTCCAGGAGCTGGAAAGCACTCTGGTGATTTCCTGAGTAGGAAAGATCTGCCCCCTTCAGAAGAACCAGAAAGGAATAACTTCACTATATAAGGCAATAATTTCAGTTAGAAGGTGAAAGCAAGGAGGGGAAAAAATGAGCTATTAAAGCAATCCAGCCAATAGACTCATAATGCAAGTTTTCTTTTTCTGTAAGTGGCACACTCGCACTTGCAGGGAGACTCTGCAGCACTGCATGTCAGTGTGTTTGTGTGGCGGTTGGGATAATTGTGCCAATTGCTTTCTTATCCTCTCACTTATTGTTCCACCAAAATGCTACTTTGAGAAACAGTGCAAGCTGCAGGTTTTATATACGTAGTAATGTTCCCAGCCTTGAGTATCGAGATGCTTCAGGAGGAAAGTGCAGTATTTGCAGCTGACCTTTCAGAGCCCTGTGAGCAAAATGATTGACAGCTTGTGTTTGGCTTAAATCTTCAAGGGCTACAAGAGAGCGCAATACAAAGTCATTTCTCTTTCAGTCCCTATAGGCACACTAAACGTTTCAGGTTCTTTCAAAAGTCACTGAAGTTACAAAACTCATTATATTCTATTTTAATTATATCCAATTTTTTATTATTTATTTATTTATTTTTTTTTTAATATGTAGCAATTATTGGCGAATATATATATTCAAGAGAATCCCCAATTTGTTCCTAGTCTGAATTCTAATATGCACTTGCATTAAAATTAGTCTGTTACCAAGAGAATATTCCAATAAAAGCTGGTAATAATGAAATAATTCTGTTTGGATTTAATATAATTCCATTAATTCCATACTAAATACATTAAGGGTCCTTCCATAATCTCTTTCCTCCTTTGATATTTTTGTCCTTTTTTTTTTTTTTTTTTTTTTTAATTGCTGCTGTTCACCAGCAAAACTCATGAAGGTAAAATCTTTTTAGTGTCTTCAGGGGCTGAAGTACGTTGTTGCATACTGGCTTCCTGAAAATGAATTGTACTTTTAAACAACACTACACTTATGCTGTGCAATAATTCTGGGATCAACTTGAGACTGCTGAAATGCAGTTACTTTGGAAATGAGGCAGCAATAATATGCAGAAAAATAAGCTAGAAAGTAGATTCTTTTAAATTTTAGATTACCAACACAGGCAGAGATGCCTAATCATTATCAGAATTAGCTCAAAGAAGAATACCTCTTGAAAGGTGAATTACTTCCTTTCATTATTCGTTTGGTAGTTTTTTTTTTTTTTTTCCTTTTTTTTTTTTTTTTTTTTTTTTTCTCATAATGAGGAACAGGATCTTGAAACTCAGTTCTCCAGTCCTTCTTGACATGGGTTATAATGGCAGGCCAGACATCACTGGCTTGTCCTGTAATGGGACAGTGCTGGCTGTCTGGTGGGCCAAAATGCTGAAGCTGTACTTCCAGTCTCTTCTGAGGGCTGTGATAGTCTACTGGAAGAACCTGGACAAGGTTGTGGAGCCTGCAGATAGCCTGCGTTTTGGATATCTGGACACCAGATTTAAAAGACACATAAGCTGCAATGAAAGCTTCTGATGTTTCATTTCTTAATTTTAACTTTCTTCAAGCAAAAATTACATAGGTTTTAATCTCAAGTACTTAGTGTCTTAATAAGAACTGTACAGCCCTGCTTTTCAGTCTGGCCTCAGATGCCAAAGACTCATTACTATTCATTAGGTCTGTGTCTTGTAATATCATAATTAAAATAAAGGATTGTATTCACAGTAATAACAGCTCGGGGAAAATCAAAAGAAACCATAATACCTAACAGTGCAAATGAATGTAACCTTGTGAGCCGGTACCTTTAAACATAAAGGTAGTCATGAGAAAGGTGCAAAGCCTTTTTCCATGTTAAATTCTTTTCCTTCCCATTCCTTGAAAATTGCCCAGTTATGCAGTATCATTTGCTTCACTTGTGTCTGTAGTTTGTCTGCGTATTGGAATAGATGCATGTATGTCTTAAGATCCCATGGAAACCACAAATTCCCACTGTTTTATTACTATCATCTCCCCTGAAATTCAAGATCAGGACAAGGAGCTCTAACGATAGGGCTAGGAAGTAGGATTACTTGGAAAGAGAAATTGATTAAACCATTTCTCTATAAAAGTATTGAATTTCAGCAGTGTGAAAATGCTTCATAATGTAGTGTCAATTTCAAAAGAAAAATATTTTAGGAAAATGCAAAACAAATTTTCACAACATTAAAACATATTATTTCACTGAAAACTTGCTGTCTTTTTGCTTTGGAATCACTTCTCAACTTCTGCATATTACTGTATAGAGTTTAATAATTAATGATATTATATAATTTCATACATAATTATATAAGGCTGTGTAAAATATATTACATTAATTATATTAAACATTAATAATATTCTAAATTATTTATTTGCAAATATGATGCATATATTTTATGGTACAGTTTAAGTTATGAAAAAATTGAAATGTTTTGATCTCATCAATATACTTCCAGTGATGCAAAATATAATGTCAGAGATATCAGAATTATCTTTGCTGATTTTGTGAAATCCTTTGAAGAAATGGAATTTCCATGCTCTGCTCCTCCTTTTATAGACAGACCTCAAGAGCTCAATAAGAATTGTTCAGAGTACCTTGAGTAGTTGAATAGAAATAAATTGCATTTAAAATACCATTAGTATTATACTGGTATTTTAGGTGTCTATTATAGCTGTTAACATGAGACACTGGGAAATCCTCAAAGACGATTAAGATTCTTCAGTGAAGGATACATATTAAAAAAGGAAAAAAAAAAAAAAAGTATGATGCTCTTTTACTGAACTGTTTTTTTTTTTTTGTGTTCTTTTTTTTTTTTTTTTTTCACCTTTCACAGCAGTGATGCGTCTGCCTCCATTTCTTTCCTTCTCTTCTACTTTGTAATTTCCCTGAGACGTGTTTCAATCTCTTTTCTCTTTTTGCAGAGGCTGACATTACAGGTCCTGGTTCATTACTCAGGGCATATCTAAACCAGCATGAGGCTCAGGTAGCATTACTTTGGATTGATAAATCTGGTGGGGTGAATCCAGTCACGCAGGTGTAGGGGCTTGATAGCCCTGGGCTTATTCATCCATTCATCAACTGCGCCGTAGTCATGCTTGCTATGTTCACACTCATGTGAATCATAGAATCATTAAGGTTGCAAAAGACCTCCAAGATCATCTGGTCCAGCCAGCCCCGTACCACCATTATCACCCAATTAAACCATGTCCTTAAGCACCACGTCCAGCTTTTCCTTGAACAACCCCAGGGACGGTGATGCCACCACCTCCCTGGGCAACCTATTCCAATGCCTGACTGCTCATTCTGAGAAGAAATGTCTTCTAATTTCCCACCTAAACCTCTCTTGGTGAAACTTGAGGCCATTCCCTCTAGTCCTTTCACTAGTTATCTATGAGAAGAGGCCATCCCCCAGCTCCCCACAACTTCCTTTCATGTAGCTGTAGAGAAGAATGGGACCATGCAAGTGTTAAAAGGGTTCTTTGGCTTAAGTGGAAGTAAATGCTTGTTACCACAGAAGACATGTGGTCCCATTTGTAGCCTTATACTTACAGAATGGTCACAGAAAGAAGAGAAAATGGAATAACCACCTTCTTGTATGCATTTTTCTTTACCTTATTCAGAGGCATAAAGTATGCCTCTGAGCTTGCTTGGTGGACCTTATTCTTGGAGCTTGTTGGAGCATCTTTGGAGCTGCCATTGTTGGCCCTTTGTGTGGAGATGCGGGGGACTGGAGCACCTGGGTCACGATCCTACTCTGGTCCTACCTGACATGCTAAGTCATTGTCAGAGCCACGGGAACCCCAAGCACTGACTTCTGGTTTCTTGGCCTGACCATGGAAATATTTTAACATGCAGAATATTCAATATGAAAAAAGGTAGAGATAATTTTAATGCTGTTCTCACCTGGCATAACCCATAGTAATGTTTGCAAACCTACAGATACTATGGTGTAGTGCTACAAACACTGTCAGCTTTAATTATGTCTAAAGTGACATATTAAATGGCTATCTCCATTTGTAATGAAGCTTTAAAAAAGATATATCTTTAGATTTATTACTAATTATTTTCTGAGTTTTCATTTACAAAAAAAAAAAAAAAGAAGAAGAAAAACATGGAATTTTCTAATCAGATATAATTGGGTTTTGCTTTAGAAAAGTAGTTTGAATTACTCCATAATTGCACTGATGAAAAAATGAGTTAAGACTGTAGAAACTGTAATGAAAGTATAACCGTAAAAGGATTGCACATTAATACCTCTGAATCAAAAGACAGTCTTTTAACCTGTAGCCTCTACAGTCTTGTCTCTGTAAAGTACATTGTCTCTGTAAAGTACCTTACAGCCATTAACCCTGAGAAGTAGTGTTAATAATAATAATTAGCCTATGGTTTCATTCTAGTTCACCTACATCTAAATATTTCCAAGTCCACAGCAGAGATGCAACTACACATAAATCTTGCAGCTTCCTCACCAGAGGCTGACCCCTTCCATGTGCTGGGATTAGTAGGTGCACTCACTGCAAAGCTCCCTTCTGTCTAAATTATGCAGCCACATGTTGCCACCCCCGCAGCAATGAAGTATGACCTCCAGCTTCTGAGGCTTTGTCTTTATCACTCAGTCTTCTGGCACTGGAATAATGGTGCCTTTTCACAAAAAGCCAGAGCTTTGAAAACCATACCAGAAAACCTCCTTCTTGGACCCCTTTGGTCTCACTGAATGGGTGTCTGGAGTGAATATAGGGAAGGTGATTTGTCGCGTAAGAAAGACACAGAGAAACAGGCTTGTAAAGGCCACAGAGTGACTATGTGGGCATATCTGTTAATTTGTCATCCTTCTTTCCTGCCAGCTCTTCTCTGTGAATGTCTAATTTGAATGGTAATGCTCTGGGATAAAGGCAAATCCTCTTCTATATCCTGTGAGCGCTGAGCACATTTTGGATGGTGGATAATCAATGCCTTTGGAGGAAAAGCATGGAAGAGCTTTAGAGAGAGAGATCATCCAGGATCTTGTCTGTTGTCTAGTGTTATGATGAGGATCTCTTTTTCCTGTCCTGGAACACAGGACCAGAGGCTGTTCCCACTGTTCTTTACAAATGCAATGGAAATTGTTTGCTACAGTGTCCAGTACTCTTGATGTTCCCGTGTGCTTTCTGAGCATTTGGTTCCCGCCAATACTTCTGCATTCACTGGAGATCAGTCTGCCAGCTGTGTTCCCAGATCATAGCCATGACTATAGTGCATTGGGAAATACCTGTCTGAGCTGCTGCAGCATTTGAAGGGCAAAGCAAAATCAAAAACATAATTGTAAATATATTATTTTGGCCACTGGAGGGCTCATATTTTGTTCATCAACTCAGTAGAGAAATGTGTAGAGCAGGGGGAAAGAGTAATTTAAGTATTTAGTTCCAGGGAATTTTTACTTTTGTGCATGGAGTCCTAAGTCTTTATGAAAATATTTTACAAAGTCAGACTTTATTTTCCATTTTATATTCCTGCACACCAAACATGAGGAAGTCAGGAGGGAGACAGAGGTCATCTTGAGTTTACATGCAGTTTTAACAAACCTCTGCAGGAAGTTATCTGTTGATAACTGTCTTCTGTGGAAGACGATGGCCTTATTAATCTAATATCGTAAAGTGCTTTGCAAGTCATATGGAAGATCTTAGAGGTCTTTTCCAACCTAAATGATTCTATGATTTTATGATTTAGGTTGAAAAAAAACCCTTAAGATCATCAAGTCCAACTATTGAGTAGGTAGTTAAGAAGAAATTTTGTGAAGATCCATAACATATTTGAATACAATGATACAAAAGTGTGGGGAGAAATTGGTATAAATGTTGAAATATTCTTTGTTCAAACATTTAAGTTTACATGAAGGTGGGGTCTAAGCTTTTACTGATCCACTACCTTGTTTCTCATAGTCATTGCAACAGATCTCAGTAGCTCTCCTCAGAGGAAGGGCAGAAAAATGTCAAGGCTTGCATCTTTAGGTACAAAAAAAGGACCATGAAACAGCATGGACCAAAATAACATGGAATCCAGGGATGAACCAACTTGTGGATGGTGAATCCAGTTCTGGAGACTGGCTTTCAGTACTATTAAGGGCACTGCTCCATAGCACAATGCAGTGATGCACTGGGTCACTAAGCAGTAGTACAAAACCAGTCAGCTTGTCTAAATATCAGGGAGGACAGGGATACTGAGTTATTTGTCCAAATTTCAGGAACAGTACATACACCTTACTGCAATGCCCTTGCTGGTTGATGAGTCTTTTTTCACATAGCTATATTGCTTCTGACTCAGTAGCCTGATCTAGTTCTTGCATTACACTGTGTAGACATGCTTTGGGCAGATAAAGAGTTCCTCAGGCACCTTGAATCACTTTGGCAATAGTTATTGATGGCTTGATTTATTCTCTGAAGTTACATGGGTGAATTGTCTAGGGAAAGCTTTTTTGCTTTCTTGGCACTATTCTTGTAGGGATGGATGATAATTTGTTATTATTTGGCTGGGGGCACTAGTCAGTACCCATGTTGTGGTGGCAATCTTTCATTGTTGCCCCCTTACTCCATCACTCACCAGCATAAGAAAGAGGTAGTTTTATGACTGTCTGCCATAGTGTCTTGGTTATGCTTTGGTGTATTTTGTCCCCACAAAATGAAAACTTGCTTTTGGCTTAGTCACATTTCTATGGACTCAAGACAGATATCCCACAGGAATATCTGACAGTTTGTGTACTGGAGAACATCCAAGCAAGTAGATGTTTAAAATGACCATAAGCAACTCAAAACCAACGACAAAAATACCAGGATGGAGAAAGCCTACTGTAGACAAGGCAGTACATTTCTCTGCTATTCAGCCTTCCCCTGTCTTTTTTTTTTTTTTTTTTTTTTTGATATTCAGCTGCCAAAGGTACTGGTACATTCTCCCAGTAAGATTATTTTAAGGCTAATTGCTGCCATAAATTGTAGCTTACGATTCCAGTCCTCTTGAAGTCAACCCACATTTCTTCCCTGACGTCATGAAAAACAAACTTTGATTGCTGTGGTTACCATATCAACTTCCTCTTCATTTATGTTGTACTCCCCTAATAATTTTTCTCCTTTTATGATAATTTAGATATAGATGTTCATCTGTTCATGTAAGAAGCTATTAAAATATCTCCATATTCATCTCTGTCTATCAGTCAATGACAAGCATAGATGCATTAATACTGAGAGTGCTACAGTGGAATTCAATTAACTTATTAATAAGACATCAGGATGTTTTAAAGCCTGTTGGTGCTGCGCTTTGGGATATGATCCACACTCCGATAAATCTTCCAGGGTGTGTAGGCAGTGAGTGGAACGTATCTCCTTGTCAGTGACTTTGTGACCATGGATAGAGAAATGCCTCTCAATTCATTACAAATGGCATTTGCTATAGCTCTTGTTTTGTCAAGATTTCCAGAGCATTTAAATCTCACATCCCTTCACATAAGAAAGATGACACGATCCTCATGTTGTCTGTCCTGAAACATTTGATACAAGTTCTTTGATCTGTCCTTTGGAAACACCTATTATTCTCTTTCTCTCCCTCTCTTTAAAAATGACATTAATGGTTCACCTGTAAGAGGCATAAATTTTAGACTGATTTTGCTCTGTCTCTGCTTCAGCTCATTACGTAAATGACCCTACTTGGACATGTCTAAGCCAGTCAGATAAGCTGGGTCTGTTCCATTTCTAGTACTGGAAACAAGTGGTAAGAAACAGCTTGTACCTGAACAACTGAACTCCCTCCTCTCCTCCAAGGCAGGTTGGCCTCATCCATGGAGACTACTGGGAGGAGTTTCTTTCCTTGGTGATGTGCTGAGTGGTGCCTCAGCATTGGCTGCAGGACTATGAGGTTAACAAAACTATTTCACAAGTATGCTAATGATGAAATGCTATGGAACAGAGCTCAAGGTTTTGCCAGGCTTTGTCTCATTTATTACTGTAGATGTAGCTCTTGAAAGCACTATGCATGATAGTCCTTAGAGCCATTGCTCAACACAGAATCTGACAGTTATATTTACCTTCCTAATAGGAATGTTTTGAACTGATTTAAATGTGAAGAAATATACAGTTCAGAGACTGAGAATTTGGATCTTGAATTACAGTTCCAAAGGAAAGAAATATCACCTTTGAAAAGAATACAAAAAACTCTATATCATTCCTTTAAACCAGCAGAGAAATATATGCACACCCAAATTATATTAAATTAAAAAAAGCTTTCCCTTCAGGTATACCATGTTATGCACTTTAAAATATAAACTAAAATATATTCCCACAGATAGAATGCTCTCATAATTCTGATTAAATTTGATTTCCTTGTGGGACACCAACTTTTACATCAAGAAGAAATTGTTTCTCTTTAAAAAAAAAAAAAAAATCAAAATTATTTTTATCTAACTCACTCTGAGGGAAATGCTGACTGCAATTTTCTTCAGAAGATTTACTTACAAGAGGACCAGTTCTAAGAGTTAAATCAGAACTGCTTTGTGTCATACAAGGAACCTGCCCAAGTACTATCGTATGAGTACATAAATCATTTACAGTTTCTGCAAACATACCTTGATTTTGACCACTGGCTTTGCAGGTTAGAAAAGCACACTCACACGGGTGATGTAAGAATTAACTTGAAAGAAAAAAGTAGTGGAAATAAAAGAAACTCTGTCTGGTTGGGTCAAGTGGATTTAGTTATTCTCAGATTGTTTCCTGTTTTTTGAAATTGGTATTGCATGAAGAGAGACTAAATTAGTACAGATTTACATTTGAGAAGAGAAACAGACTATTGGTGCTGTTTATCAAGAAAGGACATTTGTATCTGTGCATGCAAAATTTCCAAGTACCTGTTCTGCAGCTATAGACCTTAATTTCTTTGTGAATCACTTACAATTACGTATAGAGATTGTAAAATAGTGAAGCATCTTTGCAGTTTTATAGAAGCAGCAATTTTGAATACTAGAATATTTCTAAAGGCTCAAGCTTATGATTTAGCTTCAGATGAACTGCCTTCGAAGATAAACAAAATATAACCAATAGCAAGCTAAATATTTAGGTTATTTATTTATGTCATCTGATCAGAAGAGTAAGTCCATTAACTACACAGCAGAGAACTGGCAGCTACTTACAAAAATAAGTAACTTTTCTGAGTTAAATCAGACTTTTCTAGTCCTTTAGACATCATTTTTAATTTAAAAATTTCTACTTCACTGCAAGTGAGTTTTGAGGACCTTGTTGAGGCCTGTGGCCCCAAACATCTAGATGGGAGGTCACTGCAGTACGAATGCAACAACCCTGCCTTATCATTGCACAAGCCAAAACAAAAATAGATTTAATTTAGTTTACGGCAAGACTCGGAGTTGACTATGGTAGTACTCACTGAATTAATCTCACTGCCTGTATTAAGAGATACTTTATGACTAATATGGAGTTTGGGGGAAAGCAGGGAATCAACAGAGTTGTTTCGTTAGCTGCTCTTTTTTGCTGTTTGGAAAACAGTCTGGAAGATACACAGAAGCCAGACAGTTAGTCAGTTTGTTTTAGATTGTTAAATCAGTGTTGCTGAAATAACCAAGCCACTTCAACATGCTCTCTTTTTGTGTGAGAGAGAATATTTTGGGAACCTTCTTTTCTTTTTGCTTGTAATATCTCATAGTATGTTTTGAATTCAAGTTCTCCAGGTGTGAACTGTGAATCCATACACTACACCCCAGGAAAACGAGCTTTAGTAGGGATGTCACATGCAGCTTAACTGCTCTGCTTCTCATCTCTTTCTTCCCAGCCTCTCTGTTAGCTAGAACTGGCTGTTTGAGACACTGTCTGCAATGTTCTCATTTCACACAGTCCATAAAAATCTTCTGCAAAATACGAAGAATGGTGTGGTGTTAAGCTTATACTAGCACTTACTAAGGATTATCCCTAGTCTTTGTCACCTCTTGATGACAAAAGACACAACTGAGTTTTAGAAATGCTGACACACAGTAATGGATTAAGTGGTGCCCAGTTCTGTGACTGTAAAACAAAGATTAAAAAAGAACACAAACAAACACAGCAATGGAAACACCTTGCTCCCCCCTGCCCTGATGGCAGAAGTAGGCCTGACAAGAATGGCATGATCACAACACAGCATTTGGATTATGATTTGATAATCATTTGTCCTGATTCAGGAATAGCTGCAGACTGTTGTGACTAGGTACAGATCTGCTGGACAGGTACCTCCTTCATTTGTGCATCTTATCCCTCTCATTGTTTCTTGGTCCTCCTTTTTTCTGACCTTGTACCTCTCTTCCTCCACCCCAGTCTCTTCTCAAATAAACAACTCGTGGTCTCCAACTACTCTTTTCCCCACTGGTGACACTTTTCATACAGCTGTATCCAACTTTGGTATTTTCTAATACTGTTATGGTGGTAATCTCAGCCATACCTAGTATTACTGAGGCAGTTCCCCATGCCCTGATAGATCCATCCCTTGAAGGTGTTCCCCTCCCAATGTTGGTGAGGTTTGGCTGCCCCTCACACTACTTTCCCCTACCCACCTGTGAGATCTGGTCATTCCTTATAGTGCTGTCTGTGATTTTGTCAGCTTCTCACTTTGTCTTCTCTTATGTCTGGCAATTTCTCACCATGTCCAGTAGTTTTCCACATGCTGTAGGATTAGTTTAACCTCAGGACAGGAGCTAGACATGGGTCTCACCATTATCTGCTGCCCCAACAGTCTCTACATGGTTTTGGAACATTTCCTTTTTTGAGGCATTTCCCTTTTGATCTTGCCTGGACTCTGTCCAAGCTCTCTGTTCGTGAACCCAAGGATCATTTCTTGGAGGTACACTGCCCTAGTCTAAGAGTAACAGCACATACATATAGCTGAATGATCCTGGAGCTATGTTCACAGTGGATCCCTACAGATGCTACATGAAACAGGGACAGTGTGGGAGCGGGTCGATGCCTTCACTGCCCTAAAACTCTGCTCAACTGGAGTTATTCAACCACCTAGTCCTGTGTTAGGTTAGCAGTGTCTAGTGGGTGCTGTGTTAGCAGTGGCAGACTGATGCAATATAAAAATATCATTAAGTTTATATGAAGATCATGCCACTGGTGTACAATGTTTGTATCTGGGCTAAAACCAATATGTCTTGTTTAGCTGGTAGACTATGAATGCCAGGATATCATCTTGGGAAGACCTTCGGGGCCTTCAGACCTGCAGGACATTCAAAGGCATTTACTCACAGTATGTAAGTACCGTCTGTTACTACTTCTCTGATACATCTGTCCTGGATGCATCTGGCAGGTTCTTGGTGCCACATCCCTCTTGTGTAGCAAAACCTTCTCAACAAGCGATCAAAGTGTTTTGAACCATCTTTTGATGACTAGACAAAGATAAATTGTAGAAACTCCTTATAAGAACAGAAGGGTCCTCCCTCTGCTGGAGAGTGGTGTTATTGTTTTGAGTCAAAAAAGGTTCTCAGAGCATTCGGATGGACTTTCTGTCATATTTTAAGAGTGCAATGGGTCTTCTGTGCCCCATAACAGTAGGAAGGGTATAACAGTGATGTGGCTGCATCCTGATGCTGGATGTTAAGTGGGGACGTTGTGAGTAGGACTGATCCCCATGCAAGTTTTGGAAGCTTTGATGTGCCTGTGATACTACTTAAGCCCTAAGAAAGCTTAAAATTTGGATTATAAATAATCTACCCTGAAATTAAATGAGTTACCCAGCAATCACATGGTTTAGTTATAGCTGGCTTTTACCAACTTTTCTCTGGCATTTGTCTCATTTAATTGCAGTTTTCTTGACTTCTGGACCAAAAATAGTCATTTTTTGACACAAAGTGGCATTGATTCTGTAGGCAGAATTTCTTTTTCTGTCAGTGGGAACAGGATTAGGTTTGCAGTGGTTACTACATCAATTTTTTTTTTAATGAAAGATTATTACAGTCCCTTATTAACTATTCCTCTTTCATGATAATTCAGATATAGCTGTTCATCTGCTTGCGAAACTCTTAAATATCTTCAAATTCATCTCTGTCAATCAATGACAAAGTGAGCTGCATGAATACTAGGAAAATTACAATGGATTCAATTAACTTATTAATAAGACATTGGAATATTTTATAGCCCAGTAGCACTGTGCTCTGGGACATGATGCATTCACTGATAAATCTCTCGGAGTGCTGAGCAGAAAATGGTTTCCTTCTCAGTGATTCTGAAGTCACACTTAATCGAACAAAATTGGATATATAATTGTCAGCTGCTTCCTTGTGAAATAGTAATGGTGGAAGGTGCACAGTAGCAGACACGAGATGTTTTGGGGGATTGGGCATTGTCAACTGAAATTTAGCTTGATTAGAAGAGAATTTGAGTCTAAACCCTTCAAGACATGGACTCCATTTTGATTTGTGTCTTTATCTATCAGTTGTAGCAGAGATACTCTTAAAGACATTTGTAAGGCAGTGTTACCTGGGCTCATCTGAATCTTTGACATTGCACAGATTTTTGTAATTGATTAATTTAATAACATACTGGTAATTCAGAGGTAAAATGTAACGTAAATTCTGAGGGAAGTGGAACTTTTTGCTGTTAATCTATGCATATTTACATAAGAGGTGATGGAACCAGGAACTTTCTGTCCTATGCATTAATCCTAAATGCACAGACAGTGTTATTTTGGAACACTGATTACTGATATTTTGTTTTTTCTTTTGTTGTTAAAGATCCTAGACTTGCCTTCAAAGATTATTACCAAGGTAGAGCTGAAAAAACTATTGCTATTGCTCAAATCCTGAGACTGTGTTTAGTGTTGTGTGAGAGAGGGAGCAGAGAATGTTTTGGCCTGAGGAAGTTTTGTCAGCTACTCACAGCAGAGAGTGCGAAATTCAGGAAAAACACTACTTTGAAGAAATGGGGGAAGAGGGTTGGGGAAGCTGCTTATACACACATGCAGGCAGGCTGTATGTATACATTCTATTATTATTGTCATTGACTGATTAATTAAAAATGAGCAATTATTTCCTTAGCTTGATCTTTTTAATTTGTGAGTTCTTAGGGTGGTGAATTCGCTTTTCTTTGCCTCTTGCTCCCTGCCTGTTGGCTCCTTGTAAACTTGAAATAAAAGGAGCCAAGGATTGTTCTCTGCTACTGGGATAAGTGACATGTCATGGTTTATGTCTGTCTGGCTAGACTCTTTTTTACAGCAGGTTTGTCCTGACCTTAATACTCGTGGGGAATAGTCCTTCATTCATGCTGTCCTTAGATTATGCCTGCATACTGTCTGGGAGCATGCTAGTTAGCATGGGCAGTCACAAGACTGTGCTTTGCCCGAGTCTCTTTCCTGTATAGGGTGGTCAACAATTCTGTATAGATTTCTCCATCCTGTCTGTTCTGTGAAGTTTTTGTACTGCTTCATGACTTGTGTGTGAAATGGTTATCAGTAAGAATGAAATTTAGGATTTTGAAATGTGTTTAAAAAAAAAATAGAAAAATGGCTTCTCAATGTTAAGGGAAACTAATTAATGGAAATAAATGCAATATTTTTTTCCCTATTTCAAGAAGTTAATTTATTTCCAAAAGTAAGCTGTGCTGACACTTTAAAGATAAAAGCAAACCGGATTTCTAAGAATTTCAGATGGAACAGTGAAGATCTCATGATGAAGACTTAAGAGGGACTAGTGCTGACAACAAGCTGTAGAATTAGTTCTTTTTTTCTTAAATGCCAGAATAATTGGTCAAACACTCAGTTAGCTTTTGTATTCTGGAGTAAAACAGTCATATGAGTTCATCCAAGATCAGGAAACCTCAGTAATAGCAATTTTGCCTGTGCTTTTTTATCATTTGCTGTTTTCCTTCTTCTGATGGAAGGGCTAAAGGAGAGGGACTGCAAGCTTCGGAGGTGCCAAAGCCCAAAGACCTTGCAGGTATATCAAAAGACATGTAGGAACCATAGGAACCAGCCTGAATCTCTCTCTCTCTCTCTCTCTTTTTTTTTTTTCTTTTTTTCTTTGTTTCTTTGTTTTCTTTTTTTTTTTTTTCTTTTTTTTTTTTTTTTTACTTCAGAACAGCACCGCTGCACCAAGAGTCACAGTAGCCCACTCCACTAACTCAATGTAGATCACCCTGATCCCTCCATTTCCCTGCCTTTGGTTTCTACCCAATATATCTCATAATATAGCAATGAGATGCAATAACAAAATGCTCTTCCCCTGCATCCTATGTTGTGTCGATCACCTTTTATGCATTTATTAATGTTTCCCATCCCCATTTAACTTCATGGCTCACTAGTACACTACTGGCTATTGAGTGTAGTCCTGCCTAACATTAATGGACCACTGGGATTCACTCAAATCCCTGTCCCCTTGTACTTATTATGCTCAGATATAAAGTTCTGACTTCTTGTTACAACTACATAACAGTATGCTGGGGATAGAAGAGAAACAAAAACATATTCCAAAAAGTAAAAGAATTTAATGCTTGACCTTGTTTTTTTTTTGGTAGATGCTATTTTACTTATTTTTTTCTTAACTTTAGAGAATGAATGAAAGGGAGGAGCATATGCATGAGATCCCTGCTCTTCTAAATTAAATAACAAGACTTGCATGGAGGAAATTTTCAGCCATTGAGATTTTCCAGGTTTTCCATATGTATTTTCTTTTGTAAAAAAATGAACCAGTGCCAGAACTTCAGTTGCTGCAAGCTGATTTAACTGCATTTAATCAATGTATCTGTTTCAATTTTCCTCAACAGAAGACCTGGCCTTCAGTTTCAAAGGCAAGAGTGATAATTTTAAAAACATAAAGTTTTATGTGAACCCATTGTGCTGTTATTAAGGAAGGTGAAAATGTTACACATGAGGGAGTGAAATTAGCTTTGAAATGATTTTGCATGTAGCTACTTAGATTTCTTTCCCCCCCTGCCCCCAGCTTTCTTTTAGCAGAAAGGACATGCTTTCTGTGTCTGTTTTGAAAAGGCTTGATCTGAAGAAGAACAGAACTTTCTGTTTCACTCTGACAACTCTGATGTACTCCCTGGATGGGCACTCCAAACATGAAAAATGCCTTCATTACCAACCCCCATTCCTGTCTTTCCCACTTTCTGTTATTTTAAATATAGGAGCCGTGCTTGATCACCTTTGAACCAAAGCTGTGTGCTTATTACCAGTTTCATAGCCACAGCTGTGTAACTGTTTTCCAGAAGGAAATTAAATCTGCATGGAAGAAAGGGAAAAATTAAGATTGTTTAAATAAATAAGGTATGTTTTCTCTATCTGGTAGTCTTCGGAACACAGAAATTATCAGACTGGATCACACTGCAAGTCCGTCCAGCCCAGCATCCTGTCTCTAACAGCAACCAGCACAAGCTGACTCTGTGGAGGACGCATGAACCCCAGTATATGCAGACATGGCATAATCTGTTCCTCTGTGATGTCTCATTTTTTGCTCTTTGGAGACCTGCCTTGGGGTAATTATTGTAGTTCTGGATCTTGTGTTACTGTGTAAACTTCCTTTTCTTTCAATGGACTTTTTTCTCATTTTCAGTCTGAGACAAAAGTAGATGCAATGGTATTCCCATATACCACAACTGAAAGGGAAATACTAGTAAAATCCCCAGGTGACTACTATACATATTTCAGATACATGAACAATAAGCTTCATGGGTAAAATCCTGTAACTCCTGAGGCACACATGAGTCAAGTGCAGGTGCTATGGCAGGTTTCTGTCATGTCTGTTGACAGGACCATGCTGTCACTGTACATGGGAACTTCTGGGTAATGCAGTCATATTGAGGAGGTGAGCCACTGTGTATGCATAGGCATTGATCCTGAAACAGCCTACACATGGAGTCCAGCACCATCCTGCCATGTCCACTTCAGATGTCTCTGCTCCTTACTGTGAGGAAACCATCAGGTTTGTCACAGCTCATAGCCATGCACAGTTTTCTGAACCACTTATGGAAATATTGGTTAGCCATACACAACCACGGGTAGCAGCACAGTGTCTTGTCCTTCCGAAAGTCAAAGGAATATATATGCTTGCTATTTTTTGAAATATTTGAGAATTTTAGCCTTTCAGAGTAATGCCATTTTCTTTAACAGGCAGCCACAACTAACATCCCTGGTTGAAGAATGCAGAAGTCACAGTGCTTTAAATAATATAGCCAAAGTGATCTGTTGTTTTGATAAGTCCTGCCAGGAGAGATTGAATAAAACTCCAAGCCATCAAGACAGCCAGGACATAAGAAGCACACAGGGTTGCATTTCCTTTATTACAGGCTGTGATTTTTTTTTTTTCCAATAATGAAATGAGATGCATATGTGTATCTTAAGCTACCTAAAGCTCTCAAAACCCACTGCTCAGCTGCTGCTTAACTCAAGAGGGTTAAATGCCTAAACTTCCTCTGTTGCACATATACAAAGAAGCTTATGTGCTGATCCTGCTCCATATTTTATGAGCTTCTTGGATCCCTCACTGAAACTGCAGCCTGAAACCTGCAGTTAATTCCTCTTGTCAGTCTCCTGTAGTCCTGCTCAGAGTGCTTCAAAACTGGAGACTTTTCCCAGCATCCCAACTCCTCAGCACATTACTCCAGGCTCGCTGAAATCTTATTTCCTATTCAAGTCTTCCACAAAGCTCCCTGAATAACCTGAAAAACGAGAGACCCCATTTATTATAGTTAATGGGAAGGTTTTTTAACTTCCTTTTTAAAATTCCACCAGATCCATGCTCTGTTGTCCAGACTGCTTTTGTCTGAGCAAAGTCAGGATTTGGTTGGAGTAGATACCTTGTTTTGGAAACCTGCTGGGCCCCCTACCCCCAACAAGGACTCAGTGGGAATAGGCCAAAGAGATGTCCTTGGCCATACACAGAGCAGAACAAAGACAACATTTTTACTGTCTTAGGGAGAATTTATAAATTTTATTTATTTATTTTTGTATGAACCTGATTGCAGCTGACCTCACATATAGAATCAGATGCTTTTCCTTCCTTCCTTCCTTCCTTCCTTCCTTCCTTCCTTCCTTCCTTCCTTCCTTCCTTCCTTCCTTCCTTCCTTCCTTCCTTCCTTCCTTCCTTCCTTCCTTCCTTCCTTCCTTCCTTCCTTCCTTCCTTCCTTCCTTCCTTCCTTCCTTCCTTCCTTCCTTCCTTCCTTCCTTCCTTCCTTCCTTCCTTCCTTCCTTCCTTCCTTTCTTTCTTTCTTTCTTTCTTTCTTTCTTTCTTTCTTTCTTTCTTTCTTTCTTTCTTTCTTTCTTCAAAAAATTTGTTGGGGAGTACAAGCTTCTTGGCTTCTTAATTTTTCAAAGTACTTTTTTTTTTTTCTTCTCATTTTAATCATAATTAAAAAGCTCTATTGCAATAATAATACACTTCTAGTTCCACTGTACATTTAATAGATTCTATGGGCTCCTATCTATACTGAAGAAATGAGAAGTGAAGCAACTCTTCCTCTATATATAGTGAAGCCATTCATGCATATAAGCATCAGCTTCTTTTGTAACCATGTTCAATCATTGCTGTATAGGGGGCTAAGAGTAACTCCATGATGTGTATCCCATCCATTTCTGAAACACATATCATCCTAGAGTCATCTCCTCACTTTTTTAAGGAGTTTTATGAGCTTATGAAAGAAATTAATCTATTAAAAAAACTCTTCACTGTTCATTCTGCTTCAATTCCAGTGTCCAAAGACTTATAGCTTCTGGCCAAAATGATTTCTAATATATGCTTTCTTCTATATTACCAATTTGCATGCATATAACCTGTGGGTTATCTGCAAAGAAAGCTGGTGTTTCAGCAGCTGTGTGGATTACATTCTGGTGTAAGAAGCAAGAGAGGTATTTGGGGAAATTTTCTTCACTAATAGTTGCACTGCTTCTGATTTCCATCAGACTAATCCTTTTCTTTCACTTCTCCTCCTCTTATTTGTTTTTTTTTTTTCTTTTTTTTTCTTTTTTTTTTTCAGGTCAACCAAGGGAAAAGTTTAGCTGAAATTCTATATTCAGGTACATGTAAGTTGGTAGCAATTATTGTAGGAGCACATTGTGCTTTAGAGTATATGGTGATTACAGATACTGCTGGTGAAAAGTTTATTTCTTTCAATTAATACTGTCTCCTTTCAATTAATATTGCCTCCTTTCAGAGACAGCACTGCCAGCCCTCCCATCCTACACACATTTTCCTGTTACATGGCAGAGGCCAGGTTCTGATGTCACAGAAGCAAACCTACACACATTAGCCCCATCACCTCATGTAATTTGTGACATCGGAGAAAGAAACTTCATGAAAGGGTCAGCTAAAGGCTCGAGCCTGGAAAATCAGCTACAGGACCAGTGGAACCAGTAGATAATAGACTTTAATGGTGTCCATGGGGATCATCTGAACAGCTGTGAGTGAAAATGTGCTGGTGGGCTGTTTGCGTCTACCTCAGCCTTAGCCTCTGTATCTCAGATTAAATCTTTTTTTTTTTTTTTTTTTTTTTTTCCTTTTTATTTATTTATTTATTTTTCAACCTTTACTTCTTTTCTCTTACTACACTCTCCTTGTATTACTCTTTCTTTCCTTAATTGGTCAATTCTCTGTACTTTTCTTTGCTGAATTCTTTTTTACTGAGGTCATCTTGTTCTCTTGTCAGGGCAGGGACTGTTCAGTGCCTACCAAAACCAGACCTCCAATTGCCATTCCTTCCTAGGCACTGCTGTGGTAGGTCTGACAATAAAAATATGACAGATAGAACCAGAAGTTCACTTTGGTGTTATGAACAGTTTTTTGAACATAGAACTGTGTGCCATAGTTTCAACTGGATACTAATGACAGCACATTTCAGAGGAACATTGTTTATCAATATCTAACTTCTATCCTGGGGAGCATCTAGGCTGCATTTTTCTACAAAACAACTGTGAAATTACTTACATGCACCTTGATTTTGTCTTTTCCTCCCACTCTACAAAGCAATGTCGGATTTCAAGCTTGTCACCTTTCTGAAGTAGGGACAGTTTAGGTGCTCCTTAGCTGTTCACTGCTCAATGATAAGGAGCTGCTTGCCCAGTGAGAACGTCAGTAGGTTAGATTTAAAAGTCACTTAGACCATGCAGTGCTTCCTGCTGTGGCACTTGTCTTCCAAGACATTCAGGCGTATCCTGGAGTTACCAGCTGTGAATTAAATGAACTTGATAGAGAGTGAGAATGAACCCCCTGGTGATTCTCAAAAGCCAGTTCAGCCAGAACATGATCAATGCTGTAAATATCTCACTGATGAATCAGGGCAGTGAGAGAAGCATTGATTGAATGGAACTTAGCATCAGGTAAGCACCTTTTCTTTTCTTTTCTTTTTGAAACATTTGAAAACTGGAACATTTCATCATCTTTCATTCCCAAAACACTGTTGTGGCAGAATCAATATTTTGATTTTAAAATGCATGAACAGAATAACAACACTATGTCTTTAGAATATGGTCCAGAAGACCACACAATTCCCAATAAACAAAATTATTTTGAGGTCTACAGTCCTGAGCTTACCAGTTAAGAAGTCCCAAGAAGGATCTATTTAAAACATTAGGATTAAAGTGGAATCATCATTTTTTGGGGGGAGGAGGGGAGAGGTGCATTGGGGTAGAAAGTTGTTTTGAGGTTACCTAAATTGGTACCTAAAAGTTAACATTTAGATTTTTGGAAAATGGAGAGTGAAAACTTTCCAAATAAAATTGTTGCTATGAGTTGATCATCAAACCCTGAAACACTTTTATTGTGGAGGCTTTTGCAAAAGTTCCAGAGCTCCTAAATGACAAGCTCTAATAAAATTGAAATATTTAGCCAAAGTAAAAATAATATTTGTGTGAATAATAAAGTTTTTCTGGCCTGTTCTACTACAGATAAAAATGTCATATGCCTTTAGAAGACACAATATTTCCTAACACTTCCATGAAAGTTCATTCTGGGTGGCCTGGTACCATTTAGATATACTCAGTGCTAAATTCTAAAGACAAATTCTTAGTTGTGCTCCTCTTAACTGAGGTTTTAATAGCTGTTAATTCTGTCACAGTTACCACAGCACTAGAATCCTCTGCTATAGAAAGGCTCCAGAGCACAGAGGTGTCAGGTTTACAGCGGATTTTATGCCTGAAACTACTTAGCAAAGCCAACCTTTTGTTTCTTTTCAAGATACACTACTAGCAGTAAATCTATTTGCAGTTTTCTATTCATAGAAGAATTGGTAAATGAATGCTAGGCTTTGAATGCAATTTCATCTGTTCATATTAAGAAGTTCTTCATTTGCAGTCATTTGCAGGGAAATATCTCTGTAGATTTACCCTGGTTTTATTTTTTATTATTATTATTTTTTTCTATAACATTTACTGTTGACTGCTGCCAGAGGCAGGATAATGGATTAATTGGATCTTGTTCTGATGCTGCAATGCTTCTTTTATGTTCCTAGAGTTCGTGTTCTTGTTTTACGATCACTGTCATCTTCTAAATACATGGTCTGTAATCCTGTAATCCTTGTTTCTTGTAGACTTTGTTTTGTAATGGAGAAGGTAAGATTCAGTTGCCTAAAACCTGGAGTTTAACATCGTTGTAAGAACAGGGTTGTCCTTTCAGGACTCCAGCTGCTTCTCCTGAAGGCGGCAGGCCTTCCAGACCTGGCCCCTTGAATGTGTTTAGGACACTCTCGGGTGTCCCAGATTGCATGAGGAACCCATAAAAAGGCAGCCGAATCCTGCCCAGACAGTTTTACACTGTTTTACACGTTACACAGTGTCTAGCACACAATGAATCTCATATCCTGACAAGTGACTCTGGGTGCTACAAGCAATGCTATGCATTTTGTGAGACATACATAAATATGAACTTAGAAAAGACCATGGATAGATCAAATCTATACTGTAAAATGTCTTCAGAGTGGAAACATTTCTTTTTCTTGTCAGAATTTGGCAAAGGAATGCATTTCATAGGAACAAATACATTTTAATTTAAGTTCATTTTGAAAACAGGAAAAAAATGATTTCAATAAAGGACATTTTGATTGTCTGCTTCCAAATGGTTTTGTTTCCACTTTAAAATGCTATTTTAGATGTATGTACACAAAATGACATATGCCCATATGCCTATATTATGTTGAAGTGTAATGTATGCCCATAATGCAAGAGGTGAAGCTGGAATGGAAACTTTGATTTTTATTCTCATGGAACATTTACGTAGCCCTAGAATTAATTCACTTGCATTTCATTTTCTGTAACAGAAAACATTTTATGTAGGATGGCTGTTACTTAGGAAAGGTAAACTCCAGGTCCTCACAGGCTCCTTGGCTGTAGACTCTCCATAACCTAAAATTATGATGAACCAATCAGATTGGATATTCTAGATTGGGCTTTGCAGCAAGTGAAGGCATCTGGGGGTCACTTTCCTATGATTATGTGGCTCAATGTATGTTGAAACACAACAATCTGGATTTGCCCATTTAAATTTTGAGACAAAACCAAAGTGTCTAAGTTAGGAGCACAGTAATTTTATCCTCCTTATTTAGTCATAGGAAAAAGAAATTGCAGGAAGCAATTCTATACTAAACTGGGATGAGTTGGGCTCTGAGCTGGAAACGAAACTAGAAATGAAATATTCTTTCTCATTGGCATTTTTTGTTATGATTATCTGAATTAATTTCATGCTATGAATATAAATTCTTAAGGATGTTTCAGTGTTTTTTTTTTGTTTGTTTGTTTGTTTGTTTGTTTGTTTTTAAAGCAAGCAATTGTTAATGAACAGCTATCCCTTCGAACACGTATATTTTTGGTTCTAGGTAGGACTATCCTTTATGTATATATAACTCAGTGGCCCCATCAGCTCAGAAAGGAAATATAAAACTGAGATGGACTTATCCATTGGATGATTAACACAGATGAGACTTTTCTGATCCCTCTATGTTGAATACCACTAATGTAACCTGAGATAGAGAAGAATGAGATTATTCATTCCATCAAAGAAAAATAGGTCTTTGTAGAAACTCATTTGTTTAACACAGCTGGGAAGAAAATGTGTCACAAAGTTTACATGATGTCAACTTTTCTTCACAGTATCATATTTATCCCTGCTTTGGGAATTATAAGTTTTGCACTCTGATATGATTTTGCAATTAATGTATTTGACCCACGCAAAAATAAGCAAGAACCACCATTCAGATAATTATTTCAAACACCAAGAGATTTTGCATTTATGTTTAAAGGCTTTAAAGGTAGTGGCCATATACACATGTAAGTAAAGCAAGGAAGTCTGGTGAAGTGCAGAACTCATTAAACTATTTTCCCTGTTTTTGTTTGTTTGTTTGTTTGTTTGTTTGTTTGTTTTTTGAGTGTGAATGATCTGTGAATACATTTGGAAATATAAATAAATAAATATATACACATATATATATGAAGTGATTCCCCAAATGTTTCAGAAAAATTTTGGTTGAGGGATTAGTTTCAAATTGTTTTTTGTGCTGTTATTTTCAAGCATGGTTTTTAAACCAATGTTGTTGATTATCCAAGTCACAAGCCTTTTTCCTCTTTACTCTTTATACAGCTCTATGAAACATGTATAAGCAGGACAAAGGCTTAATTAGGGTGTCTGTGCTGTAAATAATCAAAGAAGTGTTGGAGAGACTATCACAGTCATCAAGCTTTCATTGTTTGCAGAAAAGGAGGAGAAGGATAACCTTGTGATTAAACTAGTGGACTGTGAGTCTGCATATCAGAGTTCAATTCCTGCATCTAAATGTATTGTAATACTAATAGTCTAAGCGTCATATTTTGCTTACAATTTAAGTTTCTCTTTCCCCATCCTCCCTTTTCTTGGTTCAATCCTTTTGTGCTGCATGAAGGAGGACACGGCAGGTTAACAGTGAAAGGTTAATGCATTAGAGAACATGTTTTGAAATCAGATGGCCTGAATTATTATTGCGTTGATTAGTATGCAAAAGATATCATGTGTGAGTCAGCATCATCCTAAAACAGCCTCATCTAAGTGGAAGGACATAAAAATATTCACCCCCTGGGCATTTTGGAAATATTTTTAGGTTCATTGGTATGGAACCAATATCCTCAGGAGCTGGAATGAATGTTCTTAATGCGAAGCAGAAGAAGCAAATGCAGCACAATAACAGAATGTGACATGCCATAAGCAGAGTCTCAGTGCTTCTTGCTCTTTCTTGTTCCTCAAATAAATGTGCATTAGTCAGTAACAAAAGACTTCCAAGACCAAAGAATTGAAAGTATAGACTATCAGGCCTAGACATCACTAATTTCAGGTGTACTAATGGAGTTACCTGATAGAGGTGAGAAAAATCTCATGCATGCAGCAATCACAGACCTTCCAGTTGTGTGGTGTTACTCTTCTCCCTTATGGATCAGTGAAAAGGAGAAAGAACAAAGACAGTCAGGGAGCAGATGTCTGTGATGGCAGCGGAAGGGGGAAGGTAGGGAAAATCATAGATGAGAGAGTAAGTTGAGTACTTCATCACAGAGCTCTTCTGGCAAGAGAAAGAAGGCAGAAACCTGTGAGATATGCTAGCTGTACTGTCCATCACACTTAATCTGAGTACAAGGATTCAAATAGGATAAAGAAGAATAAATTCCATCTTCAGCTGATAGAATAGAAATAGGTAGTAGTACCAAGGAGAAAAATAATAATAATAATATATATTTATATATATATATATATAAAAGAGAGAGAAAGAAGAAAGAAATAGAAGGAAAAACAGGAAGGGTGTGGAAATACATCTGACCTATCCCAAAGAAGGCCTGTCCCAAGCACCCTGTGACCTAAATATTCACTGTTTTGTTGTGGCTACTGTATTTTGGAACACAAATATTTGTTATTCTGTGAATTCTGTTTGTTTTTTTGTTGAAAGCTTGTTTGTTTTATCCAGAAATAACACTTGGTCTAATCAAAAGCCCTACCCCTTTTTCTCCCCTGTGTCTCCATCATGTTAGACAATTGTGACTACAGCAATGCTACTTCAGCTTTCCAGAGGTGAAATGAAACCTTGCGTATCAGAAAGTGACAGTCAGCTTATTTCTTTTCTGCTGCTTTTCACAGCTCAGTGAGTCTCTGTGAAGTTGTTCTTCACTGTACCTGATTTTCTTTCTCTGCCTCAGCATCCTGAAGAGCACTCTTATTTATAAAGAAATTTAACGATGTTCCACAAAATGGAGTTTATTCTCTAACAACATTTGTTGGAGACAAGGATTAACAGGATTCTGTTTCCTACAGTTGCCTCTGGCCAGTATGGCATATACTTTTATATCACACATCACTGTCATAAAAAGCAGCAACCCCATCCTAAATATGTGCTAGAGTTTCAGTTGCTCTTGTAACACACAACTAGCATGAAAAAATGAAAACAACTTAAGAATAAAACAAAAAATAGATATAATATTTTAATAATTGTTATTGTTCTTTATTTGTTTGTTTGTTTAAAATCATAATGTTCCTAAGGTTCATTCCAAATCTATAAGAATTACATTTTGTAATAATTTTGTAATTTATTTTTTGTGTGTGTGTGACTTTTTTATTTGGGGATGGAAAGTGGGGGGGAGGGCAGAAGGGAAGGGCAAGGGCAAGGAAAGGGAAGGGGAAGGGTATTTTTTTGTTTTCTTTTTGACCAGTTCTTCTCCTTATCCTTTCCTCAGCTGATCATCTCCCCAAAGGTTTCCACATGGAAATGACCAAAACCCAATGCTGTTTGTTGGCACATATAAACTATAATCCATACAGTGCTAGTTTTGTGGGAAAAGGAAAAAAAAAAATCATTAACTTATGATCCTGGTAAAGTGGCTTGTAGATTTCTTAAACAAGGAAATGCATTCCTTCAGTATTTGTGATCCATATGGTACTTAAGAAGGATAAGCTTATTGTGCATATTTTGAAAGATTTTGTAAAGCAGTATGAATGAACAAAAATGCACTTACACATGTTGCTGAGCCAAATGTATTGCAGGTTCACTAAGCTAATCAAAAGTGGCACAAAGCAATGATCAAATGGAGGTCACAACCAAGAATGAATCAATAAGTTCAAATGATTAAACTTGCAAACTAATAGTGCAGATAATAAAATCACATTGTGAGTTTGATATTATTTGAAAGTTTGTTTTGACTTGGAAATATTTAAGGAGGAGCTAGTTACCATTCATATATGATTGCAGCTACACACACAAATATTTCTGGGGTAGGGAAAAGATTCCCACAACACAGAACTGTACTTCTCCTCAGTGGTGATTGTTTTAATTTTGCTCATCTGAATGTTAGACATTAACTTTAAAATAGACATGTAGTCTGTGTAGAAGTCAGAAAGAAAGGGACAAACCAGAGGTCTGCTTTTCTAGTCTTAATCATTCAATTTTGGTCAAAAAAAAAAAAAAAAAGTCTTCTAGAAATCTGTTTCTTCTCACTTTTTATAAAGAGGATATCTAGGATTAACTTGGACTGGACAACTATTTAAGGTATGAAAAATCTGTCCTAGACATCTAACTTATATTTGTTTCTTAAAGTTTGGTAAAACTAATCCTGGCCTGAAGTTTTGTTCTAGGCTTAGCCCTTTGACAACACAATTCAGAAAATAAAAATGATGAAGCCCTTTTGTTCGTCTTAGCAGAGTATGTCTGAGATGAATGCCATTTGAGTGTCTCCTCCTTTAATCTCACTGCTACGCATTATTGCATTATTGTGGTTGTTCTTATTCCACCCCCTAACTTTAGAACAAAAGAACCTTTTCAAAGACTTCACACAGAGGTGATGGATAAATCATACACATTAACTGCTTTTGAATAACACCATTTTAACCTGAAAAATCTATTAATTCTGTGCTGTTTACTTTAAGAAAATTATTAAAGACATTGTTTATGAATATGCTGACAAATGCATATAATTTAATTGAAAAAATAATAAAGAAAAAAGATTAAGGCAATTGTCATCATATACAAAGAGACAGAATTCTACTTCATTTCTTGGTAGTTTACAGTCAAGTGGATGTTGTTCTTTATTATTTTATGTAGACAGTAGATTTATGGTCAGAATTGGTAACACATTCACGATATCTTAACAGAGTGCACATGGCTAATGCTGGCTTTACTACTGAGTCAAGTCCTTCATCTATCTCTTTTCCGTTTAGAAGAAGTTGGGCACTTTTGTCTGTAATTTAGAACAAAAGAGAAAGAACCATCATTCTTGTGCAAAGATTTGTCTTCATTAGGATGTTACTCTGTTTGATATATCCTGTGTGTCTTTTTGGCCAGTTAGGTGAACACAAATCCTCATGGGTCAATAGATGGAAATCTTTAATATACAGTAAAGAACGTCATAGGTGAGTTGCCTTTTTTTTTTTTTTTTTTTTTTTGTACAATCATAGAATGGTTGCAGGGACACCTTCCACTAGATTAAGTTCCTCAAAACTGCACCCAGCCTGGCCTTGAACACTAACCACCTTCTCTGGGCAATCTCCCTTCTAGTTTAAAACCATTGATGGTACCTTTTCATATTACTATCTGCCCATGTAAAAAGTTGCTCTCCATCTTTTTTGTAAACCCCTTTTAAGTACTGAAGGGCCACAATGTAGCCTCTCCAGAGCCTTTTCTTCAGGCTGAACAACCCTATCTCTCACTCTTTCTTCATGGGAGAGGTGCTCCAGCTCTCTGATAATCTTCGTGGCCCTCCTCTGGACCTGTTCTAACAAGTCCATGTGTTTCTTGTGCTTGGGGCCCCAGACTTGGATGCAGTATTCCAGGTAGGGTTTCATGAGAGCAGAGCAGAGGGGAACAATCACCTCCTTCAAGCTGATGGCCATGCTGCTGTTGATACAGCCCAGGATGCAGTTGGCCTTCTAAGCTTTAGTCACATATTGTTGGCTCATGTCAAGCTTTTCATCCACCAGAACCCCAAAGTCCTTCTCCACAGAACTGTTTTCAATGAATTCTCCACCCAGTCATGTCTGAGATTGCCCTGACCCAGCTACAGCACCTCACACTTGGACCTCATTAGTTTCATATGGGCCCACTTTTCTAGCTTGTCCAGGTCACTTTGGATGGCATCCCTTGCTTCTGTTATACCAATAGCACCACTCAGCTTGGTGTCATCTGCAGACTTGCTGAAGGTACATTAGATCTCACTGTCTAAGTCATTGATAAAGATTTTAAACTGCACCTGTTCTAGGACAGACACGTGAGGGACACCACTTGTTACTGGTCCCCATCGAGCCATTGACCACAACACTCTGGATATGGTCATTCAGCCATTTTAGTACCCACTAAATAGTTCACACTTCAAATCCATCCCTCTTCAATTTGGAGATCAGGATGTCCTGTGGAACTGCATCAAAAACCTTACAGATGTCCAGGTAGATGACATTGGTCAGTCTTCCTCTGTCAACTGATGCAGGCACTTCATCATAGAAGTACCTTCCATAATCCATAGAGAGTAATAGACCTCTCTTAGAAGGCGGTTTATCCTGCCTGATCTAGAAATCTCTCTTACTGTAATGTGAATTGTCATATGAAAGAACATAGTTTTGTATTAACTATGGAGTTAATCTAGACAATTAGTTTAGATTTCAGAATTAATTTTTACATGATAGCAGACCCTTGCTTATAATATAGTCAAGGACTTCTGATCAAAGCTATTTTTTTTTATTTTTTTTATTTTTTTTCTGAAAATGTCTTCACACCAAATGATTATAAACTTTTCCTAGGCACAATTCAAACTTTAACTCTAATCTTAAGCCAACCAGATCTGTTCAGGCATTTATATTGCAGGCATTCAGTCATTCAGTAGCCTAAAGATAATTTTCTAGTGCCATTTGAGATGCCCCAGGGTTTTCATGTGTCTCAGATAGTGCTCTTGTACCTTATGTGTCATATCTGTCAGCTTTGTGTGGGTGTCTTGGACACTAAAGCATTGCAAATTGCACCATATGTTTGGGCAACTGAACTGAGACTGTGGGGTTGAAGTCAGCTCCAGATTAAGACATTTAAATTCAGATGCCCATGTGTAGGTATCTACATGTGAGTTAAGAGCATAAAGTCAATGAAAATTTAATCACTATACTGGAGTCTGAAAAGCTATTCAGCTGACCCACCGGCTTTTGCCAGACTTAGGATAAATTGAATTGCTCTAGACTCTACTTCCTATATTGACAAGAGACTTGAGGCCCATGGCTGGAAGCCAGGCAGAAAGCTTTAGAGCATCTCAGTCAGCACAAGAGGCTTACATGAGGACAAATGAACTGAAAGGCTCTACTGCTGTAACAGGAGTTTAGTCACTGTCTCACATGTAGACACCTACATGCAGGCATATTAAGTTACTAGTTTCCTCTCAAACAGTACCACATCCTAAATTTAGAGGAGAAAAATCCTGTGCTTGATATCTGAACACATGGTTACAGGCGCTAGATATGTTACTTTTCCCATGATGAACAGTGAATTGTATGTTCATAAGCATAATTTCAACAGATTCAAACAGGATGGGCCAGTAAATCACTGGCGGAACTGGAGTTTACATGACTCAAAGAACCTGACACAGACTTCTGAAATGGTAGACCAAAATCTAATAGACAACCACACAAGCAAAAATGACAGCGTGAAGCTGAAGGCAATTACTCACTTGAAAAAACGATATGAATTTAGTGACTGCACTTGATGAGGCAGACCCAGCAAAGTCTGTGAGCGACAGACAGATTGATGCAGATGAATGGTGTGATGACTCTGTTGCGAGGAAGTACTGAACAAAGAGATTAGGAGGTGGAGAAAGAAGCCAAGTAGAAATACATCAGAAAAAAAGTTATTTTAAAAAGGAGAAATGTGCCAATTCTAACACTGTGTGGGTTGAAGCAGCTCTGTGGACCAACTCTACAAAACAAGGAGTCATTTCTCATTTATAACCTCTAGCTCATACACTGCAAAAAATATTCCCTGTACCAAAATACATAGATCTCTGTGTTCATTGCCAAAGGTTCTGTTACTTGAGGAAATTTTGGCAAGGGAGATTGACAAATGCAATTAGTAAATATAGCATAGACTGGTTTATATCAAATATTTTGAGACATTTGCCCTTGAGGTTAATGGGGAGAGTCTTTTGGCTCCCATTAGTAAATCTGGCTGGGAAGAAGGAAGGAGGTGAAAATAATGCCAGTCCTTAGTAGCGACCCATTGGGAGTGCCGTATGCTCCATACCGTGAGCTGTCAGGGAACCTTTAATTCCAAAGAAATATGGATATTCATTTATGCCTTGCATGTGTCAGACACATTGGAGCTGACATTAAAAAATCAAGTTAGGCAAGTGCTGTAGTGTTACATCTTACATTTAAATTATTGTGCTGGCAATAATTTTTTATTTGAGCCTATTTGGGTGTGAAAAATGCCTGGCCAGAAAACAACTCTCCTATGTCAAGGCTCTATTAATAAAAGTAGATGGTATGGTGACTGAGACTGACAATTTCTTTTCTTTTCTTTTCTTTTCTTTTCTTTTCTTTTCTTTTCTTTTCTTTTCTTTTCTTTTCTTTTCTTTTCTTTTCTTTTCTTTTCTTTTCTTTTCTTTTCTTTTCTTTTCTTTTCTTTTCTTTTCTTTTCTTTTCTTTTCTTTTCTTTTCTTTTCTTTTCTTCCCTTCCCTTCCCTTCCCTTCCCTTCCCTTCCCTTCCCTTCCCTTCCCTTCCCTTCCCTTCCCTTCCCTTCCCTTCCCTTCCCTTCCCTTCCCTTCCCTTCCCTTCCCTTCCCTTCCCTTCCCTTCCCTTCCCTTCCCTTCCCTTCCCCTTCCCCTTCCCCTTCCCCTTCCCCTTCCCCTTCCCCTTCCCCTTCCCCTTCCCCTTCCCCTCCCCTTCCCCTTCCCCTTCCCCTTCCCCTTCCCCTTCCCCTTCCCCTTCCCCTTCCCCTTCCCCTTCCCCTTCCCCTTCCCCTTCCCCTTCCCCTTCCCCTTCCCCTTCCCCTTCCCCTTCCCCTTCCCCTTCCCCTTCCCCTTCCCCTTCCCCTTCCCCTTTCCTTTCTAGATTGGGGAGAGGGTGTCGGGGGAGAGAATGGTGATTAGTTCATAGTTCTTGCCAAGGAACCTGAGAGAAAACAAATGTTTTTAACAGGTAAAGTGGGGAATTAATTCACTGATGTGTGTTATATGATAGGATCATTATATCAGTACTGGCTGAAAGCATGGAGAATACCTTATTCATGCTTTGCTTCTGAATTGGCTCTGCTGGGAAAATGTTCATGAGAACTCTGCACACCTTTCTAATCTCTTTCCCATGAGTAGGATTGGACCAACACAGGGAAGGGGGGAAAAATTTTCATTGTGAAACCCAACTTGCATGTTCTCCACTGATGTGTAGAAGTCTGATTTTAAAGTAGTACCTCCAGTTCTAGGCTGAAATCACACCCACTTCACACCCTCTCTATGCCAAACTTTGTACAGGTGCACCTAATGAGCTACTCCAGCCTGCAAATTAGAAAGGCAAGGTTATTAAAGCAACTGTGAATTTTGGAAAACTGAGGTACAAAGAAATAATTCTCTTGAAAACACTTTAGCCTAAGACTGTGTCAAAGAAAACAAATAAACCCATATGTCATACTTCAGTCTAATCACTGAGATATCATAGAATCATAGAATCATAGAATATCCTGAGTTGGAAGGGACCCTTAAGGATCATCAAGTCCAACTCTTGACACCGCACAGGTCTACCCAAAAGTTCAGACCATGTGACTAAGCGCACAGTCCAATCTCTTCTTAAATTCAGTCAGGCTCGGTGCAGTGACCACTTCCCTGGGGAGCCTGTTCCAGTGTGCAACCACTCTCTCTGTGAAGAACTTCCTCCTGATGTCAAGCCTAAACTTCCCCTGCTTCAGCTTAACCCCGTTCCCGCGGGTCCTGTCACTAGTGTTAATGGAGAAAAGGTCTCCTGCCTCTCGACACCCCCTTACGAGGAAGTTGTAGACTGCGATGAGGTCTCCCCTCAGCCTCTTCTCCAGGCTGAACAGGCCCAGTGCCCTCAGCCGTTCCTCGTACGTCTTCCCCTCCAGGCCTTTCACCATCTTCGTAGCCCTCCTCTGGACACTCTCCAACAGTTTCATGTCCTTTTTATACTGTGGTGCCCAGAACTGCACACAGTACTCGAGGTGAGGCCGCACCAGCGCAGAGTAGAGCGGGACAATCACCTCCCTTGACCTACTAGCGATGCCGTGCTTGATGCACCCCAGGATACGGTTGGCCCTCCTGGCCGCCAGGGCACACTGCTGGCTCATATTGAACTTGCTGTCTACCACGACCCCCAGATCCCTCTCTTCTAGGCTGCTCTCCAGCGTCTCATCGCCCAGTCTGTACGTGCAGCCAGGGTTTCCCTGTCCCAGGTGCAGGACCCGGCACTTGCTCTTATTGAACTTCATGCGGTTGGCGATCGCCCAGCTCTCCAACCTATCCAGATCCCTCTGCAAGGCCTTTCCACCCTCAACAGAGTCCACAACTCCTCCAAGTTTGGTGTCATCGGCAAACTTGCTCAAAATACCTTCTATTCCTACATCCAGATCGTTTATAAAAATATTGAAAATACCGGCCCTAAAATGGAGCCTTGAGGGACCCCACTAGTGACCGCCCGCCAGTCTGACGCAGCGCCATTCACCATAACCCTTTGGGCCCTGCCCGTTAGCCAATTGCTCACCCATCGTATGATGTTTTTATTTAGCTGTATGGTGGACATTTTGTCCAGTAGGATCCTATGGGAGACCGTGTCAAAAGCCTTGCTGATGTCCAAAAAAATCACATCAGCTGGTTTCCCTTGGTCCACCATACGGGTGATCTTATCATAAAAGGAAATCAGGTTAGTTAGGCAGGACCTGCCCTTCTCAAACCCATATCTTCCTCATTAATACATAAAATGCATGCAATGGCAAATATGTATAAATAAAATATTGTCAGTCAGTCACAATTATCTTACACGATCTCCACAAGTCACTGCTACTCAGTTGTTGGCTAGCAAGTATCCCAATGAGAGATTAGTAGGACATTAGCTAGGTAAGAGTCAAAAGGAAATAGGTTAACTTAAACCATGTTTATATGTAATGCCACCATGTTTGCCTGATTAGACATTTTCAGATTGATTTTGGTTTGTGGTTTCTGTTTTTGTCACCAGGGGTGCATGCAGAGACTTATTTTTTTCCTTACTGCTGCCATGCCATTAACTAAAAGCCATTTTGAACCACTGCCAGGGCACACCTTCCTTTTGGGGTTTTGCAGTGTTACAGGATCATTCCTCACTGCAGACAACCAAACTGAGAGTAGCAGTACATAAGGGATGGCTTCCCACAAATATCTGCCATGCTCTGCAAAACTTTGCGCATGAAAATAGGCATGAAAATGGGTTTCTAATGGGCATAATTATGTCGGCAAGCTCTCCATCCACTTACCTTTCAGCAGTAAGAAAGTCCTTTGCTTAAATAGGTCATGTCGTTGTGGGGAAAGACTTGTTTACACAGGCAAAAGAGCTACATTTATTTTCCTGCCTAGCTATGTCAGTAACAGCTTTTCTACCTAAAAGGCTTTTGGGCTCCTATTGACCTAAAGGCTTGTGTGGACGAACTGAAGCCAAAGAAAAAGGATTATGAACAGCTAAGGGGTTAAAAAATCCCACAGAGCTAAACACCCTCCAGACTGTCTAGAACATAGCAGTTATGCATTTTCATGGTTTTATTCACCTGTTTGATTCTCTTCCCCCTACAGGCCTGCTAACTAGCGAGTCCAGCACACCTCATTAGTATTTATATTCTATTGAGTGCTTCATTAGCCTTGGCATTGTATTAATGGTAGCTAGGGGAAAATAACCCAGAAAGGGAAGCTTTGAAATGGAGACTACTTAGAATGTGATCAATCAGATAAATATATAATTTCATTTAAAAGACTGGAGGAAAAATTGAGCTTAATGCTACTCCCAATCAATATAAAACATTGAAATGAATGGAGATATCTTTGTTTTGCTGATGGAGTGATGATCATGCCCCTATCACCTTTTTGTTTTGCTGATGGATAGGATGTTAGATCACTACTCCGTTTGTTGACAGGAGCAGCTACTGGAACTTATGTTTTCCCTTGGCAGGTGCCTGTTCTTACAGGTGCTTGAGTGCATAGCCACGCTCCAGCCATGTGGAGACCAAGGAGGCTGTCATTTCCACCGATGGGCTGGGAAAAAGAGCAGAGGGTTGCCCAGACAGACTGCCCTGTGTAGTGCTGTGCATACTGACACATGCAAATCCTCCATATGTGTCTCCACACTCCACACAACCCTAGAAAAAATGGTGGCCACTCTTGGTGTGCTCCAAGAGAGGAAGTCTGTGTGTGTGGTGTGTGTGTTCTTATTGCATTGCTTCACTGCAGTATCCCATTACAGGACATGGGCTTTGTAATGAGAAAAGCTAGTGAATGTTCCAATTTGTCTGGTACTGTAACTACCTGTGTTTTCAGACCAAAATCTGAGGTGTTAGTCCCTGTTGCCAGAAAGAAAGGAGGGGAGGAGGTATGAGAGCACTGAAGTGGGACTTTGAAGCCTACAAGACTTTTCATATGTGATCCACTGTGAGACTGTGCGTTTTTTTTTCGTCTCTCTGAGTCAGTTTTTTCTCTTCCTCCTTCAGTCCTTTTCTAGAAGGCCTTTGGGAATTAAGGCTGCCTCTTTGTGTACGTTTATTATTATTATTTATTTTATTTTTTTAAATATATGTATGTAATGGTCTGATTGTGGTTAAAACTTTATGGTATACAAATCCTCAAGATGACTAATAATGATAAGAATTACAGGGTGCAAACAAGTAGCTACTGCGAAGACCTGCAGTTACCAATTAGTGACCACATTTATTCAAACATGAAATTTTCCTTGGTATTAGAATATGTCCTGGAATGTACTCATATATGTACTGATACTTTTATTTTCCCTTTGAAAGCTCAGCTAAATTCCAGTCAATACAGACTTCATAGATAGGCACACAGTGAGCATTTCACTTTTTGTTTTTTAATTATTTTATTATTTTAATAATTTTAATATAAATTATTTTGCTTTGCCCATGAAGGCAAAGTAGCATAGCTGGCTACTGTAAGGAATGTCTGAGAGTTACACAGACTGTTTTTTTAAAGAGCATTCCTCTTGTCAGTGGTATTGACATGGAATGGTATGTGTTTCAGCACTTAATTGCTGGCTTAATACGTTTTCAGTGTTCAGCACTCTGCAATTCTGAGATTACTTTCACTTCATCTGTGTAGAGGAAAAGAGGAACGTCAGAGACCACATGTGCTTCTTATACCCAATAATCACTGGAAGCTACCACACTCATGTCTGAAAAAAAGTGATGAGACATGAGACCGCTCTGTTTTCTCATCATGCCATGCCTTGAACTGACATGAAATCATGTGTTGTGTGTTCATGGGATATGCTGCAAAAGCAAAAAGGCTCCTGATCTATGCATTTCTTTATTGATTGTCCTGATGCTGGAAATGGAAAAAAGGGGATGTTTTACTTCCCCAGGATTCCTCTGGAGGAAGAATATAAAAAGCTCATGTTTCCCAGTTAAAGCTTGCTGTTTTCTAGGTGAAGATTTAACACTGGCTTTCTATTCATGTATACTTTATGGAAAGTACCTAGATGAATTCAGGATGATTGCCCTCCCCAAATGGGATATTCCTCATACAAGTTCAATTTGACCCTTGACATATTTTTGCAAGTCAAACAGAAATCACATTAAAACATATCCTCTGCAAGGCTGCCCTCTGCATAATGCAATCAATATTGGTTAATTAAAGGATGATACTATTGATTCTAATTAAGCAAAATTGCCTACCTCATTCATTTACAGTTCATATCTATTCCTAGAGACAAGATGATTTAGTACTCCTAATACTGCTTTCCATATACAAGAGAAACACAGTTATTCCAAAAAAAAAAAAAAACAACAAAACCAACCAAACAAAAAATGATCACAAGCTGCACTCAGTGTGTAGCATGTCTTTTTTTTTCTCTTGAAGAAAGGACAATTTGATTTGTATAAACATTATTTAAAAATAATAAATTATGTAAGTGGGCAATCTGAATGTGCAAACATAGGGTTTTAGAAAATTGAATTTTAAAACATTGGAATCATTAGATTACTGGAAAAGCTCTGCAGCTATTAATGGCACACTTTAATACAGCTTGGAGCTAATATTTTTCACTCCAAATAATCTGTCAGGAAATCGTTTCTGTGAGATATGTGCAAGTGTTGTAGGCTGAGGTGTGCTAAGGAGAAAACCTTATGAGCATATTTATCATTGCATTTGAAGAGACAAATCTTGGTTATATCATACAACATACAATCTAATATAAAGAGTGAAATTACTATTTATATTCATTTTTTTTTTCATAATAGGAACTGACAAGTAGCCAAGGATTAATGACCTTCAATTATCCAAAAAGCTAAATTTTAATTTTCATCAGGTTATAATATCAAGAGGCAGCAATAAACAGGAAATTTTTGTGTTAACCCCGAGAATTGGTATGACCTTAAGATGGCTTGCTTAATTATATTTTTATTTTATTTTATTTTATTTTATTTTATTTTATTTATTTATTTATTTTATTTTATTTTATTTTTTCCCTAGGAAGATCCATTAGAGAGTAATTAGAATATTACAGTATAGGTTGAAAAATATATTACCCGAGGCTCAGTGTATGATTTTGCAGAGGAGATATACTATGTATCAAAGAACTGGGAGAGTAATGGATTTGGAAGATATTAAGCATAGAGCATTTATGACAGAATTTAAAATGAAATAAAAATAAGCAAAAGCAATGAAAAGCCCACTGACATTTAATGAAAGCAACAAGGTTTGTAAGTGTCAGCTGGTGTACTTGATTTATTTCTGAGATAGACCTGATCTGATTTATTTTCCTAGTAACACCAGCAGATAGGCTTATAAGAACTGTGTTATCATCTACATGGAAAATTTCAGCAAAGCAAATGTGAAAATTCCCAACAGGGCTTTACTGATACATAATTTGGAGCAACACAGTTACAGAGGGGTGGGCAACGTTGTGACAAATAGTACAGCATAGATTGCTTAGGCAGATACCTTAAGTACTGAAAGCTTGCCAAAAATGCTGCTGCTGTGCCAGAGGAGATGGCATAAGTTGTTTTATACAAGTCTGCCTGACTGATTGGCTGTTTGAAATAAGCTTTGATCTTATAGCTAATTTTGCTTAGGGAGAAACTTGTAGACATGTGGCAGCCAATGAACTTTAAATGAATACTTTTCCTGGACCTGGCCATGCAAGTGTGGGATGTAAGTGACTTTAACAATCATACCCTCTTATCTAAAAAGAAAAACAAAACAAAACAACAACAACAAAAACAAACACGGACAAATAAAAAGCTGTGCAATACAGTTAGCATAATCCAACTCCATCTTTGTTGCAGAAACACAAGATCAGATATTGTATAGTTTCTCCTCAAGCCCTAAACCTGCAAGAGTGAATTTCAAAAATAGCCCACAGACATTGGAGGCACTCCAGTATCTTGAACACTGATCAATCTATTTATATGGCTGTTCCTGTTCTTTGGAAAGTTGACTGAATAGATTCAAGAGAAAACAAGGTTATGAATGATTAAGGATCCTTGTGCCCTCAAGCTGGAAAAAAAAAAAAAAAAAAAAAGTACTTTGTTAACATTAGCTCTATTTGAGAGTTCTGGCAGAGTAGTGAGGGTCTGTTTCCTGAGCAGGATTGATATTTGTCATCTGCACTGGGTTTAATAGATAAAATAAGCCAGATCTGGTTCAGCAGTACAGAGCAATCACAGACATATGACTTAACTCTTTCTCCCAGAAAGGGGTGATTTTGTCCAACTGTTCAAGTGAGTGGGACCAGTCACCAGGTTGATCTGTGCAGTATCTCACTGATCCGAGGGGTGGTTTGGGAATATGGACATTGGATACAACAATGCTAATGAGCTCACAGTTAGCCAGCATGGATGAGTGCTAGAGGTTGTGTGCTCATGCTGTTCACACTTTTTAACATAGGAATAACCAGGGTCACCATCATCTCCTCACAATTTTGTCATTTTATTAACTCAGGTGGAAAAGTGTTGCTTTTGTCTCTTGAAGTACCTTGGGTAGACCCAATGCTCAAAAGATAAAGGGAAGCCACGGGGAGCTATTATCACAAGATCAAGATAAGGTGCAAAGTACCTTGCTATGTTGCATCATATATCTGTGCATGTCTGTACTTACTTAATTATAGTCAAATTATGTCCCCAGATGCACATAACCGAGATGAGTATTTATCCAGGTACAGACCAGTACAGAAATTAAACTACTTGGTAATGAACAGAAGTATGATCCCTGTAGGAAGTAAGATCACTGGTTTGGAGAGATGTGAAGTAAACTCAAAGCCATTTGGCTGATGAAAATTTTTGCAGCATAATATATACCTTATCTCAATTTCTGTCTGTTCTTTGTTTGCTGCCCTTGTGTCTCCTGCATGCTGCAGCCAGCTATCTGATTACAGTGATGAAGAGAGCCGCGTTGCACTGAATTTCAGTTGTGCATTGATCTTGCCGGGAATTAGTAAAAAAAATCAATTGGAGCATCTTGGTCACTAGCCAAAAAAATAGGATGTAAGTGGCTCAGTTGCTGTATGATGGGTCAGCTTAACAGGTGCTATGGATAACTGACATGACAGAACATAATGGTTATTGTGGAGAGGCAGTAATAATATTGACAGGAACACAGAGGCATTTAGGAAAAAAAAAAAAAAAGCAAAGAAAAAAAGAAAAAAGCAGCAGATTGAGACATCTATGCTGTTGCCAGAGCCAAGTGATTTTTTAACACTTTCCCAGTGAGGGCCACTGCATCTTTGCCACTGGAAGGCTGGTCTGTAGAGTGAATAGATATCTGGTATGTTGTGTTTGATAAACTGCACCAAATGCTTACATGTAACCAGACTGACAAAATTAAAGGATAGTTTGGGTAGAAGTAACAAAATCCTTAGTGCTAAAAAAAAAATAAACAAAGCACCTGGGCTAGGAAAGAACTCGTTATATTTCTCATTAATTCAAAAATGTAGAACTCATTATTAACCTGCAGCTTCAATGTATCAAATCATTCTGCATTTTATACATGGGCTAACAGGCTTGGCTTGCCCCAACAAGCATGAAGAAAAAGGGAAAAACTGCCAAGGGCAATTTTATCCTCAATTCTCTGGAAAGCACAGATAATGTGCATGCCTAAAGCTTAATCAGGGAGACTGAGAGAGATCAGGCCCCAGACTTCCTTCCTTGCACAACTGCCTGTTTGTGCTGGGGAAGTGGGATGCATTATGTTCATTCCATCATGGCCTCACTCTGCCTTCTAGTACACTGGGCAGAACTGAGTCCTCATGTGTACAGTGTACAATACTGGGAAAGAGCTCTAAGAACTGTGAAGTACATCCACCCTTGCTGTATCCTTAAGCACAGAACAGCAAGGACAGGACAGGATATTTGAATCTTCTTCTTCTTCTTTTTTTTTTTTTTTTTTTCATTCTTGCATTTTTCTTTTTTTTTTTTTTTTTCCTTCTAATCTTCTTTATACATATATATATATTATTCCATTGTATGTATATATTTATTTATTTGGATCAACACATAAGGATAACCTGTGAAAAAATCTCTTTGCTTTCCATGTCCTCTGAGGCTTGCCTGGGCTCTTTGACCCCCAATTTTTTCAGCAATTTCCCAGTTTCTGTGGGTGATGCATTCTCCCTTGTGGCTGAATATGTCCTCTTCTGTATCTTTTCCATGCCTCACCCAGAGTCCCAGAGTCTTCTTCTGCCTCACCATCTTCAGGTGCTCTTTGGGAAGGTGTACCCTCCTCCTCTTTTTCTCCCGAAAGGTCTGCTCATGCTCCAGGGTAAAACAGCAAGGAAAATGAACATCTAAACTACACTGAGCAACAAAATGTTCCAAGCAAGCAAAACACACCCACTCTTTGTCACAATTCATGTATATATATGGTTGTGGAACTTATTCACAACATAAGAGAACAGATATTCCACCTCATCCCATATGGACTGGGTGTAGCTGCCTAGACAAAACTGTGTGGAAGTGTGTGTTGGTATCTACAGTGAAGTTCCTACTGACTGAAAAAAGGGAAACAACTCCTATTTTTAAAAACGGAAAAAGGAAGACCTGGGGAACTACAGGCCAGTCAGTCTCAGCTCTGTGCCTGGCAAGATCATGGAATGGATCTGCCTGGAAACTATGCTGAGAGGGGATCTGATCAACATACACAAATATTTCAAGGGAGGATGGGACCAGACTCTTTACAGTGGTGCTCAGAGACAAGAGAAGAGGCAATGGGTTCAACCTGAAACACAGGAGGTTCCATGTGAATACGAGAAAACATTTCTTTACTGTGAGGGTGGCAGAGCACTGGAACAGGTTGCCCAGAGAGGTTGTGGAGTCTCCTTCTTTGGAAATCTTCAAAACTTGCCTAGATGCCATCCTGTCCGATATGCATTATGTGATCCTGCTTGGCAGTGGGGTTGGACCAGAGGATCTCCAGAAGTCCCTTCCAACCTCAACCATTCTGTGATTCTGTGATTCTGTGATTCTGTGATACCTCTGTGCACTCTTGTTTCCCTTAGGAATCATGACTTGCTAGTGAGTGGGAATGGAATCCCATTTTGTAGACTTTTTTTTTTCTACGGAAAATAGAGGTCAAGATTTTAACTGTCGTTGATTTTATTTTATTTATTTATTTATTTTTAAGCAGGAACCTTTGTGTTATAATTGAAATGCACTGGGCCAAACTGATCTGTTGTATAACTCCCTAATGTCGGCAGAATTACACCAGGGAGGAAACTATCCTATTTTGTCCATCCGAGTGTTAAATTCCAGCCTGTTATGGTCTTTTTAGTTTGCAACAGGGTGATTTTCTCAGCAGTAGGCAGGAGATTATCTGCTTGGCTTTTCCAGAAACCTCTCTGAATTCCATGCAGTAGCTGATGACCTGAGTTATATTTCTAGACATGTTCTGTGTCAACAATTCCAAGGGCTGTGGAAAAACAAAACAAAACAAAACAAAGCAACCAATTTTTGTTTCTTTGTTTGTTTGCTTTGTATGGGATTCAGAATAGGATCTGAGTGTGATTTAGGCTTACATTTCACAGTATTCAAACAAGCAGCATTATACACCATGTTAAGATACCAATATGTTAATGCACTTTCTCTCATTTCCATACTCACATGTATCTTTTATCATCATTCATCCACACCTACTCTCTTTTTCCAGACCAATATTTTGGGAGGTAGGGGAGGACAGTGGCAATAGCAGGAGAGATAATGTTTTCCTTTCCTCAACTCTGTTGAAGTCGGTGACTGACCCGTGATTTCTCCTGGATTAGGACCTGTCGACATGCGTCCTTGTTTTACTCTCTTCAGCCACTAGATGTCTCTAATGCTGCAGAAAATTTCAGGGGAAAAAAAAAAAAAAAAAAAGTTATTTTGGCCCTGGTAAACAAGAGAAACAGAGTTGGAAGTCAACCTTTGCGGAAGCTACTTTGCCTCTGTGGTTCATTATCATTTTCTTTGCCTCTGTGGTGCATTATCATACTTCAGAAAGCCAATCCTCACCTTTACCTCATGATAGTCACATGCTTCTCTCCTCTTATTAACAAAGTCAAAAATTGAATGTACTAGGTTGTCAAGTCTCCTCCTTCTCTACTGAATTTCCATCTGGGAAATAGGTAGTCATTTCTCTCACCTGTTATATGCCTGTGCTTTTGAAATGGAGATTAGCTTTTACAAGGGATCTGAAGAGTCTGAGAAAGTGCAATGGACTGAAGAAAAGTAGATTTATGTTGTTCATAAATCAGCTCAGCATACATCATCCTCAGGGCAAATGCACAGGACACAGCATCCAAGAGCAGTTGGAGCTGTGGAATCAACAGCCTTTATAGTGTTTTCTTGGTCTTTTCTCTTTTGTCCCTTAACATTTAGAAAAACTTTGATAGCATACCAGCTGGAAGCAGATTAAAAACAAAACAGAACAACAACAACAACAACAACAAAAACAACAACAAAATAAAACAAAACAATAATACTGAACTCTTAAAAATATTGGCAGGAGAGGCAATTCTTTTCCTGTCCAAGCCCAGTTGCATCTCACTGATGTTAGCACAGAGCTATGATTGGATATAAAAGGCCTTGTATTTTAGGATCTCTGGAAAGTAAGCCATTTGCAAGCATGATCCTGAAGTTATTGCAAAAACTCAAGCTCATGGGACAAGGACAGGCTGGCCATGGGTAATAATGTTTATGTAACTCATGATTTGGTGTCAAAAAAGACATATTGGGGTGTTTTATAGAGGGAAGCACTCTTAAACTTAATGGGCTTCCGAACGTGAAGTTGTTTGGAAATTTTTCCTGTTTTGGCTTTCTGACTGTAAATTCCCTTAAGTTAATAAACCCTGGATTTTTGAATATCCTTACTTCAATGCATGGAGTAACTTTTAGAGACAGATCTATGACTTATTTCTGGGGATATATATATATATATATTTGGTAATTTCTTTTAAAAAAAATCAGTGCTCCTAGACTAAAGCATCTGAGTGATAGGCAATGAAAAAAAGAGCAGTTCTTTGCAACTTTTAGCTATGAAATGTCTGTGATTATCAACAGTAGGCATATATCTGACATCTTATACAATACTTTCCTAACCAGCGCCTGTGTCACATTTTATTTCCAATAGCTATGTAGTGATGTTTCCATCACTATTTCCAAAGTACTAATAAAAATAAAAGTTCATAACCCAAAACTCTTACTCAACCAGATTCAACAGTGACCTGCTAGATTAATGTCAACTGTTCTTCCTGTCTTTTACATAATTCACTGTATACAGTTCTGCCTCCCAAAGAGGTGCATTCAACTTTTTGCTACAGGAGATGGTTACATGAATATACTCCATCACCCAATTATCTATACATTTTTTCAAGATTTTATTTATTTATTTATTTATTTTCTGAGAACTTTGCAAAATCCTCCCATTTCTGGTTCAACATTTTTATCCTTGTTCCTTCTTTGGGTCTCCTTTTCTGTTTCTTTAGCAACAGCATGGCTCTTATAACCAACATACCTTTTCTGTTGCTATTCATTGTTGGGATACCTGTGCTTTGTGTCTCTCTATTTACTTTTATGCACAAATGAAGTACAATGGAGGTTCTCCTTGCAGAGAACTGTAGTTGGGATCACTTCCTGCCATTTTGATCCTGTGCCCTTATATTTCATATACCTGTGCCCTAATGTTTCATGCTGAATCACAGCTTGGAAGGCACAATGCATCACAAAAACATATTAATTTCTGAAAACAAATGTAAAAATATAGATCTATGGGCTTAGGCAGATATTATAGTATAAATGGATATCCCCAATGTTGATGAGAAGTAATACTCTGGGAAATATTCTGCTTATAAACAGAATAGATGAATACTTTTTTAAGTTTGACTACTTTTTGAAAGAGCCAAATTTATTAGGCCTGGGTAACAGAAGACTGAATCTCTTATACTGAGACAATGTATACACTGACTTGAGTTAGTTGTCCATACACAGGTATCTAGTGTGACTGGATATATTGGTTGGTAGATGTGATTCAGGACCTTTGTGAGACACCTGTCCTTTTGGCTAGCATCCAGGCAGCATACTTGAGTGCATCTCAAGCAATATTATACTGTGTAAGCAACTGCATCCAGCCAAAGATATCTAAAAAGAACGCTGCAAGTGGGATTAACCTGACCCACATTTAACCATCCAAAGCTATTTAGTCAGGGTTCAAAGTCACTGAAAAGGACCAAGACAAGGCAACCACCAGTACTCTGCTGCTGCTAATTTAACTACACCACCTCCTGTGATAATTGTCATGTGATGATGATAATCCCAACCACAATGTGTTTTCTCCTTATACAGAATTTGTTTTTAATCAACAGAAGGACACAAACAATGCTCTTTCATAGAATTTGATAAAGTTTTCACTCTGAATCTTGCAATCTTGTTCTGGTTTGCAAACAAATTCTTAAACAAATTTGTAAGCATCATTTTTTTTTTTTTAATTATTTTTTTCTAAGTAATATCAAGCTTGAGATCAAACTTCTTGGCTTTTCTCTTAATTTAAGAGAGTGCAATGAGCTAGAAAAGCAGCATGTTTCAGAAGAAGCAGATGCAATGGATCCAATCCTATGAACACAATTTTCTAAACATCTGCTGTGACTGTAAAGTACTAAAACCAAAAGACCAAGACATTAATGGCTCAGCACACTCAAGAACAGTGATTTGAATCTATAAAAGAGTTGTGTCAAATACATTTTCACAAAATAAGATTTGCTCAATGCAATAGACCTAGGATTTTTTAATTTTTATTTTTATTTCCCCCCCCAAAAAAAAAAATCTTTGGGGAAAGCTGAAGCAGGGTATAAAATTGACCTCATGCTTTGGCTTTGTGTGGGATACCTGTAGAAGAAATGAGTTTTAATTACACTTCTGTAGAGGTGGTGCTGATGGGGTTGTAAGCAAGAAGCCACAGGACATAAACCTGCATGCCCTGGAACTACTTGAGTTTCAGCAGCCAGACACTCTCATGGAGCATGGGGCTTACATCCAACACTTACTCCATGGTCTGCACTCTGTAAGTGACTATAGGAAATGACACAGCATCAGTATAGATAAGGTGATTTCGCCACCCAAAGGCACATGTGCTTCATCCAAGTGACATACCAATTTTCAGTTGCACTGCCTGGCAAGAAACATGTAAAGTGGTAGGGAAATTTCCCTTCTATACATTTTTCCCTATATCCTGTGTGGGGCTTGGCAAATCCCTTGTCTTTGGCATGTGTTCAGATAAAGAACTAAATTCCTCAATCTAAACTGTCAGACAGGCAGGACAGCAGCCTTGTTCTGTTGTTAATTATGTGCAAGACAACTTTCCCATGGCTCGCTCCAGTTTCCATATATGTTTCTGGTTAACTATGAAGACCTCTCTAACCACCATTTGTCCATAATAGATTATAACAAAGGAAGAACAACACCACAGGGAGATAAAAGACACAAGAAAGACTGTACTTGGGATTACATTAAGTGGGTTTGGGTCACAAATGTATATGAAGCAATGAGGGAGAGACTGCAGAATGGATTATTGCCCTCTTGATTTTAATAAAAACCAGTAACCTTCCTGTAATTTTGACCATATAATGTAATACTCCCCTTATATACTCCTGACACAATGGCAGAAATATTACCATTCTTCATTAATCTCAGTACAGATTTGGGAGTAATTCCTGTCTGCTGTGGACAATTTTATAGGGGTTCATTTGACCAGATGTACACACTTACATCAGAGCTAGTTATCTTGGCTTCCTCTGCACTCACTTCTGAATAACTGGAAATTATTGGGTGCGATTCATTTTGCCCTAAAACCAGTCAGATGCATCTCAGGTTACCAGGCTCTCTTTCTTCCCAGTGACTACAAAAAGAATTTACGGTGACTGTCTCACATGCTCACGACCGTCTTACCCTCACCTGTATGAGGGTAAGTGAGAGGGTTACTATTTTAAAAATTGATCAGGATGAGAGCTTAAGCAGCAATTTGTCTGTTTAGAAGTATGACAACATATATTTTGTGCAGTTGACAGACAGGAACAGATTTGTCCCTTGGAAGACAAAGCACTGGTGATTTAGAGATGATCCTTAGTTCAGAAAATGACCATAATTATTTTCCAAAAAAGAATGATAAATAACTAAATAATGTTTCTGATCATGTCAAAATCAAATATACATGTATATGGCTTAATATTTACATACCAATATTAGAATTTTTATAGTGTGTTTTTAATCTTTTCTGTGCAGACATCTCCATGATGCACCTTTCCTTCTCCATTTTGCCTGGAATGCCTTCTCTGTACTTCTTTGTCAGTTCAATTCCATACTTAGAAGTGACTTTGATAGAAAATACATAGAACCAAGATTTTTATTTTTATTACTATGGTACATTCCACAAAAGCTGACAAACTGCAGAAAAAATCCGGAAGTTGAGGTATAAAATTCACAATAAGTAATTTCCATGATTTCTGATGAAGAATATATATATATATATATATATATATATATATATATATATATGTATATATATATATATTATTTTTTTTTCTTCTCAAAATGAAGAGTGCTACAGTAAAGGCAACATTTACCTCATCAAACAAGTATTACTTTTTGAATCTTAAAATCCTGATTTTTTTATATGAATATTTTCACAATAGTGCCCATTTTTACAACTTATAGGCACTAAAAGTATTCTAGGTCTGTGCTTTGTTTTACCTTGCTTTGCCCTCCAAAAATGTTGGTCAAGTTGCTTTCCTCTGTTGCAACGGATTTGCTCCCAGCACGAGGCACAAGCAAGCAGGGGAAGAAAAGTGCAGAGGGGCAACAAATAATATTACCAGAATTTATTCAACATTGTTTTCAGGATAATGTTTCTTGCTCAAAGTGTCTGAATTGGCAGGTGATAAGAAAACTTGATGCAAGAGCAGGAGACAATAGCTTTGGGGAAACTACACAAATAAACATTTGTTTCAGAAAATACTTGCCTTAGGAATGGCTGTGGATTGGGACTAAATTTTTTGGGGGGGATTAAGAAAGATTTACAAAAATGTGTTTCATTATACTTCCTGCGCTCCCATTTATTTATTTATTTATTTATTTATTTATTTATTTATTATTTTTTTTGACAGTACTAGGATTTTATCAGAACAATACATTTTGTGGTACTAATTGGTTAGATTTAGGAGCATAATTTCCCCATTGTCCAAAATATTTGTCTGTAATCAGGCATAAAGGTAAAGAAATTATGGCATTTTCCAAGTCCATTTGTATCCTTAGGCAGCAAGGTGTCTGAAAGTATCCCTGAAATCATTGGATCACGACTTGACCAAATGTCTACTAAGCCGAAAGAAAAACATATATATATATATATATATATATATATATATATATATATTATTTTTTTAAAGCCCCCGTGCATCTGGGAAATGTTTTCGGGGGAAATTTCCCTCTCACAGTACTCAACTTCTCTTTTTTCTTCAGATTAGCCCACAAATCCTAATTTCATTTTGGCTCTGGAAAAATCAGCGTACAATGTTTCATTGATTCTTTCAACAGTCTTATATATAATGCTAGAATAATATCCTATAACAACCTTTAGTCTGCCATTTTTGGTTTGATTAACCTCTACCTAAATGATAACAAAGGTTGATACCAAAGGCAGCTTTAAAAGAATGAACATAAATACCTGTTTTTTGTCCATTCTCAGAAGATTATAGGTGATCTCAGTACGTTCTCATGAAATGAGCCTGCTGGCATTCAAGATGAAGACTCTAAAGATTTTTAAAATTAGTGTAAATGCTGTCTCCAATGGCCTGTTCAATAACCTTAAAAATTAAGCACAAGTAAGACTGAAGGAAGTCATAATAGGTGACTTGGTACATCCATTGTATTGCACTTCAGACAAGTGATTTCCTGATTTCCAGGTGCATTGCTTTATAACTGAATGACTGCTGAGAGCACAATCAGTGACAAATTTCAGCTTCTTTCTCTGTGTAACACAGTCAGTAACTAATAGTTGCACAAAATGGCAAGTCTTGCTGAGGAGTGTAAGCCACTGGGAGTGTTAAAGTAACCTTGTAGCTCTGATTAACAGGCTTACAGATGCTAGATTAATGAGTGGATCTGAAAAGTTTGCATCAGCATAAGCTCCACTCTTGCTGAAAGCAGTTAGCTTTGTTGCTAGCACATTGCAATAAAGGATGAGCAGAGCTGTAGCATGTGGAAGGGCATTTTGCAAAAAATTCCTATTCTAGATACTGAAATGTGTGATGTCTCCCTGCCCCTCCCCCCCCCCCCAAAAAAAAAACAAACAACCAACCAACCAACTAACCAAAAAACAACAACAAAACAAAACAAAAAAACCTCTCCAGACTGAGATAACTCCCCTTCTTCTGCTGCTCATTTTGGTCTCAGAAGTGCAATGTGCTGTCCTATTTGTATAGCTGTCTCATTTATGGATGCATTGTTGACAAGAACAACCTCACTAAAACAAGAAACTGAGCCAAAGATAATAGATTCTGTTTAACAGTGGCAAGTCTGGGAACTCCCTTTGCTCCATCTCCTTCTTTTCATGCCTGAAAACACCTTAGTAAATAAAAATGCTAGCTTTAAAAGGAGACAACATATCCTAAATACAGACACATTGGAAAAATGCAGAAAAAGGAGTTGATAGACAAGACTGATGAGAGGTGATAGCAGTTAGGACTGTGTAGGGTTGCATCAGAATTAATTTTGTTCTTGTCCACTTCAACATGCCATAGCAGGGCTCTCACCTGACCACATGCCAATTTTTTAACTTTGTTTTGTGCAGAGGCCAAGTGCCGTCTTACACTTACAGTTCAGTGGCTGATTAGCTCAGGCCAGACAATGGCAGCCAAATAATGGAGCACAAGCTTGATTATGGGGGTGCAATGTCCAACATAATGCCTACACATTGCCTAGCAAATAAAACTGTGTGTGAAACACCCTGATGACCTGTTTTCCTCTAAGCAGCTCATATGGTGGTGTGAAAGGGCATTTCACAGGCATCCAGGTCAGTGGTTTTGTTGGTTACTCAGATAAAATTTGGCATTGTTGCTTGTGCCAAGGTCCATTTACCTTTCTACACAGACAGCTTTGGCTGTCAGTTTACATGATATATTTAGCAACACATACTGTGAACTTGTTTCATCTTGAACAGTCAACTTGTTCCTTTGTGAAAAGAAAGATTTAATAAAAAAATAAATAATAATATAAAAAAATGGTACAGTTACGACAGCAATTTATTCCCTGTTCAAAGAGTAGATTTAGTGGCAAGCAGATAAGAGACTGCTGTCTCTAGGCTAATTTTGATTGGATTCATAGACGTTTTGCTGCCATTATTCACACTTTCTATGCTGAATAAGATTATGGCCTGTTACTGCTTGTATGTCATACTATGAAGTCCTTTTAACCACGCTGTGGTGTTGCAGTGCCAGCACTGCTTATTTATGTAAAGCTTCAGGACAAGGAGTCAGTGCTCTTTTTTTCATGCAGGATGAAAGGAAAGAGCATTACTGCCAGTGAGTGACTGCTCTGACTTTTGAAGGGTGCTTTGACCATTTGAGGTCAAAGAGACCTCAAATTGAAAGTAAATAAGAATTTCTTCTCTTTTCTAAGGGGAGTGGGGAAGCATAAACAGCAACAAGACAGCTCACCACCTATAAGACCAGCAGAAAAACCTCGTAACAGATACAAGGTCATGGTTCATGTTTACAGCAGCTCTTAGCAGCACCTGTCTCCCAGGGCTGCCTTTTCTCCTCTGGGATTCCCAAAAGTATCTATCTTTAGTGCCCCTGGGAACTCACAGTCTGATGCTCCACTGCAGATGTGTCTTGCAATGTCTGTCCAATCTGCCTTTTCCCAAGGAAATAGCCTCTTTACAAGTGAAAATGGAAATAATTCCCTGTCTTGACCTGGATTTTGAGATGCAGCAAGCACTTTCCCACTCCATGGTTGGAGACTAAAACTCCCCAGGCTTCCTGTTGTGAATTTGCTTCCCCTCCTGCAGGCCTGCATCAGCTTTACAGCAGTGGAGTTGCACCAGGGTAGAGGGAGGAATGAGAAAATGAGTGTTTCCAATAGCTTGCAGGCAGCACTTGCAGCTGACACACGCTTTGCCATCTGTGCGCTCACTGTTTACAGGACTGGCTGTGGCGAAATTATGATCAAAGAGCAGCTCAGTAATATTTTCTGTTGGTCAATTTTGTTCTAGAGTATCTGCCCCTAGGGTCGATTTGTGACTTCACCTGAACAAGTGAAGTCATTTCAGATTCTAATTTTATTTTCGCACTTTAAATCAGCAGTTGTAAATGGCACTCTTCAGTCTCGGAAGTACTTTAGCCCTGGAGCTGACAGTAGCCATCTAACAAATAATAATGTGAAGCAAAGTTCATGGGCAGAAATATTGCATTAAATAGGAAATTATTTCATATAATAATTGACATTTGAAAACCTGCGTCAGCTTGTATACATGTCAGACAATTTACCATCTGTGGATTAATCCCTCTGGTCTACAAAGGTACTTCTATATGTAGTTGTGGGAGAGAGTTTGTCTAATGCATTTGTTCTCCATCAACCATTATTTGCTCTTTTCATGTTACTCCTGTATAGATTTATCCAAGTACAAATGAAGGGGACATCTCTCAACAGTTCCCGCATTGGAAAATTTGTTACAATGGAGACATTGCTTGAGGGGATTTGGAGGGCTCAGCCTTTTTGTCACAAACTGTTCAGTTATTACCTTTTCAAAATCTACCTGTAATTACTGATTTTAATATATACGTTAATAAATAAATAAATAAACAAACTGTTATTCAATATTGGAAAAAATAGAAGATGCTACTGACCACTGCTAGAAACAGACTCCTGTAACTCCTTCTGTCTTTCAGTATGACTCAAACTGAGCAATTATTTATTGTTTTCCGTTTTGCTGCCAGACCTTGCAGTGCTCTTGCCAGGCCTTGCTGAGCTGGGTGGGAGCCACCTGGAGAACAGCAGGAAACAGCCCTGGAAACTGAACTGTCGGCACTCTCCTTGCTGGAACAGAGTAGCTTTAAGGAGTAGCTGCTTCTTTAAGTTCATTCTTGAAGGATAAAACTGAGATCCTGTCAACCTGACAGGATGCAGTGGCCCCTGAACAAAGAAGGCTTATTTTGGAACTGGTTGAGTTGCTCTTACACATCCTACAAGAAGCAAGTTAACAACGTCTGAAGACACAGAGGAGCCTCTGTGCCTGTTGAGTGAAAGCTCTCAAATAATTTTTTACTGCTTCCACATTACCCACAAATTTCAGATCTATACCAAAGTAATGGGAATCAATTTTTCTCAGGTATGTGCAAACAAACTTTGATAGCTGTGTGCAGTCCTAATAAAACTAGCCACTTTCTATTAATTGAAACCAATTTTCATAAAAAAAAAAGAAAAAAATAGAAAAAAAAAAAAGAAAGAAAAATAAAATGATGAAGCTTTGTCAACCATAAAAAATTTTGTCTCAGTTTTAGCAGCTTCAAATATAAAAAGAAGCAGAAGCCATTCAGAGAATTCTAAATCTTTTTGATTCCAGATGAAGTATTTTGCTTCAGACTTTCACTTTCAATCCAAAAGAAGTTAAATGTATGAATCTGTGATAAAACATCTCAATTTGGTATTGAATAAGTACTTTTTTGAATGTGCTATCCTAAATTAAAAAGAATAATAATAAATCCAGACAGATAAGAACATAAATTTAAATATATACATATATATATATGGCCACAGTCAGTGATTTGCATACAGCAGAGCACTGAAATTCTTTTTGAGAAAAATTCTTCCCTTTTGTGAAGTTACATGAGTCATCTGATTCCCTTGCCTCCTGTGGCTTCTTGGTGACAATCTTTCCAGAAGTTGTGCACCCAGTTACCTCTGTGACTTAAAGTGCAATCATGAGGTTCATTTTCTTTAGCAGTGAAGCTGCTTGTTCTTGCATAACAATTCAGTTCACTGCTATTTTAGCTGCCCTACTCTAATGGTTGATGGGATTGCACCATACACTCCTTTTGCTTACGGAATTCAACAGAATTGTGGTGATGGATGGTGAAAGGGGGACAGCAAAGACAGCATTTTGAGTGATTTAATGAGACAATAAGAAATACTAAAAAAAAAGTGTATAAACCATGTCTTTTTTTTTTTTTTGTAAAGTAAAACATGACACATTTTATGTGTTGCTGAGTATAATTGAGTCACAGAGCCTGAAAATAGTGTTTGGCATAGTTGTGTATTTATTAGTAGTTAGCTGAAATTACCAGGTGGCTGGTAGATTGCTGGTACTTACACTTCTGTAATAACATTGGAGTGTGCCTGAAGTGGATCTGGTAGGGGGAAGGAACACGAGATAATCTTTTTCCTTAAATCCTTCATTGGAGCTGAATAATCATGTAGCCAGTAACAAAAAACTCATGCAACCAGAGCTGGAGATGGAGCTGAAGAAGGATCCTGTACTCCACTGATCAGTGCAAATGCCTAGCTCCCTTTCCCAGGGCTGCATGTTAATCTTACATTAGACTTAGGAAAACCAGCTGAGAAAGCAGTCTCTGCCCATAGGCACAGAAGTGCTCTTGGATTCTGCTCCACCATGTAAACAGAGAAATTGTATAAGAGGAAAGGAGGAAAACAGGTACTGTTGTAAGTTAGGCAGTAGACCAGTGACAGGACTGGGAATAAAGCACAGATTTTCAGATTCCCAGGTCAGAGATAGAGATTTGTTCACAGGTGTTTTTTTTTTTTTGTTTGTTTGTTTGTTTGTTTTTGTTTTTGTTTTCCTTCTGATTAGCAGACTCCTGTGTGTTAAAATATCACCAGACCAGAGCAGCAATAGGAATCTCACTAACTATGCTTTACATCCATTTAGGTGGCTTTAATATCAGTGGGTAAAAAGGTCTATCTGAACTTCCATCTTGCCCTTATTTTTTTTGGCAGATATCCACAATGAAAGATTCTGAGCTGATGATTAAATTATTAAGAGATTTTATTCTGAAAGCCTTGATCTATTATTCAAAGACAGACATTGGCCTGAGGTTTATATGTAAGAACATCTGATTTTTTTTCTCGAATTATATGGCAGTATTTCAGGTTTCTAGAGCCAAAAGCCAAAGAACAACCCCATCCAACCTTATAATCACTTTGAAAGCTTAAATATTGAATGAACACATTTTGGATATGGCTAAAACCTATATTAATTTTATATCTTTTCATACAAGGGAGAATGCATGCATTAACAACTGTGAGTGACATTCCTGGGAGAATTCCTTTCAGTCATAACTCCTGGAACAAACCTTGCAAAATCCACTCCTTAGCATTAACCAACTCAAGGAAGGAGAAAAGAGAAATGGAAGTATAAAGATTTTTCTTGACAATCTTCATAATATTACTGTCACCTCCCAGATACTCCCCTTCCTGTACAGAGGCAGTCAAGAAGCAATAAGATTTTGGTGGAGGAGATGAACAGACATTATGTTGGAGAAGGTTGGTCTTTGATTTCCCTGTAGGCACAACAGATTTCTAAAATTTCAAAGTCCATGCCAGAGTTAATACTTGCAAAAGCACTACTAATTGATGCAGATGTCACTGGGGCCTGCAATGGGAATTTATCCAACTACAGCTCTGCTTCTGGAGGAGCTGGGGAGGAAATAAAGATCCTATAAAATGTAATTAATCAAGCCCTCAGTGATATAGACCTCAGAGATTGGTAGGTCTGTGAGATTGTCTCCCAAGGGAACCACTCAATGTTTCTTCCTCCAGTGGAATATTAAAAGGAAACACCTCTTGATTCTACCATTTTCTGTCTTCTCTTAGATCCCAGATTTTACTGCAGGACATATGTAGTGAAGAAGCCTAATCCTGAAGTGTAGCAGCCTGTAACAAAGCACATCAATGTTAAGCAAGAAATATCTTTACTAGTGCATGAAAAGATAGCATCTAATAAGCAGCTATTCAGTTGGAAAAAAAAAACAAAAAAAAAACAAACAAACCACTGGGACCTTCACTACCTCTCTTGTGAAACTTCACTACTCCTCTTCTGAAAAGGAAACGGGATTTTTATCTTGCTAAAAAGATCATTGGCTGTGTTTTATGGCTTAGAGGGTCTAGCATCTAACAGATAAATATGGTGATTCAGTGGCAATTCAGGAACACCAACCAATAAACACATCTGTCACTTTATTTGACAGCAGTCTGATCACCTAGACTAATCTTGGTTATCATCACTGAACTATTGATGGCTAAAGTCAAATAATACATGTCTTACCTTAAATATTTTATTTTCAAAGCATTCCATGGAATTTTGAATTCTTGTTTCCCTAAAGGCACAAGACAGAAATTCTGTTTCTACCCTCAGGCTCTTAAAAATTTTCAAGCTTTCTATTTTGGGTTCACTGCACTGAAAAACAGTTTCTTAATTAATCTTTTCATACTCAGGTTATGCACTTGAGATCCCACAGTGATAGGTGTAATATAACAAGAAAAAAAAAGTAATTCTTTTAATGAAGTGTGATAATTTGACACTAAACTGCAGAACATATCAGGAATTTTGGTGCAGTTTTTATTGGGACCAGGATTTCCATTTTTTAGATGTCCCTATTTCTGACAATGCATCAGATTCGTGAATAAATAAATAAATAAAGGTTACATCTAGACGATTCTGAACTTACTTGGAGCAAGGAAAGGACCTGACAGCAGGCTGTGGTTTAGCTTGCAGTATGTTTATACCACTTAATACCTTGTAGTATTCTAGAAAATAGAGTAGTACCTGGAAGATGAGAAGTGGACTCTCTGAAGTTGGTACAAAACTGAAAGGAGTGACTGATAAATCACATGGGTCTTCTGACATTCAGAGGGACCAAACAGGATGGAGTAACGCCCTGAGTAGCTGTGAAACAGCTTTGCAGAGAACATCCTTGGGGTCCCAGTGGACAGCATGAGCCTGCAGTGTATACTTGTACCAAACAATGTCAACAGCTTCCTGGGCTGCACTGGGTAGTCAGAAGGCCAAGGGAGGTGATCCTTCTCTGCACAGCCCTCTGGAGACACAGCTGGAGTGCTGTGTCCAGTTCTGGGGCTTCTCAGAGAGCAAGAAGCACAAGAGAGATGAAGACTCTCTGGAGTGAGCCTAGCATAGGACCATAAAGATGATATGGGACTGGAGCATCTTTCATATGAGGAGATGCTGGGTGTGTTCAGCATGGAGAATAGAAAGCTCAGGGGAATCTTAAAAATGCATATAAATAACTGATAGGGATAATGAGGAAGGATACAGATTTTTATCAGTCATTCCTACTGATAAAATGAGACAATGACCACAAATTTCAAAAATAGGAAGCTCTATCAAAATACAAGAAAACATGTTTTTACTGTGAAGGTGGTGAAACACTGGAACATGTTGCCCTGAGAAGTTGTGGATCTCATCTGTGGAGACAGTCAAAACCTGAGCGGACATAGTCTTGGGACACCTGATGCAGTTGGCCCCTCTGCAGAGGGGTGGACTAGATGGGGAGAGATGACAGTCCCTTCAAACCTAAATGATTGTGTGATTCTTTCTCATGTTAGTTTGCTTCAGGGAACCCTTTTGCCAGCCATATAGCTGAAACTGTGCCATGTGTTTGCTCTGTGCCCTGCAGTGTCTTCTGACATGCTTCAAATGTGCTTTGTGGTCTCAAACACTTCCATAATCTCCTTCCATAATCTTCCATAATATCAAAAAATAAGCCTGGTATCATTATTGAGAAGATGATCCTTGAAGTTACTGAATTGCACCTGGGGGACAATGCAGTCATTGGTCCCAGCTAACATGGGTTTATGAGGGGTAGGTCCTGCCTAACAAATTTGATTTCCTTTTATGATAAGAACACCCAGCTAGTTGATCAAGGGAAACCAGCTGATGTGATCTTTTTGGACTTCACCAAAGATTTTGACACGGTTCCCCATAGGATCCTACTGAACAAAATGTCCACCATACAACTTAACAAAAACATCATACGATGTTTTTGTTAACCAATTGGCTGATGGGCAGGGCTCAAAGGGTCGTGGTAAATGGGGCCACATCAGGCTGGCGTATGGTCACTAGTGGGGTCCCTCAAGGTTCCATTTTAGGGCCAGTCCTCTTCAGTATTTTTATAAATGATTTGGATGTAGGACTAGAAGGTGTTTTGAGCAAATTTGCTGACAACACCAGACTTGGAGGAGTTGTGGACTCGGATGAGGGTGGAAAGGCCTTGCAGAGAGATCTGGACAGATTGGAGAGCTGGGCAATCACCAGCCACATGAAGTTTAACAAAAGCCGGTGCTGGGTCCTGCACCTGGGACGGGGCAACCCTGGCTATACGTACGGCCTGGGTGATGAGACGCTGGAGAGCAGCCCCTCAGAGAGGGATCTGGGGGTTGTGATTGACAGTAAGTTGAATATGAGCCAGCAGTGTGCCCTGGCAGCCAAGAGGGCCAACCGTATCCTGGGGTGCATCAAACACAGCATCGCCAGTCAGTCGAGGGAAGTAATTGTCCTGCTCTACTCTGCACTGGTGCAGCCTCACCTCAAGTACTGTGTGCAGTTCTGGGCACCACAGTACAAAAAGGATGTGAAACTGTTGGAGAGTGTCCAGAGGAGGGTGAAAAAGATGGTGAAGGGCCTAGAGGGGAAGACGTATGACGAGCAGCTGAGGTCGCTGGGCCTGTTCAGCCTGGAGAAGAGGAGGCTGAGGGGAGACCTCATCGCAGTCTACAACTTCCTCGCGAGTGGGAGTGGAGAGCCAGGTGACCTATTCTCCGTAATCACCAGTGGTAGGTCCTGCGGGAACAGTGTTAAGATGAGGCACAGGAAGTTTAGGCTGGACATTAGGAAGAGGTTCTTCACCGAGAGGGTGCTTGCACACTGGAACAGAGTCCCCAGGGACATAGTCACTGCACCAAGCCTTTCTGAATTTAAAAAGCAATGGGACTGTGCACTTAGTCACATGGTCTAAACTTTTGTGAAGACCTGTTCAGTGCCAGGAGTTGGACTTGATGATCCTTGCGGGTCCCTTCCAACTCAGGATAATCTCCTGATTCTATGATTCTACAATTCTATGGTAATCTCCTACGGGTATAAGACCCACATCCTTGATTTCATGCTGTAAATATACTAGTCCAACAAGTTATAGCATTGTTCTTTCCTTATTTTGAGAACCTTCAACTGAAAACCAACAGCAAAGTAATAAGTATTTTTTAAACATAGTCAGGAGCTGGGCCAAATTCAGTGCTGTGGTGCACATTTCTTGTTCACTTGAACTCAAGAAAATTCTGAGGATTTTACAAGGTGGAAAAAAATAGTTGAAGCCACTACTCTAATGGACAGAAGTGTGAGGCCATGTTCTTTCCATCATGAGTTGTATAAAAGTCTCTCTGTTCTGGAATGGTTGCAGTACAGGTGTGTTATGAGGCATATGTGATTCTTCAGAGTTCACATTCTCCATTTGCATACAGGCCTTTACAGATCAGCTGGCTGAGAAAAGACATTTACTGTTGTACATGGAAGCTCAGATCTGCATGGTATGAGTGCAAATCCAGAGGAAGTTTCTTTAGGAAACAGTAATAGGAGAAAGATGGATTTGTTCTGGTGTGGGAGCACCATCACCATTCAGACTGACTTGGAACTATGACCTACAATTATGCCAGTAGCAGCTCTTGTCCTCTTTCAAGGGTGTTAAAAATTGACGCAAATATAAATTATATATGAGAGACAAGTGGAGTACCCCAGGTGTTCTTGGCAAATGATGCCATGAAAATTAAATAAAATAAAGCCCTTTTAGGATGATCTGAACAAGCAATTTTTCTTGTTTCATGCTGAAGCCACTTGCCCACCATCGCTGCCTCACTACAGATGAGGAAAGAGACATTTTGAGGGCTCTTGAGCTTTATGAATGGTCGCAGTGAATCAGCACAGAATGATTTAGCACAGGTGTTCCTGTAATTGGGCTGCACAGGAAAAATTCGTTGTTCGTTCAGCGATTCTCAATGTCACCTTTCCAGTACAAGTGAAAAGTCTGCTGACTGGCATGTCAATAAAATGCCTAAGTGTGGTGAATATACACAGCTTCAATGTTTCCCCTACTTTATATTTTTAAAGGATTATTTGTTAGATGCATTTATTTTCATCTCAATAAAAAGCATGTCACAGGTGGAATACTTTAAAAAGCCCCAACTAGGTCTGAAAAAGTTACTACTGAAGAAATTATGATCCTCATGTTCATTGTGAAAAGACACTGACCCTTTGCTTGTTCCCAGTGGCAATTCTCAGCACCTCGTCAAGCTTCATTAAAATCTTGTATGATTTCTAAGACTGAAATTCTAAGGCTAGTTTGAGGAAGAAAAAAAAAAAAAAAAAAGAGAGAAAAATGCAACAAGGTACCTGAAAAACAGATGAATGCATCCATCAGAGAGATGAATACATCCTCCTAGAGTGTTTGTTGTATGGGATATTTTTTTTTGACTATCAGAGTTGAGCAGATGTCTTTTCCTTTTTTTTTTTTTTTTTTTTTTTTTTCCACAGATTCTATGCAAAAACCAAAAGCAATGTCATGAATTAAATTTGGAAATGAAATGGAGCACTTATGCTCTGCAGGGCCTGGGAGAAACCCAGAACAGTTTCCACACGAGTTTCTTTGGCCTCTTTCAATCCCTGCATTAAAGTGTGACCATTCTTACATACTTTCTGTAATTAGAACATACTGTTTCTGTGCCAAGAGAGAGAGGGGTCTGTGAAAAACATTTCCCCTTAAGAATATTTCTCAGCTCCTTTTCAGCCTTAGCTCTTTATATGTCACATTGCCAAAACTAAAGAGAATTAGAGCTCCCTGTTAGTACATTAGTCCCTCAGTGTTTCATATGCTTGGAATACAATTTTTCTTTGTTGAATTTTCTCCCCAAAGCAATCAAAGGTCCAGGTAAATGAAGCCTTACAGAAGCGAGGTGCATGCCACTGCTTCAAAATCACACATTGAAATAGTTGAGCCTGGTAGTTCTTTGTTGCTTATTATTATTTTTTAAAATTGTTCCAAAGAACCTGCCACACTTAAAGAGCAGTTTCCAACCTATATTCAACCTCTGCAACTTCTGTCCTTTATCCACAAAGGAGATTCCAACCCTCTGAAGGATGAACCAGCCTAATCCAGAGCATCAACTTAAGGGTATGTTTGGGTACACGGTATCCCAAATGCTCTGGAGAGTTCACTGTGGCTGTAGTGAACTCATGCTGGCAGATTTGCTGTTTGAATGAAATAATTTTTGGCTGCTTAGGGTATAAATACCCAAATCCATAGTAAGTCCCAAGGCAAGAATTTGGCCCATTGCCCAGTTCCTCTTGTGGTAAATGACAATTTTACCCCCTTCGACAAGTAATAAGGAACTTCTCACAGCATCTTCCTGATGGCTTTTGGCACATACTGAGTATGTGATACAATTGGGACTAAAGTGTAAAACCCCGGGATTTCTATGCTACCTCCAAAATGCCAGGCTCATTGGGATGAGAACCAGTTGAGATTCAAGGGAGATAGTTGACTTGTCATACCGCTGGACTGGCTGATAGCAAGGTGTGTTGGAAAGAGGTAGGTAATTATCTGGGAAAGTGATACATTGATCCTGACCAAAACTGTGCCATGAACTGTGTAAAGAATTTATTTTTGGATATGAATTATCATTGGACAATTATGTGCAAAGACTTGATTTCATGCATAGATCCTAGTCAGTTTATTAATATAGATATTCTATGATTCTACAGTTCTATATAGACTCAGACAACATCTAATCCCACCTTGTAAGAAAGTTTGTGTGAAAGAGGCAAACTGCAAAAATGTGAGTTTTTGCACTTAACATAGTGATGAAATAAAAGACTTGGTTTAGTTTCCATGATAAGATTACAAAACAGTGAGATTTGTTTATGCAGTGACAGACACATATTAAGGTTCTCCTTTTGAAAGAAAATAAGTATTTTATTATTTCCTTCAAAGCAGAAAGGAAGAAGAAGAGACACATACAATATAGACGAATGGGAAATCTCTTTTCAAAACTGCCAGAAATGCATATCTATAACTTGTGAAATCCATATACTAAACAGAAGAACGTATGCTTTTCTTTCATGCAATAGAAGAAGACACCAAACAGTGTTTCTGTGACTTTCCTCATATTCTCATATGTAGAGTATTGCAGTAAGAATGGTTTGTTAACATCTTAAAATTCTTAGACATAGCAAAAGTTTGACCTGACCTCTTTGCTTCATCCTGCACATGCAAAAAACAGCCTTTGAAATGCTCCTTTTGTCTACTTGATTTCATTTATCCCTGAGTGGAAATTCTTAGTGTAGCTGTAAAGAGTACTCTGAGATACACAGGCTCCAGAAAAGGGATTTAGGATGTACAGAGGTCATTAGAAAAATAGCAGAGTTCCTTAAATCACTCTGTCAAGTTCAGGCCCAATACATTTTATTTTCTGTCCTTCACCAGCTGGCTGGTACAGACATCTCAGACTCTCCAGAGTCTACACTTCTTCACTAGCTATTTCAGTGTTGCATGCTAGGATCAAGGTTTCAAAATAAATCACATTTAGAAATCGTTCAGTAAAGTTCGCAGGTGTTTTGTAGTGGAGCTGTGGGATGAATTTCTATTGAGCTACTCAGACATTTGCATCCAAATAGCATTTTCTGTATATCCCTGCAAAGCAAGAGGCATTGCTCTTTCAAAAGTAGGAGGAGATTGCAATGCAGTTCTAAAAAAATCCTGTATTTCTATAATAAATGTATTTCCTGTAAGAAATGTTTTCCTGTATTTCCTGTAAGAAATACAGGTAGAAAAGTTTAAGAACAGTGGTGGAAGAAAAGATTGAATTTCCAGAGGTAACTAACAGGGATTTAGTTTGCATAACCAGTAATGAATGGAGGTATCTTCCAGTAAACCTAAATCCTTCCCATGTTTTGGGTTAGGCCCTGAACTGACCCAAGGTCCCCAAAAGAAATTTACTCCACCTGCTTTAATTAATCCTACAAGCAACTGCATTTACAAAGATTCTCCCTGCTTAGTCTGAAGTTCCCAGCTTCAGATGGCCACTGAAATGCAGAAGTGCTTGACGTGGAGAGAAAGGTGGAAGTCTATTTCTTCCATAAGAAGAAGAATCTTGGCAGATTGGGATTAGATTCCCAGTCTTTCCAGTGTTTACAGCCAAAGAGGAAGATCCATAATTTAGGAAGATCCAGTGCTCCTTAGCAATGTCTAAAATCCCTTTCAATTCTAAGCAATACCTTAAATCTCTGTTTTGGTATGGGATGAGGTGCTCGTGGTGGTGTCAGCTTCTTGCTGTTTATAAAAATAATATGCCTCAATTTGACAATGTTATTTTTAGGCATTTAACATGAAATGAGATGAATACTGTTCCAAGAAACCATGACTGAATAATCCCTCATCAAGATAAATTTGCACATTGGGGTTGAAGGAATATTTGCAAAGGAAATATTAATCCTAGAACCTCCTAAATTTTAAGTCTTTTAATTCACAGCCCTAACATTTACTAATATGCATATACTTCGTGCAGTTCCTTAATTTCCTTTAGAAAGCATTGTGTTATCATACTGCTGAGGAGATGAATGACTGCTTGAAAAACTCTTGTTTGGATCCTACATGAGGGTAGTGCCCAGCATGTGGAACTTCTAATGGCAGGAGGGAGCTGAGAGTGGTGGGAAGATAGTCATGGGAACTGCAATCTGCTAAGAATGCTGCTGTCAGACTGAAACAAAATCCAATTTGAAACATTTTTGGAGACTGAAACTCTTGGGTGGTTTACTTGTTGGTTTCCTGCTTCTTATTTTAAATAGCAGAAGCAAAAGGTGTGTCTTTGATGATAGGATTTTTGCCATCCCCCTCTGTCAAATTTCATGTTCTTAAGACATTAAGTCAAAGAGACAAAGTTCTAGAATTTAGTGAAATGGCTGCAGGATTAAAATAACAACAATAACAACAAAAACAAACATTTTTTATTTTAAACATGGGGATACTTTCCTTTTGGATGCTAAGCTGTGGCACAACCTTAGCAAGGAGAATTAAGCCTGGAGTGTTAAAATTTTGCAGTTACAAGACAACAAAACAGTCTTGTAAAGTAAAGTGTGAAAAAAAAATCTAATTCTAGACATTGTTGCCTGTGTTGCTTTTTATCCAGCTTTGATCTCCAAGCTTAAAGCACAGAGATGGTGCATTTAATTTGGGGTGATACTGTCTGCAGACTGTCTCTGACTGAATAAAACTCTGCAGAAGACTTGTCTCTATGTTTGTCACTTTTTCCCCATAGCATGAAGAATAACCCAATTTTAATGTTTGAAGTTACTTACACTGAAGTAAACTCAGACATTTCCCATCCAAATGCCAACCACATGCTCCCATATTCTGCTCTCCTTGTGTGCTTCTCTTTTTATGTTGTTTATACGTAAGAATATGCAGTAAATCAAATGGGTAAATTAAACACAATTAAGATTACACATATTTATCTAAATAAAAATATGTTCCTCTTCATTTTAACACGGTTCTTAAGAAAATGCTGTGAAAAAATTTACTACTGTAACAAGAACCAGAATAAAAAATTGACAGTCTTTAGTTCCATCAGTATCTTACCTTATTGTTGAGAAGAGCCTGCTCCTCCTGCCAAAGAAGACATCACACCTGAGAATATATATAAGTTCATCTGTTTTACAGGCTACTTTTCTAGGAAATTCGGCTGAGATGGCTGAATAAGTTGTTGTGTGTGCAGAATTCACAGGCAAATGGTGATTCTTCACAGGCGTGTTCAAAAACATCTGGTCTCACTGTCAGAAAAAAAAAAAAAGCAAAAAAAAAAAACACAACACAGCTTGCAGTTAAGAAGAACTAAGGATGTTTAAGCTGTTAACTCAAGAAATTTGAAAACAAGCTCTGGTTTATCTGAAGACTTGCAGAAAGGATATAAAATGAGAATGTGCTACTGACTTTCTTAGTAAACGACATTCTGTGTATGAAAGGGTGTTTAGGCAAGGGATCACGATAGCATGGGTGAATAGTCAGGAAAGGACTTACTGTATGAAAGGTACCAATGACAGATATAGCTAGAAATAAAAACAGACACCTGTCTTTAGGAACAATTGTCATTCACATCCAGTTAGCAAAATCATATAAACATGGTGGCCAACTTAATCTGTGCCATGGAACTTCAAAGCTCACAGCACTAAAAGAAGCCATGCTCTAATTTAAAAAGAAGTGGCTATACTGGAAGACTCTCTTGGTCTGATAGCAGCTCCAGTTCTTTCTGTAGTTGCTGTGAAGGCCTGTAAATTTGCCAAACCTCTTAATCAGTCATTTTATTGTAGAGACCACAGCTGCAGGATTTGTTTTTAAAAAAATGCATAAATAAATGTAATTATAAGACTTTAACTCAAACTGACTTATGCTCAGAATTGTATTTTCTGAAGTATAGTTTTGGTGTAAAAAAATGTATCCTCTTTTAGGTCTATAAATACTCATGGAGAATCCAGTATGTTAGGCACAAATAATTCAGACATCAAGTTCCCTTAGCAACAAGAAACCACCCAGAATTTCTTATGTTCACTGTGAAATCACAGCAGCTTCCAGGGAGGAGCAGCAGGGGCTGGGGCATCTTGGGAAGCTGCAAAGAAGATGCTGTCTTAAGTACTCTTTTCTGCTTGCCCAGTCCCACGATGCTAGGTGAAGAAGAAAAGTAACAACATTCAAAACTAAATGCAGCAATTATTGCATTGTCTACTGGGAATTTGGGTTCTACCTAAAGTTCAAAATGTTGAGCATATTTCACATTGCTGGTCTCAGCTTCATCATTTTATCATCTGTGTTTTTCTCTTCTTAGCACACAATTTGGAGCTGATGTCCCATCTCAAGAAGGGCTGGCTGGCTGGTCTTAACTGAAATTCAGGAATTTTCTTTTCTCCTGGCATCAGTCTTATCAGGCCTTCCTGATAAGCAGCAAGCTACTAATTTGACTGCATCATGAAACACAGAACCACAGAATCATGGAGTGGTTGAGGTTGTGTGAGAAAAATCTCAAATGATTTTCTTCAGACAGGATCTTCTGTGAAGCTATTTTATTCGCGATTGCAATGGTGGGCGTCCTGTCAATCAGGAGCACATTTTAGTAAACAAATCATAACCTTTTATTCCCTATTACTCGACACCTGATCACCTCCCCTGTTTCCTCATTGGCTGAGTACTGCAGGTTCACAAGCTACTTGAAGCACCTCTATACCATATATGCACAATTTTTCTTTTTTTTTTTAACCCTTTAATTTGTCCTTTTTTATGTTTGAGAACTTGTGGTCTTTGTTTTACTGTTCTCACACTGCTCATCCTGTTTTTATCAAGCTTCTACCTTATTTTGGAACAGCGAGGCCTTCTGCTGTCTACTTATCTACTTAGCATTTCTCCTGATTATCCACAACTATCTTGGAATACAGAAAAGTAATTCTCTACTGCAAAAACACAACTTAGTTTCTCACAGTTGGAAGGGGCCTCCAGAGATCATCCATCCCAGCACCCTGCTCTCAAACAGGGTTACCTAGAACATGTTGCACAGGATCACACCCAGGAGGATTTTGAGTATCTGCAGAGGAAGAGACTCCACAGCCTCTCTGGGCAACCTGTCACAACAATCCATCACCCTCACAGTAAAGTTTTTTCCTCATATTTCATATTTTTTTGAATAGATCAAGTGTGGGTGAGATTGATACAAAATATGGAAGATGTAGGGGGTGTTTGCTGTTCTTGATGATCTATGACCTGTGATGTAGACACATGGAAGAATTTGATCTTTTCTTTACATTTTAATTACAGGCTGTATGATTTATTTATCCATCAGCAGCCCTGCAGCATAGCAACACTTAATTGAACTTTAATGTTATTATCAAGACCTTTTGACTTTTTCCATCACTGTAGTAAAAGTATCAATTTACCATCAAACTGCTCTTCCAGAGTAGTTTATCTTTTGAACACAGTTCTACAGAAAGAAAGAAATAGTTCTACAAATGTATGTAGGTTACTAACTCCTATTTAGGCACCTAATTCCAGCTGAAGAGAGGAAGGCAAGAGGAAGTAGATGCTTAAATGTCATTCAAATATTTGGTTAAATAAGTTGGCTATGGTAAAAGAAAAAATCTGTTGCAGAATTGACCATTGAGCCCAGTTGTCATATACATAGAGCCTTACCCACTAGGCCATGATTTGATGACTGGATTTGGTGGAATCATACAATTGATTCAGGCTGGAAAAACTTCAGGAGGTCTCTAGCAGGTTGCTCACGACCTTATCCAGTCATGTCCTGAAGACCTCCGAGGCTAGAACCTCTCCAAGCAATTTCATCCAATGATTAATTTACCTCACATGGATTTTTCCCCCTACATCCTCCCCTGCTCTAGTTTATGACCATTGACTTTCATTCTCTGGCCATTCACCTGAACATGTTGCCTGGTTGCCTGGTTCTGTCTTCTCTGTAACCTCCTCTTCAGTACTGAAAGGCTGGTGGTAGGTTCTCCAAAAACCTTCTCAGTTCTGGGCTGACCAAACACAGCAGCTCCAGCCTCCACTCACAAGACAACTGTTCCAGCTTTCACAATCTCTGTAACCTCCCCTGAATTTCCTCCAGATTGCAAACATGTTTCTTCTACTGGATGTTTGACAACTGGATGGAGTATTCTGTATGTAGCCTAATGAGTGCTGAATAAAAGAAATACAATAACTTCCTTCAGTTCAATGGCTACACTTGTATTGATATACCCAGAGTGTTGCTAGCTTTCACAGATACAAGAACTGCATTCCTGACTCATGTTAATCCATAATCATCCAGGGCCCCATGCTCTATTAACCACCATAGGGCACAAGAACCCATCTGGAGTCCTCACAGAACAGCATTGAATTAACAGCAAATCTGTCTTAATAGTGGGTCTTTTTAACTTTTTTTTTATTATTATTTATTTGTTTATTTATTTGAGTTGAGTAGATCCCATCACCCGGTGGGGTTTATTAGCTTGTGTTTACCATAAGGAAGTCTTGGAAGTCTTGGCAGTTTGAGGGAATAAATTGGTTTATCCATTTCTCAGGTTCTGTTTTGGAAGGGAGTGTGGTAATTGCTAGCTGCAAACATGGACAATGAGGGGAAACAGAAAAAACAAACAGTCTCTAGTTTGCTTCATAGTGGAGAAGGTCTAGATTGATAAACGCAATGATTGGACTAAGCCAATGCCCATATCCACTATTCTTTTTCAGTGCTTTCTGAATAATTTGGACTCTTGATTCTCACTGCAGGTGAGCAACTGGCAGGGTGGATCAAATTTTTATTTACAGACATGCTTCCCTGCTCTCCCTCCAGGACCTCTCCATGACTGGCTGCTCTTGTCTGCATGCCCATTTTTCTGGTGTGCCTGGAGGTGAATGGAGACCCCAACTGCGGGACTGTTTCACTATGTTTATGTTATAAATCAGTGGAGCTTGGGTGATTGGCTGTCAAATTCTGCTAGTGATGATGACTACACCATATTGAGAGGAGCTTAATATCTTTACCGAGTGGCTGAGGAAGTATCTTGACCTTTTGTTAGTAACAAATTAGATACATGGTGTGTTAGGGGGGTTCCAACTGTCTTATCCTTTCTTCCTTTCTTTTCCTTTTTGTCTCTCTCTCTTTCTCTCCCCCCTCCTCTCTTTACCCCTCTCCCCCTCCACTTCTTTTCTAACATTATTAACTCCTATTATTAAATATACCTTTCTTCAATTGATTTCTATTTTGACTTGCTTGTGGGCAAGGAGAAAACATTAGGGAAGTCAAAAGACAACATGTAAACTGGTAGATGAATTAGATGAATTTGGGATTTTCCTGGCAGCCTTTACTATGTCTGCCTAGGAATCCCTGAGATGGAATAAAAATGTTTAAATGAAATACAGTTGTGCCCATCCTGCAGGAAATCAAGACGTGTGTATGGGGAATTAGCCAAAGGTTACTATCCATAGCTAATGCACTTAAGGAGATCTCAGCTTTCCCTAAGGATTAGAAGCAGGTTTCATTTGAATTGGTCTGTGAAAAAACAAAGGAAGAGTCTTCCATGGGTGAAATCAGTCTCCTTCCCTGTGTCTATAGTAGCAGAGAAGAGCCTGTAGTTTCCCTTGGGTGAAATGATTTTAATTCCCAGCAGACTGCCTGGTCCTCTCAAGAATCTTTATCAAAGCAGCTGTAACTGTTGTTTACTTAAACGGGAAGATGGTGAGAGTAGACTACCAGACCTCAAGCTATACCTGTCATTACTAGTAATAGGTTGACTCTAAGAAAAAGTGAATCCTCATTCATTAATGCTGTTTTACTCAAGACTAACTCTAGTGAGATCAATATATTGCTAAAGTGATCTCATCTGCATTCTAACCCATGTCTCCTTTTGATTTGAGGCTGGTTGTTCCTATATTGTGATTTAGGGAGTATGCTTATCCTGTCTCACTCAAAACAACTAAGGATTGGAATTATCCTTAATTTTCAGATATACACGTTGCTGATAAAGATGGCATGTTTCTCAGGAAGTGTTATGGAGAGTTGAAAAGCAAATCCTCATCAAATTATTTCTCCCATGCAAAAACAAAAACTTGGCAAAAGTGACTAAAATTTTCATATTCACTTTTTATTCCTTTTTCAACAAAGAAATTTGAGTTTTCTATAATATAATATTCAAAAATGAGTATTTTTTTTTCTTTACTTTAAATTTAAACAAATTTTAGGGAAGTTTTTAACTTTTTTCATTTAACTTTTTTCTATGAAACTCTAGTATCTGTTTTTCCAATTAATATTCTTCAAGGTGCTCCCTTGCTCCAAGGTCTGTATCCCAGCTGGCTTTGGAATAAAATCCTAGACTAATATTCTTCCATAAAAGACTGTAATATTTTTCATCAGCTGTCATGGAGAAGCAAAACTGTTTTATGAAGGTAATTCTCTCCTTTTAACTGTGTTGGCACTTAGGTTATCTCTACAACTAACAGAAACAACTCTTATGATGAGAAAAGCATTTATATCAATGATGAGACTTGCCAGAACTTTTCCAGTTTACTAGAAGGTCAAAAGATGAGTTTTGCATATTTTTTTTTTCCTATTACTTTTAATTTCTGCATTAATCTTTCCCAGATAAATAATGAGCTTTAATTATAACCTGAGACTGAGTAGTGATATGACACCTACTGAGAGTGCTACAAACATTTTCAATATTTCATGTGGAGGATTTATTTAAAAGCTTAGCTATGTCAATAGAGAGTACCTGCCATACCTGACTGACTTGTTGGGAAATCTGACAGTGATGCTGGTGCCTCCAACTCCTGCTTTTAATCCTCTACAAAACGTGGAGAAGACGTTGATTGTCACATTTACAAAATAAAGTATCCCACCATTATGAATGTTCGACAGGTAAAGAATACACTGGGAATAAAAATCCGTGATGGTATTTGAAATATAACAGGTTGGATCCTCAGCACCTGGCAATAGACTTCAGTGAAGTTACACCCACTTGTACCTGCTTTTTTTTTTCTTTCTTTTTTTTTTTTTTCTTTTCACTACAGTATAGTTTTTATCTAAAAAGTCATCTCTAAGATTCCTACTGTGTGCTTTTTCTTTAATCTCCAGAGATCATTCAATGTTTATTAGAAACTGTCATGCCAGATTAAATTCTTGGTCCTAATAGATCTTTGTTGTGTTTCTGACCATCATGAACACCTGGCTCTAAAAAGGAATATTCTCTAATAAATATCTGAGGTATTAGGGAATAATTTGAAATGTGTAGGGATAAGTGGATACTCTTTTACTGACCACAACAGTTGAATTGTTTACATCTTGAAATGAACTTTTATCTACTTTGTTACACAGGGTTGAATAACAGTGCATGCCATTATTAAGCGTTAACTTATCCAGCCTTAAAAAATCTGGACACAGTTCTTGAGTTAATGATCTCTGGTGGCAGCAAATTCCAGAAGGAGGCTGTAGGCTGCATATAGTATTTATTTTTTCTGTTTCTTCTGTGTGTACAGCCCTGTCAGTGTAGTCTTCTCTCCTTCTGTCTTTTTGCTATTGAACACAGTGAAGAGGAGAAACTGTTTAGCGTATATGACCTCCATATCTCAATATCCTCCCTTCCTTTAGTGTCCTCCTCTCCAGGCAAATATGTTTAAGCCACTCTGGCTTTACTAATCTCATCCCAAACATTTTTACTATTTTTATTACCCACATGGCTCCTTATGATCTTTTCTGTTTGGTTTCTAGGGGTTTAAGACACTGTGGGATTACAGGAGTAATCTCACCAGCTCAGCCTTCTTCAAAATTACTTTTTAGTCGTGTTCTATTAGCTGCCAACTGCATTGCAGGTTTTCAGAGGATCTGCTTTCATCAGAGCCTCTCAGAAAGACCTCATCAGAGCTCACTCCAGTCCTAACCCTGTGGTGCTTAGTGCCGCCAAAAGATGGGTACACCCCAGGAGTCCAGGAATGTCAAACCCCATACAAAAAGGCAGATAATTATTATTTAAAATGAAATATCTGCACAGATGCCTTTTAATCTCTCATTTTTATCTTTTTAAATCTAAGGCAACAATTTCAACTGACAGCTCAGTTTCAACTAACAGTTCTGGTTATTTACAAAAAGGGATCTTGGTGTTGTTCCCATTAGATGTGTTCTTTCCAACACCTAGACTCAATGGCTAAGATGGCAATGATTTATTTAACGTGACGGGATATAATAGAAAGATAGAAGGGGCACACACTGAGAACCCAGATGAACCTAATTTATTAGTATTGAGAAAATTGATGGGAAATATCTCAAATCTTCCAATTTTAAAGGCTCTTGCTTTCCACAACCAAGATATCTTATTGAAGACATCCTAATCTTTGTCACTGTTACAAAGTTTGCTTTCTTGATTTCAGAAGAACTACAGAGATTATCCAGCTGGGGTGTTGTAGCTGGCAGTCAAGTTTTACCTGCTCAGCTGGAAGAATTGGGTGTCCAACTGCCAAAATCTTAGGGGAGAAGACCAGGCTGGTACTTGCCAGGTTCATAGCTCTTTTCCTGTATGTTATTTAGCTCTGTCTCGTTTTGCTGAATGGCTAAAGCATTGGTATTTGATCTCATCATGAACTCTCAGAAAACTTGTGACCACCTTGCTCTGCTTGCTCTGTTGGTACCAGTAATTCTGTTATTACACGGGCATGAGGTGAATCAGCTAATCTGAAAGGTGCTTCTGCTTAAGGCCCGAAGAACTCAAGGCTTCTCCAAGAAAGCTTTTGGCAGCATTCAGACTGCAAAGGCTGGTGCTGTTGCACAGAAGGATTTGTTTGAAAGGTGGCGTCTCTTTTTCTTTTACAAGCCAGGGGAGGCTAATTCATCTTGGCTTACTGCAGCCCTCTGTGCCGTCTGTGCTGCCTGCATTTTAAGCACTTGGTTTTATAGCTCCTTCTTCCATTTCAGAGTTTACTTGTACTTCTGCTTGGGAAGATTTTCTATTCCTTTTTTCACCCTTGTGCACTTGAAAGAGCCTTTCTATAAAGCCAGAGTAGGGGTCATCTGAGATTTCAATCAGGCTTTCAGGTTTCCAAGGCCAAATAAGACTTGTCATTAGATGAGATATGACCAAAGTTTGGCACATTATTACCATTCAGTCATCTGGTCTAAGTCAGAGTGAGTGTCATTGTGAAGATTGTAGTGGCACCCAAGTCAGCCAAGTCTCTAAGATAGCCTCATCTGAACTGGTTTTCCTTCATAGTAGGCCTCCCAATGAAGACAAAATGATTTTTTAAACATAAAATGTTAGTATGATTGCAGTATATTTATTTAACCTTTCACATAAAGATCAAAATGATTAGCTAAGAAGAATAAATATAAAAGGGGTGTAAAAAAGCCTACCTTAACCACTTGGTACTTGCTTTCTGAGTTACAGTAAATATTTCGGCCTCCTCTGGTCTGTAGAAAAGTGTATTTTTATCATCATGGATGCCAAGATATGTCTGCGTCTTTCTCCTCTCTGACACTTCTCCATCTATCTTGAACAGCTGATTAACCACTCCTTGTAGTAGAAGAAACAAACAAACAAACAAACAAACAAAAAAAAAAAACACTTTTCTTTGGCATGTTCTGGTTCTCCAAATAAAAGGAATGATCTCCTTCTCAGAATTTCCTACCTGATCCACTCCTTCTCAACAACAGAAGAGTTCATAAACAGATAAGATGGGTATTATCTACCACATAACCTTTTAACATTTTTATCTTTGACTTAACAGTTAGATTATATAGGTTGCTTTGCTTTCTGGAGTCTAATATGAGATCATCTCAATGCAGTTTTATTTTTGTCAGTGTTCTTTTGTCTATGTTCTTCCTTGTTTTCTTCAGCTTTCATTTCATTTACAAGTCCATCCACAGAGAAGAACTTGTATCTTGCTATTAGTTCCTCAGCAGTTCCTTCAGCTATAGGGTTAAGGACCCATTCCACTGATTTAAATCTGTCTTATTTTAATACAGGGTAGTCTTTGAAAGACAAAGTGAATTATAAAGTATAAGTGAAATGAAAGTCAACAAGATTCCCAATCAGGGAAGAGGCCCTGGAAGTAAAAAAAAATAATAATAATAAAATAAATGCAAAGATACAATGAATATGAATTACTCAAATAAAGCTTGAGATATGGACTACGTAATATTTTCTAGGATGTCAGTAGTAGTCCTTTTACAGATGACCAGTAGCTGATATCTATTTTGGATGTGTGACCTCAGATCTAATCTAACAGCTATACTTCAACTGATGTGTTTCAGGTGTCAGCACCCATATGAAAGAATGCATAAAAAAGGTAAACCCAGAGAAAACAAGGTGAGAGATGGACTCTCACAAATATATTTCATGAGCTTCCTAGTTTTTCTCAGAACATTTCTCAACCCAGGATTTTGATCACGAATGTTCTACTTAACTTTGTTATTCAGGCTGCAGACAGAAAAGGTGACTTTATAAACTACTTCTTTGCAATCATAATTGTGATTTTGTGCTATTCCTAATTTTAAAGGCTAAACAAGGTATTTGGTTCTGTAGCTCCCCGAAGTGATTAATTATCAATGAAATTTTATAGAATGTCTGTCAAAAGCTGGAGGCTGAGCTTTAGGCATAACATGTTCCTCATTTCTTCAAAAGAAACATGGATAGAAGCAGATTTTAAGTTTTAGCTTGTAGAAGGTAATTCGGAGATGACTTTTAACATTGTCAAGCACAAAACTGTACTGAAGTCAATGGATATGAGGAGAAAATTTGTCTAGTTAAGTAGATATTGTGCCATGAACTTCTAGAAGGAATCAGAGCTTCTTAATAAATAAATAAAAATGTGGCTCTTTAAAAGTTGCATAAATCCATTCTTTCTGTCTTTTCCTGGTTCACTTCTCTAACTCTTCAAACTAAGAAAACGACTCTTAGCAGTTTGTCAATCTGGTCACAGGAATTTTTGTAAGCTGGCAAGTATGAATGAATAATAAATCAGACAGAACAATGTTCCTCTTAGAGCTACAGGAATCACTCAGCATGCTTCTTTTTACTCCATTAACTAAGCTTTAAAGCCTAAAATGCCAGTTCATGATGCTCTCAGAGAAGTAGCCTGACACTCTTGCATACAGTGTCTCCAGGAACTAGTGAGGTCCTAGTAAGGACATGCTTGCTAGATAGGCTTGTGTGCAAGTAGAACGCTCTGCAGTATAAAATAAGACACAATCCAATTCCAGCAACTTCAACTGGCTTTTGGAATGCAAATTTCAACTGTCAAGTCTTAATTAAAAACTACCAGTCAGCACTATTTTAAAAAGTGGAAGAGAACTAAGTGGTAGGTTGTTGCTGAAATTGTGCAAGTTCCATACTAAAAGCAGTAGGTAAGGTGACAGGTATATAATTATCATCACATCAAGTGAAGGACAAGAAACAGTCTACAGTTCCTGAAGAGGTGGGGCTTCAGCAGTCTTCAGTGTGGCAAGGGGTTCTTCAGCTAATTTGTCACTCCATTTATTTCAAATGAGAATCTCCTTTTATGCCAAGCCTCTCTGAACCTTCAGAAGTGGTGACATGTGCCAGGCTTAGTTCTTAGATAAAGGGGTTAGCATTAACACAAGTGCTTGTGTTTTGTGCATCAATTACAGATAAGTCTGAGGCATAACGTAGTATTCAGGTGTTTGGTAGTTTCTGTTCAACAGCAGATCACAGCTATACTGTAATCCCTAATTCAACTGAGAATCAGCAAGAGAATGGATCAAAGCCAGTTGATTGGCTGAAGGCAAAAACCTTCATTATCTCTTAGAGGTTTTAAATAAGTGAATCAGATCTCTGTATGTTATGAAAATGTGAAAGTTCTGGGTTAGAAATCATTTTTGCTACCTAGGAAGCAACAACTCAGAAATAGCGTCAGGACTCCTTAAGACTATCATAACAGTGCTACAAGCCTTAACAACACCATCCTCTTGTCCATAGCTACACAAAAAGTGACTTTCTGCTTTGTTCTAGTTGAACATATTAGGGTGGGTTTGCCCAGGTTTTACACGACTGATCCTCTAAACTTCACTTCTTACTGCAGCTGCTATATAAGTGCTCTGAGGGGTAGCAATGGCCTTGTGTTCTACACCTCAAATTCATGTTTCCAGTCTGTTCTCCCTTGTGTGCCTGTTTGCATGGCATTGTGGTGTCAGTGTGTTTCCAGAATATTAAGAAACCTTACAAAGAAATGTCACTGGCAATTGTTTGGAAATATTTTAATAAAACAGAGTCAGTTCAGACTTTGAGTTTTCTGTTTTTGTCAGCTTAAGTCTGAGTGAGAAAAAAAAAAAAAAAGTAATAGTTTTTCTATTTAACCTGAGAATTTTGCTTAGAAGGGTTAACAATCAAAGCTCAATTTTAGAAATAGCATGATATTAAATGAACTATCCTCCTCTCCTCTTGGTTAGAAAATGTTAACATTTAAATCTTTACAGATTTGGGATATCCAGTCTCCTGGATAATGTATTATCAGTAATAAAGAAGAATAGTATATTAACTACCCAGATGCCTATAAAAAAATAAATCTGTTTAGTAATTTTCCACATTTCATGTAATCTACACCTGACAAGAAACTTGAGCAATTATTCATAAATAAAAGTGGCATTATGTTACTTAGTTATTGCTGGGGCCTTGAGGGTCCTGCCAAGCTTTAACATCTCTGCCTTCCTCCCCCTCTCTCCCAGACCTTCTCTCTCCTCACCTATGGCCCAGGATCCCATTTCAACCCCTGGGGCTCTCAATACCTGCTCTAGCGAGGCTGCAGCAGAGATGGATTCCCCATCCTGCCAGTCCCATCCACAGGACAATATCTCTGTCCCCATGGCATGCCCCCATCCCCATGACCTTGCCTGGCCATCTCAGGGCTATGTTTGACCTAGTTCCCCTCACCAGGTCTGAGCCTGCCTCCCTGTTGCCCTCGTCCTTGTTGCTGCACAGCCTCTGGGGTTGTTCTCTGGGGTTGTTCCTTTACCCTTTGGTGCACTTGGCCCCCGGAACCCTCTCAGGATATTTGGGCACCTTCTCCCCTCTACGGTTTTCACCTTTCAGATAAAAATTGATTCCTCAGAGGACTTTCTGACCAATGAGTCAGGCAGCACCACTGAGGAAAGTGTTCAACAGGAGGGTTTCCAGCTCCCCATTCTGTAGGGAGCAGATGGCTTCTGGTTCCCTGATGATTATAGTGTAACACCAATGCTCCAATCTTTAATTAAGTTTAATTCAATTTTCTATGTGTTCAAATTGTACCGGGAGCAAAAAAAGAAGCAGATAAAATGAAGGCTACTGCAATTCCTTTCTCCTCATATTATTTTTACTTACTCCAAGATCTTTGAGAGATTGAAGATGGTGTTTAAGATTAAATAAAACTTTTTGGATTGAATTAATGTTGCCTCTTCTTTCATGTAAGTTTGGACTGTTTATGACTGTTTACCACTGTTTGTGACTGTATATCTTGCTGCTGTCAATATGAGTGCTCTGATTTCAGAACTCTCATAAATCAAAACAAATGAAATTGCACAACATGTTGTATGCAAATACTGTCCTACAGGGTGGTAAGTAGCACTGAATTCCCACTTGTCAGAAAGGTAAATAAAATCAACGAGCTTTTTACTGATACATTATTTCATTATGTGTCAGTTAAAGCACAGTTTGAAATCTAAACAGAAATCAGACATGGCACCTGCCAATGCTTGTTGAGCTGCAGGGTGTGTTTTATTTATTTATTTATTTCAAACCCATGATTTAAAATCTTAAGAAGCAGAATAATAGTCCTTCAATTTTAAAAAGTTTTTATTTTTCTTCTTTTCTACTACCTACAATATCAGTGAAGACCACTAGTTCAGATGGATTCATTATCAGTTAGATGAGATGAATTTTACATTTAATTTTCTTCTATTCCTTCTCTCTTTATACTTTGCTCTCCCAGCACCAATACAAGCATCTTACAGCTAAGCAGACATCCTTTACCTCATGCTCCTCCATGAACATAAAAGGTACACGGTAGGAACAGTCTTCTTACTATATCTTTCTACTTGGAAAAGACACTATGAAAGTATCCTTTAGTTTCTGTCATTTCAGAAACTGGGTAGAAAGAATGAACACATAAATTTTAGGTCCTGCCTACACGAATCTCAAACAAAGGTGTTTTGTTTTGTTTTGTTTTAATTATTATTGTTAAATTAATCCACTTTCTTAATCTTCCAAACTTCTAGATAGATACCTAGAAAAAATGCAGCATACTCTAGAAGTTATGAGGAAACCAGGATGTTTTCTATCTAATTTACATTCTGTGATTACTTCTTTTCACTGAACTTTTTTGAAAGCAAGTGTCTGGCAGTGGTGGGTGGCACTGAACTGAATTAATCATTCACTTAGGTATTATGAGAGTGAAGATGACTAAATTGGAACTACTAGGGAAAATAGTCATAATATAACCCTTTGTCCTCATATACTGGTAGAAGCAGGCTTTTCAGATCTATGTCAAGACTATTTGCAGCCTGTACTGAAAAAATACATGAAAAACAAAACAAACAAACAAACAAAAAAACCCACTGAATTTTATTGAATCACTCTTTCCTTTTTTTGAAATGCTAGTGAAAATTGACTTGCAAAGTTCCAAGTCAGATAAAAATTGATTCCTCAGAGGACTTTCTGACCAATGAGTCAGGCAGCACCACTGAGGAAAGTGTTCAACAGGAGGGGCTGCAGCCAGCAAAATAGTATTTAGCAACTTCATGGCTCATCACCTTGTGAGATTGCAAACTGGGAATTTTTGGGAGTGTTTTTTAATACAAATAGTCATGTACTGAAAGAGAGAGAAAATGTCTATGCTAACTATGATGGATGTTCTCCTGGACAGGTTCTTAATCTATTCCAATTCTAAAAAAAATCTGTATTTTAATTAGACTTGAGGAAGAACTGATATAAGGCTGTGTCACTTCAAGTAAATAAAATGTACTTAGGACTGCTTTTTAATACTGACGTGGAAAAGTCCACATCTGTACCATGTACCAGCTCCTCCAAAACAGGATGACCACATACAATTATCCAATTGAACTGTGTCCAGAAATCACTTTTGAAGAACTCAGTTGACATGGAACAGAAACATACCCAGTAAAGTATTAGCTCTGTAAGTAACATGAGATGATGTGCCTGGGAATGTGTCCTGATTTCATTTATTAAAATAAATGAAACTATAATGTGTTGTGTTGTTTTTCAGACAACAAAGTTCAAATAACCTTACTTACTGTAGTGAAGTTGCTTCATTTTGCGCATTGTCTTAGACATCAACGTTTTTGAAAATAAATCTTTTTTGTCTGGGTTTATGCAAATCCTAGTCTGTGAAGTCCTGGTCAGTGACAGAGACTCTTGGGAGCTACCAAATTCTGTGGGTAATAACACAAGTATTTGTGGTAGTAGAGGTAGTGCAGATTTCCTGAAACAACCTTACTCACCTGCTAACCATCTTATGAGAAAGAAACTTATGGGTTCAGATTTGTCCTTAGAAAGTTTATTTGCATCTGCAAAAAAAGAAAGAAAAAAAAAGAGGCTTAGTTTTAATGACCAGTTTGTCATTATTTCCAGTTCTCTGCAAAACCAAATTAATATCTGCACTTTTACTGTTTCCCTCCCATGGAGAAGAGAAATATTTTGATCTATAAATATTTGCTTTGCGCTCGGCCACCTGGAAAATCTTTCAGAGGAGGAAATAAACTGCAAGAGGTCAGATCTTCTCTTGGTATCTGTTCACCATACTGGACACAGAAATACTGGGAGAGATTTCCCAGTGAAGCTCAGGGAACATTAGTACCAGCTGGAGCTAGTGCTCCCCCATTATATGACATAGCTCTTTTATGGAGTCTGTACCTGACCCTATATGTAGCCAGGTTTGTGGGTGGGATTCATCTCACTACAGTTGAGATGTCCACATGTTCAGACAGCCACCCCAGCCTATATTTACAACCAATGGAGAGTAATAGACATTTTAGTATATGATCCATCTGATTTGTTTAAAATGTCTACTCAGAATGAGATTAATTTCACTCCAGAAATGCCTGCTTTCCTCTGTTTACTACAGAGAGCATAGAGTGACTAGTTCATACATGGGCCTCTCTCTTTCATCTATCAGATATCATTCTGTTTCATAAGGAATATTTCGGATGTTGTCATCAAATTTCAACTGTGGTGACCTTGATGAGTTTTAAAAATTTATTTACTGTCAAGATTGGGTAGCAGGGTAGTTATGGCTGTCTGTATGTCAATCTCTTGTCTGAGCTTTCAAGGAAAAGCAAGGATGTGACATTAGTATTCTACGATATCAGTTGTAGGAGGAAATGGGAGAGTCATATTAATGTATCACATCAGTCCTATGGCCTTGTGTGACGGGCATGACCCTTGAGCAGAAGCTGGCATAAGGAAAGATGTTTATTTCTCTGTTAAGGATATTCAGCTCTTGTATTCTTGCAGGAATGCAGTTTCTCAATAGGAGCTGGGACAGTCACCTTGCTCTCTCATGGCAAATGTACATCCAGAGAAAGCATTTCCCATCAGATGAGTTCAGCTCCTCACTGGTCTCTGTTGCTGAGGTTGCTTAAATCATCAAGTAAGTAATGTCATGTTGTTCAGAACAAAGCTGGCTGAATAATATGGGTTGCATAATTTACTCAGGGCATTCTGCAGTCATATTTGAATGCATTATTTACTGGGCGTCACCTTCCTCCTATCATTCACCCAATTCATGAAGTGAATAATTTGGTATTATATAGCACAGTGAAAGGATTTTTCAACACATTTCAGAGAATACTTCATGTAAAATCATTACACATTTTTTACTAACAGTTAATAAAACACACCAGGAAGGAAGGAAAGAAGAAAAGCTGATACAAGGTTTCCATACTCCTTACATACTCAGGATTGAGGGCAACTAATGGAAAGGAAAGAAAAACCCGGCTTCACTACCTGCACCAAGACAGACTATTCTTCCTGTCATGACAATATGTTAGCATTTAGCCAGGAAACAGATTTTTTTACTAGGATGGTGTAAACATTGTTCTGTTTGTAAATTTACTGAGAAAAGGAAGTTTCTTGAGACAACATTGGGTATTCTCCCATGTTTAAATGGATGTTCAGGATTAGCTGTGGCAGAGGTCACACTCCCTGGTGAACTTTGAGGTGATTCAGCTGAAGATTTTGCTTTGGCATGCATGTAGATTGTGGTGATCTGTCCTTAGCACATAAACCATACCCATAAGTATCATGAGGAAAGAGATGGACAGATTTTAAAACCTTTGAGGTTTTATAGTGGACTTTGGCTTAGGTCCTAAAAGAAATAAGCATGAGGCAGGACTGGAGGAACATCTGTTGTGTGTAGTGCAACTCTGGGGTGGGAGGGGGTAGGCGGAGGACAGAGAGATCTTCCTGAAAGGCATCACCGCTGTTTTTCCTCTTTTGTGTGCTGCTGGGGGAGCAGTTTAACAAGCAAAACATGCAGGCAAACAGTGAAACAGATGGTGCAACCTACTATTGAGGAAACATTTCAAAGGGTAACAAAATATGGTTGAAACCAGCTTACAGTTTACATACTGAATGCAAAACCGAACATGCTGTTTTCAGCAGGCTGTAGCTGTTTTCATTTGTTGATGCCAAGTGCTTTGGGGAGCTGCAGCTCCAAAGTGGTTAGTGCAGTGGCAGGAATCCTGTAACTGCATAGACTTGCTTCAGCCAGGTAGATAAGGAGGGGCTGGATTCTTACCTGCAAATGGCTGGATTCTTACCTGCAAATGTGCTTTAGTGCGAACAGAGGGATCCCTCAGAGATACTTTCAGGGAATCATAAAATCATGGTTTGGGCTGGAAGGGACCTTAATGATCATTACAGATCACCTGGTTCCAACCTGCCACAGTTTCAACGTGGTTTACTAAAGTGTTATTTATTTGTTTGTTTGTTTGTTTTGTCTCTCTCTGTCTTTCCATCTATGTGTCATGAATAGCTTTGAAACTCAGAAGATTTTGATAAATGTACTGAAATGATCTCGTATAGGCAAAAAAAAAATAAAATCCAGGAGAAACTTTCATTTCTCAAGAAATTAACAGTATTTCAGCACAGTTAAAAGCAAGCAAGCAAGCAAAAAAAAAAAAAAAAAAAAAAAAAAAGTCTTTGGCTAAATTATAAAGTCTTTATTGACTCTAAATTGACTCTAAATATTGGGCATGGATAAAGGAGAGGTAAGTGGAGATTCACAGGTAGAACCTCAGGGGCAGGTAGGAACAAAACGAGAATGGACAATTCAGAAAGAATTTCTGTTAGTGTGAGAAACTTGAGTTAAGAAGAAATAATGTCTTGATGGGATTAGTATCAACAGAGAAACCCAAAAGAAGACCCAGAGTATCATATATTTATCCTGTGAAAAGGAAATAAGCAAAACTGTTTGTTATAAAGGTTACTTACAAGCAGCAAGCTTATTGTTAACAACAATGGCTAACAGCTTAGCCTAGAATAGAAACAGATTATGTTTGACACTATTTTGGTATATTGCAGGTTTTCAGTTTGTCTGCACTTTCTTGTCCTGATCTGAGTATAGGCTGAAACAGTTTCAGGAACTATCAGCTCTCGTTGGAAACTTACAGAGGATGTATGAAATATTGCTGGACTAGAAAGGAGCAATCCCAATGTATAACTGTATATAAAGGTGGGAAAAATGAACTGTAAATTTATAGACTAGTCAACTTCTCCACAAATCCTTGAAAAAGTCTGAAACAAACACTAAGAAGTGACTTACTAGCACTTGGAATATAACAAGGAGAATAGTAGCAAAGATGAATTTGCCAAGGAGAAGATTTCTTGTCAAATCAATCTATTTTTCTTTTATGAAAGAATAAATGGTTCTCTAGTCAAAGAAGAAGCAATAATCATATTTCTTGTTTTCAGTAACGTTTTTGACATTGTCTTATATTGTATTTTTGTAAGCAAACTGGGAAGACATATCTAAAGTAAACTTACTTTTGGAGAAAAGTGTAGAGTGGCAGGTGAAGTTATCACTTGTTTTCTGTCCAACTGCATGAATAGTTCTCATTGTTCTGATTTGTTAAAGACGGAAATTGCATGATGAAATCAAGACTATTATTATTATATCTGTAGATAGAGTAAGATTATAGGAACTGTAAGCAGATAGGAGGACAAGACTAAAATAAAGATGATCTTAAATTAGAGGAATGGTATGAAGGAAACCAGAAAACAGGCAGCAATATCCTGCCATGTAATAGAATGTTGACCAGGAATAATTAATAAAAATAAAACTTCATTCTTTAAAATTGATGCGGGGTTGAAAACTATAGTGAATGAGGAAGCTGCAAGAGTAAATGGGGATCAGATGAGATTAAAAGAATGAAATATTGAAAGGGATAGAGAAGGGGAAAGACGAAAATGCTGAAATCATCCAGAAACATTAGCTTTGAATAAATACTAACGAAAATATTAACACTTTATTTTCAAAGGAAATGAATGCTAAAATACATTGAACATAGGGTTATGTATCAATGATACTGATTTGCAGTAGAAGAATAGATTAAATGACCTCAGTAACTCCTGACACATTCCTCCTATATTTCCTATTTATTTTATAAGATTTATTTATTTAAATTGCATATATTTATTTATTCTTGAATTTTGTAGAATGATCTGTAAAGAACATGAAAAATGATGAATCTTAGTCTATTGTGGTTTCAGTCATCTGATGCCATCCTAAAAATATGTTTATTTTGACAATTTTCTGAACATTACTGTGCCTATTTTTTATTGACAGATTCTCACAGGGCAGAGTGTCACTAATTGAATCTAATGAATACGGCTGGAGACTTATGATAGACTGGAGGCAATAGATAAAACAACAGACACATATCAAGACTTCTGTGGATATTAACAGCAGGAATATGTCCATCAGCAGTAAATTGCATCATGGTTACAATTTACATTTTCAAATACCAGGAGCTTTAGAGAATGGATAGAATAACAGCAGGCATGCACTCTAGGACAGCATGATCTTATGGGTTTATGGACAAAACCTCTCATATGGCATGAGAGGCAGAAAGCATAATGAGACAGAAAATATAACTTTGAATGCTCAGAAGGATATGGCAGGAACTGTAATGTCAGTTCCATTCTGGATCTCTCATTGAAAGAGTTGCAAATGACTTGTAAATTGATAAAAATATCCTAAGAATGTGAATCATAGAATTTTAGAATCACAGAATAACTTGAGTTGGAAGTGATCCAGAAGGATCACTGAGTCCATCTCCTGGCTCCATATAGGATCCCATGTCTGAGAGCATTGTCCAAACTTGAACTCTGTCATGCTTGGTGCCATGAGCAAAGCCCTGGGGAGCCTGTCCCAGTGCCTGATCACCTCTGGGTGCGGAACCTTTCCCTAACACCCAGCCTGACCCTCCCCTGTCCCAGCTCCATGCTGTCCGCTCGGGTCCTGTTGCTGTACCCAGAGAGCAGAGCTCAGCACCTACCCCTCCACTCCCCTCGTGAGAGAGCTGCAGGCTGCCATGAGGCTTCCACTCAGTTTACTCTTCTCTGAGTCTTGGCCACACAAATTTTCACCATAAAATGGTGATTAGCATCTCCCCACGTCACTTCCAGTGGCCATACACTTTCTTTTTCCACTTAAACTCCAGAAGAAGATCCGTGCTCAACCAAGATAATCTCCTGCCCCTTCTGTTTGACTTCCAACATTTTTGAATTGCCTGTTCCTGTTCTCTTAAGAGGTGGTACTTAAAAAATAGACCAGCAATGATGGATCCCAACACCTTCAAAGGCATTTTCCCAGGGGATGTTAGTAACTAGTTCTCTGAGCAGTCTCATGTCTGTTCTCCCCAACTCCATGGGGATTATGTGTCAAATGTGATTAAGGGACTTTTGGTATTCTACCTCTAAGATATGTTACTATAAAACAGAGTAAATATACAGGCATCCTTCCTATTGATGACAACATTTTGGAGTGAAAAGAGCTTGTTACCCAATATTGTTACCAGAGTCTATCAGAGCTGAGACTTCCAAAGGACAGGATACAGTTAATATTGGTTGATTTTGAGTTACCCCCTCAATGTTTTTACTTACAGACTCATTTTTTAACTTGATGCATGAAGGTATCATTATCAAGTCATGAGGAAGAGGTTATGGCAAGAAGGAAACATTAAAATCTTGTGTTGGGTCCTCTGTCAATAAATGATTTATTTATGATTCTGTGGTGTTATGTGGGTTCTCTGTCTAAAGTTTTCTTGAAAAGGGAGCCAAAGTAAGATGTCACAGCTGAAGTGCTAAATATTTATACATGGTAAGTCCTTCTGTCAAGTAGTCATTTGCACACATATGATTGCACAGTAACTTATTTTGAGCTGTAATATCTAGAAGTATGTTGGAATAACTTCTGCTGCCATTGTCTCAACAGTAAATTAGTTTGTTTCCTCTGCTGTCTGTATTTTCCTTTTTCGTCCACAGGGAAAAAAACAAAACAGCAACAACAACAACAACAACAAAACTAAATGCACTAGCATAAAGTGAGCGTTCCTCAAGAGTAAGGGAATAAAAAAAAAAATGTTTGTTTTTTTTTTTTTGGTGTTTAATGAGATGTTTTAGAAGTATTTCACAGTTTTTATATTTTTTTTTAGAAACATGTCACTCAAGTCTTTGTTATCTTTTTTGTGTTCATACGGTTTAACTGCATAGTTTAACTGTTCAGTCTTGGGACCAAATAGACAGTGGATGTTAAAAGGTAGGTGCTTGTTCAGAAAATAAACAAGTCTATGCAATAGGCTATCCAATAACAAGAAAGAACAACTAGACCATGAAATAGCCATAAGAAAAAAAATCAGTAGAAAGTGTGATACTGTAAAAATAAATAAATAAAATAAATAAATAAATAAATAAATAAATAACAAAAAAAAAAAAACATTAACTTTGGTAAGAATATTATACAGTGAAGGCACTTCAAATTTACTGAATACAATGAAATGGGATGAGGTAGTGAAGGAGAGATAGATATTTTAGAGAAAAACTATGTTGTTTATAAAGATTGTTTTGCTAATAAACACAGAAATAAAAATAGACCAATGTGAATAGCCTGTTATAAAAGGTTGTAAATAAGATCAGGAGAAAGAAATAAGATTTTTGGAAGCCTAAAATATCATCAGGAAAACATAATAAAAATGTGTATAGATTGCAGTTTAAAAGTATTAGAATGTGTTAAAGCAAGATTAAGGTAGTAAAAATGTAATAAGTTTTGTTTGAATGAATTGCTGTGTCGTTTAGTCAAAACTTTGGCAGGTAGAATAAGAAATCTTGTTCAAACTTCAGCTTCCCAGTTTGCTTCTATCCGTCTGTTATTTGTTCTTTTATTGTGTTAGTTCAAACTCCTTCGGGCTTAAGCTTCTTTTTGTTCATATTGCTAAAGTGCAAAGGTTGCTTGTTTTCAGTTACTTCTTGGCATTATTATCTTACAAATATAATATGTATGGTCAAGTAATCAAAGGTGGGTATTTCCAAAGCTACAGAATGCCATGTTCAAGGCAATCCTGAGATGAATGCTTAAATCAGTCTTTCTTCTTAAAAGAGAAGAAAAAAATCTTCTAAACTAATACTGAGTGGTTCCTCAAATGGTAGAATGAATATGTTCTGAAGGTCTCATTCTAAAATACCTCCACTATGGATGATAAATACGAGTCACTGAGCCTCATAGGTACAACTGCAATGCAAATTATGATGAAAAATTATTAGGAATGTAAAAAATCCTCAAAATGTCAATTTAGCATTTGTCAGATAACAACTTAGGACAACAGCTCGTCAAAATCGTTGTACACTGCAGTCCTATATGAATCCTAGTCCTGATTCTGAATGGGACAAAATTTCAGTATTTAGTCCTTACATAAAATACCCTTCTAAATAGAGTTGGGATTTTACAGTTTCTTAGTGTCTCACAACCAATATTAAATTAACAGAACGTGCTAAAATTCTGCAAGACAAAGCACATAACACTCAGACCTGTTATTCCCAAGGTTTCCCTCTTTCCTTAAACTGAAGCTTGAGCCTGTTTTACGGGAGCTGTTGTGCACCTGTTATTTTTAAAGCACTGTGTTGAAGACTAAGGATACAGAGCAGACAACCAAACAGGTCAAACAGATGTTGCAGCAGGGAACATATTTTTGTGTCCACACTTAGACAGACTCCAGACATCAGATATCTGTAAGATTAACTTCAGACACTGAAGAGCTCCTAAGCCTGTGATTTGTCTGCAGGGAAGATGCTGGAAATTTTGATAAGAGGTGGGGATTAAGCAGCATTTCAGAAATGTTTAGTATGAAAAAGAATAAGCTTGAGTTCAAAAGTGGGTGACTGCTTAAGAGGATCTCAAGTTCTTTGAGACCATATCTGGGTAAAGAAACCAGGGTAGAACAGAGACACAATTTATTCAGATCTCAGTAAAATGCTTGGTGTTTGAGTAGATGAAAGGTTCCATCCCTCTCCTTTTAAACTAGTGTTTTTACTGAATAAATTATAATAGGACTTTTAAAAAAAAAAAATAAAAAAAAAATAGAGAGAATACTAACGTTTTTAGAGGGCTGTAAGGAGCTTCACAAGGAAGATATCTAAAATCTGCTTTCTGTTCCTGCCACTAAATCTCATCCCTAAAGTTACATGAGATTAATTCCTTCCAAGGAAATGAGAATTCAAATATTTTCTCAGTTTTGCCACTGACCTAGGTCAGCAATACCAAGAACATAAATTTTGCTGTACTTGACCACTAAAGTTAATCTAATGGACTATCATGCAGCCCTGTGCCTTCAGAAGGACTGTGTTAAGTGCCAATGCTCAGCCTCACCTGACCTGTCTGCAGGTCATTATTTTTTTCCTTGGACAAATTTATGAGTCTCTTTTGTCATTGATTGTCTTCTGTCCAAATAACTCCTCCAATTTTGCAAAGAAATGCAATGTTTGTGACTATCTGTGTGGTTCACATGTTCTTGTCTCAACTGCTCAATAAATACCTGAAAATAGGATAGTAGGAGTGCACATGAAGATGAGATAAATTAGGTATTTGGAGAGATTGATTGAGATTAACTATCAACTGGGAAAAAATGGGTGTAAAATAGTCGTTTGTATCTCAGTCCTGTGTTTGTCCTTATAAGAGGATAACACCATTCCTGCTTGTGTCTGTCCTCGTGGGGAGGTGGTTCATTTATTCAGCACAGCAGAGATTTTATACCTCCTCAGGTGAAAATGTGGCCTGAGAGCATGATCTGAACTAATGATTCCCCTGAGTTTGCAGATTCTTTTCATCATGATTAGCAAAGCACCTCTCTTCTCCGAAGTGCCATTTCTATAGCCTTAGGAGAGAGTTGTTTTGCTTACAAAATAATCAGTGAACATTCTATGACAGTTTCAAAACATAACAGGCTTGAAAAAAAATGTTAAAGTGTATCACCATCAGTTTTAAAAACCAATACATTTTTTCCCCTGGTCTCCGGCTCAAGTGCATTTATCCTGCTGAGGGATTACTTTTACTTTTCAGCTGTGACTCACTGGATATGTGACAGAGTCTTGTTTTAACAAATTTATTGAGGCTGAGGAAGATGTTAAAAACAGACAGGCACCTGGAAATGCCAAAAGTGGGAAAAAAAAAAGAGCAAATGTAATTTATTTCAAGGGAAGCCATGGCATAGTCCTTGTTTCCCCTGTGTATAAAACAAATACAATAATTCTCTCTCCTGCTCCGCTACTTCCACGTTCTTAAACTTTCATAAGAGCTCAGAAAATAAAGTTTATTTATTAGTCTAGTAATAACACTAAAACCCTTGAAATGAATTTTTGAGCAAACTGTCAGGAGGTATCATTAGCCTTCTGATACACTGATTAAATTACTAACTTTAAAGAGTTTTAACTGTAATATTTATATATGGATAAACTAATTAGAATGATAGAACCACAGAATATCCCAAGCTGGAAGGGACCCACAATGATCATCGAGTCCAACTCCTGGCTCTACACAGAACCACCCAAAAATCAGACAATACTTTTAAGAGAATTTTCCAAATACTTCTTGAACACAGACTGGCAAAGTGCCATGACCAGTGCCCTGGGGAACCTGTTCCAGCACCCAACCAACCTCTCAATGAAGAATCTTTTCCCAATATCCAACCTGAACCTCCCCTGATGAAGCTTCATTCTGTTCCCTCTGGTCCTGTTGTGGTCAAATTTTGTTTGTTTGGTTGGTTGTTTTGTTTTATTTTTTTCATCTAAGCTGAGAGAAATTTCTAGGATTTAATTTCCTAATTGTAGTATAACTAGCTATTATGACAAAAAAACTATGTAAGACATACAATGAGTAACCTTGTGAAAAAAAAATAAAAATAAAAATCAAAGTACCCTTCTTCCTGGTTGCAGATGAAGTTTTGATGCATTGTACTAACCTGAGTGAATGTTTTGTCTGACAATTTTAGTATTGGATTCAGATATGCGATAGATAACGCTGGCAATTCTGCAGCAACCAAAAGTTCTGATACAATAAAGACTTTACGTACATGAGTTATTCAGCCTTCTTACAATAACGAGTTTAAGTATGTATTGAACTCCTATTACATTTACACTTTGCTGAACCAGAGATGTATCATCATAATTGGCCAAATCTCTTTATTCAGTGGGAATGGAGAAAGCTCAATATCTTAACATTTGGTCTCTTAATAAAACATCTGTCCTTTACCTGTTTATGCATATGTCTGCATTGCGACCTCCTACTTGTACAGCTATTGGAAACAGGCATGTGATGAGGTGTGATCTTTGGCCAAGGTAACTAAAGCTTTTAGTGTAGTTGTAGATATACTGACAAAAACATCACCACTACTACCACCCTCAATCCCTCCCATGTAGTTTATTTCAATAACAGAAACTGGAATAAAGAAGCCACCATTCAAATTTTCCAGTATAGCTGAGCACATGCTAAGTGGGTTTTCTGGCTGTCAGGTATCAAGGACTTTACGATCAATAAAGTTCTTCTAAGTGAGAAATTAACTTCCATAGTTAAGGTTTTAAAATATTTTGAGAGACAAGAATATTGCAGGTTATTAGATGAATATTTAATGTCTTTTAACATTGCTAAAAGATTAGTTTTGTACTGTAGTACAAGTAGTTTTATAGTGTGAGGAATCTAGATGAACTGTGGTGAATCTAAGCAGATCTGGGAAGTTGTTTGGAACAAGTAAGTGGTCAAGGAGATTGATGCATTTGAATATTGGCCTGAAGGGAGAAGATTGTCTGAGGTGCATGTTTACTCTCTAGTATATGTATTAGGTGAATGAAGAATTTATCTTTATAAAGAGAAATTTTTAATTTTTCTCTTTATACTTAACAGAGGAACGAATCTGAAAAGTATAACTAAGTTTGCTAGTAAAAACAAAACAAAACAAAAACTAATATGAATTACAATTGGATATTCACCTCACTGATGCACCCAGAAGTTAGGCACCTGGCCCAATCCAGTTATCTACAATTCCTCTAAGGTCAGTAGTAAGTGCAATGAGATTAAATGAGAGAATCTTTCCTGAAAATGTCATCCTGTGGCAGACATCTCCTGAGAGGTGGGATGAATGGAAATATAAAAATGTCAGTCTCTCTTGGTTGAACACAAAGGAAGTAGAAGTGCTTGCTTTAATGTGAAGCCTAGCTTTTAGAAAAATACATACCCATCACATTCATATTTTAATACGTTTTAGAGTCATTGACATCTGGTTGTTCTCAATCCCCTAGCAGGGCAAAATCTCAGCAGGTAAGCACAGAAGGGAGCAGAAAACAGAGAGCTTTCTGGGGTGCTCCTCAGTCTCACATGATATATAGAACAAAGTTTTGGGATGTTGCGTGGGATGCAGCCGCCACATTCTACCAACACAGTCAATATCCCCAGAAAAATTGAAGATGTTTCAGCCTGTTTGGGATTGGCAAAAGATACATTATAGAAACTACTTTCAGGGCAAGAGAATTTCTAGAAATAAGATGTTGCTCTAGATACATTTTGCATTGGAGGCTTATATTCCTGGTTATATTAAAGTGTTTATTAATAGTCATGATAAATGTTTTCAATCAGCTAAATTCTACTGAGACAGCCAGCTGCACCAAGCACTGGAGCTAACATTTCCGCTGTACAGTCAACATTACTGCCTTAAGACAGTTACATTGAAAATTCATGTGAAATGGAACAAAATGACATAAGGACCTCCGGATTAATTACTATTTTCACTGTTTTTGTAGACAAGAATTGTTCACTAGATTTGTGTCCTCTATTGGTATCTCAGAGAAATTTAAGAATGAGCCGAAGAGAGAAGAAAAGAATCTTAGGTTGGAGTATACTCTGTACATGAAATGAAACCATGTCTCTGAAAAACAGCTATTCGTGGTCCAGCATGAGCTATGTTCTGTGAAAGCTTCCTTGGTTTTGAGATCACTGCATCTTGTGATTACATATCAATTAACGTGGTACCAAAGAGGGACCTGAATATAAAGGAAGAAGTCTGGGATGTCTGAAGGAAAAGGAATTTCTGGAGCTAAGTGTTTATTCTGTATATATGCTTTGCATGTAGAACATATTTTCCAGGCACCTTGCCTGGTCATATTAAATATTTATTAATAGGTTTGAAAAATGCTTTCTGTCAGCTCTGTTGTATTTCCCTGCTGCTGTATCACAGCTTATAGCAGGAAAAACTAAACACTCAAGAAGTGCTGAGCACTCTTCTCTCTTTCTTAGGTCAGGACCCTAATTCTGCTTTCATTAATGAAACCTTCATGGAGGGGAAGTGGACAGTGACTTTGATAGAGTTGTTTAAAATACCCCCCTGCGCCAGTGGAAGGAGAACCAGGCCTTGGTGTAACGTCTGTACCCTGAGGAAGGGTGGTCTCCAGATGGCTGTGCAGATGGTATGTTACACCTGCCACTAGCATCCTGTCCACATAGCTGCCTTATGGGCTTTCTGCAGGGTGCTGGCAGACAGCCTGTCTGGGTGTGTTGTAATGTGTGATTTCATCTAAACAGGCTAAAAACATGGAGACAAACAGTTTCAGGGGTGTAAGCTTTGGCAGCAACCTGAGTGTATTCTCTGTTCTTCATATGTGCAGCCTTCACTATAGTCATGAGGATGTTCTTGATACTGTCCTTTGGGGGCAAGTGCAGATATGTCCATCTCAGCACATTACAGGGTAGATACATCAGTTCACAGTTTGGCCTATTTTTCCTATTCAAGAGTAGTTTGATATAAATCTCTCCAAGTTGTCACTCTTGGTAGTAATACTTTTGTTATTTTAATTTAGGAATGCAGGCTATTGTAATGACTTGGACACTAACTGATTTTTCCCATTAATGGTCTGGATTTGGATCTGATTAGAATAGAATTTTAGAACAAAGATAAGTCAGTGTGTTCAAAAATGGTTCTTAGGAAAAACAAAAACATGAAAAGGTGTTTAAAGGATACAGTCATGCAGTTTTCTAAAAAAAAGAAAAAAGAAAAAAGAAAAAAAAAGTGGGGGTGGGCATGTTATAGAACCTTTTCTTTACTCTGTTTTCTGTTGTTCCAGAGAGGTACCATTTCATTATAGTAACAGGAATAGTAAAAGAATTATTAGAATTATTTTTCTGGCAATCAAAAGGTGGTTATAACAATATGATTCAGACAGACGCATCACATTCAAATGTCATTTAGGCAAGACTATTAAGTCAGCTTTTATAATAGCTCAAGGGGGTAGATTATCATGGAGTAATTCAATCACTAAGAACAGGGCTCTTAACTCATGTAAGAGCAAATCTCTATTATTGATCTCCAGAACAAGAGACAAACAACAAAAAGACAGAGCTATCATCATACAGCATGGAATATTTCCCAAGCTGCCTCATGGGCCTTTCAAGGTGCAACACAAGTATTTATATTTGAAGGAATAGCTCATAGTGAGTCAGACCTATAGCAGAAATCAATAGAAATCTTCTTCATGTAGGTCATTAATGAGTAGTGTGTCTGGTCAGTGTCAAATACTGCTGCATATTTTAACAGAGGCTTGGAAGTTAGGACATCTGAATTCTATTTCAGCTTAGATTTCTGACTCCTTAATAGCACTTCTTATGTCATACACAATTTTCTGGCCTGTGAGAGATGATTAACCTGGGAGTCCAAGGGCGTGGGCACCTTTCAGAGTCCTGCAATACATTTTGTCTCCGTTTATCGTGTTGATTTAAGATACTTGGGGGAATAATTCCACACTGAAGATCAGCATTTTCTTCCCACTGCAGTACCATAAGAGACAGATCTGTTTGCCTGAATGCATACACCAGTGCCATTTGTGAGATTGAGGTACACCATGTGAAATGTGAGCATATGAGACAGCTGAATGGCAGGAGAGGTCTACAGAAGACCATATCTTTCTGGAGCAGCAGATAGAGATGAGGAAGGATACCTTGGAATATGTTAACATGTAACACTTATGTTAGGGAAGCTGAACCAAGTCCTAAATAACTGAATGGGATTAGTGGAATTTAGTTGGCTGAGAGTTAATTGTGTAGCATGAATTAGAAACCCAAATTCCTGAAGAGAAGAGAAATACCTTGCACTATGATTTACTCTACCTCTTTTAGTTCCATTACAATGCAGGACGAGTCTTCCTCTGGAGTAGTCTGTCTCTAGAATAGCACTAGCAATCATTTCTGTTTTGTTAGCTAGAGAGTTAGGGCTTAACTCAGTTGCCCATACATATGCTGACATTCAAGAAATGAATGGGGCACCTTCTTTTCCCTCAACTATCAGACTAGTACAGCACAGAACTCTTCTTGACCTTGTGACATTTCTGCCAGCCCCATGCAGAAATCTTTGATACCCTAGGGCCCCTCATACATTATTACATGACTACATGTGGACAACTGTATCTGCTTCTCAATGTCTGTAGAGTTATATCCCACTTCTGCATTCTGATTCAAAGAACTTACTATAAAAAGCCTAATTTTTCAGAGGACTAGCACTGGATATCAAGAGGGAAAATGGATCTCCAGAACACTCAAAAGTCATAGGAAATTTTTTTTTTCCTTATTGTTGTTTGGGTTCAAGTGCTTCAATCTATTCCTGTCTGGTGAAAAGTGAGAGAACTGTTTATGGTGATAACCCTGAAGAATGTGTGCAATTTTTACAGTTTAACGTTCCCATAGGAAAATTCCTTGTTCACCTGGAATTGTTTTCCATGCCAAGAAGTGCTTTAACAGGGCATGTTGCCACTCTAAATCTTCATCACTGTACTGGTAGCAGAAACTAATTAATTAATTTGGATAATTAAAGGTGAATGTGGGCTATAAATTAACATTTTAGAGAACGTAGGATAGTGTTATGCATTCAGGGACTAATGTTTCTGTTGGATAACTGGGGTAAAGAGAATAGAGTAAAGAAAAAGAGAAGACTGAAGCATGAGCGTCCTATTTACAGGTTCAGCGAGAGTTCTCTGAAAAGATCGATGACACTTTTGAGCTCTGTTTCAAAACTGCTCTTTGTATTTTTTTGTTTCTGTTTTTGTTGTTATTGTTTATTTGTTTTCAGTTGAAAAGATTGTACTAAATCTTAACCTCCATTTGTTTTGCATTCCTATCTAGACTTATTTAAACATTTTAACAGGGGTTGATAATCAGCAGAGCTGGGTGACATGCCAGCCTTTACTTCAAGGATTAACCTTGTAGACTTTTTCTGTTGAACTTTGCTCTCCCTGCCCTGACTTGCTCTAACCATATGTTTTATAATGAGTAGTAATAGCAACGAGATCCTGACACACAATTATTGCAGATGGCTAGAGACTTTGCTGATGTCCCAGTCCACACTATTTCTGTGCCAGAGATTTCTCTTTGAACACATGGTGGTGTTTAGTCATAGATAAAACCCATCATTTTATATTGAACTTCCAGTGAAGGAGTGGAAGAAAAAAAAATATCTCTTTTATCTTCAAGAAAGGCAAAAGGACAGACCAGGTAACTAACCAGGTAACTACAGTCTGATCAGCCTCACCTAGATCCCTGGAAATATGATGGAACAAATAATCTTGGAAATTATTTCCAAACACATAACAAGAAGGTGTTTGGGAGTAGTCACCAAGGATTTATGAAGAAGAAATTATTCCTGATCAACCTGATAGCCATCTGAGATGAGATGACTAGCTGGCTGGGTGAGGGGAGAGCAGCTGATTTTTCTAATATGCCTTGGCCTTGTTGAACTTCATACAGCTGGCCTCAGCCCATCGGTCCAGCCTTTCCAGATCCTCCTGCAGAGCCTTCCTACCCTCAAGCAGATCACCACACATACCTAACTTGGTGTCATCTGCAAACTTACTGAGGGTGCACTTGATCCCCTCATCCAAATCATCAATAAAGATATTAAAGAGGACTGGTAACTTAGTAACTTAGAGGACTGGTAACCTGGTAACTTATGTTACCAAGACTTTCTTTACTTGATTCCAAAATATCCTCACTGAGAAACTGATGAAGTACAGACTCAGCAAGTAGTCAGCTAGTTGGACTGAAAGCGAATGACCTGCTGGGCTTAAAGGGCATAAAGTTCAACCAGAGACCAGTCAGTATTTGTGTACCATAGAGCCAGATACTGCTGTCAATATCATTTAATATCTTCATTAATGACTTGGATGAGGGGACATCATTGAGGGGACAGTTTGCACTCTCAGCAGGTTTGCAAATGATATAAAACTGAGAGGAGCAGGTGATACACCAGATGGTTGCACTGCCTTTCAGAAGACCTGGAAAGTCTGGTGAATTCAGCCAAAAATAATACAATGAAACTCAGTGATGGGAAATGCCAAGTCCAGCATCTGGGGAGGAATAATCCTAGGCACCAAAACAGGCTAGCACCAAAAAATTAGGAAGTAGCTTTGCAGAGGAGGACCTAGGTACAAATTGACAGTGAGTCAACAACGTATCCTTGGGGCTGAGAAGGTCAGCAGCTGCCTGGGCTGCATCAGACAGCATTCACAGAATGTCAAGTGACGTGATAAATCCATCAGATTATCCATTAGAGCCCTCAGATTCAATTAACTGAGCAGTGCCAGATATTACAACCAGTTAAATGTATTTTGTGGTTACATCATTTCATGAATTTCTACCAGTCAGGTTAATTATATACAGGATCAGTACACAGTTTTGAAGACGAAGGTGTTTATAGGAGCCCATGATAATCAATTTTTCCTACTCACTTAACTTTGATAATGAAGTAAATCTATGAGTAGTAATGAATTTTCTCTTAATTTCTGTACAGAATAAAATTAAATCCTATTATAAAACATTATATCTATTTGAGTAAGTAAAGATCCAGATACTGAATTGTATTCACTTGCAATATATATTTTTAATCATATAATTAGCATTCTTCCAATAGTTATTTTAAAAAGAACCTCATAATGAGAATTAATTTATTATTAAAAATATTTTCCTCTGTCTCTTGGACTAAATTTCTGTGCATATGATATGTAGTTTGACCAAGTAACAAATGTTATGCAAATATCATATCACATTTTCAATTACTGAGTTGTATTTGAGATTTTTCCCATCAGAAATCTTAAGCTTGACCATACATGGAAAAGAACTACAATATGCAAACTATGAAAAAGCTTAATTCCTAGTATTCAACACCAAAATGAAAAGTTACCACAGAAATTAAACTGAAATCAGAAAATAGGGTTATTCTTACAAGTAATTTATAAATAAGAAAAAAGGAAAGCAAATGCATCCTCTTTTTGCTTTTTACCATCTCTGCATGCTTGACACAGGAATTGCCTCACAGAGCATAGGCAGAATTTAATTCACTCTCTTTCTCCCATCTGCATTGCAATTGAATGCATGGCAGCTGAGTTAATTTCATTTAATTTAGAAGTTTGGTGTCAGCATCTATATCTGAGCTGGCCTTATAACCTCTCTTAAGCAGAAGCATGAGAAAAAAAAACATGAGAAGCATGAGGGGAAAAAAAAAGGCAAAAAAAAAAAAAAAGGCATTTACTGGACATGATCATCATCTTAAGGTAGATACCTAAGAGAAGTCAGAGAACATTTATTCTAAAATTGCATCTTTCTGTCAGTTGATGACTAAAATATGAATGTCAATATTGTGATATCTAAAAGCAAGTGAAACGAACCTCAGAACCTCAGGCTTGATTCAATTGTCCAAGCAAAGATGCTAAATGACATTTGAGATTCTGTAGATTCTCCTGCAACTTCAGCTTTCACCTCTCAAATAGTGTAGTATGTTGTCATATTTGATATTCTCCTGTGGATACGCTGGATATGTATGTAAATTGAAAAGAACAATAGAAATCTATGTTTATGCTATCTAATGGAGTTCTAAGAGTCTTGCTACCTACACAAAGACACTTTTGCTCATGGACATGCTTGTAAAATTAGGTACTGTGGGAACTTTCAGCCAGAGATTTAAAATTGAATAAGTTTGTAGAGTTAAAGTTTATAAACTTTAGGGACCTCCAAGATTAGGCAATCTGTAACTGTCTCTGTAACCCTACTGCAAGCCCAACACCACCCCAAGGAGATTAGCAGGCTCTCTCCCAAGAATCAAAGACCCAGCTGTGTGACCTTGACTCAGATGGCAAAGGAGCTGGGAAGAAATTCTGTAGAGAGATAAGAAAGGTAAAATCATGGACAGAGTTTAAGCCACACTGGTGAAGCCAGTGTGGCTTAATTGTTTAAAGCAGAAACATCAGCAGGAAAAAAAAAAAAGGGGGGGGGGGGGGGCAGGCAAGCTTCCCCACCTCTCCACCTCCTGAGGAATACTAGTCAAAATACTTAGTCTAACTGGGGACTAGTCAGCAAGCAATGAGTTATTTTGAGTTATTTGTTTGATGTTTTCAGTGTTGAAAGTGTTGGTGGTGAATGACAACTCAGCAGCAATCAGTTGTCCTTCCAAGGAGCACCAGCACCAGAGGACAACCCTTCCCTACCTGTCTGATGGATGGTAGGCCAATTCCTTAAGTGCCTTATCAGGTGTGGTGAGTATATAAAATTTAATCACAGTTGTTATATGTATCCCAGCCAATAAATCATTGTTTTATTCTTTAAATTGTGTATAATCTGCTGGCAGTGTGTTGTGTGCCTGTCCCACCACCCAAATAAAGATATGAAGGTATGTAAAAGAATGAACTATGAAGAGGGATTGTAGTATTTGACTTTCTGGAAACTTCTATTTCTATTGAAATCTGCTTAAGATGTCAAGGATAGGATCTAATTTGAAACAGGACTCAGCATACATAGTTGCCTAAATTAAAGTCAATGTATGATCTAGGCATATACATTCCAACAGCCAATGGAGATCTAGGGCTCAGATCACTTATCCACAAGTTGGCATCTTAAGCCATTTCAAAACTCACTATAAATTAATATTTTAATGATGTGACTTAAGATATTTTTAGAAATAAGTGTTGCCCTAAATGGATTGGATATTTAATTTCAGGTTAACATTTTTTGCCAATACAAATGTTGACTTGTGAATGCTTCTATATTTTGATGAATCACATGTGCAGATATTTCAGGACAGCAGGTGCTAGAACGGATTATTCTGAATGAACAGTCAGTTGATTCTATCAAAAGAGATTATTACATGAGTAGGGAAAGAGCATGACAGCAACATTTCATGAAGCAAATGCTTCCTTTTTCCTGTTGAGATTGAAAAATAAAAAATAAAAAAATAACCCCAAAGTCGGAAAGGGAGAATAATCTCCCTCTCCACATCCTAGAGGCTGAGATCTATTCTTTTGAGCACATCCAAATAGGCTGCAGTCTGATGTTTAAGGAAAGTTGTTTTAAAGGGAAGTACCCATGCAAACTGTATATTGAATTGGTAATGACAGCTGTGATACTGCTAATTTTCAGGGTGTGACTCCTCTGCCAAACGGAGGTGTGAGTCCCCATAAAAATTCAGAAAACTCCATAAATAGAACTCCCAGCATGAAGGTGCTGCTGACAGAACAGGAGTTGGAATGACAGCCATGAAAAGTGCACCGTGGATACCCCAGAGGCTTCACAGAAAACTGAAACCGTATGTTTGCTGCTGAGGTGACTGGGAAAAGTGATTGGCCTCAAGCTGCATGGACGTGTTTGATAAACTGATTAAACAGTGAGGATTTAGGGGCATGGGAGAGACTTCTAAGTAAGCTAAATGCTCTGAAATTGAAAGATGCTTGCATCTCTGCCCAGGGCGCTGCTGTCATATAGTCATGAAGGTTTGCAGCTGCCTTAACAGGTGCTGAATATTGTTCCCCAAGATAGATTAATTTGTGTCCTTGGAAATAAAACCTTAAGAAGACATAGACAGTGTTATTTTGAACATTTCTGCAGCTAATAGAAAGTCCAAGTTTCTTCTGATTTATAACATTTTTACTGTCATCTCTACTAAGGAAAATAATCTATTGCTTTGGGGATTTTCTCTCAAAAGAGATGTCTTAGTATGACTTGACAGTGTGATACCTTTCTAATCTGAAGTTTTAAATTTAGGGTATATTTTGTGAGCTACAGCTAGTTGAAAAACAAGATGTCTTTTATATTTAATCTTGACAATACCAACTGCAAAGTAGAGATTATGTATCTACAGTGAGGATATTCTAAAAGATTTTTTAGATGAGGTAGGCATATTAATTGTTACTCTGGAAACTGGCTCATGCGTACCACTTCACTAAAGCTATATGGTTGGTAGGGTACTGCCTGATTACAACACTGATACATAGGACGGGTGTAATCTATGCCAAGAACAGGATTGAGGTAAATTATGGTGGATAATGGTAGATTAGCTGGAAAAGGATGGATTAGCAGATACTTCAGTGATGAATAGAATTAAAAGGCTTGTAAACTAATTTCCGTAGCACAGCTGCTGAACACAGCACCTGTTTAAAGTGGCTGTAAGATGCTATCATACGTATTATGTACAGAACTTTTGTCCAGTGAATTTTTCATATGCTATTAAAAAGCGCCCATAGGATGTGCAGTAAATTGTGAAAGTCCTGTGTGTACATACGAGTAATCTGTTTATTTTGATGATAAAAGGTATTAAAAATATTTCTATTCAGTTCCATTATATATATACATGTATATAGTGGGACAAAGACTTAGTGTGAGACTTTAGATAATACTGTCACTGTTTACCTTCTGTCAGAAAAACAGCATTAGGAAGTATATGCTAGACTCTTCCACAAGACATTTTAGATAAGTGTGCATATTATTTAGTGAAGTGTACATATATGTATTATCTAGTGAAGCTATCTGTTTATTAGCAAATTCAGCAGTGTTCTCTAATACTGTGTTTAGGTGTGCACCCTAGATGGGTCTGACTACTATAATGATGATACAATTACTTTTCTTCTTCTCTTTTCCTCTTTGGTGTCTTAGTTTCTATAAAAAGAAAACTCAGGAAGGCAGGGCCAATAAGAAACACAATATGGTAAAACAGATCTAGCAATTCAGAACATGCTGTGGCAGATATATGGTCTGAATTGCCCTCTGGAAGATCTTCACTCTGTGTGTTGGCCCGAGGTTCTCAGTTTACCTATGAAAAGGGGGATGCCCAAAGATAACCTGTGTCACTACCTCTACAAATATGCTGCCTCGCTCTGAGATATGTACAATCCCAAGGCAGATGACTAAACTACAGTGGTGTAAGGAAAGAAGAATCACAGAATTAGACAATTAGACAAGAGACCTCAAGATCATCAAGTCCAACCTCTGACCTAACACTAACAAGTCCTCCACTAAACCATATCACTAAGTTCAACATCTAAATGTCTTTTAAAGACCTCCAGGGATGGTGACTCCACCACTACCCCTGGGCAGCCCATTCCAATGCCTCACAACACTCTCAGTAAAGAAGTTCTTCCTAATATCCAACCTAAAACACCCCTGGCACAACTTCAACCCATTACCCCTTGTCCTGTCTCCAGGCACATGGGAGAACAGACCAACCTCCACCTCACTACAGCCTCCTTTAATGTACTTATAAAGAGCGATAAGGTCACCCCTGAGCCTCCTTTTCTCCAGGCTGAACAAACCCAGCTCCCTCAGTCGCTCCTCATAGGACTTGTTCTCCAGATCCCTCATCAGCTTCGTTGCCCTTCTCTGGACTCGCTCGAGCACCTCCATGTCCTTCTTGTAGCGAGGGGCCCAGAACTGAACACAGTACTCAAGGTGCAGCCTCACCAGAGCTGAGTACAGGGGGACAATCACTTCCCTAGACCTGCAGGCCACACTGCTTCTTATACAATCCAGGATGCTGTTGGTCTTCGTGGCCACCTGAGCACACTGCTGGCTCATATTCAGCCAACTATCCACCAATACTCCCAGGTCCTTCTCCTCCAGGCAGCTTTCCAACCATTCCTCTCCCAGCCTGTAGCTCTGCTTGGGGTTATTGCGCCCCAGGTGCAGGACCCGGCATTTGGCCTTGCTGAACTTCATGCAGTTGACCTCAGCCCATCGGTCCAACCTATCCAGATCCTCCTGCAGAGTCTTCCTACCCTCAAGCAGATCGACCCACGCACCTAACTTGGTGTCATCTGCAAACTTACTGAGGGTGCACTCAATCCCCTTATCCAGATCATCGATAAAGATATTAAAGAGGACTGGCTCAGTACCAAGCCCTAGGGAACGCTACTAGTGACTGGCCTCCAACTGGATTTGATTCCATTCACCATGACTCTTTGGTCCTGGCTATCCAGCCAGTTTTTAACCCAACAAAGCGTACGCCAGTCCAAGCCATGAGCAGTTTCTTGAGGAGAATGCTATGGGAGACAGTGTCAAAAGCCTTGCTGAAGTCAAGGTAGACCACATCCACAGCCTTTCCCTCATCCACCAAGTGCATCACTTTGTCATAGAAGGAGATCAGGTTCGTCAAGCAGGACCTGCCTTTCATAAACCCATGCTGACTGGGCCTGATCACCTGGTTGCCCTGTAAGTGCTGCATGATGACACTCAAGATAATCCGCTCCATGAGCCTCCCTGGAACTGAGGTCAAAGAGACCTAAATATTCTAGCTTTGAGAACTCAGAAAATTTCAGAATTTCAGAAAGTTTTCTGAGTTCAAACTGGATTTTCTGTCTCATTAATAACAACAACAACAGAAGTGTATAAACACTTTAAAAACAGATTTCTGCTGTTAACAGAGCAAATACATCCTGGAAGTCAAATAAATAAACACACACATTTCATAACATGATTCTTCATGTTTTATTTCTCAGTATAAAACTACCCTTTATTAGAGCTATTTATCTCAGCTTCATATGACTTTAATTCCTTCAATGGTATGGTCAAAAGCCCTGTTGGTGGTGCTGATATGGTTTGGGTCAGAAGGGACCTTAAAGTCCACCCAGTTCCAAACTCCCTGACATGGGCAGGGACACCTCCCACCAGACCAGGTTGCTCAAAGTCCCAGGTGTTCAACCTGGCTTTGAACACCTCCAGGGATGGGGCATCCACAGCTTCTCTGGTCGACTCACCACCTTCTGAGTAAAGATTTTCTTTGAAATATATAACATAAATCTACTCTCTTTTAGTATAAAGCCATTCCCCCTTGTCCTATCCCTGCACCCCCTGAAAAAGAGTCCCTCCCCAGCTTTCCTGTAGCCCCCTTTAGGTACTGGCAGGCCGCTGTAAGGTCTCACCGAGGCCTTGTCTTCTCCAGGCGGAACAACCCGAACTCCTTCAGCCTGTCTTCACAGGAGAGGTGCTTGAGCCCTTTGATCATGCTCGTGGCCTCTGGACTTGTTCTAATACTTCCATGTCTTTCTTGTGCTGGGGGCCCCAGAGTTGAGCACCGGTCTCAAGGTGGAGTCTCATGAGAGCAGAGCAGAGGGGGACAATCCCCTGCTTTGCACTGCTGGCCACACTGCTTTTGATGAAGCCCAGTACACAGTTGACTTTCTGGCCTGCAAACACACATTGCTGACTCATATTGGGCTTCTCATCCACCAGAACCCCCAGGTCTTTCTCCTTAGGGCTGCTCTCATTCTCTTCTCCACCCAGCTTGTGTTTTTACTTGGGATCGCCCCAGCCCAGGTGCAGGGTCTTGCACTTGGCCTTGTCGAACCTCATGAGGTTCGCACAGGCTTGCCTCTCAGGCCTGCCCAGGTCCCTCCACTGTGTTGACCACACCACACAGCTTGGTGTCATTGGCAAACTTGCCAAAGGTACACTCAAAGATGACAGAAGATGGGGGAAGAATACTTGTCTCACCTAACTGTTCTGGTACAGGGTCTGAAAGGTCATAGGAACAGATTTTTTTTTTTTTTTTTTTTTTGTTTATTGGTGGTGTGTGTGTGTGTGTGTGTAATTTTTACAATTTTTACAGTTTTTAGTTTCTACAGTTTGACATTTCCTACACCTTAAGGCTAGAAGAGACCATGCAATATTTAATCTGATATCTCTTTTCTTTTACCAGCTTTAACTTATTTATTAAACCAGTAAGACTTCACTTAACTTCTTCAGTTAATTTCCTAACTGCCAAGTTAATTCCTACCAGTGTTTTGGGCAATCATATAAAATCATCAGCCATTTTCTGCTAGTGAATAACATCAAACATACGTTCATATATATTAATGCATTTTTTGACAAATTTAAGGAGCCATCTATTGTTCTTAAAGCTCTCTGACGAATATCAGGATAGATGATATCTCCAGAGAAAAACAGTAGTTGACTGGGGTTTTCAAACCTCCAAGTACCATTTACAGTTCTTCAGTTCTTCTTAAATCTTCTAATTTTATGCTGACTGTTTGTCACTCAGATAAAGATATTCACATTGAAAAGCTAGAGAGTAGTTGCCTTGATCTTAAAATAACCCGAAGAAAAAAACAGGAACGGGGTAGGCAAGTGAAATTACTATATCTTACAAAGTAACCATGATTCCATTAAAACTGTGCTAGTGCTAATGACACTCCTCTTGGTTTTGACAAATGAAAGGTAATTCAACTTTCAGCAAAAGAGTATCATGCTACATTTATCAGTCTGAAGAGCTTGCTGGGAGACAGTTCAGCTCAGAAGAACCATGGCAACTTCTCTAAAAGCTATAAGATTGTGCACCTGACAGTTTGCAGAGGAGTTGTTAATGGATAAGAATGGGTCAGCATGCTTTGGGTTTACTCTAGCAATCTCTGGGCTAAATTATTTCTGAGAGAAGAATATCTTGAAAGGAGCATGAGATTATAGAATCACAAAATCACAGAATGGTTTGGGCTGGAAGGGACTTTAAGGATCATCTACTTCCAATCCCCTGCCATGGACAGGTATGCCACCCACTAGATCACCTTACCCAGGGCCACATCCAACCTGGTCTTGAACACCACCAGAGATGGGGCATCCACAGCTTCTCTGGAAAACGTTCCAGAGACTCACCATCCCCTGAGTGAATAATTTCCTTCTAATCTCTAGTCTAAATCTCCCCTCTTTTTGTTTAAAATCATTCCCCCTTGTCCTATCATTATCTGCCTGAGCAAAAAGATGTTATCCATCTTTTTTTATAAGCCCTCTTTAAGTATTCAAAAGCTGCATTAAATTCACCCCAGAACCTTTTCTTCTTCAGGCTGAACAATGTCAGCTCTATCAGTATGTCTTCACAGGAGAGGTGCTCCAGACCTCTGACCAACTTTGCAGCCCTCCTCTGGACCCAATATAATAGATACACAACCTTCTTGTGTTGGGGGTCCCAGACCTGGATTGCAGGACTGCAAGTGGGGCCTTAGAAGGGCAGAGTACAGGGGACAATTACCTCCCTTGGCCTGCTGGCCACACTGCCTTTGATGCAGCCCAAATGATATTATGAGATAATGATAAACGAGGTAATGATAAAGGAACCTTGTTAACTTGTTTTCCCCTTAATTCCATTAGGTGAACACCACAACCTTCTCCTTTGTCCATATGATTGCAGACCATTTAAGGCCACTCACCTCTAAAGATCTGAACACTCTCAGATTTCATTGCCTTCAAAATTATATTTGTCTTCTTCTTCCTGGCTAGTATTAACAAACCTTTTCTGTGAAAATCAAGAGAGTACTTTTTAACCTGTTGCCTGCACTTCTGTTCACCACCAAGGAAAGGACTGTAACCCTGCTACCCGCAGCTGTGCTAACATATCCTTGATCAATCATCTTCTCACCAGATCAGTTCAAAGCTTCTGACATTTCTTGGCTTTTAATTAAATTAAAATGGGAGGAAAAAGTTCCCCTTTTATGTGTGTTCTCCAAAAAGAACAATATATCTAGAAAGCGAAGCACACACAATGATCCTGTCTATTTACAAGTCTGAGAATTAGATGAAAATGGAAAAAAGGAAACTTTGTTCTGATCAGAACGACAGCTTGATATGAAACAAAAAGGGTGGTTTTCTAAAACATTTCAAAAGATGCTTTTTTTCTGAAAATGTGTTTGTGATATAAATTCCCAGCCTACTTCCAATATTTTGTAGAACCCAAAGAATAAAAATGGAATTAGCTGTAGGACCTGAATCAGAGTCTCATGGATGTAAAACACAGACATAAAGGAGCCCCATATAAGTCTTTTCACTGGTGTTTTTTTTGTTTTGTTTTGTTTTGTTTTGTTTTGTTTTTCCTGGCCTTCCCACACTTAATTTTCTGTGTCTGGCAGGGCATTCAGAGGTGCATATGGTGGCTACTGAAGTTGGACTCGTAATTGGAGGATTGTTTTTTTTTTGTACTCCATAGACCCGGCAGTGAAGATACAGGTTAGAAATGCAAATTGAGAAATAAATATATCTTTTCTACTATAATAAATATATCTGTCTACTTTTCCCATGTCTCATTCATAACAAACCTACCTAATATGATTCCTGGAAAGATGTCATGTCAGATTTGTTGTTTGCCTGATGCTTTCTTATCAGTGGTACAGCTCAGATGAGCTTTACGTAAACAACAGTATCCACCACGTTATCAGTGATTAAAAACAATCTGCAGTCTCATAGATGACATATTAAATTTTCTGATAGTGAATATGCCTTCTACCTCTGAACAAATGGAAAAACAACATGATGCCATATCCTGCTGCATGGCATAATGCAGTTTGACATAGACAACCATAAATCTTAATTCAGGAGGTGCAACTGATTAACATCAGTACATCACTTATTCATCATTCAACAGCCAAGATTGGGGTGGAAAGCTGAAAGTTGTCACCTAAAAAAGGAAGAGATAAAAAGCTGTCAGACAGAACATTTTGAATAGATAAACAGTTGGCCCAGATATTTCTTTCTTATTTTTAGTGAAGCCAGTGAAAACTAAGATCAACAATAAAGGCTATGGGGGACTCAGATCACCACATGCAGGAGCAGGCAATCACCCTGGTGCCAAGTCTGCAGTCCTGACAATGCTCACAAGTGCCTACTACAGATAGCTATTGCTATCTGACATATGTTGCTAAATAAATCTCAAGGCTGTGTTCTATTATTAAAACAAGAGTCCTCAGTAGCTACTAAACAGATCTGCCTCCCCACAGAAGCAGAGATATCAGCTGCCTGGATTTCCCTGATATATCTTCTTTTTCTGTCCTGGGAGCACCATCTAAGCAGATTTCTCGAAAAAAGTACAGCTTGTATCTAGGGCATGGGAATTTCCAGCAGAAGCTTTGCAAGAGGCAGGCTTGGCAAGCTGCAGTGGGCAGTGGCAGGGCAGTGGCAGGCAGGCAGCAGCAAGAAGGAAGAGGAGGAGGAGGCGTGCACACAGTGTTCAGATCTGAAGTGCTGGCAGCTGCTGCACTTGGCCTGGCTCCATGGAACCGCAGATGTGTACAAGGCTGCTGATGCAGAGCAGCAGGGCTTGGGGAAGAGCTGGTGAGGTTGCATGTAGGAAGGGATTTAGGTCAGGGTGGTAGGAAGAGCGTACATGTAGGTGCTTTAGGGTTACTGTACTAGGCTGGAAAAGGGAAGTATTGGAGTTGGTGCTGGAGATCTTGGAGTGAATGAGGACTTGGATTCTGGGGTGATGGATCAGATTTAGTAAGTGTGGGAGGCTCTTGGATTGGGGCTCTGGGAGCTGGGCATTTTAAAATGAGAGATCTGATGTGGGGCTGTGGTATGACTGGTGCTCCGTAGGTGTGATTGCTCAGACACAGTAATTTTGATTTGGACATGGTTCATCTGTTCCTTTTCTTGTCAAAACACTGACCTTCAACTACCATCTACTTCTTTTACATCCACTTCCACATATTTTTCCTTATTTGGCAATGTGGTTGCATTAATCAGGAAGCACCGTAACAGCTGACCATATTCTTTCCAGGAGAGAAGACCTTACATTGTATGGGGCAAATGAGAGAGAAAAAGGACAACAGACAGTGCAGTGTCCCTTGAAACCTCCTTTCAGTGATTGGTGTTAACATTACTAGCTTCTAATTACATTCATAGTCCTAGTGCAAGGACTGCAACAGCAGTACGAAGTAGATGTCTCTTGCACAAATATGTAAAGATGCTTATAACCTATCCTAAATGAGCATGATGTATCAATCATAATTTCCTCACTCTGCTCACACATACTATTCATCACATTATTTACTCCCAGTGAATAGAGAATGAATCTTGAACCCCAGGTTCCTATCTTAGATTCTTACATGTAAATTTAGTTGGGATATCTTACTCTTTCTGAATCTAATTCTCAACCTGAGTATTTTAGGAATATGCAGATCTGGCTAAATGTTGTATACATCTATAATGACTTTTGCACAAAAGTGTGTCAAACTCACTCTACTTGTTTGTACAAAGCCGATTGGCCAAAGCTGCTGTATCATTCTGGATATATATCCAGAATACAGCTAGACAAATACATAATGCAAGAGATGAACGACTGGCTGATGGGTTTAGAGGGTTATAGTAAACAAGGTTACAGCAGGCTGGCAGCCAGTCACTAATGGGGTTCCCCAGAGCTCCTTTTAGGGGCAGTTCTCTTCAATGTTTTCATACATGTAAATTACTTGGGTGCAGGACTTAAAGCTTTACTAAGTTTGTAGAAGACACTAAATTGGGAGGAGCTATTGACTCCACTGAGGGTAGAGAGGTCTTACAGAGAGATCTTGACAAATTAGAAATTTAGGCAATCACCAACAGTATGAAGCTGAACAAGAGCAAGCGTTAGATTCTGCATCTGGAAAGAGACAACCCTGGGAAGAGACAGCGTGCAGTCTAGGGGATGAGAGACAGACCCACAGAAAGAGATCTGGGGGTTCTGGTGGATGGCAAGTTGAATATGAGCCATCAGTGTCCTCTGACAGCCAGAAGGGCCAACCTTACCCTGGGGTGCATCAATCATAGCATTGTTAGATGGTCAAGGGAGAATTTTTCCTATGAGCCTGGAACATCTTCCCTATGAGGAAAGCCTGAGAGACCTGGGTCTGTTCAGCCTTCAGAAAAGACTGAGAGGGGATCTTATCAATGTTTACAAATATCTTAAGTGTGGGAGACAGTGGGATTTGGCCAACCTCTTTTTAGTGGTTTGTGGGGATAGGCAAGGCACAATAGTCACAAAATGGATCACAGGAAGTTCCACACCAACATGCGAAGGAACTTCTTCACGGTGAGGGTGATGGAGCACTGGAACAGGCTGCCTGGAGAGGTTGTGAAGTCTACTTCTCTGGAGATATTCAAGACCCATCTGGACACCTACCTGGGCAACCTGCTCTAGGGAACCTGCTTTGACAGGGTAGTTAGACAACATGATCTTTCGAGGTCCCTTCCAACCCCTACAATTCTGTGATTCTATGATTCTGTGAAGGGAATGGATTGTCCCACTATGCTGGTGCAGCCTCACCTCAAGTACTGTGTTCAGTTTAAGAACTGTATAAGTTGGACATAAAGCTAGTACTAAGCGTCCAAAGGAGTGATACAAAGACAGAGAAAGGTCCTGAGGGCAAGGTGTATGAGGAGCAGCTGAGATCACTTGGTTTGTTCAGCCCAGAGAACTGGAGAGACTGAGAACAGGGTCCCCAGGGAAGTGATCACAGCATCAAGCCTGCCAGAGTTCTAGTGTTTGGACAAAAACACTCTCAGACATAAGGTCTGATTTCTGTGTGGTCCTGGAGTGAAGCCAGCATGTGGACTGGAGGATCTTTATAGGTCCCTTCCAGCTCAGGGTATTCTATGATTCTATGATACTGCTTGCATTGCCCTGAAATGAAGGAGATAAGGCAACATATTTTTCCTGTTTCCCTTTTATATAGAAGATGGGCCACTAAGAAATTCCTTTATTATATTACTTTTAATTTTTATTGATTTATCTATCTATTTATTTATTTATTTAAGGTGGTGCTTAACAATAGAAAACAAATCAGTAAAATGTAGTCAACTGCATTTCCATTGTGACTGCTACCAGAAGTAATTGTATGCTATTTGTTCTAACACTTAAAAGATTACTATGTTTGTCAGTGGAGCAGCTAAACAATATGAGAACATGCAACAATTCTTATTCTCCATATACAAATTCTGTTCTCCAATTTTAATAAAAAATTAAAACCTTTCATTATGAGGAGTCCTGCATAACCAAAAAAGATGATGTAATCCTGGAATGGTGGGAGTCAGCATGAGGTCAAAAGCAGAAGATTGGAAAGGTCTCTTCATGAGCCAGCTTGCTGTAATCCCAAGCAGCCATACCATGCATTTTCATTTATAAGTTAATCGTACCTTAACTCAAAAGCATGTTGTGTTTTAGCTCCTGATACTCTGACAAGAATGTCCAGAGCTTCACTCCTTTTGATAGTAGAAAATACTTTCTAGTTCTCAACCTGAATGTTTTTTTCTGGCTAGTTCTTTAGTTCTTGCCTGTTTGCCTTGTGCCAAACTCACAACTAATTTATCAAGTAATTTTAATCTTTTTTTTTTGTTGTTTCCAGCTGGCCATTTAAAAATTGATAGCTACCTTTACTCCTCCACACCCTAATTATGAGAATGCTACATAAATTTAAATACAAGTAGATTTTTTTTTTCTTAACTGGATTACAGGACTCTGTCATTTCCTTCCTTCCTTCCTTCCTTCCTTCCTTCCTTCCTTCCTTCCTTCCTTCCTTCCTTCCTTCCTTCCTTCCTTCCTTCCTTCCTTCCTTCCTTCCTTCCTTCCTTCCTTTTGATCTGAGCTGATAAAATGTGTCCAGGGTATGTTTTCAAGAAACATTTCTTAGAAACTTCAAAGGAAGAAGAATAAAGTAAATTTCCCTGTGTTCATGTGACTCCTGGTGGGCTCTTCCTAGCAATGTTTATTTAAAAAAATATATGGCAATTGGTTATTTGCACAGTTTTCATAGGTTGAATAATGTCAGAATGAGTTGAGCTGACAAAGGGCAAATCTGCTGGAGGAGGCATTCACTAGAGCAATTCTTTTTGTACTCATGCTTTGTCTTCAAAAATTGGTTGTTTTCAATAAGAATGTGTACATTCTCATGTAGTGGTAGAATTTCAATGGCAGGCTCAACACAGTCAAGATGAATTTTCTAGTTCTGTGGATATTTTTTGTTTGGTTGGTTGGTTTTTATTTCTTTTGTAATTTAGGCTTCACTCAGGTATCTTAATGCTAACAATTACATCTGCAAAACTGAAAGGTAACTGAAAGGTTAGCCATCACTGGTCAGGTCTACACTTTTAGTTTTCAGTATTTTGTCACCAGGTTATCTTTGCAATGACTTTAAGAATAGCTTCTTTAAAATCTTGCCTTGAACCCACTAAAATTTCCGCAAATTTGGGCTGCTTCAAACTGAGTACATCTGGCTAATTGAACTGGCATTTTTGATGACATTTTCTGTGGAAGGAAATTTCAGACCAGCTGAAGGTGAACAGATTACTATTATTATTAACTCATTTTCATGGAGCAGTCTGAAAGAGTGTGGTACCTCCTTAAAGTCAAAGTCCTTGACAAGAAGAAAAATCCTGGAAACAGGATGAACAAATTGTGATAAGGGTCCTATGAACACTTATTTTCTCATTACCTAAAATCGCTGCAGACATTTAGAAAAAAAAAAAAATCCTCTTAAAAAAGTTACATGACAACAATGAGGAAAAAAAAAAAAAAAAAAACAACAAAAAAGTGATCCTTCTGCCCATCACTGCTCCTCCAAACTGAAGAAGAATCTGAAGATTATAGTGAAATAAATAAACAAACTTAATTTCTTTCTGCCCTTATATTGCAATTAAAATATCCAATAAAATATCCAATATACTCACATATAGAGAAATCCTGCCTAATTTCTTTCTTAAGCTTTAAGAGTTATTCCCACAAAATATTTAAGCTACAGAAAGGGTAAAACCATCATTCCATGAACAGAGCAGCCCATGGGAAGAAACATGGAAACAATAGCCTGGATGTACCTGCTTTGAGCAACTATACACAAAAACAGTCTACTACCCTGGAGGAAACTCATGCTGGACAGGAACCAAGCTGAAAAAAAAAAATAAAAAAATCAGGTTACAGCTAATTTGCTTTAGTTTGAGCTGTTGCAACATATAATTGCATTTTTTTTTCCTTTCCTCAACAGATTTTGATACTTTATATAGTATATATTTTATTGCTTCCATGATATGAATTAAAGACAGACCAAGATTTGTGTTTGTACCATAATTTTAGGCCTCCAGAGTCAACTTCAAACGTACAGTAAACATGATGTCAGACACTTTGGATTAAATGGGCATTTATTATGTGATTTGTACACATGCATTTAGGGTACTGGTGAGTATCCTTGTATTTGTATGGCAGAGACCTCCAGAGAAGCATTCATGGGAGGATTAAGGGCTGCCAGGTGTTCTTGGGTGCTTTTTGTTGTGTCACAGATTTTAAGTATTCAGGAATATTTCTCAAATTAAGCATTACACAAACTGATAGAAGTGGATATTCAAATCCTTCCATCTAATTTCTATGTCTATTTAATGTGATGAAGAATGCCTGTTAGTAAACACCTCTGCATAAAGTGATAAGGAGAAAAATTAGATTTTTTTTTTTTTAATATAATTTTTATTCTATCTTTTTGCTGTGTCTCTGCTGTTGCGAGTGCCTGCTTTAATAAAAAGTGTAAAAGATGTAACTTTATGCTTCAGGGCATTAGACTTCCACAGATGGCCTCAGGCTTTAGGGAATTTTCTGTGTTAGGCATGTCTCACCACTTGCCTGTTATGGAATTCTAGCAGTTACATTTAAAAGCGTCTGGTCACTAGAGGAGACAAAACAGAAGAATAAATGTACCATTTGTTTTGACTGAAACAGTAATTTTGATTTTTTTTTTTTTTAGTGCTTGTCAATTACTTTTGCCATTTGTGACCATATTGTGTCTGAAAGAAACAGTGGTCCAAGAGGTCCAATATTTAATAAAATCATAGATTAATAGAATATCCTGAGTTGGAAGGGACCCACAAGGATGATCAATTCCAACTCCTAGCTCCACACAGGATCACTCAAAAATCAGGCCACAGACCATATATCTGTATCTCTACACCACCGAATCTATATCTCTATATTCTTGGTGATTTTATTTCACCTTTAAAACTATTTAACTCCACTCTGTAAAATAGAAATATCAGGAAGGTAATTTTCACAGAGCCAGGTTAAAGTCAAACAACCATCTGCACCTCTGGCATATGTGATTTACAGCTTACTGCAGTATTACCTTGAGACAATCTGTTTCATTTACATGGTAGATGATTTTTTATATATATTTTTTTATTTTACAGTATGAGACAGCCCCTTTATTTACACAGGAGTTCACTTGTTTTATTTGGAAATTTAACTTTTTTGTTCTGTCAAATTTTATCTTTGTCAGTGTATTGCAATTTATGCTAACTGAAAAAATGAATAATAAAAACTTGACATTTTTCTCCAAATCACAGCAGCATTAAAGGTCAAATTTTCAAAGGACATGTAAAACTCAACTTACAAATTATGCTTGAGTATTTAAGTGCACAACTCCTCCCCGCCCCCCCCTTTTTTTTTCAAGTACATAGAATGAAAAATGAATGCAATTCTGGTTCTGTGTTTAGAAATTTGGCAATGAATCTGAATTAATGGAGCTGGGATATTTTTTTCATAAATACATTTGTTGCATAGGAGCCTAGGTATTATTTTTCAAGTTTTGCATGGAAAGTCCTTGAATTACTTACAAACATACAGCTTTTATCATAGGAAATAAGGAAAGTGACAGTAGAATTTCCATTGTTACTCACAAAAGCCATTGTGGTTCTTAATTTTTTATTAAAAAAAAAAATATGTTCTGGGGCTTCTACAAGACAGAAATTTTGCTTTACTAGGCATTATTTAATCACCATGTCAGTCCCTATCACAAAGAGCTCTCAAGACTGAGAGACAAAATAAAAAGTGTGAGAGTAAAGAGTGGGTTAAAAAGGTGAAATGAGAGGCAAAGATCACACAGATGGTCAGGTATTACACTTTTATTTGAACTATCTTAGTGTACATATGACACTCTCTCTTCCTTGAGACATTTTATATGGACTGCTTGTGTTGGAAGGGACCTTAAAGTTCATCTAGTTCCACTCCACTGCCATGGGCAGGGATACCACCAACTAAATCATGTTGCCCAGGGCCATGTCCAACGTGCACTCCAGGGTTGAAGTATCCACAACTTCTCTTGGCAACCTGTTCCAGTGCCTCACCACCCTCTAATGTCTAAATCTAAGTCTATCTGGGACTTTCCATTCTTGAGGGATAGCAGTTTACAGGATTAAGTTGTTCCAGTTGTTTCACACCATGGACAGATGGTAGGAAAATCACTGGACTACTGCACACCCCATTCTTACTCATGAGAAAACTTCTGATTCTACTAATTGCCTAGCTTCTGGCTATACTTTTGCATGGCAATCACTTTAAGGATAGCCTCTAAAATTTCCCTCACCTCCAAAGTTTTCTCCTCACTCTGAAGGAAGAGGAGATTTGGGATCTCAATTACATGGCTTAACTCTACATCAATATTTAAAAAGGAAACACCATCCTGTCACTGTGACCCCTGAAGAGCAGAAGGCAAATGAATAAACACAGCTGTTGATTGTAGATAGAATACAAAGCAGCTCAGAGTGATGACAGGATCGTTGCCAAAATACTGTGTGCTGGAAATAAGCCTGTACATGCAGTAACATATGTTGAATTACTACGCTGTGAAATTTAAGATAGAAGCACACTTTTGTTCTTACCAATTCATCCATACCAATCCTTACATTGATAGTGGAAAGATGAAACATTAGAATGATCCTAACTCAACAAAAGCCTTACTGTATAAAGACACCATTTAAGGAAGTGCATACCATTAAATGGTTATGTCTGCATCTGGGATTCAGAGAAAACGTAGAAGTGTATGTGAGCAAATGTTTATGTCATCTATAGAGGTAATTAAGGCAAGAAAAAGAGACAGATTTCTTCTCTTCCAAGTTGCTTGTAGATATTTTAACAAGGAACCTAATAACAGGATAACATCATCAAAGAACTAGTAGGGAGATTCAGATGGAGGCAGAAACATCTACAGGACAGTTTCAACATCTACATTGTCCAGAAAGCAAGAATAAGCTCCTGCTACGAACATCAGCAGAGTAAGTAAAGAAGTGGGATGAGTTTGAGTTTTGCTGAAATGTTCAGAAGTACCTAAATGCCTTAATCCTGTTGACATTTTTAATATTTTATTGGATTAATCTATGATTACTTTTTTATTAATTAAGCTATTACCTTTAAATATATACAGATGAGTCATAAAATGCTTACAACTTAGGAACCTTCTTGAATTTAGATGTGCCTTAAAAGACTGATCATTCAGATGCTTAACTTCATTTGTGTAAGTACTGTAATTGCAGTGAATATACTCAATGTTTTTGTATGGTGCTTTTTTTTTTTTTTTTTCTTTTTCCTGTAAAGAACTAAATATAAACAACAGTACTTTCAGTCAGAGGATACATCTTTACTTCTACTGTACAGAAGAGTGTAAATGAGAGATCTTAATTTTACTTATCTGTAAGAAAAACCTTATAGAGAGGGAACTAAAGAAATTAAATGCAAGATAATAGTACCGCTTGCCTTTGAGTCCAGGGATTTGTTCAAAGGCTTATCTTCATTGGTAGCTTAAGTGTAGTCTGTAAGACTAGGTTGGAAGTCTGCAGTATGAAATCTTACCAGGGAAATTTAATTCTGAAATTTGTTCTGATCTTCCCCGCACCAAATAAAAGATAGTCACAAAGGAAGAAGGCCAATTATTGAAAACGTTGTTGAAAGATCCGTCTGACACAGGTCTTTCTGAAGTAATAGAGTACAGCCATCAGTAGAGAACAACCTCCCATATCATATAAGGTGGCCATAAGAAGGGGAAAAAGAGGTAGAAAAAATTGTCACTAGCTGGAAGTACCCCAAGGTTCTTAGAAATGTTGTTCCTATGCATACCTATCTTCCTATCTTCCTCATGATCTTATTTATTTATTTATTTATTTATTTATTTATTTTTGTAATGCTGGATAAATCTCAATTAAGAAATGCAATAAAGCAGAATTTGTCATTTTATCATTTTATCAATGCTAGCAAGTTTAACCTGATTTTGAGAATCTTTGTATTACTAGACTCTGTATAATGAACTCACCTATCAAGTTTCTTTTTCTATTGCATCACTTCTAATTACTACCCCGGTTAACAATTTGATACTTTTCATTTCGCAGTTTGAGAATGTTATCAAAACTTTTATGAAATTAACCATGTTAGTTCTATTCGTTGATTAAAATTCATAATTGGCTTTTGTGAATTGTTAATGGCTTCATTAAAAGAGCACAGCTAGAACACTATATCATCCTGCTAAGCACTTGTATGATCCTCATCAACACAAGACCTGAACACTTCTTAGTCATTAATGGATTTTTATCCCGTAATATCCATGGGAAGTAATGAAAATTTGTGATATTATCTCTACTTCTTGTAAGGAGAGGTTAAACAGAGTAGATTACATAGACTATTCAAGAAAAAATCAAAACTGTAGCTTACCTTCTGGTTGACCATATTTCTTAAATGTGATGTTATTCAGCATTTCAGAAATTAGACAATTCTCCTGACTACACCTCTTTAGAATTCTGGAGGTTTGGAAATGGTGATTTTACAGCAAAATATTTTATAAGCTGAATTTTCTGTTTGAAGGGTTTTGACTGCTCGTAATTAATATTTCTGTAATAGTTTATTTTCATTAGAGAACCAAAAACTTTCCTGCTGCAAAATATTGTAATATATTTACAAGGAAGGCAATTCAGGTGTCTTCCGTCTGCATTCTGACTTGTTCCATGGTTAGACTGCCTCAGACTAGATAGCCAAACTAAACAGGGTAGAAGTTATTATGTATCATAGCCTTTGTACTTTGTTGAAACAGATTGCTTCAAAGACGATATCCAAAACATCCAAAATATATTACAGTGCTTTTTAGTAAAAATGTTTCCTTTGTTTATTTGCTGGTTTTGTTGTGTTGTTGTTTTGGTTAGGTGTTTTTATAGTTGTTGTTTTTGTTGTTGTTTTTGGAGGGGTGTTTTTTGTTTTTCTCTCTCTTTTTTTTTTTTTTTTTTTTTTTTTTTTTCAGTTAGAACATCTGTGAAGAGAGATTTTGTGAAAAAAATAAAAATTTTTACTCATAAAGAATTCCTCTTCCAACACTCTTCTTTGAAGCTTTTTTTCCCATCATGACCTTCAACAAGTCTCCTACCCTTTCTTGAATAACTGTATCTCCTGGTTTGTTCTGAACCTTGCTTCAACTAACTTTTGACTAACTTTGACTAACAGTTCTTACTATTCTTCTGGTATTAGAATATAGAATGAATAACCAATTTTTATTCAACATCGTCATGCTTTTCACGATTTTATAAACTTAGTGTATCTCTCATTTGAATAGTCTCTTTTACAGACTGAATATCCTTAGTGACTCAGTCATTCCTCATATATGAGGAACTGAAGTTTCAGAACTTTGATCTTTCTTCCCTCAACATTTTGGAGGTCTATTATTTCTTAGAGATTAGAGGATTATAGCCACATTTAGATTTTAAAATGGAAACAAAACATGTGGTGGCATAATTATGTTCCTGATTTTGTTTTCTATTCCTTGAATTTTCTCTTTTGACTGAGAGAAAACACAGAGAAAACTCATGGAAAAATAAAGGTTCCTAGTATCCCAAGTAGTTCTTTCTATGTATTTTAATTGAAAAGTCTTGTATAGCATAGTGGAAAGTTAATTTCATAAAGCTGGAGAATAGTATACTTGAAAACTAACAGCTGGGAGGATGCAGGCAAGTACCAAAGATACACTTATAGTCTGTTAACATGTCACCAAGATCCTTTTTTCTGTAAAAATGGATGACAGAGAAAAAATAATAATAATATTTCAGGTTAATCTCCAGATTTGAAATGCTTAGTTATGTTTATGCTCCTTTTATACATAACCTACAGTAAGATTAAAAGAGAATGAAGCTTCCTACCATATTATCTAATAAGTAGTCTCTGAATCACTAGGTTACCAGAAAGTATCAAGGAGACAGCATGTTGTAATATACATGACATCTATCTAACTCAGCTGTATAATACAGCAAATAAACCCCTTCACGACAATTGCAACATTTAGCACCTTTTCCATGTAATTCAGTTCATAGAAGGCTAATTAAAGATCAGTGAACCAAGTGTTTAAAAGGCAACCAATTTAATTGCTGTAATTGTATGATTTAGCTGAATAATAAATGTGCTAATGATACTGTAATATTAAGCGTTCAAGTTGGCGATCAAGTCAATTAAAATATAATTGTAAAGCAGCAATCCACAAATAATGAGTGAAATGCTTCCTATTGAGCATGATGTTGACGGGGTAAAATATGGTAACCTTTTCACAATTTGACATTTAATTTTATGCAAAAGAACATGTGGACAAATTTTAATCCTGCTGATCATGTAGAAATTGGACTGTCCATTGCCTTTCTTTCAAATAGAGATACAGACTTAGTAATTGCAGGCAAATAATAGCAAGTATTTTATAAAGTTTTATTTTACTTCCTGGATTGATATGCGGGGGTTAGATCTTCAAGAGCTGTCTAAATCTGGGGCGATGGCCACCCCTGACAGCTCCATCAGAACAACCAATTGTGATTCAGAATTCATCTGTTTGTCAGAAACAACATTTCCTTAAGTATCAATCAGAAACTGAAACAAAATATTTGCCAAACTCAGACAACAGTGTGTTTGTGGACCTGTTCCTCCTACTAACACACGGGCTGTGATACAGAAAGAAAGCAAATCAACTGAGAGAAACTGCAGATACTTCATGCTTGTCTTCAGATATCAATAGTCACTCTTGATATTCTCGATATCATACCTGGCAGTGTCATAGCTGGTGATAGCATGGAAAAACCAAAAGAATAAATTGTCTGGAGGGCACCTGGCCATATGCAACCCTTCTGAGATATCAAGGCAGGTTTGAAGATGGGTGTTTCCATCCTTTGCAGGACAGTCATCTATCAGCTTGTCCTTACATCCCTTTGGCCAGTGTGTGTCAGCTCCTAGCTGTGTCTCCGCCCAGCTCCTTGTGCTCTCCCAAGTACCTCACTGGCAGGGCAGCACCAGGAGCTGAACAGTCCTTGGTTCTGCATGTGCACTGCTCTGTGACAGCTAAACATCAGTGTGTTGTCACCACTATTGTCATCAAAAGTCCAAAAATTGTGTATCTACAAAGAAAATTAACTCTGTCCCAGACAAAACCATGGCACATGTTTAAATAACTCTTTTGTGCTACATGATAAGCACTTAAAGGTTTTGATTCACCATATTATAAAATAGGTTTCCAAACTGTATGGGAAAAATTGCTCTCTGAATTTGGATCTTTCTCCAGTAGCTGTAAAGGGTGATAGGTTTATACTAAGAGTCTAGCTTTCAGATAGCTTGAATTAAACTAGTACTGGATTTTTATTTTTTTTTAATTTTTATTTTATAGATTAATCCATTTATCAATTAAAAGCATTTTATTTCTCCAGAGACTATACTCAAATTTGTTTGCACTCTGCAAATAATTTAATTTGAAGTGTCAGGTTTTATGAACCAAAATTTGCAATGTAGCCCAGAAATTAAAGCATTTTCCTGGAAATTTAAGTTCAAGTCTCTTCTCATTTTGATTCATAGATGATCTTTAAACCACAATCTCACAGAAACAGGAAGAGTGCTGCAGCCAGGCTTTCAGGTCTTTTGGAATGGATTTAAATGCCAGTCAGTCCAATTCATATTCTACTGATTTTCTGGCAGACAAGAACTCAAAATAAATGAATAAATATATAAAATGGAAAGTGTTTTACGAACAACAGTTTATAAGTAAGTATTTCAAAAAGCTATGGAGAAGCTTTTTCATAGTTTGATTGATTTTTGTTTTGTTTTGTTTTCTTTGTTATTAATACTTAGGTATATCGTGCAAAGTGGGAAAACTCATACATAATAAATTGCTAGTCTGTCCTCATTCTACATTTTCACCTGATTGATAAGATATTGCTACAACAGGTCTTTGAGTTTTCTCAGTGAGAGAAGGAACTACAGTCTCTGTGCTGCATGAAAGCCAGACTGTTGGGCAGGAGAAAAGAACCAGCCTTCCTCTTTCTGTTTCGAAGAATTCCTTTGCTTTTGCTCTAACTGCCAGAAATGGAAGTAAAATACAGTGCGTTAAGTTACTGTTAAATGTTAAGTTTTGACTTCAGAAGGAAAACCTGAAAAATTAATTTAGATTTTTTTTTAGGTTCAAATATATCTTAGCTTATATATTTAGGGCATGTTGACACCCAAGTATAAGCTATGAATTAATAGAAATAAAATTTCTACTAAAGCACATTTAAAATAATTTTATTTAAATTACTTTTTAAATTAAAAATTAATTAAAAAATAATTTTTAAATTATAGAACATCGAAAGAAGAATGTCATGGAGATATCATTCACAATATCTTGTTTCTCATTAGCAGTAAGCTGTTTAATTTTATTCAAGATGTAGTCTGTAGTATGCATGGTTTTGAGTTTTATTTATTTTAGAATTTATCAGTTATCACCTCTTCTGTGGTAGAATGGTCAAGATAATAGACTTGTGCTAATGGTGGGCACAAATGCATTCAGTTATCAACAGAAAATGAAAAACAAACAAACAAACAAACAAACAAAAAACTTCTGAAGTGTGCAGAACAATGCAAAACCACATACAAAAGCAAAGCAAATGTAGATGGGGCTTGGAAATTACTTAAGGAAAAGCTAAATCTCTAGAGGCCAAAGCAAAGAGAAGCATTACAGCCACTTTGCCTAGCATGGACTCATCAGAACTGTCAAGAAACAACTCATGTTCATGTCAATAGTTATGCCACCTAAGACTAAAAGGCAAGCCAGCTTTTCCATAATGAACTCCAATATCTCTGTGGCGTGGTAGAGTAAAGATATACAAACTGTCAGTCCAAGTTTTATTATTAGCGTAGGTTCTGCTGAACCAAATAATAAATCTAGAGTGGTATTAATGTTTACAAGAGGCTTCTTTTCCCTCATCTGTTCCTTTATATAAAATAAATATTCATAAACACCATAAAACTTTTCTTAAGGCTGATATATCTTAGGAATATATTTGTAACCCACACAAGTAATTTTCCATCCTATCAAATTAGCATAATTTTTAATTGAATCTTATCATCTTCCTTTTTTTTTTTTTTTTTTTTTTTGCTAATATGGTCAAAGTATAATTACATTAGTCTTTCTCATAAAGCATGATAAAAGAATACTAATCAGACACCAATAAAGTATACTGCAGAATTACTACATGGAGAACATTAATTTTTTGTTAGGTTAGAAACCCATTTTTTGTCCATTCCCTGTCTCTGTCTCTCTTTGCTTATGTCTGCTACAATCCTCCCTGCATATCCTATATGAATGAGCAAAGAATTGCTCCCTTAAACACTTTTAATCCCAAATCTGGATCACATGACAAGTTACTCTGGATTGTTGAGAACAGTGATATGAGATGGGACATGTAAGAACATAGCTGAGGTTAGACAGGCTCACAAACATTTCCCTGGATAAGGGTAGAGGTGCAATTATAGTTAACACATCAGTATTATGATTTCCAGGACTCCTAAAGGGAAGTGCTTGGTTTCAGGCTGTCATTTTAGTATTTCCTCATTAATGTCATCTCTCAGTTTAAACTAATCACAATTGAAATATCCGGATGTTGTACTTCTTATTGATCTTTTCTCTTGTTTACCCTTCTTTCTCAGTAACTCAAACAAAAATATCATCTTCACTCTCCATGAGTCCCAGTATGTTGGTGCACTTTGTGGCAAGGTCTCTCTCTAAGTGCTGATGACGTTTTTCCATGGCATCTTAACGATTTTTTTTTTTTTCTTTTGTGGGTAAAACCTCCCATCTGCATTGTCATTTGCATTTACATCTCTACCACTGGGCCAGTCTTTCCACTGACCCCTCCTACTTTCAAAATGTTGCAGTAAAGGTCATATTCTAACCATGTCATATTTTCCTTTGTCTCTTTCCTTTGATTCTGTTTTCTCCATCATATGGGATATGCATTATACAAACAACTTTTAGTCTTCATTGTCAAATATTTTTTGTACCTTCACTTCTTGTCTAAGCCTCTTTAATAAGTGATTTCTCCCACATCAAGCTGTGTCAGAAACCACTTGTTATGTTTGACAAATTACACTTTCAAATTTTCTTATTCTTGCTCTCATACAAGCTATTTGGTACAAATAGAGGAACACTGTAGGTACATCTAGTAACTTCTCTGTTTTCCCTTTCAAATTTCTCTTAGAAATATTCCATATACTTCTCTGTGTAAACCCTCTGTAGCTTCACTGCTTTCCATGGCTTTGTCTGTTTGTGCCTCAGGGATCCAAGGCCAAAATCTGATACGGCCCAGCTATGCAACCTTGGCTTAGACTTCACAGGAAATTGCAAAACTGTGAGAGAGTTGTAAGAAGGGCACTATAGCAGAGCCAGAGGAGGTAACAAAGGTAAAATCATGGATAGAGGCAGGGGCCTTAAGACAGGATTATTTTTTTTTTACATAATTTGAGAGGTGGAAACATCAACATTGGAATATATGTGATCCTAAAGCAAAACAAACAAACAAACAAACAAACAAAACAATGAGCTGACAGAGTTGGTGGAAGTCAGCAGCATGGAGAAGCTATTTTATTGAGCAGGAGAGGCTACAACTTCTGTTCCTGACCAATGTCTGTCTGGCGAGCAAAGACTATTCAAATGACTTAATGGGATGCTGAACTAGTGCTTAGGCTAGGAGTTCATTACATTCTAGCCATCATTTCTGTGTTAGCCAGTCATTGAAGTTGTATATATTTATTATTTTAACATGTTTATATCCTGCTGGCAGAGCATCTTTGTGTGAAGAATGATTCTCACAAATAACAGAACCAAAAGAAATTAATTTGATGCAACATCCAGGGAAATCCTCCCAGCAAATGGTTTATAGACACAATATACACATCTATGCCTTTTAACATAACCTTAATCTTTGTCACTGTAGGCTTGCTTTTTTAAAAAATATGGGAACTTTTATGCTGCCGTATGTATCATTCTAGAATTTAAATTACTGAAATGACTTACATGAATATGCTCTGCATATGCTGATTCCTTGTGTTTTGCTACAAAAATAAACAAACAAGCAAACAAACAAACAAAAAAATTATTTTTCTAGTTGTTGTGGTTTAACCCGGCCGGCAGCTAAACACCATGCAGCCGTTCGCTCACCCTTCCCCTCCCTCTCTGGGACGGGGGAGAGAAATGGAAAGTGAAGCCCGTGAGTTGAGATAAAGACAGTTTAATAAGACAGGAAAATAATAATAACAAAAATAATAATAACAATAATAATAATAATGATACAATGGTGATAATACGAAAGTAATAGTATGTACAAACAAGTGATGCACAATGCAATTGCTCACCACCCGCTGACTGATGCCCAGCCTAACCCCGAGCAGTCCGGCCCTTTCCCCCAGCTAGCCACCCCTATATATTGTTTAGTATGACATCAGATGGTATGGAATACCCCTTTGGCTAGTTTGGGTCACCTGTCCTGGGTCTGTCCCCTCCCAGCTCTTACTGCACCCCCAGCCTGCCCGTTGGCAGGACAGAGCAAGAAGCTGAGATGTCCTTGGCTTAGTATAAGCACTGCTCTGCAACAATTAAAGCATCGGGGTGTTATCAGCACTCTTCTCATCCTAAGCCAAAACACAGCATTCCACCAGCTACTCGGAAGAAAATTAACTCTGTTCTAACTGAATCCAGGACACTAGTTCAGTCTTGGGTGTTTAAACTCTCTGAAGCGAGATAAGATGAATACCAGTGGCTTACATATTAAAACTGGTATGGTATTACTTCATTTTTGTTCTTTCCTCTGTCCATGTCTACTTTTTTTTTTTTAACTTTTTTTTTTTTTTAGCTTTTTTTTATTATTATTATTTTTTTTTAGGTGTTGGCTCTTTGTCTGTTAATAAGAGGAGTCTTAAAACCAAAGTAGTCAATACAGTTTCAAGATGCTTGTTGCTAGAATGGAAGTTTAGAATTAGGAAGGCCCTTACATTATCTTCTAACAAATTCTTAATATAGAAGAGTGAAGGGACCTGACATTTCATTATACTATGTAAAACAACCAGCACAATGGAGCATTTATACATGACGAACGCCTCTGGCTTTTATCATAAGAAAAGTAATAAATCATCTCTGAATCTTGATCAAATTATATCTTTGCTTTTTGCCTATTTAAATGTCACTTGCAGATTAAATTAGATCATGGGTTCTTTTACTTTTTTTTTTTTTTCCTCTTAGTCTCAACTTTTTCTAAAGTTAGTTTAAAGCAGTAATAAACTCTTGAGCAATAGGTAGCACTGAGATTTCATCAGAGACTATGAAATCTAGCTATAGTCTTTCAAAGGAAAAAAAGAGATGGAAAGTTTGAATGAGATGTAAATAAAATAATGTGATTTAACTGGAGTTCCCTAACTATATAAGGAATAGATGAGAGATGTATTCTCTTCAGCATAAGAAACAAATCAGATACATTTATTTCCACATCCATATACATGACTGTTTATAGTTTGAAAAGCCTTACTCAAACACATGAAATTTTATTGTGATAGGTATTTTTTTCTGAGAAGTTTGCTGTAGCAATACATAACAAAATATGACAAGATAAATGTAGTTACAAAATCACAGAATGGCTGAGGTTAAAAGGCACCTCTGGAGGCCACCTGGTCCAACCCCTGGGCAAGCATGGGCACCCAGAGTGGTGTGCCAAGCACCATGTCCAGGCAGCTTTTGAAGATCTCCAGGGAGAGATACTTGACAACCTTTAAGAACAACATGTGCCAGTACTCCATCACCCATAACTAAGTGCTTCCTGATATTTAGATGGAACTACTTCTGTTCCAGTTTGTGTCCACTGCTTCTTATCCTGCTGTGGGGCACCAGTGAAAATAACGGGGCTTCATCTTCTTTACACCCTCCCGTCATTACAGTTAGTAATTTTAGAATTACATATTGGGTAATAATATATTAAAATCCTAATGATGGGATTGACAGTTGATCCAAATCCATTGAATGAAAAGAAAAATAAAAAAAAAAATAAAAAAAAGACCTGCCCTAAAAGTTAGTCCGAATATAAGTTACTTGATTTCAAAAGGCAAATGAGAGTAAACACATTGTTTGGATAGTCTGAAAATTAGCTTTGTTGAGGAAAAGTTAGATGTGGAAAAGCCTCTAAGATTTCTTTATGGTGAAGGTTTTCAACCCAGCCATTGCCCCAAGCATGGAAGCAGCACAGTCAAAATGTTACAATGAAATAATTAGCCCTCATGAGTTTTAACTTATGATATTTAACACATGTGTTACCAAGGGCAGAGCAGATATTTTTTGTGGGAAGGAGATCCAATAATGTCTGTGTTTCTTAATGCATTTGTCCCATTTGTATCCATCCCACTGTGGTTAACCATGCAATAGTTTCTATAAAACTTCATAATTTTGAGTCCTTGATGTTTCTTTCAAATTTGGCTGAGGTGAAGGGGAGGTGGAGGGAGGGGGGTGGAATGGGACAGTTTAGGTCTTCTAGATAAACCGAAAATATGCTTACATATTCTGACTTTGTAAAAATCTAAAACCTAATAATCTTATTGAGATGATTAGTCAGCTATAATTTTAGGAATAATTCATATGAGGTTAATTTGATAAAAATCTTTGACAAGTTTATAGATTTTCTAGGCAAAGAAAATATATCTCGTATGTCTTCACTTCAAAAAATTATTTGTTGTAGTCACACAGGAGCTGATCTGAGCTAAAAGATATGGAGAACACAAGGTTTCTAACCAAAGCCCAAATCAAGGAGTTAATCAATAGAGGAGATAAAAGGGCTGATAAGCAAGGATGTAGCAAATGAATAACATGTAATAATTTTTTATATTAAATTTATTATTTATTTATTACTAATACAGCAAAGAATATTCAAATACAGCAACATTTTTTGATACAAAATGAACAAAAAAAAGAATTTAGGTTGCATATGGTTTAGTAACCATTATTGTAAGGGAACAAAAATCAAACAGGATGGAGGTTACAAGAGAAATTCTTATAAATATTATAGGATTGTTGGATTTTAACTGGTGACTTTAACATTGCATTTACAAACACATGTATCCTTCCATATACAAATAATAGGTTGCACATATAGATAACTAAAAAACTCTAGTTTTCTATGAAGATTCTATGAAGATTTCTATGAAGATTCTCTCCCCCCATTTTTTTTTTTTCTTAATACATAAATTTATTTATTTTAGAACATTTAGTTGACCATGCAGGTAATCCTGATGCTGTCATTAACCTCACATGGGTTAGTTTTAGACAAAATTCCCAGCTGGAACAGCAAGGAACTCTCAAGGATGAGTGTAGCTTTACATGAAAGCCTCATTCCAAAAATTATTGAAAAAAAATCAATACTGACTGTTGGCACAGACAAATATCATTAGGAACAGTTCTGTTCCTTTATTCTGGGAGATAGCCAAAGCCTTAAGGGAGCTGTTATCTCATGCCTCTGGAAAATGGTCAAGACTCTCTTAGAACATAAGGATAAAAGAACTTGAGGCTAGACTCCAAAATAACTTTACAACACTTGATGTCAAGTTCAGATTTTGTTCTAATTGACAGTCATTTCTGCCTCCCTCCCTCCTCTCTCCCTCCCCCCCCCCCCCTTTTTTTTTTTTCCCCGGGATCACTTCTTTCTTTTATCAAATTAGATTAAGATTTAAGATAGAAAAATACTTCTTTATTAAAGTTATATATGAAGAGCTGTACAGTTAGGGCTCAATAATTCTATAAGAAAATCATTTAAAGTTCTAGATTTGTGAAGGAGTGTTTGCATTAGCACAAGAAAACTATCTGGTTGAAGGAATATATTTAGTGTGCCAATCCAAACTGAAAAAAAAATATATATCTTTATTTTGGTTTGGAGCTGGATAACTGGTCTGGCTGATCACTTTTGTTCCAGCGTTTTGTTACAACTCCTCTTGCATTTTCACAGCAACTTCACTACAAATGATGATTTCATAAAATATTAATTATTTTAAAAGTAAAGACCTGAAAGACCCCAATTTTCTATCATAAATTTAATAAATACAACTGAAATCTTGGGTCTCTCACTACTTTTTTGCTAAATTAAATAAAATCATTTAAGTTACACTTCAGTTGTTTTAATGCCTCTTATGTAAGAGGCAATGTATACCAATGTAAGAAAGATAGTTCCATCTCAGTTAAAAAAAAAAAAAAAGAGAGAGATTTAACATTTGATTTTTTTTTCTCTCTGTGTAAAAGAGAAAAAGATTTTATAAATAACTTTTGAAATAGTTGAGTAGAAATTGTTCATGTGAATATATATTTGATATAGGCATCCACTTTCTTTCCTGTTATTCAGTTTTGGTATCATTCTTAAGAAACTGCTGCAACAGATTGTCCTCCGGCAATTTTATTTTCAAAAGGTAAGTAAAGGTGAGGATTATAAGGAAATTGTCTTTATTCATTGCCCCTTATGTCCAGTTTTTACCTAAAGAGGACATTCACTTTTTAGATTCCATTAGCAAACTTCTAGAGAAATATCTTACTGCTGCTTTAATTAAAGAGGCACCAGTGCCTCAATTTTTTTCTAGACAAGATTATTTTATTTATTTATTTATTTATTTATTTATTTATTTATTTATTTATTTATTTTCCCTCTTCATAGATCCTTAAAAAGATCTGTTTGCTAGGAATCTCTATAGAAGATATCTTGTCTAAAAAGTTTTTAAACTTTCCAGTACAACATCTCTTGATATATGTGTCTAATAAATAGGAGGAATTTTAAATGGAGAAGTTTTCTCTCTGGTGGACTTTGTAACATTAAGAGATATAACTCTTGTTATGGACGTCCCACTTAAGCCAAAGTGATCTAGTGAACTATTTGACTGTCTAAAGGTATGTTTCTACTATAAATTGAACTGAATATCTTTCCAAAATCCATTGTCTGTATTGACTAGATCTCCAAGGTCTCATTGCTCTAAAGCAGATGTATTATGCCAACTTAGCTTTCCTAAAATATTCTGCTGAACTTCCAGCTACCAGTAAAGAAGGACTTTGATCTCATGTAAATCTCGTTTGTGTTTTAGTTCCTCAGACACAGTTTGGTATCTTGAGAGCTACATATTTTAACCATATTAACACATAAAACACATAAAAATACTATTATTGTTTTACACAGTAGGCAATAGTCTACCTCAGCCAGTTTGCTGCCTCTCATAGTGAATCTAATAGCAGGTGCTCAGGCTGGATACTAGAATAAGATAATTTACACTTCTTTAGGAATATCTTCCCTTGAAATTTTGGCTTGGAGACGTCTTGAACCAAGATCTGTGTTTTGTTTTTAATCATTCCTTGATTATTTGTTTTCTTCTGTGATTTTAATTTAGCTTTTATTTTATTTTATTTTATTTTATTTTATTTTATTTTATTTTATTTTATTTTATTTTATTTTATTTATTTTTTAGTACTTATAATCTTTCAGCATCCACAAAGTCCTGAGGTAAGGAATTCCAAAACTTGAAGAAATAAATGTCATTCAAAAAATACAACATTGCTTGATCTTTCCATTTACATGTCCCTGGAAAAGCCAATGTACAAATTATGCTACAGTTATTATTTTTCCATGTCACTGCTGGCTTCATAGACCTAAGCTATGTTTTCTTTGAAGTATGCCATTTTCCAACTGAAAAGTCATTCAAATAATTTGAAATGCATCTACTTTCCTGTTGTATGCTGAATACAAACTGTGATAGCTTTGGAGATATTGAATAAAGAGAAATTATAAGTCTGGGAATTATGTCATAAATTGTCATTAAAAATAATAAAGTTGTCATAAAAAATACAAAAAAAACATATCAATCCATCTCTCTATATCAATCTTGTTGCAGGGTGTACTCAGTTTTGAAACAAATGAGAGGAAAACTTTAATTTGATCATTCTAAATTTCCCACTTCTAGTACTGCACAGAGAAACAGCTTAACTGGTAAGATTTCTGAGCTATAAACATTTGGTCTAAACCACCAAATTCATCTTGAAATTGTCCTCCCCTTTCCTGGTAAGAAAAAAGTTGTTCTTAATACATGAGTAGAGCCATGTATTAAGAGAGCCAGTTTATCAATCTAGAGTCACAGCAGGGCAGGGTAGTTTTAACAAAGGAAAGATGTAGCTAATACAATGTTTATTTAAATTTATCTGTAAAAACATATTTAATACATTTTTTTTAAATTGGTGAATCTTGTAAGTTTGTTTCTTTAGAAATTTGACATAGCTTGATATAGGCAGTATGGGCTTTCTGTAGACTTTTCTCCAGACTACGGTGTTAGGGAGGAAATGTGGTCTATATTATTGTGCAGGCTGCTAATGTACTTACGCATAATCAAGAATTGACTGCCTTTATGTAGAGTAAGTATCTTTATGATGATGGCTAGAGCAGGGTGAGTTGGGGGAGGGATGGGATTTGCTGCAATTTCACATTATGTTCCAAATATTTTGCCTATAATGATGTGTTGTATCCTGTTATTGTTTTATATGCTCATTAAATATTTTGTTATATCCTGTAACAGGCAAAGTATCTGTAAAACAGAAAAGCAAGCCATTTTTTTTTCCATCCTTAAATGCCTTCAGACGAATATTACCTCAGTGTTTACTTTTTTTTTTATTTTTTTTTCTTTTGTTGGGGACTCAGGTACAAGCTATACTTCCTTGTGGCAGCTGCATCCCCACAAAAGAGCAAGCATTACTACTATCCTTTGACTTAGCTCTGAGGACCCCATTGGGCTTTTAATGTATAAATGATTAAAGCAATGAAAAATGACTGCAACATTTAAAGCAATAACATTGGCCCAGATTCAGTCTCCAGTTCAGTGAATTCCTAAACTGTTGGAAGATGTGAAGGTATAACCATGGGGACAGTCATTCTGGACTTAACACTTTCTTGGACTCTTTCTCTAATCACATATGCCTCTACCCCTATTTGATTCCTGGAAGAAAAGACTTCACTGTAATGAAAGTGTTCCCAAAACTCTGGGAGGAAGACAGGGTGAACAAGAAGAAAAAGTCTCCAAGAGTCATCCTTGCATGGCTGACTAACAAATGCAGAACCAGGTGAGGCTGAAGGAAGCACAATGAAATGCTTCTTGGCAGATTTATCCCTCTCACAACTTGGTTTGAGCTTCCCGCACTCATAGGATTTTTTGACAGGGAAACTAACAGTATCATATTCCTGTTCCTCCACCTGGTCAGTCAGAGCCGCCTCCAAGTTATACCTCTGCCCCCAGATTCTTCTGTCAGAGGAAGACACCCCTGTGACCTTTTGACTAAAAGCACAGCAAAGCCAGGATCCTTTCCTAATTTTTGTTGATAAATGGAATTGATAAATATTGTGACAAAAAATTAAATAATGATAACTGACAGAACATAAATATAGTAATATCTCAGTGTTTTGACAATAGCTTGCAAATGCAAGAATCTTGTTCCATGCAGAAGTCTGTCTGTCTGGATCCTTTTTGACCATTGCAATCTCTAAAGCATGAACATTTTTCAGATTTGATCAGCTGTTCTTGAGATTTTTCTGAGACCAGTGAAGGCCCTGAAAGGTCAAGCTGTTTCAAGCTGAAATATTTAAGCCCAAATCCAAGCATATAAGCAAGTACCTTTGCCTACACAAGAGTCCTATTCAGTCTCAGGATGAAAAATTTTCCACATTGGTCCCTTACTTAAATCAAGGAGAAGGTAGAAGTTCTGAAAGGGAAATGATTCATATTCTTGTCCTCTACAGTAATAATAATAATAATAATAATAATTCATTAATAATAGTAATCATCATCATCATCATCTCTATTTACCAGTCTCTGGAATTTAATTCAGGTGCATATCAATCATCTGTACTGACAGTAGATATCTTTGCCGTGACAAGAACTTTTCAGTGGATGATACAGAGTGGATATAGGGAAAACTCAATCCTTTATTGTATGTGTGTTTCTAGTTTGGATGTATGCTGTCAAAAGCAGAGGGAAAAAAAATAAAATAAAAAATGATTCAGAACAGAAACTAAGAATGAGTCATCAATATTTGACACTGCGCTTACAATCGTTTCCAATGTTTCTCAGGGCCTGGTAGAGAAACAACGGTAACCTGTCTTTGTAACATCATACATAAAAATTTCTAAAGACTGAATGAAATAAAATATACCAAGTAATAATAAGGGTAAAGATAAGTTCTTATCCTATTTATACATTCAGGTTACTGAATCTGTCATTTATGAAATTCCACAGATATTGTACTGTGTGCATAGTTGATCCTGGATTACTCATTTATTGTGCGCTAATTTTTATTAAAGAGATCATTGATTGAATAAATTACCTTACATAGAGTTATTCAACTCTTAAATAAGCTAGTGTTATAAATGAAGTCTCAACTCAATCTGAATTTAGTAATATTTATACTTAAAAAAGGTATAAAAGGCAAGTAAGCAGCGTTGGGTGTGCGGGGAGTCTACAGTCCACCAACATGCACACACGAACATCAAACGTTCTAAATATATAGAACATTGCTTTACATGCTAAACGCAAGTATGCCTATACATACGTACAATCAGAAAAGGTAACAAACAATCCTTTAAGCTCCATGACTTAACAGTCTCCATTTTCCATTCCTTTTGAACAATATGTCTCGCTTTAAGTTGTCAAGCAACTCGGTCTTCAGGCCTTATGTATCCCGTTCTTCCCAGATAGAAGAAAAGCAGATCCATCTCCTTTTCAAGGCCAATAGGGCCTTGGTCAAAAGGTTCGTCCAGGTCAGCAGGGGGCATAACAGCAAAGGCCTTCGATGGCAGTAGCAGTGGATTTGCCAATGGCATAGCAGTCGGATCAGTAAAGGAGCCCACAGCTCTCTCACTGTCTGGTAAACCACACGTTTGTGATTGTGGCCCCACATGACTCTTTAAGGCCTCAGAGTCTGCTCGCCAGGTGCCGAGCAATCCCACTGTAACCTTGTCGTTTTTAGTTGCAGAGTCCCACACCTTGACCTCAATTTGGTCCCATATTTCAGGATCATAAACTGTCCTATTGTTAAGGAGAAAAAGCTGTAAGGTTACCAGGACAGTCTTTGTTTCTAAGGACGTAGGATTCCCCATAATGCACAACTGCTTACCAGTGAGGGGCAGTTGTGTGCATGGGTCCTCTTCTCTCAGCTTGAGCTTCTTTCCAGCTCTAGTGCTGCCTATTTCCAGCGACTTTCAGTACGAGCTTCTTTGAGCGGTTTGCTGAGTCTGGACGAACCTATCTTTATGAGGTGATCAATGTGCCTGTTCCCATCCCAGTGTCCGTTCTGCTAGCCTGTTCCTTTTCATTCCTTCTTTCTGCTTCTTTATTGATGACATAACTTCATCACATTGTGTTGCCTTTTTTTTTATCCTAAGGGCAGGCTCCCCTCTTATACCCTTCTCCCCACAGCAGTCCTTTTCAAAACAACTTTTAATTGGTCAAACAACTTTGCCTATAACAACAACAGCAAACACCCAGAAACTTCCATGCCTTAATGGCTGGAGAACAAGAAACCTGAGACTGCATGGAGTCTCCTGAGTCACCCGTCTTTGTTCCCTCTAAACTCTTTTACATTCTGGATGGTCTCATTGTTAAGAGTCTGATGTTATCATCAACCACGGGGCTTTCCAACCCCCATGGCCGCACTCTCAAATCTCCCCCTTCTTTATTAATGTCAACCATTTTCTCGACACGAATTACCACTCCATATATAACACTAGGAATTATAGGGGAGGAAGAAGATAACCTGTAATCAAGTGAGGAAGTGATGGACCAGGTTGAGAAATAAAGGGTACAGCTGATTTGTACAGGAGACACCCTTGAAAACAACAAAATAGTGCAGAAGTGCCTTTCCCATTGTACATGGATAAAGTGCCTAAAGGCACGGATTATGGGATAAACTCTCATATGTTTTGTGGGAAAAGGACAGCACAAGTGGGTGTCTCTCTGAAGTGTCTGTATGCTAATGCATGCAGCATAGGGGAAAAGAGGAGGAATTAGATATCTGTGTGAAAGGCTGTCATCTCATAAGGATCACAGAGACCTGGTGGGTTAGCTCACGCAGCTGGAGTCCTGTAATGATAGATGCTCTTCATGTATACAGGCTCTTTAGGAAGAGCAAGCTTGGGAGGGTAGGGAGGGAGATTTGCCTTCGAGATAGCAGAAGGGATGTGTGGAGCTCTACTTGGAAATGAGAGAGGAGGCAGTCTGGGATTCATCCATCAGGATTACAGCAGAGACCAACATTGTTAGTACCTGGTTCCAGCCACTTGATCAGGAAAAAGTAGATGTGGCCTTCTTTCAACAGAATAAAGAAGCCTCTTGTTTACAGGTCCTGGTCCTGATGGGGTACTTCAACCACCTGAGTAGCTGCTAAAAGGACAACATAATAGGGTGCAAGAAATCCAGAATGTTTCTGTAGTGTACTGTCAACTCAAGAGACTGATGAACTACTGAGGGACTACTTACAAACAACAAAGAACGGGTCAGGGATGTGAAAACTAGGAAAGATGCAGTGATCATGAAATGGTGGAGTTCAGGATCTTTTGAGGAATGAGCAGGGCAAAAATCAACATTAAAAACCCAGATTTGAAAAGAGCAGTCTTTGGCCTTTTCAGGGAAATATTCTCCTATGAAGAAAGGCTGTGAGAGTTGGGATTGTTCAGCCTGAAGAACAGAAGGCTCTAGAGAGACCTCATTGCAGCTTTTCAATACTTAAAGGGTGCTTATAAAAAAGATGGAGAGCAACTTTTTGCTCAGGCATATAATGATTGGAAAAAGGTAGTGAGGCCTTGGCATAGGTTGCCCAGAGAAGCTGTGGATGCCCCATCCCTGGAGGTGTTCAAGGCAAGGTTGGACAAAGCCCTGGGCAACTTGATCTAGAGGGATGTGGCAGGGAGTTTGGAAATGGATGGTCTTTAAGTTCCCTTTTAACCCAAGCAATTCTGTGACTCTATGTTTTCCTGGGAATCAGTCCTGAAGAGATGAGGTCAACAAGAGCTTGTTGATTATCAAGGATAATTTCCTGCAAGCTCAAGAATGGTCCTTCCTGTGCAGCAAGAACAGAAAGCATATACTGCAGCACTTCAAGGTTCCTTTAGGTTAGGGAGAATATTTACTCAGGCACATTTAGACATAATTAATTGCTCTCAATATCGATACATGTAAAAGTTATTCAATTTCCTTAGTTTTTATGACACTTTTGAACAGTGATGCCACAAATATTAATTTTGTTTGTTTGTTTTTATTTTTATTTTTGTTTTGTTTGCTTGTTTTTTGTTTTTGTTTTTTCAATGAACAGATTTTACACCTGACTTCTTTCCCCTCTGATATACAAAAGAAGAAAATTCTCACTTTTTCTTCCTTCTTCATTCAATTCACTGTTGTAGTCAGCCATCAGCCTTATACATTTACAGTTCTTGCCGTTCTTGCCCCGTAAGTGTTCATGGGACCAGTTTTAAAATTATGTACACAGTTTGACTCAACTGAGTTGAATATGTGTTTGAATCCTAAATATAACACTAACAATGTTTCCCAAAATTTTGTAAATTTTACTTCCTTGGGAGAGAAAGGAATTTTTAAAAAGTATGAGCATATAGTCAGAATCTTTTTTTTGTTTGTTTGTTTGTTTTTGTTTTTTTTTTGATAGCTACAGTATACCACCTCTCCTGGTGGAAATTCTAGTTCTCACATTATGAAAACAGCATTGCCATTCTGGGATCCCAGAGTAAGAGGCTGAGCTAAGAAGGGGATGATAAAAGGTTGGATCCTGTTTACTGAAATTGGAAGAACATAATTAGAGCTGCCTAGGAGTTATGCTATTTTACAGAATAAAGCAGATCCTGGACTCCAGGAGTGCAAAGGTGATTAAACAATTATCTGTATGCTTCACGTGAGTTGTGACTGGTGATTTGGGTTTCATGTTATGCTTTATGTGATCCCACTATGTTAACTGATGGAGTCCTCTTCACCCCTACTTCCTCCACTACTACATTTTCCCAGCCAGGTTTGTATTCTTGCTGCTGCCATGCTTCAGTTCAGGGATTATAGAACCAAGGGGTGAAGCAAACACTTTGCTGAATCGAATGGAAAATGGTCCCTCTGGTGTTCACAACACCTCAAACTCACCATGCAGCCAAATCCATGCCAACCCAAGGGAAAAGTCAGGACTGCATGACCAATGCAAATGGCAGGCAACAGGAAACCTTTTTTTTTTTTACCATTATTATTTTTTCTCTTTTTTTTTTTTTTCTTTTTTTTTTTTTTTTTGGCATCAGTCTGTCTTAGACCAAATTAAGTATAGCAAGTTCAAAGAATTAAATCTTCTTCCTGACTGTATGTCCTGAGGTCCTGTATCTCTTGAGGTCTGCTCATGCTGCAGCAAAGCTAGAGGAAGTTTTATCATTTACTTTGGAAATAACATAACATATATTACAATAAGAAGTGTTCTAGGACAAAGGGAGCATTTTTACTGTTTGTACAACACTAAATGTTGCAGCATTCCCATCACTACATGTGGAACAGGAAACAACTCAGGCACCAGGGCTGGCAGAAGCAGATATGAGATAGAAGTGAGAACTGTGCATAACCAGCCAAAAGTAATTCTGCAGTTGCTTTCTTAGCATTCATGATGATCTCTCCCTGACATGTTGTGTTGACTTGACCTGTCATTCTATGATAGATGGATCTGACAAGTAGAAATGTCCCCAGGGAATAATATTGTTTGCAAGTGACGCAGTGTCATTTACACTGTCTTGAAGCAGTTTAAACTTTCCCTGGCCAGTAAACCAGTCTGTCTGCTGTCAGAGGAGGTTACCCTCTCCCCTGTGTCTCCTGGACACCTGTGATCTCTAGATGTAAAACTAATTACTCCTATCTAAATATTATTATGATATTTGATTTCCTTTATTACTAAATAGAGGCACAGTGTGGGGGTCTAAAGACCAGTGACTACTGCTATTCAGTCTATGATGACAGCATTTGTGGGACACACAAGGGGAGGATTGTATTGCATCAATCTGTTCGCTAAGGACTATCGGAGAGAGACCTTTCACTTGGGTAGATCATGATTGCACAAGGGGGAATGGTTTTAAACTAAAAGAAGGGAGATTTAGATTAGTTATTAGGAAGAAATTCTTTATTCAGAGTATGATGAGGCAGTAGAACAGGTTTCCCAGAGAAGCTGTGGATGCCCCATCACAGGTGGTCAAGGTCAGGTTGGATAGAGCTTTGAGCAACCTGGTCTCGTGGGAGGTGTCTCTGATCATGGCAGGGGGCTGGAACTGGATGGGTCCCTTCCAATCCAAGCTGTTTTATGATTTTATGATTCTATGAGTATAAAAAAAAATCAATTGCCCATACTGTCAGTCTTTAAGTAGCAGATAAATAAATATCATGCCCCATGTCTGATTTGGTCTTCAACATGTTTAGGAATAGGTTTTTGCTCTCACTGAAGGGAAAAGAAGAATCTCTAGAAGTGGAAATAGATTAATCAGAATCTTCTTGACCTTCTCTTCTTTCCCCTCTCCCTCTGCCCTCTTTGTAGCCAAGGACGTTAGTCTTATGGAATATTCTAGGGAGAAGAGAAAGTTTTACATACCAGATACTGAACTGGGTCACATGCAATTTATATCAAGTTTACAACACAACTAAAGGCACCTTGAATTTTCTGTACCTAAAGTTTCTATTTCTAAAGAAGAAGTAGGAGAATGATCTCTATAAGTTTTCCCCCCACTTTTTTTTTTTTTTTCTATTAAATAATTAGCTGACATTTGATCCAACAAGGATTTATTTATTTTATTTTTCACGAGTCTATAAATATTCTTGTATTTCAGGGGATTCAATTTCTGATTCATAGAATCATAGTACCATAGAATCATAGAACCAGAGAATTAAGCTTTACTGAAAGACACAGAAATGGATAACAGAATTTGGACACGGATTTCTTGTATAAAATCCTAATTTAATATTTACATTTAGAAATTTTTACTTTTCAAATAAAAATAGATTCTTGGGAGGAAAGAATGACAAGATTAGGTGGACTAATAGACTGATTTGAAAGCCAAAGAAATATGTGATAAAAGTAATTTTTGGAGGAAAACAATTAGTTTCCTATTAAAATAAAAGTCATTTAATGGGAATAGTCAGTCATCTCTAATTAGAAGCAATTGAAGTTAACAGTTGCTTCAGTTCAGTGTTTTTATATGTGTTGCTGGTGGGGATAAAGCTATTATTTAACATTTTAAACTGCATTTTAAGAGCCTCATATTGATAAGCCATGCTGTTGAGAAGCATTGTTATGATATTGAGGCTTACTTAAGGCATTCATGCTGTTCTTTTGTCCTCATGTGCCATTGCTGGTAGCTCCTTTCAGCTTTGCCTGTGTTTCAGATCCACTGCTGAACAAAGATACTCAAGACAGGCAAGGAACCATAACCACAATTGATGAGACTGTGCTGCAGTATATAAAGCTATGGAGTCCTACAAAATATGCCTGAATATGATGGAAGACAGATAAGCAAAGAGAGTTAATTACGGGTCTTTTTTCTCTCTATAAGGATCAGAAATTATCATTATGAGAAGATTTTTGAAATGAGAAGTTACTTTCTGTTATCTGCATTTTCTGTAGCTATAGGAAAAGTTTCATTATGTCTCTGTTTATCATGTCATCACCTTGCTTTAGCCTAATAGAAGCTTAACTCTTTAAATATGGAAACAGAAATTCAGTTCAAGTGAAATATGGACATGCTCACAAAAGCTAGTACCACACTGAGTCTCTCTGGGTGATTATTCAAGTGACAAACAACAGTGGGAAAAGGAAAGAACGATTTGTATTCTGAAGACTTTTTTTTTTATTTTTTATTTTTATTTTCTTTAAGGAAAAAAAAAAAAAGCAGATGAGAAGGAGCATAACATGAAAAATGGTGGCTCCAAAGCAAAGTATAGAAAAATAAGATCTAGAAAATACTTTTTTTTTTTTTTTTTTTTTTTTTTCCCCTTTTGTCTACCACCTATGAAACAGAGGAGACTGACAGTTTTGAAAATTTAAGCTTACTCTTTAGGATTCTTTACTCTTTAGTAATTTTCAAATGTGATCTCTTTATATAGCAGGACTTTCATAACTGTGAAGTGATTTCATAGAACAAAGAGAGATACAGCAGCTGGGGAAACTTGGAGTAAAACAGTACCAGCAGTCCATCAAAGTGTTTCTCTCTGTAGTAGAAATGATCACTTCAAAGTCAGTTCCTATTTTCCTAGTCTCCCCTGAGTTTGCTTATGTTGGGCTGATACCCCTCTAACAGACAGCCAGATTTTAGTGGTCAGCTGATTTTGTGTCAGTATAGCAAAGGGATGAGACTGAGACTGGGGACTGAAGATCCGGTCTTGTGTAACTCATTTTTCTTTGAGAGACACTAAGTGCTTTGACCTCACTGGGGTAATGTCTCCCATCCCTGTTAAGATATGCAAGAAACCACTCTTGCTTCCCTTCTTGGTGGTGACATGGCTCCAAGGTGAAGGAAGGGGAACCCCCCACACTGTATCTTCTACAGAGCTGCAGGAGACCTAGCTCCAGTCAGCCATTCATACCTCAGAAGGTGAGAGAGGGAGAGCTGTTGTATCTTAAAAAGATAATTCTCCATTCCAAAACTGCATGAAATATGTCTCTCCATCATAATTTTTCCTCTGTTCTGCTCCCAGGAGAATGCATATGAATCTGCATTCTTATTCACCATGGTAAAATGGAGGGGAGTGAATCCCTAGCCTTCCCAGCCAGGGATGGGTATTGTAAAGGAAAAGAGTTATGATTTCAGAAAGGAACATTCACACAAGTTGGTAAACCACAAGTGGCATGGCAATCAGATCTCTCAGTCTTGTGAGTGTACAAGTGGAAAGTACATCAGTTCCCCCTGCCAGTGCTGTTGATGCAGGTGCAAACACTGTGAGTGGAGGGTGCCTGTGCATCTTCAAAGAAAGCATCAAAATGCACAGTGATAGATGAATCAAGCTGGATTCACAGGAAGAAATGGATCAATTCAGCAATGGCTCCCTAATGAGTTTGAGGTGGATTAGGGGGGCTACAGGGAGACTAAACAGTATGCTCAAGTGGACCTGGCACTAACAGCATTTCGGAATTCTTACTTTTATTCCTAGTTCTACTATGAGTCTGTTGTGTGTGACCTTGGAGAACTTCTTTTCTCCCTTTTTTGTCCAGCTTGTCTCAAACCTCACTGTGTTTGTGAAAGCCTCTCACACAACATGACCTAACCTCTGTTGGTGTCTCTGCTTCCAAAGAGCAAACACTCCTGTCATTGGTAACAGGCTCAGGTCAGACTGGCTTCTGTTCAAAAGACAAATGTCTGCACCTCACTTAAACAAAGGTCTTGGACTGGCTCTGTGCTGTCTGTATTCCACTGGGAACTCTTCATCCTTCAGAAAGAAACAATCCATAGATGCCAGAAAGACAAATGCAAAAATAAAGTACTTCTATTTGCTTGCATTAAATGCGTAGATCTTGAATTGTTTTGGTCCATTTAAACATTACAATACCAAAACCAGTAATCAGCTCTTCTGGATAATTTTAGAAACTGTCTTTTCAAAAGCCAGCAGTGGGGTAGTAGTGTGAGAGTAATGAGCAGTGACAAATTATTTGTGCTATTTCCAAGGGAAACTGTTGGCATTAACTTGATGCAGAGTCTTTGTTACCTTATGAATAAGAAGTGCAGTTAATACATTAGACTCCATGTGTCTTCCAACCCAACCCAGAACCTAATTACATTTTATGGAAAGTTAAGTAGGCAGTAAACTAAGTGGTATGGAAAGTGCATACAGTAAAACTCTGCTGTCTGCAAACACTGAACAGTTGTTTTGTCCTTCTACTTTGGAGAACTTCATAATTATATATTTAGTGCTACTGAGAGATCCACTGTGCAATTACACAGCTCGGTAATAATGGCACCAGTTAATACTCAAATACAAGGAGCCACAGGAGAGTAAAACAAACATAACAACAGTAACATAAGACAAGACCCAGTAGCAGGTCCAGGTGTCACTCTGGTAAAGAGTTTTATGGAGTTTTTTTTTTTTAACCCACCTAACTAAATCACCTGGAGAGTTCCTACTTCCAAATTACCTGAGCATCTCACAGCCATTATGAAATCTATTATCACAAAGTCTTTGTAAAATTCTGGGATCTAGATATTTCACCCTAACCTTAGGCACAAGCAGAAACTCCTGACCTGTGTTAGAGGGAGATACAAGCCCTTCTGAATGAGATTCCCACTTTTAGGAGAGCTGTGTGAGGAGCAGCTGAAGCTAAACATAGGAACTGGTGAGAAAAGCAGAATGGTTTGTGGAGACAATAGAGGGAGACTATATTGGGTCACAAGAAAGCTCTAAATGTGATTGATATTCACAGTCTGTAGGTTGTTATCAAGTAGTACACCTGTGTTGACTCAGATCTTTGCAGTAATATGGATGCTATGTCCTGTTCATCTACAGCTAGTTATTTTCTTAGGGAGTTTGGTATGACTACATGAATATTACATGCCCTCAGTAGTGCCTCACAAGTGTTGAAGAGACACTATTGTTTTATATTTTATCATACAGTGGCCAACTGTGTAAATATTAATTAACAGCTTCCCCAGACTTCTACACTACATCAACATCGATAGCCATGTGGTTTACTGATGGTGTTACATCCCAACATCTTTAATCTACCAGGAAGAACCACAGTTGCAAAACCTGCAGCAGTTTCCCAGTAAACAGAGGTTCCACCTCTTGCTGAAATTGTGCTGAAGTCCAAACCCACCCATTTTCCACAGGATGGGAGCCAGACAGAAGAAGGGAACATGGTTCAGCATGTCTGGGTTTACTGCATGAACTTAGGAGATAGGACAATTTCCTATAGCTGGCTAATTTTCCAAGAAGTCCCAAGAAACCCTCTTTCCTTTCTCTAGCTCCTTTTTGCAAACTTCCATCTCTGTCTAGCTTCTCATCTCATCTATAATTTTTATTTTTTTTATGCATATTTGAGTCTGGCAACACATCCTTTCCTTCTGCTCTGTTAGAGCATCCTTTCTTTAAACTCTAGGTACACTTCTTAATTATGTTGGATATAATTTCCTCAGAGTCCAATTAATCACACTGTCTAAACTATTCATGACATCAGATCTGGGTTTTAGCTTTCAGAACTAGACAGCAGTATTTGTGAAAGTATACTTCTAACAGCGAGCAGATTAAATGGAAGCCTGTCTAATACTTTCTACAAGTATTTACCTTTAGTGCTGCTATCAAGAAACCCACCACACTGTACTTTCTTCACGGAAGTTTCTTTCAGAATTAGCTTAAATCAAGCCTGGGAAGAGACATGATTCAATTGTTCTCCTGCTTAGTTTGAAACTCATTTGTAGACTTTTTAATGCATCCTTTATTACATTTATACATCTTTCAAAGTTCTTTAAGGATCTGGTTTCCTTTACAGGTGAGAGTGGGAACTGCTGTCTCTCAGCAACTGCTTACCAATTCAAATTAAATTGATTTTATTAAAATTGTAACAACACTCTCAGCATACTCAGCTCATTCATTGTAACGGAACTCTGAAAATACAGAGCCTTTTGTCTAGAAACCTTAATGTATATTGCATGTCTAGGTCAAATCAGTTCTTCCAATACCCGTGAGAGTGGTGAATAGACATTCAAGACAGACTCTTTTCCAGGCATGCATTTAGTTACTCAGATATATTTATAGCCTTGAAAAAAATCCTGAAGCTGGCATTCTTGAGGAATAAATCCTTATGTTAGTTTTCCAATGTTAATGTTGTTTCTCATGTGTTTGGAACTACAGACCTGTGGCAGCAGTTGACAGTTCCAAACTAGGGGCCTGGTAGGTATGTGACCATACTTCAGAGCCTAAGCAAACATAGTCTGCCTTTCAGCAGTGCATAAATTGTAGTTTCTTCTTTGGAGTTTGCTCAGATTTGGCTGAGATAGGGGAGGCTAAAAACATCATCTGCAAAATACTCTGTAGGTGTATCTCTGCCTAGGTCCAAAACCTACACCCCAATGTAAAAGCATAATTAAATCTTTACTTATTCATATTATATCTTTAGCTGGCAAAATCATCTGTGTATTATTACAGTGTTCTATAGTGAGCAAGTGTTGTATAAACCAACTATCAAACGCATACTCATTCAGACAAATGTTTCAAAACTTGTCTTTTCAAATCACTTTTCCACATTAAAGAGGATCTATCTGTTCTCTTCAATGAAGGTTTCACTAGAACTAGTTTTAAGCTGACAATATATACCTTACCTCTTTCTTTCCAGAAATTTAACAAGCCAAATGTGTCATTCCATTTTCAGAGATACCTTAAATATTTTAAAACATATTTTACAGGTATTATCATTAAATCAATTCAATACCATTCCCCATTCTCATTCATACCTTCATCTATGCTGTAAAAACTGCAATATTCAGCACATTCACTCATTTGACTTGGAAACAACAGTGCTTCTCTCAAACTACGTATCCCCATCAGCAGAAATAGATGGGTATGTTGTTTCAGAAACTGCTATGCTATGAGACATATCCAGACACCTAAATAGTGATATAAACAGAATTTAGGTGTCAAAGGCTTCAGTTTGAAAAGACAGGATGCACTAATCTAACTGTTTATCTCTGTTCATGCTTGTCTTCATCTTTCCTGTTGGCACCCTTTTGTGAGTTAATTTAACTCACTAACCTAACAAAGAAATAACCAAGGAAAAGTGACTGGATCATTTTCTTCCACATTAGCAAGCTGAATCATCTCAGAGAACAATTTGACAAAAAATAGTTCAAATGACCCATATTCTGAATGTTCCTGCTTCCCACAACTTTAAAAAGGAGCACATGGGATGAGTTCAGGAGTAAATGTCTACACCACAAAAATCTCAGACCAGGGAAGATAAGTCTCACCCCAATTAATGTCGCCCTGGCCACAATTTTCAGACCATGTCATACAGGCTGACAAGACCAGGCTGCTCAGAAAGACATGGCCGGGGCTTTCCTTGTAAACATAACAGAAACAGGTTTCTGTTATATACATCAGCTGAGTTATTAGAACTAGAGTGTGGGATACCTAACTCTACTTCATCCCTGACACTTCTCTTCAGCTCTGGAACTGCATTTCTCCAACACGGTAGAATTATTGTCAGTGTATATGCTGCATACAGGAAAAAATAAGCATGATCAATAAAAACTAAGCATGATCAACTATCAAAGAAATCACAAAATTCAAATTAAATTGTTTTTTGGAGTGAACAGTTAGGGAACTCGTTGAGGCTGCTTTCCAGCACCTGTATTAAGGATTTTTCACACTTTTTATTACTTTACCATTTTATGTAAAATGTATAAACAGTGCTGGAAATAGGGCCTGGAACAGTTTCCTCCTTTCTAGAAGAGGCCTAAAAACTCACTTTCCTTCTGTCTCCACGTAAGCTGTCCCCCAGGTCTCTACATTGAGAGATGTAGATTTGAAGCTGTCCAGGCTGAGAGAACTGAACTTCAGGTTTTCAACATGTTCTCCCGCTAGGCACGGTGGTCATTTGCAGAAAGACTAGAAAGGGAGAGGCCTTTCCTCAGGGCGTTTTAAAAAAGAATGTCTTCTGTGTTCATTTTTGAAAGTAGAGGTATTGTCAGGAAAGGACTCAGCTACAAAGACAGCTTGAACAGAAATGCCTTCTTGTCATTTCCATTCAGGTGTTGGTTTAAAAATGTATCCATAGTTGATGGCACAGTCTGGAACAGGATGACATTGGTCACATCTGATGAAAAGATGAGATTTTCCTGGTGGATGTTAAATTGACTAATTACCTCTGATATGGTTCAATGAGCTCTGTGAAAGTAAAGTGTCTTTCCTGTGTAGTTGTGTTTCTTAAACTGAAGATAGAAAGTGAACAGAGTAGAGAGGAAAAAAAAAAAAAAAAAAAAAAGATATTAAAAATAGAGCAGACGTATGAATGATACAGAAGGATAATGTTTTGAAACCCAAATGATTGTTAAAAACACTGACCACAGTCTAAAAGGTTGTAGCCACCAGAAGTAGAAACACCACTAAGGCATTTTAGTGGTTTTTGATAATAGCAATACTTAGACTCAATCTAGAGACCATTACCTGAAACTGACATAGATTTAGTTCACCCTGATGCAAAGAGTAATGCAATGCATACTCAATTCTTCCTCATCATGGGCACAGATCCTCTACCTCCACTTGATCCAGCAAAGCACTCTCCAATGGAAACACCTGTGGCTGGATTACACCTTTAGCCCTGGGTGCTTCAAGACTTCAGAAACTTCATTTTCAATACTTCAGTGGTTCTATACTAACACAACGTTTTTTTAGGAGTAGGATCTAAAAGGGAGGGGCAGAAGAATTAGTGTACAGGACCTTCAGAGAAGTAAACAGAAAAAATCATAAAAAATCGGGAAATGTATTAGGCCTTAATATCTTCTGTTTCTCAGCAGAAATGTCACTGTTATTCTCTTTTAATAGAGCAAATGTCAGGAGAAAAAAAGAGATGTCTTAAGTGATTTAAGAAATCTAACAAATAAGGGTTACCTAACAAATAAAACAATAGAACCAATAGAAGCAAGAAGCGAGTAGAAGCAAGAGGTTTCGAAAAGCAAGAGCTTTTTCTTAAGACATGATAATTCTTAACATCACCTTTTCCTTCATTGCCTGCTTCAGGTACTAATTTTAACATCTCACTGTTATCCTGTTTCTTTGGCTCTTTCCATAACAATTACACAAATGAGTGCTAATTTTGATCTGAAAGAGAAGTTAGAGTCTGAGTGGTAGATATAGGAATAAAGAAGTTTATTATTTTAATGAATTAGCCACATATTTTCTCTGTAGCCTTTGGCAAATCAGTGAACTAATCTGTGCCCTAAGCATGCAACAGAGATGCTTGTAGCAACCTTTTAAGTGCCCGAGAAGAAAAACTGTAGAAATTTATTTAAATAAATAAATATGTCCCTTCGTCTTGTTTTTTTTTTTTTTTTTTTTTTTTTTTTTTTTTTTTGGTGAGAGAAATTGAAAGCTGAAAGGAAATTAAAATGTGTCAGCCAGCGTTTTTTTAAGTGAGGAACTCTTAACATATGCCAAAGTAATGCCACAGTCAGGATGAAATTGAGAAATAAAAGCAATGAAACCAGAATACCCATTAACTTAAATTTCTGTACGCAGCATAATTCACAGCTGAAACTGGAGTGGGGTGACCAAGCCACAGAGGTACCTAAGCAGTAGTGGGATCTTCGCTTCCTCATTCTCCCAAGCTTCTCAGGTAGGGGAAGAGGCAGGAGATATGTTGCTACCCTCTCCCTGCCACCTTCTTTGCTGAAGATCCCATTTCACTACTGTATTGGGTTTATATGGCAAGGTTTTTGTAGCGGGGCACTGCAGGTGTGGCCTCTGTGAGAAGAGTCCAGAAGCTGACCCATGACCCATAAGGGCCAGTTTCAGAAAGCTCCAAAGGGACTCGATGCTGCCCAGAGATGAACCAATAAGAAATGTTGTTTACACCTCTGTGAAATCAGATTTAATAAAGGAAAAACAAACAAACAAAAAAAACTGCTGTGCAACAGCAGCTGGGAGAGAGGGGTGAGAGTTTAGAGAGAAGCAGCCCTGCAGCCCCCAAAGTGAGTGCAGCAGGAGGTGCTTCAGGCACAAGGCAGCACAAGTTCCCCTGTGGCCCCTGGAGAGGCCCCTGATGGAGCAGGCTGTCCCCTTGCAGCCCATGGGTCCAACATGGAGCAGATCTCCACGCTGCAGCCTGTGGAGGATCCCCCGGTGGAGCAGGTGGATGTCCAACCTTTTACCTAACACTGTAAGTCCACTGCTAAATCATATCCCTAAATGCCACATCCACATGCATCTTAAATACCTCCAGGGTAGTGGATTTGTTTTAGAGATATAAAGAGTGCTGGAGTGGTTCAGAACAGAGCAAAGAAAGATTCTGGAGAGCTGTTAGTAGCACTTAAACACACAATAATTTTTGTGGATAACTTAACCACGTCATTTACCAAAAGCCTGCAAAATGATGCTGAGATTCACTACAGGAAGCTTCCCTTGCTGGCATGCGTCAGAACATAAACTGTCTGGAGAACAATACAAATGGGTAAGAATGGGTAAGTTTCTTCAATGGAACTCTGTAGTTTTGAGTGGAAACAGATAGCGACACCTACAGTGAATAGGAGCAAGGACCTTCTTTCTTGCTCTGAGGCTAAGTAATGTGGCCCTGTTGCACTCATTCTCTTTACCAATTGTCTCTAGCTCTCCTGTGCCCTATATTATAGCCCAAAGACAGAAGACATTTAACACTTATCTTTTTTCCTTTTAAACTCTTGGAATAATGTGAAATCTGTGTAGAAGCCCATGAGAGTGGAGGATTGATAGCAACACACTGGATAGCATTTATTGCCTGCTTTCATATATTTGAGGGAGTAAAGTTTGTTGGGATAACATTTAAAACCAATCTATAGTAGTCTCATTCATATTGAGACTCAGGAGTACTCTCTAGTGAACGACTTGAGAACTATTTTCAGTCACAGCCTTGGTAGAGCTACATAGAAAAGTTCAGAAGAAGCCTGGTAGTGAGCTAGCTATGAAGGAGTGGAATAGAACAAGGGATCTAGTACTGACATCCCTGGTTCTCTTATTTATTAATGTGGATGTACATAGTGAGTAACCTGAGACACTCTGTTCCCACAGATAGATCTAGCTGGCATGGGATTTCTATGATTTTTTCCAGCTCCATCATAAAATCAAAATACATAATGTAGATCCACAAAAAAATCTTATATTTTAATCTTTTTCCAGTCTGACTTCAGATTTTGAAATCATTCAGCTTCTTAAAGTCTCCAAGTGTCCACCTTTCTTCTAGAACATTGTCTATAAACCTGAATGCCAGATACCTAGAGGAACATCTGCCCTGACAGGATTAAACCATTTAGATTCCACGTGACAACCCAATTTGGCAGGCCTAATCCTATGCCTAATCCAAAGGAAAACACAACAATCCATTCACCAGAAGTCCCATAAAGCCTGAATTAAATTTTTTTCTTACCAATAATCTCCTGGAGATCTTCCAAAGATGGAAAAGGAACACTTGGATTCTGGAACGGTGTTGTGAGGATAAATGATCTACAAACTAATAGAAAAATGCTGTTTAAATTTGCAGTTGACAGAAGTTTGGTGAGGTAGGCAAAGACAGATTAAATACAGAAAAAGAGAAAGAAGATTACACTCAGAGAACTAGAGACTGATGGAAAGAAATAAATTAAACTGTGAGTTTTCAATGCAATTCTGTGACTAAAACTACCACACGGGTATGAAGAGAGAATCCTTCCAACTACAGTTTCTAGTCATGCAGCAGAGATACTATAGAACATCTTGCCCATTTATAGTGTCCATTTCAAGAAGGATATGAAAATACTGGTACTCAAAGAGATCCTTATAAAATGATCCACAGGTTAGATAGTGATCTTGTAACATGAAGCCAGAGAACTTCTACCTGGTGCTGCGCTGTGCATAGAGAGAATTGGATGATGGAAAGAGGCTTTTTTTTCAGCCTTTCTGTCAGAGAGAAAACAAGACTCAACACATGAAAACTGAAGTTGTACAAATTAAGATATAATTTTCTATTAGTGAAATTAAAGCATTGCAACATCTTGTCCAATTTGCTTCTGTATTTGTGAAGGACTAGCTGTCTTCTGAAGTCTTTCAAATGAAGCTAGGTATATGTCAGAAAAAAAAAAAAAAAAAAAAAACAAACAAACAAAAAAAACAAAACAAAAAAAAACACAAAGAAGTTACTGTTTGTATGGGTCTGGTGGCCTCTTCTGGCCCTGGAATGAATTAGTATAGCTCTAGCTCTGTGAACACTCTGCTCATTTTGGTTTTTGGTACAGGAGAGCAGAAAGCCATGCAAAGTCCTGATTATATTGCATCTCTCAGTTAAGATTGGTGAAAATCAAAGCCCATGTGCCAAGCATGTAGCCAGCGTCCTTCAGGGTGAGAGAGTGTGAAAATGGGCTATGACAATCAGAACTGAGTGAAAGGTAGAACTTGAAGTATTTATGAGGGAAAAAAACAAAACAAAACAAAACAAAACAACAACAACAAAACAGATTCAGGCAGTTTTCTTGTATGTGCATACAGTTTCTGTACATTAACTACATATTCCATACTCATGTTAAATCTGTGAATAAATGTGTACTACGAGACTCTATTGCTATTAATATCTAAGTTCACTTCATGAACTGGAGTGTTAATGAACTTTTGAACCCTTATTAGTGTGAAATGTGTTAAGTGTGTCATGCAGGGAAGGAAGACAATTAATGGGCTAGTGGACGATATCCAGGTTGTGAAGGCCCAGTTAATGGGAAGTCAAGTGCCTACAAGATAAGACATCATCCTTTGTTAGGAGCCAAATTTTTTCTCCCAGCATTAAATCTTGCCTAATTCAGACCATTCAAGGACTACTAGCAAATTAAATGGGCATGGGGCATGGGTTACCTGTTAGAATTACTTGAATGACTTTCCTCAAAGCTGTTTAAGGCTGTGAGCATTGGTAGCATTGCTATTTCTCTTGCTTTATATATACACTATAGCTTTGTATATTTGTAGTGACATGGAATAGTGATCTGAGACTATGTGACTGGCCTCTGCGTGGAGGTAAGTAGATGATACTTGATGGCTTGTGACAGGCACAGTTGAGGCAGCCAAACAGCCTTTTCCCAAAGTGACACTATGCATTCCACTGCATGATTAGGGCGTTTTAGCAGTTGGGGACATTTACAAATCACTTTTGTTTTGTGTTTAATTCTGTAAATGTGACAACAGTTTCCTCCTTGCTCCTGCTTCAATAATCCCCCCTGGTCTCCAGCTGTATGAAACTAAAAAATAGGAAAGATTATATGACAAGGTCAGATGTTTAGGATTTTCCTTGCCATGAGTCATATCTTCATCCTTATAAACACACATTTCTCACTAAATCCATCAGTCTCAAAGATAATAAAACTTTTTCCAATAGGGAATATAGTACTTTTCCCTGTTGCTAAAACACTGCAAACATAGTGGGCTCACTCTTGCTGCCATGGTTGGCTGGAGACAAGGGGAAGAAGGTCCAGGAACATTTCCAATGTATGTACTTAGCCAGCCAGTGAGGAACCAGGCTGTTTTTTCTATGCTGTGGAAGAGAATAAGTTAAATTGCTGCTAAAATATTAAGTAAATATGGGTTTTGGCTCAATTTCTCTTCCTGCATTTCTACAGCTTTCCAGGTGACAAGCTTTCTATGGGTCTCAATGGCTGAATGGATTTGAACACGTGTTTTGCTTCATCAGCAGTAAGGGTGATTCCGATACAATCCACACACAGCCCCTGGGAGCTTGAAGTGCCGAGCAGCAGGCTTGCATTTGACAAGTGAGTTTGAATTTACTTCTTCCTGCAGCTGTTGAGGAGATTTTAGTCTCTGAGTTTATCACACTGCTTCTGAGCCCAGAATTCACATGAAGTTTAAGAATCAATGAATGAATTTAACATCTTGCAAAAAAAAAAATACATAAGGAAAGACAGGGAACACTTGGAGGGGGAAGTAAAATATAGCTCTGCCCTTGATCTGCTCTATGAGCTTAGGTGAGTTATGTCACCCCTAGTCTTTCTGTTTCTCTTTTATCTTTCTTGTCTATTCAAGTACAGACTCCCCTAAGACAAAAACTGTCTTCTTCTGTTATAATCAGACAGTTCTTTGCAAAACAATGTTTCAATCTTTTAATATATCTAAATATATCTTCCACATTTAGTAATGTAAATGAAACTATTAAATCACCATGCTGCTAACACATTTAGTTTTGTTTCTAGTTAAAGACTGTTGTGAGTTGAGTCTAGTACTATGGTTTTGCTATCATAAAGGCTTTGTTACATAAAAATCACTTATGATTTTGGCTACAATGACTAATTCTTGTATGCTGTTTTCTATTCTTAGATGAGCTTCTCTGAAGAAAAATAGATGATTCTCTACTGCCCAACAGTTTTCAGATAACATCAAGAATGATATGATTTTTTGCTATAAGCAAGCACAGCTAGGTTTGCCTAGTTCTATAAGGATTTATACCACCCTGACATTAAAGAGGCTACCCAGGAAGTGACACCCATTAGGAGCCAGGATACTCCAGGGCACATCTCCTCCAGGCAAAGAATAAAGGTGTATAAATTTACGAGCTATGTCAGACAGGCTATCTCTGGAAATAGAATAAAATAACCAAGTAAGTGTGTCTCTGAGTCCTGGTTAATTAGTATTGCTAACAGACCAAGGTAATTCATTTATGTCCTGTGATGAATTAATGCTGCCTGGTTTGCAGGGTCCAACTGGATATCTCTGCCAAGAACTGAGTAATACTATATAAATGTGCCATATACTCCAGCATGATGCAAGGTAGAGATGCACCCAGAATCATGCTCTGAAGACTGATTGGTCTCATCTTTGAATCACAAGCCATTTATCTGTGTAGTTCAGGAAGGAAAACTTTCACTAACTACTACATCACCCAGATGTTTAAATACATTGCAGAACTTTCCAAACTTCCTTTGAAACATCACTCATGAGAAGCTGCCAAAAGCTGAATAACACATGAGACACACTGAAGTCATACTTGTTTCAAAAATACCTAATAATGAATTTTCACATAGAAATACTCCAGACTTCTGCTCAGATTTCAGATATGGTCTTGGAATGATAATGAGATAATCTCATGAGAGAAATCATGGAAGAAAAGACACGATCACCTTTTCCTTCCTATCCGCGGGTAGATTGTGTTAAGTAAGGATGGTGATCTAGAAAACCATGAAGATGACTAATTAGACCTGATAACATATTGTATATAGTGAATGGAGTATGGAATAGTGTGGAGTATGTGTGTAGGAGTTGGCCTAGCAAAAGTTCTGTCATAAAGAACCAAAGATCACAACATTTTTCTACATTTCAGAAGGCATGAATCTCACTGAATGTAAACATCTACAGGTGAAATGTCTACATTAGAGCTAGTCACTCATCTCAGTGGTGAAGTCTGACCTTTTGCACATAATACAGCTACTGCAAAAGAAGAAATCTAAATGAGTTCACATGGCTTACTATAGACATGCCTATTTTTGTTTCCCTTGGATTAAAAATGTAGATCAAAATGATTAACTGCATTAAAAAATCTCTACAGTGTGAATGCTTAATATTAGGTTTGATGAATCCCATTGATTTATCCTTATTTGATTTTCATGAATGTAATTCCATAGAAATCTGCACTGCTTAAATATAATAATGATAAATATGAATGAAGAAAAAGATTTATGATTTATTATATGATAATAAATATTCTGGACTACACTCTCTTTTTCCTGAAGGAAAAACTGTTTGTGGATATAAAGGTGTATGGAAGATGAACATATTGCATACATAGAACATCCCACATAGTGCTTCCTAAAACACAGGAAGGAAGGTGGAACAGGACTTTACAGAGCTGAGATCTCCAACGGTGTTCCTACAGCTGCTCATACAGGAACACCTCTGCTGTCTCAGTAAGAACCATCTTGGATACTCTGTAATAGAAACATACTCAAGGCTATCCACATAAGTTTGCTTCACTTTAAAATTTGAAGATGTTTTCATTAGCCATACACTTATACTCATCCCCTGTCATCAAGTGAAAGGAAATGGAACCTTCACAGGTCAGAAAATCTGAGACGTGAACACCCGCTGGAAGTCTGTCTCCCTCCATTGACTGCAAAAGGCATGATGGTCTTTAGTGTCTAACTCAGGTAGGATTAATTTGAACTAGCATAAGCAAGGGATTTGTTAAATTACAAATAGTAAAACCATTATATAATCTAAATTAGAACTAAGATTACCTAGATAAAACACTACATCTTGGACTACAAGTCTTTCTATCTTCCTATTATAAGTGTTTTGGGTATGCATTGTTATCAGACATAATTAGTTTTGTTATCAAAATTAACAGGCCTCATACAAGTGTGCAAGTAAATATCTGAAATAAAATCTTTTAATGAACTGAGTTCAGGTTTGTATGAACAGAATTAGATTGCCCAGTGGTAGCAAGGTATCCATGTTTTATTTTATTCTTTATTTTTTTAACAGAAGCTGAAATCAGTAGCATGGTGAAAGAGAAATAACTGAATCTGACTCAGGGCTTCTAACGATTCAAAAAGATGAGGAGAGCTTTTTCTTTCCACATTACCAATTGTATTTTGGCCAAACACTTTTCAGTGTCTGGGCATTTCATAACTGTTCAGAGGTAAAACAACATAAAACAAAAAAACATAAAATCAGAAATGGTTATTTCCTCCTGCACGTAGTTAATGGATTATGTGCCATTCCCACACTTTTCCAGAAGGAACTGTCTAGCCACAAATTCATAACTGATTGTTAAAATGGAAATTTAAAAATAAAGTAATATAACCTGAAAAGGCACTGATATCTTACAGAACATGGAAACACAAATAGTAAGTAACTCAACACAACATCACCATCCTTGTTGTATTCTGATTCTATGCTGGATATTAAATATCAATATCAAAATGGATATCAATTGGATATCAAAAAGTCTTAATTTTATTCTTAAAAATACTCTTGCCTAACATAGAAATTACCTGTCTCTGAAGATGCTGAAGAAGAAACTCTGAACCTATCAAAAACCTAACTGGCTTTATGGCTGAGATTCTAAATACAGCTATGCCCAGGCAATCCCTATGTCAGCAGTATTCATGAGCCTGTTAGAAGAGGGAACCTAA